>NC_133649.1:119526304-120250829 GCF_009905375.1 Apium graveolens
TCTGGTTGATTGAACTTTTCCACCAGAGATATATATTAATTTCAGAACTCTGTGATGCAAGATTTGCACACAGCTGCTTACAAGTTGAACTTACAAAGAACAGAGAAATTCTTTACAGATGTAGCCTTTTCTATTTCTCTAGTAATTGCTTTCTAACTCAATTGTTGTTCTACTTGCTACCCTTGGTTTATATATCACCAAGTTACATGATAAAAAGACAAACAAATAAAACAAAAAAATATTTCGAGTCTAATTTCATGCTACTTCATTTCTCTATCCATCATCTTTGAATATATTCGGTTTAGCATGGAAATGGAAATGCTTCTTTTTTCTCTAAAACCTGTAAATAGGATGCCACATTCCCTTTGCATACAATCAACACATGTAACTGTCAAGTCACCATCAAATGCTTTGGAATTTAATCATCCGTTGAAACTCTATGGGATCATCTGTTGAAACTTTGTTGGATCATCCGTTGAGAGTCTGTTTGAACATCCGTTAAGGCTTTAGTTGATCATCCATTGAAACCTTGTGGAACATCCGTTAGAGCATCTTTATAGCAGTTAACTCTATTTTACTTATACAAGATTACAAGGCATCTAATATTTACAATTGGCCAACCTATCTTGCAAATAAATCTAGAAGTCAACATGAATTAAAACATTCTACAACATCTAGTTCTGTAAGGCATTACAATATCTAGAAATGTGCTACTAAACTTATTAATACATAAGCTACCCTTTCAACGGATGTTAAAGTGATCATCCGTTGAAAGCTACAAAATCACTAAATTAAATCTACTAAGGTGTTTTGTTTAACTATTATCATCAAGTACACAACATATTCCTATCAATCTCCCCCAATTTATGTCTACTGGAATTGTAGGCATAAATTAAGAGAAACTTGATGATAACAAAACACCCTATGAATATAGTCTGAATACTAGTAGATAAAATTAACAGGTGCTGTAATTTATTGAGAATAATGTAGAGGAAGGTTTACAGAGAATTTCACAAGCCATTTTCAAGGTGCTCCTCTAGACTGGGCAAATATAACTTATTTCTTCGACTGTCTGAACTTCTTTCCCAATTTTTTATTATTTTCTTCAATCTGGTGTTGAAGTTTCCTGTAGAATTCAGATTCATCTTCATTTGTCCGATCCAGCTGTTCTTGCATCTCCATGAGAGTTTCATTGCTTGAAATTTTTAGCTGATCTTCTAATCTGAAGAATCTTCTGGTGCATTTCTCATCCTTGAACTCCATCAACCAGTAAGGCCTCAAATTCACTCTACTTCCTGTATATGGAATTGTTAGGACTCTTGGAAGTGCATTTGGTCCTCTCCAGCTATTCCTTATCTCCTCAATTTTATTCAGTTCATTTTCTTGGCAACAATGTTAAATCCAAAGTTCTTCTTTATTGAGGAGAAAATTTTCACTAGTACAGAATAACCTTCATTGAGAATCCTGTGAAGAGGCCAAGTTAGCTCTTTTCCACCCTTGTACCTGAAGACTAATCTCTCTGGAAGATGTTTGTAAGCATCAATAGCTCTAACTTCTTCTAGTTCATCTAGATAGAGATTTATGTATGAGAATTCCTTGATATCAAAGATGAAGAGTTGATCTCCCTTGTTGACAGTTGGTTTGGGCTTGGCTAATGCTTTGGATTTAATTCTGACATGCTTTACTTTAACACCCCCAAATCCGGGGTCGGGGATCCGGGTTGTCACGAGTTTCATTTCCCTTAATAACACCCAATCTTAATAAATAATCAACTACTCTATACTGTGACCCCACAATAAACACACATACCACAAGTTATAGTCTCAGAGATGAACACTCAAAAATAACACACGTCCTTATATTCCATAATTATAAACCGTTACACCTTAAAAAGGTTCTGAATAAATTTACATATTCCTTGCCATTATTACAATTCATATTATACATAAGTCTGGTTCATCAATAGTTGAAAACCTAGCCTATTGGTAGCTCCTACCTCAGCTACGGCAGCATCAACGCTTCCAGAAGATTGCGGACCGTTTTCTAACCGCTTGTGAATCGGGAGCTTGGTCCAGTTCATCTTTTCTATCTGTTGTTGTGTGATGAAAGAAGAAAGCAAGGGTGAGCAGCAAGCCCACCAAAATAATATGTATAATGATTAACAATATATGAGCCTTCTCATAGTACTCATGAAAGTCTTGGTCAAAAGAAATGAACCAAGTTTGATATCTTAATGCGATGAAGTCGCAAAATATTCAGTATATATACATATATACTTTTTAAAATCTTGGAAGTCCTCTTCCATGCATAATATACACAGAGTTCCAGTTTATAACTGTATAAAAATATCGTTGCAAGGTGATCTCATATATCTACCCTTGTCACAACGTTTTTCTGAAAATCTTTGATATGCATAAGATAATCATTAACTAGATATAAGTTGAAAATATGAAGTTACAAGATACCCCAATATACTTATATCTTTTCCAAATATTACTTGAACTACCACCGTTCAAGTTATAATCAGTTCAAAAGTTCATCACATAGATGAGACTACAAGACAAGATTTGAATAGATTCAATCTTTGAATATCATTATAAATAATGAAGTTACGAGATACTTCATTAAATCCCGATATATATATACACCTATATATACATTTCATACACTCCTTGAAAACCTCTGTTATGAAAATTATAAACAGAGTTGCAATATCCAATGAATTTGGAAAGGAGAAAACCTTGGCATAAACCTGATATCTTGCTGATCAGGCAAAGATACCAATAAGTAACCTTTTCTACTAGTAGATGGACGAATTCCCCACTGGTCATCACCCTGGCCGCAATAGGACCTTATGCTGGACTGCCACTCAGCCACTTACGCATTTGATGGACTCCCACTGAGCCACTTACACTTTCATGGACGCCCACTGAGCCCATGTTGCTTATGCCGACTCAAATAGATGAACTTACTTCCCGAACGATGGGCAAGTAATCAAGATGTTTTCTCAAAACAGCAACCTCGTTGCGAATGTAAAATACACCACTGAGCCGGATCCCTCAAGTTTTGAACGAGTATTTAAATCTCCTTAAAAAGGAAGATCTTAAATATAAAAATGAGTTTTGGGATCCGCTCTAACTTTTAAAAATCATTTTGAAGACTCGAAAACACTTTAAAGAGTGTTTGGAGTAATGCTGATTTAATGAAATAAATCAGTCCCAATATATTAGAAAATATCTGAATATTATTATTTAAATAATATTCCCATAAAGAATAATCTTTATAAAAATAATTGAAGTAGAAGTTTTAAAACTTATACTTGAAATGAGTATTAAATAACCAAAGATATACTTATACGAAAGTACTATCTTTATTTGAATAATCAAAGATAAGTTTGATCATCGACGCCTTATTCTTTAATAAAATAAAGAATATATCTCAGCAAATAATCGGAGTCATAGATCCTCAAATGAATATTCAAATAATATTCATTAAATAATATAAACTGAGTCATAAGCCCTCGAATGAATATTCAAATAATATTCAATAAATAATATAAATGAGTCATAAGCCCTCGAATGAATATTCAAATAATAAAATAAAAGGAGTCATAAGTCCTCGAATGAATATTCAAAATAATATTCATTTAATAAAATAAAGAAGTCATAAGCCCTCGAATGAATATTCAAAATAATATTCATTTAATAAAATAAAGAAGTCATAAGCCCTCGAATGAATATTCAAAATAATATTCATTTAATAAAATAAAGAAGTCATAAGCCCTCGAATGAATATTCGTAATAATATTCATTAAATAAAATAAAGGAGTCATAAGCCCTCGAATGAATATTCGTAATAATATTCATTAAATAAAATAAAGTTATCGAATAAACCTTATTCGATTAATAGTTTTAAAAACTATATCAATATATATATATAAATATATATTATACTCGGGAGCCTCGCCTCCCGGTTTTAGAAAAAGTTCACCTTTTGATCCCCTGTACTAAGGGTATACGCAAATACCGCTTATCTCTAGCATAGGTATTATGCAACGAATAAGCATTTGAACCAACAGATATATAAATCAAGAATACGAAACAGGCATGCATATATACCATATCACATGCTACAATATATCGCAAAAATTTGCTAATAACAAATATGCATTTATCACAAGATCATGCATATACACATATACATCACAACAACAGTATAACGGGTAGAAAACTTGCCTGAGCGACTGGGGGTTACAAATGGCTCGGGACGAGTCTGGTAACCTATAAACAACATATAAGATGGAATTAAACCGTAGTCACTTGTAAATCTATACTTTAACCAAATTAGACTCTAACGCTCGCTTTGCGCTTACTGATTCTCTTAAGTCACTCGAGTACCCTCGGCTCCACCATTTTTAATAAACTAACCATTACGAGTTTTAAGGCGATTCCTTCGCGAGTGTCTTACCAACTGTCTATTACACTTTACATAAATGTTTCATACTCCAATTAGTCCTTAAGGTCTTTAACCTATATTTCAAAGTAAGGCGAGGGGTAATGTTTCGTTCGCGAAACGTCGTTACTTAAAACGGCCGTTTCTCCTAAACCGTACATCGGAATCAAACGAACCACATATCAAACCGAAGCTCGTAACATGAAACTATCTAAACATGGAAATGGTCAAAACCTAGCAGGGAGTTCTCGGGTCCTAATGTTATGAACAAAAGCAGTCTAAAGTAAATCGGACATTTCGACAGCTATGTTTACGCGATTTCCAAATTTTTTACCATTCCAAATCATATCAATCCAACTACCAATCAACAACAACTCAAGATACACATCAATGCTACTGATTTCAGTCATAATAAGCTGAAGGATCTCAATCCAATCATATATTATAATATCTCCAAATTCAACTAAACTACTTAACAATTAAGCTCGAATCATGCTTATCATTCAAATTACTACTCATCCATCCAAACCATCTCCAAACTTCAACATTCAAACTTATTAATAAAGGGTGTGAAGATTTATACCTTTATTGGAGGGTGGAAAGTTACTAGGAAGCCTTATGGAGCCTCCTACAAGCTTGATCTTTCCAAAGAAATCAAGAACACAAAGTTAGGCTTTGAAGTTTCTAAAAGTCTGATTTAAAGAACTGTAAATATGAGGGTCTTACCATACTTATTTGGAAGAGACTTATGCACAAGAGTTGTAGGCCATCTCAATACCTTTCCAACGAGCTATAAAACACAACATTTGAGTGAGTATTGAAGGAGATATGACAGTTTGAAGTTGCTGGGTTTGTATTAGCCGAGAGCTTTCTTCTTGAAATGGGAAAGTCAACTTTCAATTTGTATTTATGTTATGATATTTGTTGGTTGGTTGCTTCCTTTTGTCTTGGAGTTAAATTAAATTTTTACCATGCTGAAAAATGTGTGGCTCACAATCAACCAACCAATCCTTCCCACTTGTCATGCTTAGGTCATCAAGCTTAGGTCATCTTGTTACACTTGTCTTTTCTTGTTGGTTTGATGACATCATCATCCCTAACCTCCTTGATTAACTCCTAATTGCTTGCCTAATGACCGTTGATCTGTTATACGGTTCGCTTAACTTTCGTTCTCGTTTATCGTTTGAGGAATCATATCCGGGATCTTATCACTTGGGTTCCCCTAAACCTTCCTCAATATTTTATATTCCTTTTTATGATCCCCTCTTAAAATTCTTGAATTTAAATCCTATTTATCCTGTTACTTTATACTCACTTCTTTCTGTATCTGGTGGATTTCTGGGAAAAATCAAAGTATTCGGAATTGGATCCTGACGATCTTTACATACACTTATATACCATATAGAGTACTAATAAAATCTCAGAATATCAATAACAGAACCCCTACATAGTGTGGCATGAAAAGTTTTCTTATTCAGCATAATCAGCAAAATCACTATTCATAAGAGTTTCAAAAATTCCAAAAATTGGGGTTATTACAGTCTCATATGCTAACTTCCCAATACTTCTTAATATATCCAAGGGTCCGACAAATTATGGATTTAGCTTTCCTTTCTTTCCGAATCTCATCAATCCTTTCCAAGGGTTTCCAAGGGGATACCTTTAACAACACTAGGTCCCCTACTTCCTATTCTTTGTCCTTTCGTGTCAAATCAACATACTTCTTATGTCCATCTTGGGTTACTACCAGCCGTGCTCTGATTAGATCTATTATATCCTTGGTCCTTTGGACTACTGCGGGTTCGAGCATCTTGCGCTCTACAACTTCATCCTAACATAAGGGAGATCGACATTGTCTTCCCTCAAGGATCTCATAAGGCGATAACTCGATAATGACATAAGATCTATTGTCATAAGAAAACTCAATCCGTGTTAAGTGATCATTCCAATTTCTTTCAAGTCTATTGCACAGACTCTCATTATAGCTTTGAGCATTAGAGCTTTTGCTTCTCAATACCCATTCTTTTCCAGTTCGTAATCGCTACTACCTTCCGTTCCTAATATTATACTGGTTATACTTTTGCTCGTTAGCGTTCTATAACCTTTTAATAACCTCGTCAACCTTAGTATCACGAATGTGTTTCCATTCCGCATACCACCACAACTTTACTACTCCTTTTTCAGCTGCTTCTATCTTCGAAAGCTTAGTCCTTCATATAGAAGTAAAATAATTTATTGAGAGATCACTATGATCATGAACACTTGTTACATTGCATAGTTAGTACAGAAGGTGGCCAGCCTTTAGTACTTGACAAGCAATTAAACAATATATGGTATCCTACTCGGCTTCTATCATACAGATAGATAGTCATTCGGCAATACCTCCCCTTCTGGAAGGGTTGTTCTTCTCAGCTTATATGAAATGAAAAGAAGAGAAAAGAACAAATTGAAGAGAATTGTATATGTGAAAAAAAAATTTACTGCCACTAAATATCTGGCTTGGAACCTACCTCTAAACTATAGAGGTTTGATATAGGAGAACAAAACATATGTGTATTTATATCAACATCAAGTATTATAACATCGCATTTTACATGCTTAAATATTTACTATTCCATCCATCATTCTATGGACCCATGCTCTTGATCGAGCTTATACACAATCACCTTTGAAACTCCCTCGACATCGAAAATCGAATCTGGGTTTTCATTCTAGACATCACCGTTACTAGAATTCTATGCTTGCACTGCAACCTTCCTCGTATAGTAATACGACTCTCTATTGATAAGAAGGAATAAGTATTCAATAGGTAGATAATCGACTTAATTAGTCTATCAATGACAACTTATACATCACCACAACCCGATTAGTGGTACTTAATCTCAACATCCATTCCAATACAACTCTTACGGTTGTAATTAATTGGCTCATTACCCGCAGAATCATTCCTGCACTACTAGGGTCCATCGTTGACCTACTGTAGTCATTCATTTTCCATGAAGTCTTAATAGCTAACCATACGGAGTCCATACATCTCGTATCGAATTCTTCTAAGGAGGTAACATGATCACCGTTCATGATTCATGAAGAACACTCCTGAACTTGACGTACATATGACATGAAGCAGATAAAATTGCAGAAGAGTTTCAACGAAAGCAACGATAGCAGGTTAATACCATTATTAACCATATGTCTTTATTAGGAGACATGAAGCTCAAAGGTTCATTTAGTCCTTTCGTAACATGGTCCTGGCTTATCTTAAAATATGACCCTCTAAGATAGATAGCCCGCTCACGGTGATTACAAAAATTAATCTTTACCCAACTACTATCACGGTTGAGTATCGCACAATCATCAGAAGGAATGTCAATCTTCCACACCATAATACAACCTTCACAGCCTTAACCATTATCACTATATTCCTCTGGCACGAGCGCCTATAATTGTCCTCTTACACTTAAAGTGTCGGCCACCTCTTTGGCCTTTCTTGATAGTAATATTTCCTTACAATCAATGTCATTTTAACCACCTTCACTAAATTTTCTACCTCATTTCCAATCACTGCTTGTGTGAAGATGTTTTCCTTAAAATCTGATGAGTAAAAAAAAATATCACCATTTTTCCATAAGTTATTGCCTCAGTCTTTAGAGGTTAATCACTGTCACGACTGACTCTCAATCATACTTAGAACATCTTTTATCCTAGGCCCTAATTGCCCTGAACAATTTCGACCTTTACTGGTTCGATCCATACTTTCTCGTGGTTTAACACGTGCCCCACTTGGCATCATTATAATTACATCATATTTCCTTTATCAACATTTTTATTCTTGAGAATTTTGAATATTACCTTTCTCCTTGTAAAACTTCTAAGGTTATCCTCGAATCGTTCCTCCTGTATCCCTAGATACAGGGCATATCAAGATACCATTTATTAATACCAGAATCATCGTCTATATACTTCTGAAAAATTTCTCCACTGATTCTTAAAGGTTGTTATTACCTTAATCCTTTCCAATTCATACTGTCAAAACTCACACTATCCCTATTAAGGGTGAAATTCCAACCTTTATGCATTCCCCGAGGATTCATTTTAAGTTACCGATGTTCTATCCTTAATTCCACCTTTAAAAGGTACATGCATCCTTCCATGGATAAATCAAGTCATATATCCCTGATAAGGGTATCTTATTCAATCATTCCCACCTCGATAGTATATGCCTAATTTCACAATAACAACTGTATTCAAAATAAGGTCAATCAATATGGCCTCCAAAAGATAAGAACAGTTATCCGCTTTTCTTGCCTGATTCAGTAATGATAACAGGGATGTTCTAGAAGATGTTTGTCGTGTTCAACGTGAACCTTTTAGTTCTAACTACTCATTTACCTCTTTTATTTATCTCAACAGTCATCTCAATGTTGGGATATCTTTCATACCTGGCATCTCCCTTTCTGGGTATCATGCCCCCGGTCTTACACTTCACATTCTTGAAGGTCACTTCCTTCATCTAATTTTCCTAATTTCTTACTTTCTTGTCTCCTCAGTCCATCCGTGTTTCCTTATTAATCAATCGATCTATCTCAAATTTTCATTGAATACTGTCAACTTCAAGGGAATTAACTTTACATATCGCTTACGCCTTCAAACCTTGAATTTATCTCATAATCAGTCACCATCGCGCTGATGATGACACACTTCTCTATTTTTATTGCAAGGGTTTCTTAGGGTTTCCCATACCTAACTCCCTTATCACTTCTCAACTCTATTTCCTTTATATCCCTTTATACTCCTTCCCTTTTCAGTCTTTTATTTTCGTTTCCATTACAACCATTACATGAACCAACACAACATAAACATTGATTTCAAACATCCCGTCATTCTGGATTCGTGTCCTCAGAACGAATCTTGACAACTTTTACAACTTAGATTCATAATTCATCATACTCGTCCGCTTTTGTTCTGGCTCTAAAGCTTTTACACTACCTCCATAACCTTGGGAAGTACTTTCCCAAAAACAATTGTCTGAACTTTAATCAGTTTATTATAACCTCTGGCTCCGTGCCTTTCTTGGCCTTTCACCAACGGGTGGCCTCTCTCTTACGGGGGTAAGTGACAAAAACAGTCTTTTGTGCTTCGTCAATCATTTAGAATCTCAAATAATTCCTATATTTCCTTTAGCCAGGCTCTTGCCTCGACCGGGTCAAACTGTTCCTTGGAACTCTGAGAGCTTAGCGACTTAAAGGTCATGAAAGGATTTCCTACCGCATTGTTTCCTCAAGGTGGTGGTTGGGAATAAAAGTATAAGTTCTGTTTAGACAGGTCCATGAATTTCCATATAGGAGTACCGTCTCGGGTCTCCTTATCTTGCTCGACTTCTATTTTCTCATTATGAAATATTTCATCCTTCTCCCATACTTGGGGTTATCTTATACGTTAAAATCCTCATTTTCCACTTAATTATGTTATGGGTTCCTTCTATCTTGATGGCGTCCTCCCTGACTATCACATTCAGGGTATGCCCTAAATCTTATTCCTTGAACTATGACTTTCATCTAGGATCTCATCTTTAAGCTCTTAAACATTTGGAACCCAAATTCTATAGGAATACCTCATTATTCCTTTATCATCTTTCTCGATAATAATCTCATATCTATTTGTTGGCTCTCTGCCTTCATTTATCACTTTTTCTGGCACAATATGTTCTTTTCCAATAATTCGGCCTGTCTTGCAATCTCAAACAGCTTTTCGGTACCAGCTCCGGTTACCTTCACTTCTATTTCCATTTTCTCAAAATCTCTTATAAACTCTCTCAAAGACATTATCATCTTGAGTCTCTCCTTTTTACTAAGGGCATCAGCCACCACATTGGCTTTCCCCGAATGATAAAGAATCTCATAATCGTAATCCTTGATTAGCTCTAACCACCTCATTTGGCACATGTTGAGCTATTTCTGCGTGAAAATGCACTAGAGCACTTATGGCTTGTGTAAATCTCGTACTTCTCTCCATACAAGTAGTGCCTCCAATATTTAGGGCAAAACTATTGCCACGAGCCCAAGCTCATGGATGGGGATATCGAATTTTATATTCCCTTAATTGTCTTGATGCGTACGCGATTACCTTGTTGTGCTGTATAAGAAGCACCCTAATTCCTTATGCGAAGCGTCACTACACATCACAAAATCTCCTTTTCCATCTGGCAACGCCATCATAGGGGTCGTCACCAATCTTTGCTTCACTTCTTGAAAGTTGTTCTCGTATTTCTCTGTCCATTCAAACTTCTCAGTCTTACGAGTAAGCCGCGTTAACGGGGCTACTATCTTTACAAACTTGAACGAACCTCCGATAGTGACCGACCAATTCTACCTCTGGTAGTCGACCTAACCATGGTCATCAATTCATCAGTGGTCCTTTATTCATTCTTGTCAGGATCCTCCATGGGATCCTCCTCAGCAACTATCCCTTCTAGGACAACATCCTCAACATGAACATCATCCGATCCCGCGTTAGGACGCTCTATTGGATCCATAATCTGATCTCCAATAAGTAATAAAACATCATCGCGTTGTTGCTCCTCAACCTCAGGGTTCGGAGTCCCGCTACCATATATATAACGAACTACGCTTCTATCATGATATTTATAAGGGTTCCCATAAGGGTTTTAACTGTTAGTACTATGTTAGGTAGCCCGACTAGGAACTTGGCAAGAGTTCTTATTATCTTAGTGAACTTATTATCTTAACGTCACATCATCTCTGAGGTTTATAACGCTTAGCTCTGATACCACTTCTATAACACCCCCAAATCCGGGGTCGGGGATCCGGGTTGTCACGAGTTCCATTTCCCTTAATAAGACCCAATCTTAATAAATAATCAACTACTCTATACTGTGACCCCACAATAAACACACATACCACAAGTTATAGTCTCAGAGATGAACACTCAAAAATAACACAAGTCCTTATATTCCACAATTATAAACCGTTACACCTTAAAAAGGTTCTGAATAAATTTACATATTCCTTGCCATTATTACAATTCATATTATACATAAGTCTGGTTCATCAATAGTTGAAAACCTAGCCTATTGGTAGCTCCTACCTCAGCTACGGCGGCATCAACGCTTCCAGAAGACTGCAGAACGTTTTCTAACCGCTTGCGAATCGGGAGCTTGGTCCTGTTCATCTTTTCTATCTGTTGTTGTGTGATGAAAGAAGAAAGCAAGGGTGAGCAGCAAGCCCACCAAAATAATATGTATAATGATTAACAATATATGAGCCTTCTCATAGTACTCATGAAAGTCTTGGTCAAAAGAAATGAACCAAGTTTGATATCTTAATGCGATGAAGTCGCAAAATATTCAGTATATATACATATATACTTTTCAAAATCTTGGAAGTCCTCTTCCATGCATAATATACACAGAGTTCCAGTTTATAACTGTATAAAAATATCGTTGCAAGGTGATCTCATATATCTACCCTTGTCTCAACGTTTTTTCTGAAAATCTTTGATATGCATAAGATAATCATTAACTAGATATAAGTTGAAAATATGAAGTTACAAGATACCCCAATATACTTATATCTTTTCGAAATATTACTTGAACTACCACCGTTCAAGTTATAATCAGTTCAAAAGTTCATCACATAGATGAGACTACAAGACAAGATTTGAATAGATTCAATCTTTGAATATCATTATAAATAATGAAGTTACGAGATACTTCATTAAATCCCGATATATATATACACCTATATATATACATTTCATACACTCCTTGAAAACCTCTGTTATGAAAATTATAAACAGAGTTGCAATATCCAATGAATTTGGAAAGGAGAAAACCTTGGCATAAACCTGATATCTTGCTGATCAGGCAAAGATACCAATAAGTAACCTTTTCTACTAGTAGATGGACGAATTCCCCACTGGTCATCACCCTGGCCGCAATAGGACCTTATGCTGGACTGCCACTCAGCCACTTACGCATTTGATGGACTCCCACTGAGCCACTTACACTTTCATGGACGCCCACTGAACCCATGTTGCTTATGCCGACTCAAATAGATGAACTTACTTCCCGAACGATGGGCAAGTAATCAAGATGTTTTCTCAAAACAGCAACCTCGTTGCGAATGTAAAATATACCACTGAGCCGGATCCCTCAAGTTTTGAACGAGTATTTAAATCCCCTTTAAAAGGAAGATTTTAAATATAAAAATGAATTTTGGGATCCGCTCTAACTTTTAAAAATCATTTTGAAGACTCGAAAACACTTTAAAGAGTGTTTGGAGTAATGCTGATTTAATGAAATAAATCAGTCCCAATATATTAGAAAATATCTGAATATTATTATTTAAATAATATTCCCATAAAGAATAATCTTTATAAAAATAATTGAAGTAGAAGTTTTAAAACTTATACTTGAAATGAGTATTAAATAACCAAAGATATATTTATACGAAAGTACTATCTTTATTTGAATAATCAAAGATAAGTTTGATTATCGACACCTTATTCTTTAATAAAATAAAGAATATATCTCAGCAAATAATCAGAGTCATAGATCCTCAAATGAATATTCAAATAATATTCATTAAATAATATAAACTGAGTCATAAGCCTTCGAATGAATATTCAAATAATATTCAATAAATAATATAAAGGAGTCATAAGCCCTCGAATGAATATTCAAATAATATTCAAATAATAAAATAAAAGGAGTCATAAGTCCTCGAATGAATATTCAAAATAATATTCATTTAATAAAATAAAGAAGTCATAAGCCCTCGAATGAATATTCAAAATAATATTCATTTAATAAAATAAAGAAGTCATAAGCCCTCGAATGAATATTCAAAATAATATTCATTTAATAAAATAAAGAAGTCATAAGCCCTCAAATGAATATTCGTAAATAAAATAAAGGAGTCATAAGCCCTCGAATGAATATTCGTAATAATATTCATTAAATAAAATAAAGTTATCGAATAAACCTTATTCGATTAATAGTTTTAAAAACTATATCAATATATATATAAATATATATTATACTCGGGAGCCTCGCCTCCCGGTTTTAGAAAAAGTTCACCTTTTGATCCCCTGTACTAAGGGTATACGCAAATACCGCTTATCTCTAGCATAGGTATTATGCAACGAATAAGCATTTGAACCAACAGATATATAAATCAAGAATACGAAACAGGCATGCATATATACCATATCACATGCTACAATATATCCCAAGAATTTGCTAATAACAAATATGCATTTATCACAAGATCATGTATATACACATATACATCACAATAACAGTATAACGGGTAGAAAACTTGCCTGAGCGACTGGGGGTTACAAATGGCTCGGGACGAGTCTGGTAACCTATAAACAACATATAAGTTGGAATTAAACCGAAGTCACTTGTAAATCTATACTTTAACCAAATTAGACTCTAACGCTCGCTTTGCGCTTACTGATTCTCTTAAGTCGCTCGAGTACCCTCGGCTCCACCATTTTTAATAAATTAACCATTACGAGTTTTAAGGCGATTCCTTCGCGAGTGTCTTACCAACTGCCTATTAGAATTTAAATAAATGTTTCATACTCCAATTAGTCCTTTAAGGTCTTTAACCTATGTTTCAAAGTAAGGCGAGGGGTAATATTTCGTTCGCGAAACATCGTTACTTAAAACGGCCGTTTCTCCTAAACCGTACATCGGAATCAAACGAACCACATATCAAACCGAAGCTCGTAACATGAAACTATCTAAACATGGAAATGGTCAAAACCTAGCAGGGAGTTCTCGGGTCCTAATGTTATGAACAAAAGCAGTCTAAAGTAAATCGGACATTACGACAGCTATGTTTACGCGATTTCCAAATTTTTTACCATTCCAAATCATATCAATCCAACTACCAATCAACAACAACTCAAGATACACATCAATGCTACTGATTTCAGTCATAATAAGCTCAAGGATCTCAATCCAATCATATATTATAACATCTCCAAATTCAACTAAACTACTTAACAATTAAGCTCGAATCATGCTTATCATTCAAATTACTACTCATCCATCCAAACCATCTCCAAACTTCAACATTTAAACTTATTAATAAAGGGTGTGAAGATTTATACCTTTATTGGAGGGTGGAAAGTTACTAGGAAGCCTTATGGAGCCTCCTACAAGCTTGATCTTTCCAAAGAAATCAAGAACACAAAGTTAGGCTTTGAAGTTTCTAAAAGTCCGATTTAAAGAACTGTAAAAATGAGGGTCTTACCATGCTTATTTGGAAGAGACTTATGCACAAGAGTTGTAGGCCATCTCAATACCTTTCCAACGAGCTATAAAACACAACATTTGAGTGAGTATTGAAGGAGATATGACAGTTTGAAGTTGCTGGGTTTGTTTTAGCCGAGAGCTTTCTTCTTGAAATGGGAAAGTCAACTTTCAATTTGTATTTATGTTATGATACTTGTTGGTTGGTTGCTTCCTTTTGTCTTGGAATTAAATTAAATTTTTACCATGCTGAAAAATGTGTGGCTCACAATCAACCAACCAATCCTTCCCACTTGTCATGCTTAGGTCATCAAGCTTAGGTCATCTTGTTACACTTGTCTTCTTCTTGTTGGTTTGATGACATCATCATCCCTAACCTCCTTGATTAACTCCTAATTGCTTGCCTAATGACCGCTGATCTGTTATACGGTTCGCTTAACTTTCGTTCTCGTTTATCGTTTGAGGAATCATATCCGGGATCTTATCACTTGGGTTCCCCTAAACCTTCCTCAATATTTTATATTCCTTTTTATGATCCCCTCTTAAAATCCTTGAATTTAAATCCTATTTATCCTGTTACCTTATACTCACTTCTTTCTGTATCTGGTGGATTTCTGGGAAAAATCAAAGTGTTCGGAATTGGATTCTGACGATCTTTACATACACTTATATACCATATAGAGTACTAATAAAATCTCAGAATATCAATAACAGAACCCCTACATAGTGTGGCATGAAAAGTTTTCTTATTCAGCATAATCAGCAAAATCACTATTCATAAGGGTTTCAAAAATTCCAAAAATTGGGGTTATTACAGTCTCCCCTCCTTAAAAGGATTCCGTCCCGGAATCAGATAGAAAATGAATAGGGATACTTTCTTAGCATTACACTTTCTAACTCTCAAGTAAATTTTCCCACATTGTGGTTCTTCCATCAAACTCTGAATAGTTTGATAACCCTTCTCCTAAGCACTTGTTCCTTTTTCAATCTATAACCCTTCCTGGTTGCTCCATATAGGTTACGTCTGGTTGCATGTCTATGCGCTCATATGCCCCTATTTATCTGGCATCCGAATTACACTTCCTTAACATTGATACGTGAAACACGTTATGACTTGCTACATGTTCTGGGGTAAGGCTAGCTCATATGCTAACTTCCCAATACTTCTTAATATATCCAAGGGTCCGACAAATTGTGGACTTAGCTTTCCTTTCTTTCCGAATCTCATCAATCCTTTCCAAGGGTTTCCAAGGGGATACCTTTAACAACACTAGGTCCCCTACTTCCTATTCTTTGTCCTTTCGTGTCAAATCAACATACTTCTTATGTCCATCTTGGGTTACTACCAGCCGTCCTCTGATTAGATCTATTATATCCTTGGTCCTTTGGACTACTGCGGGTCCGAGCATCTTGCGCTCTACAACTTCATCCTAACATAAGGGAGATCGACATTGTCTTCCCTCAAGGATCTCATAAGGCGACAACTCGATAATGACATAAGATCTATTGTCGTAAGAAAACTCAATCCGTGTTAAGTGATCATTCCAATTTCTTTCAAGTCTATTGCACAGACTCTCATTATAGCTTTTAGCATTAGAGCTTTTGCTTCTCAATACCCATTCTTTTCCAGTTCGTAATCGCTACTACCTTCCGTTCCTAATATTATACTGGTTATACTTTTGCTCGTTAGCGTTCTATAACCTTTTAATAACCTCGTCAACCTTAGTATCACGAATGTGTTTCCATTCCGCATACCACCACAACTTTACTACTCCTTTTTCAGCTGCTTCTATCTTCGAAAGCTTAGTCCTTCATATAGAAGTAAAATAATTTATTGAGAGATCAATATGATCATGAACACTTGTTACATTGCATAGTTAGTACAGAAGGTGGCCAGCCTTTAGTACTTGACAAGCAATTAAACAATATATGGTATCTTACTCGGCTTCTATCACACAGATAGATAGTCATTCGGCAATACCTCCCCTTCTGGAAGGGTTGTTCTTCTCAGCTTATATGAAATGAAAAGAAGAGAAAAGAACAAATTGAAGAGAATTGTATATGTGAAAAAAAAAATTACTGCCACTAAATATCTGGCTTGGAACCTACCTCTGAACTATAGAGGTTTGATATAGGAGAACAAAACATATGTGTATTTATATCAACATCAAGTATTATAGCATCGCATTTTACATGCTTAAATATTTACTATTCCATCCATCATTCTGTGGACCCATGCTCTTGCTCGAGCTTATACACAATCACCTTTGAAACTTCCTCGACATCGAAAATCGAATCTGGGTTTTCATTCTAGACATCACCGTTACTAGAATTCTATGCTTGCACTGCAACCTTCCTCGTATAGTAATACGACTCTCTATTGATAAGAAGGAATAAGTATTCAATAGGTAGATAATCGACTTAATTAGTCTATCAATGATAACTTATACATCACCACAACCCGATTAGTGGTACTTAATCTCAACATCCATTCCAATACAACTCTTACAGGTTGTAATTAATTGGCTCATTACCCGCAGAATCATTCCTGCACTACTAGGGTCCATCGTTGACCTACTGTAGTCATTCATTTTCCATGAAGTCTTAATAGCTAACCATACGGAGTCCATACATCTCGTATCGAATTCTTCTAAGGAGGTAACATGATCACCGTTCATGATTCATGAAGAACAATCCTGAACTTGACGTACATATGACATGAAGCAGATAAAATTGCAGAAGAGTTTCAATGAAAGCAACGATAGCAGGTTAATACCATTATTAACCATATGTCTTTATTAGGAGACATGAAGCTCAAAGGTTCATTTAGTCCTTTCGTAACATGGTCCTGGCTTATCTTAAGATATGACCCTCTAAGATAGATAGCCCGCTCACGGTGATTACAAAAATTAATCTTTAGCCAACTACTATCACAGTTGAGTATCGCACAATCATCAGAAGGAATGTCAATCTTCCACACCATAATACAACCTTCACAGCCTTAACCATTATCACTATATTCCTCTGGCACGAGCGCCTATAATTGTCCTCTTACACTTAAAGTGTCGGCCACCTCTTTGGCCTTTCTTGATAGTAATATTTCCTTACAATCAATGTCATTTTAACCACCTTCACTAAATTTTCTACCTCATTTCCAATCACTGCTTGTGTGAAGATGTTTTCCTTAAAATCTGATGAGTAAAAAAAATATCACCATTTTTCCATAAGTTATTGCCTCAGTCTTTAGAGGTTAATCACTGTCACGACTGACTCTCAATCATACTTAGAACATCTTTTATCCTAGGCCCTAATTGCCCTGAACAATTTCGACCTTTACTGGTTCGATCCATACTTTCTCGTGGTTTAACACGTGCCCCACTTGGCATCATTATAATTACGTCATATTTCCTTTATCAACATTTTTATTCTTGAGAATTTTGAATATTACCTTTCTCCTTGTAAAACCTTCTAAGGTTATCCTCGAATCGTTCCTCCTGTATTCCCTAGATACAGGGCATATCAAGATACCATTTATTAATACCAGAATCATTGTCTATATACTTCTGAAAAATTTCTCCACTGATTCTTAAAGGTTGTTATTACCTTAATCCTTTCCAATTCATACTGTCAAAACTCACACTATCCCTATTAAGGGTGAAATTCCAACCTTTATGCATTCCCCGAGGATTCATTTTAAGTTACCGATGTTCTATCCTTAATTCCACCTTTAAAAGGTACATGCATCCTTCCATGGATAAATCAAGTCATATATCCCTGATAAGGGTATCTTATTCAATCATTCCCACCTCGATAGTATATTCCTAATTTCACAATAACAACTGTATTCAAAATGAGGTCAATCAATATGGCCTCCAAAAGATAAGAACGGTTATCCTACTTTTCTTGCCTGATTCAGTAATGATAACAGGGATGTTCTAGAAGATGTTTAGTCGTGTTCAACGTGAACCTTTTAGTTCTAACTACTCATTTACCTCTTTTATTTATCTCAACAGTCATCTCAATGTTGGGATATCTTACATACCTGGCGTCTCCCTTTCTGGGTATCATGCCCCCGGTCTTACACTTCACATTCTTGAAGGTCACTTCCTTCATCCAATTTTCCTAATTTTTTACTTTCTTGTCTCCTCATTCCATCCGTGTTTCCTTATTAATCAATCGATCTATCTCAAATTTTCATTGAATACTGTCAACTTCAAGGGAATTAACTTTACATATCGCTTACGCCTTCAAACCTTGAATTTATCTCATGATCAGTCACCATCGCGCTGATGATGACACACTTCTCTATTTTTATTGCAAGGGTTTCTTAGAGTTTCCCATACCTAACTCCCTTATCACTTCTCAACTCTATTTCCTTTATATCCCTTTATACTCCTTCCCTTTTCAGTCATTTATTTTCGTTTCCATTACAACCATTACATGAACCAACACAACATAAGCATTGATTTCAAACATCCCGTCATTCTGGATTCGTGTCCTCAGAACGAATCTTGACAACTTTTACAACTTAGATTCATAATTCATCATACTCGTCCGCTTTTTTTCTGGCTCTAAAGCTTTTACACTACCTCCATAACCTTGGGAAGTACTTTCCCAAAAACAATTGTCTGAACTTTAATCAGTTTATTATAACCTCTGGCTCCATGCCTTTCTTGGCCTTTCACCAACGGGTGGCCTCTCTCTTACGGGGGTAAGTGACAAAAACAGTCTTTTGTGCTTCGTCAATCATTTAGAATCTCAAATAATTCCTATATTTCCTTTAGCCAGGCTCTTGCCTCGACCGGGTCAAACTGTTCCTTGGAACTCTGAGAGCTTAGCGACTTAAAGGTCATGAAAGGATTTCCTACCGCATTGTTTCCTCAAGGTGTTGGTTGGGAATAAAAGTATAAGTTCTCTTTATACAGGTCCATGAATTTCCATATAGGAGTACCGTCTCGGGTCTCCTTATCTTGCTCGACTTCTATTTTCTCATTATGAAATGTTTCATCCTTCTCCCATACTTGGGGTTATCTTATACGTTAAATTCCTCATTTTCCACTTCATTATGTTATGGGTTCCTTCTATCTTGATGGCGTCCTCCCTGACTATCACATTCAGGGTTTGCCCTAAATCTTATTCCTTGAACTATGACTTTCATCTAGGATCTCATCTTTAAGCTCTTAAACATTTGGAACCCAAATTCTATAGGAATACCTCATTATTCCTTTATCATCTTTCTCGATAATAATCTCATATTTATTTGTTGGCTCTCTGCCTTCATTCATCACTTTTTCTGGCAAAATATGTTCTTTTCCAATAATTCGGCCTGTCTTGCAATCTCAAACAGCTTTTCGGTACCGGCTCCGGTTACCTTCACTTCTATTTCCATTTTCTCAAAATCTCTTATAAACTTTCTCAAAGACATTATCATCTTGAGTCTCTCCTTTTTACTAAGGGCATCAGCCACCACATTGGCTTTCCCCGAATGATAAAGAATCTCATAATCGTAATCCTTGATTAGCTCTAACCACCTCATTTGGCACATGTTGAGCTATTTCTGCGTGAAAATGCACTAGAGCACTTATGGCTTGTGTAAATCTCGTACTTCTCTCCATACAAGTAGTGCCTCCAATATTTAGGGCAAAACTATTGCCACGAGCCCAAGCTCATGGGTGGGGATATCGAATTTTATATTCCCTTAATTGTCCTGATGCGTACGCGATTACCTTGTTGTGCTGTATAAGAAGCACCCTAATTCCTTATGCGAAGCGTCACTACACATCACAAAATCTCCTTTTCCATCCGGCAACGCCATCATAGGGGTCATCACCAATCTTTGCTTCACTTCTTGAAAGTTGTTCTCATATTTCTCTGTCCATTCAAACTTCTCAGTCTTACGAGTAAGCCGCGTTAAAGGGGGCTACTATCTTTACAAACTTGAACGAACCTCCGATAGTGACCGACCAATTCTACCTCTGGTAGTCGACCTAACCATGGTCATCAATTCATCAGTGGTCCTTTATTCATTCTTGTCAGGATCCTCCATGGGATCCTCCTCAGCAACTATCCCTTCTAGGACAACATCCTCAACATGAACATCATCCGATCCCGCGTTAGGATGCTCTATCGGATCCATAATCTGATCTCCAATAAGTAATAAAACATCATCGCGTTGTTGCTCCTCAACCTCAGGGTTCGGAGTCCCGCTACCATATACATAACGAACTACGCTTCTATCACGATATTTATAAGGGTTCCCATAAGGGTTTTAACTGTTAGTACTATGTTAGGTAGCCCGACTAGGAACTTGGCAAGAGTTCTTATTATCTTAGTGAACTTATTATCTTAACGTCACATCATCTCTGAGGTTTATAACGCTTAGCTCTGATACCACTTCTGTAACACCCCCAAATCCGGGGTCGGGGATCCGGGTTGTCACGAGTTCCATTTCCCTTAATAACACCCAATCTTAATAAATAATCAACTACTCTGTACTATGACCCCACTATAAACACACATACCACAAGTTATAGTCTTAGAGATGAACACTCAAAAATAACACAAGTCCTTTTATTCCACAATTATAAACCGTTACACCTTAAAAAGGTTCTGAATAAATTTACATATTCCTTGCCATTATTACAATTCATATTATACATAAGTCTGGTTCATCAATAGTTGAAAACCTAGCCTATTGGTAGCTCCTACCTCAGCTACGGCGGCATCAACGCTTCCAGAAGACTGCGGAACATTTTCTAACCGCTTGCGAATCGGGAGCTTGGTCCTGTTCATCTTTTCTATCTGTTGTTGTGTGATGAAAGAAGAAATCAAGGGTGAGCAGCAAGCCCACC
The DNA here is from genome assembly GCF_009905375.1 of Apium graveolens. Taxonomy (NCBI): domain Eukaryota; kingdom Viridiplantae; phylum Streptophyta; class Magnoliopsida; order Apiales; family Apiaceae; genus Apium; species Apium graveolens. The sequence continues at coordinate 119,547,893 of NC_133649.1, forward strand.
AAAATAATATGTATAATGATTAACAATATATGAGCCTTCTCATAGTACTCATGAAAGTCTTGGTCAAAAGAAATGAACCAAGTTTGATATCTTAATGCGATGAAGTCGCAAAATATTCAGTATATATACATATATACTTTTCAAAATCTTGGAAGTCCTTTTCCATGCATAATATACACAAAGTTCCAGTTTATAACTGTATAAAAATATCGTTGCAAGGTGATCTCATATATCTACCCTTGTCTCAACATTTTTCTGAAAATCTTTGATATGCATAAGATAATCATTAACTAGATATAAGTTGAAAATATGAAGTTACAAGATACCCCAATATACTTATATCTTTTCCAAATTTTACTTGAACTACCACCGTTCAAGTTATAATCAGTTCAAAAGTTCATCACATAGATGAGACTACAAGACAAGAGTTGAATAGATTCAATCTTTGAATATCATTATAAATAATGAAGTTACGAGATACTTCATTAAATCCTGATATATATATACACCTATATATATACATTTCATACACTCCTTGAAAACCTCTGTTATGAAAATTATAAACAGAGTTGCAATATCCAATGAATTTGGAAAGGAGAAAACCTTGGCATAAACCTGATATCTTGCTGATCAGGCAAAGATACCAATAAGTAACCTTTTCTACTAGTAGATGGACGAATTCCCCACTGGTCATCACCCTGGCCGCAATAGGACCTTATGCTGGACTGCCACTCAGCCACTTACGCATTTGATGGACTCCCACTGAGCCACTTACACTTTCATGGACGCCCACTGAGCCCATGTTGCTTATGCCGACTCAAATAGATGAACTTACTTTCCGAACGATGGGCAAGTAATCAAGATGTTTTCTCAAAACAGCAACCTCGTTGCGAATGTAAAATACACCACTGAGCCGGATCCCTTAAGTTTTGAACGAGTATTTAAATCCCCTTTAAAAGGAAGATCTTAAATATAAAAATGAGTTTTGGGATCCGCTCTAACTTTTAAAAATCATTTTGAAGACTCGAAAACACTTTAAAGAGTGTTTGGAGTAATGCTGATTTAATGAAATAAATCAGTCCCAATATATTAGAAAATATCTGAATATTATTATTTAAATAATATTCCCATAAAGAATAATCTTTATAAAAATAATTGAAGTAGAAGTTTTAAAACTTATACTTGAAATGAGTATTAAATAACCAAAGATATACTTATACGAAAGTACTATCTTTATTTGAATAATCAAAGATAAGTTTGATTATCGACACCTTATTCTTTAATAAAATAAAGAATATATCTCAGCAAATAATCGGAGTCATAGATCCTCAAATGAATATTCAAATAATATTCATTAAATAATATAAACTGAGTCATAAGCCCTCGAATGAATATTCAAATAATATTCAATAAATAATATAAATGAGTCATAAGCCCTCGAATGAATATTCAAATAATATTCAAATAATAAAATAAAAGGAGTCATAAGTCCTCGAATGAATATTCATTTAATAAAATGAAGAAGTCATAAGCCCTCGAATGAATATTCAAAATAATATTCATTTAATAAAATAAAGAAGTCATAAGCCCTCGAATGAATATTCAAAATAATATTCATTTAATAAAATAAAGAAGTCATAAGCTCTCGAATGAATATTCGTAATAATATTCATTAAATAAAATAAAGGAGTCATAAGCCCTCGAATGAATATTCGTAATAATATTCATTAAATAAAATAAAGTTATCGAATAAACCTTATTCGATTAATAGTTTTAAAAACTATATCAATATATATATATATATATATAAATATATATTATACTCGGGAGCCTCGCCTCCCGGTTTTAGAAAAAGTTCACCTTTTGATCCCCTGTACTAAGGGTATACGCAAATACCGCTTATCTCTAGCATAGGTGTTATGCAACGAATAAGCATTTGAACCAACAGATATATAAATCAAGAATACGAAACAGGCATGCATATATACCATATCACATGCTACAATATATCGCAAGAATTTGCTAATAACAAATATACATTTATCACAAGATCATGCATATACACATATACATCACAACAACAGTATAACGGGTAGAAAACTTGCCTGAGCGACTGGGGGTTACAAATGGCTCGGGACGAGTCTGGTAACCTATAAACAGCATATAAGTTGGAATTAAACCGAAGTCACTTGTAAATCTATACTTTAACCAAATTAGACTCTAACACTCGCTTTGCGCTTACTGATTCTCTTAAGTCGCTCGAGTACCCTCGGCTCCACCATTTTTAATAAATTAACCATTACGAGTTTTAAGGCGATTCCTTCGCGAGTGTCTTACCAACTGCCTATTACACTCTACATAAATGTTTCATACTCCAATTAGTCCTTTAAGGTCTTTAACCTATGTTTCAAAATAAGGCGAGGGGTAATGTTTCGTTCGCGAAACGTCATTATTTAAAACGGCTGTTTCTCCTAAACCGTACATCGGAATCAAACGAACCACATATCAAAACGAAGCTCGTAACATGAACTATCTAAACATGGCAATGGTGAAAACCTATCAGGGAGTTCTCGGGTCCTAATGTTATGAACAAAAGCAGTCTAAAGTAAATCGGACATTACGCCGGCTATGTTTACGCGATTTCCAAATTTTTTACCATTCCAAATCATATCAATCCAACTACCAATCAACAACAACTCAAGATACACATCAATGCTACTGATTTCAGTCATAATAAGCTCAAGGATCTCAATCTAATCATATATTATAACATCTCCAAATTCAACTAAACTACTTAACAATTAAGCTCGAATCATGCTTATCATTCAAATTACTACTCATCCATCCAAACCATCTCCAAACTTCAACATTCAAACTTATTACTAAAGGGTGTGAAGATTTATACCTTTCTCGGAGGGTGAAAAGTTACTAGGAAGCCTTATGGAGCCTCCTACAAGCTTGATCTTTCCAAAGAAATCAAGAACACAAAGTTAGGCTTTGAAGTTTCTAAAAGTCCAATTTAAAGAACTGTAAAAATGAGGGTCTTACCATGCTTATTTGGAAGATACTTGTGAACAATAGTTGTAGGACATATCAATACCTTTCCAACGAGCTATAGAACACAACATTTGAGTGAGTATTGAAGGAGATATGGCAGTTTGAAGTTGCTGGGTTTATTTTAGCCGAGAGCTTTCTTCTTGAAATGGGAAAGTCAACTTTCAATTTGTATTTGTGTTATGATATTTGTTGGTTGGTTGCTTCCGTTTGTCTTGGAATAAAATTAAATTTTTACCATGGTGAAAAATATGTGGCTCACAATCAACCAACCAATCCTTCCCACTTGTCATGCTTAGGTCATCAAGCTTAGGTCATCAAGCTTAGGTCATCTTGTTACACTTGTCTTCTTCTTGTTGGTTTGATGACATCATCATCCCTAACATCCTTGATTAACTCCTAATTGCTTGCCTAATGACCGCTGATATGTTATACGGTTCGCTTAACTTTCGTTCTCGTTTATCGTTTGAGGAATCATATCCGGGATCTTATCATTTGGGTTCCCCTAAACCTTCCTCAATATTTTATATTCCTTTTTATGATCCCCTCTTAAAATTCTTGAATTTAAATCCTATTTATCCTGTTACTTTATACTCACTTCTTTCTGTATCCGGTGGATTTCTGGGAAAAATCAAAGTGTTCGGAATTGGATTCTGACGATCTTTACATACACTTATATACCATATAGAGTACTAATAAAATCTCAGAATATCAATAACAGAACCCCTACATAGTGTGGCATGAAAAGTTTTCTTATTCAGCATAATCAGCAAAATCACTATTCATAAGGGTTTCAAAAATTCCAAAAATTGGGGTTATTACATTTACCTTCTTGATTGCTCTCTTCTTTGTTTTCCTTGGTTTGGTTTGAATTGGAATATTTAGATGAAGTAGTAGACTTTCCCAGTCTATGGGTTCATCCTTGGGAATTATGGTTTCACCATGGAAATTCATGTCAGGATAAACCTTGAATTCAACCTGCTCCATTATGGCATGGTTGTTTGACTTGAGGTGGTAGATTGAGTTGGCATATATTCTTCCTTATCTTCACTGAAATCTAGCCTCCTCTTTGGTTTGAGCTTGTACCTTTGTTTCTTAATCTACTTTGGTTTTTCTTGTTTTTCTTCAATCTGAGTCTTAGCTGTCATAGTGGGCATTACATATTCTGTGGTTGCAGGCTTCTTAGCTTGGTTCTTGACATCTAAAACAGCTTGCTTTTGTTGTTGTTTGAGCCTCACCTTTTCTTGTCTCTTAGCATCTGCAAACTGTGGATGTCCAGCCACCACACAGATCATTTTTCCATTCTTATAGATTTTGGCAATCCTTTTCTTTAAGACTGAATCTATGGGATCTTTGAAGAAAGTAATAGACCTTCCAAGCAGCTTCTTTCATCAGGGAGTTTCATAAACTAGGTCCAATGAATTTTTGTCTGTATTCTTTGGATAGTTTCTCTTTGGTTGAAAAATTACATTGGCCTTTGGAGATTTAATTGATGAGGGTTGAGCCCTTTTCATGTTCCTTAAGCTCATGTCATTGGCTGAAATTGGTCTCAATTAAGAGAAATGAGAGAAGAAGACTTTGTCTTGTTTTTCATTTGGACCAGCCTTCTTTTCAATCTTGTCATCAATCTTCTTCCATTTTTCACTCAACTCCAATTCAGCTGTTGCTATCTTGATTAAATCAATGTTTTCTAGCATTGGTGGCTTTGTGAAGGTAATTGCTGGAACTATTACCTTGCCGATATTGATGTTGAGCACTCCCCCCCCACTAGCTGACTCTCCCTACCTAACTGGAATGATAGAGACTTTCTCCCCCTTTTTGTTATTATCAAGTTGAGCAGAGGTTGAGGTTTCTGCAGCCACCAATTTTTGAAGAAGCAGTGTTTGTTGAGCTTGATGAAGTTGGATTTGAGTGATAGAGGTTTCTAAAGTCTTTAGCCTGGTGTCCAAAGAATCCATCTTGCTACTGAGATCAGAGTTTTTCCTGAGTTGTCTGTTGATATCTAACAATGTAGTGGCAGGAAGCATAGACTCCAATCTTTCAGTGATGTCCTTTTTGACTTGTCCAATCTCTGTCTTGATTTCAGACATATCTTAATTTTGCTTGAGAGATTGGATTTTGTGCAATTGAAGAGACTCAAGGTGTGCTTGAAGAAGATTCTTGGTGTTGGCATATGTGGTAGCTTGAAGAGCTATTTGAGTCTGATGAATTATTTTGAAGAGAGTTGATTTGAAGTGGTGCTCACTGCATTCCTTGTTAAACATCCATGATGGAGTGTTTGTGCTTGAGCTAGGATCTGCTTCTCCCCCTATGTTCATGAAATCTCCTTTATCATCATCACCATCATCCCCAAAATTATCTTCAGAACCACCAGTTGGATAATCAAAATCATCACCAGTTGAGGAGGGCATATCAGTTATTGCATCCTTGGCCCTTTGCATGGAAGCAGTTGTGTGCACCAAGTTGAGAATTCTCTCAGCAGCCACATTGTCATGTTCAGCCAAAACTTGATAAGCTGGAACAGGGTGAGTAAATGCCTCGACTTTATAAGAAACAAATTCTCAGACAGCTTGATATTCTTGCTAAAATAAATGTTTCTTTTCAGCCTCATTGACATCCTTTAACTCACTAATAATGGGCTCTTCCCATTCTTCAGTACCTGCTTTTATCTCATAATCTCTCTTTTCTTGCATCAAGGGCTCCCCTTGGCTTTCCACCCTCACACCCTCACCTTCACCATCTAAGGTGGGACTCCACTCACTCACTTTTTCCAAGCTAGAAGAAATAGCTTGCATATATTCACTCTTTCCCTCTCCTTTTGCCTGAGAGTAGCTCAGCCTCTCACTCTGTTCACTCCCTTCCCTCAATCCTAGGAGTGATTGTACAACTACAAAATTATCTGCACTTGTAACAATAGTTGAGATTTCAAGTGGTGCAGTGATAGTCAACGGATGAGAAACATCTGTCGAGGTAGTAGTTGAGAGTTTCAATAGATGAATGGTGTAAAGCACATCCGTCAAGATACAATCACTAGTCAACGAATGAACAATATCCTTTGAGATAGTAGAAATGACAGAGTTTGGAGTGGAAACTACTGTAGAATCTGTGGTGATTGATTTAAGATTTGGCACAGATTTCTCAGTAGAATCAGAAAGAAATGGCAAGTGAGCCAACAAATCATCTAAACGATGATGCTCACTTGCTATAGATTTTGGCTTCTCCGTGAGAGTTAATGATGGAGAATCATGAATTGATGTGTGAATCATGTCCACATCCATAGAATTTGTGGGTGAGTTTTGTTTGTCAGGTGATTCTATTGTAAGAGATTTTGGTCGTGACTCCACATTTATAAGAGACACATCAAACTGACTTTGAGAAGGTGCTGTAACTGAGTCTTTGACTGCAGTTTGCATAGTGTGTGCACCCTGTGTATCCCCAAGTGTTTTAGATTTCTTCTTTCTTGTGTAAGTTTGGGGTGAATCTGTGTCCCTAACCCTCTTAGCATGTGCTCTTGGTTGAGAGCTTGTTTCAATAGTGACATCATTTTGGGAAGATGAAACTAGTAATGAGCTTAACTCCTTATTAAGCACTACAGTTTGTTGGGAAACTGCAGTGTGGCTAGGTTTGGTTACATACACCTCTCCATCCTTATCCTTAGGGTTTCTTTTATGTTCACCTTGTCCCTCACCAGGCTCACTTCCTTTCACACATCCCTCTTGGTTTTTAGTAGATTTAAAGCCAATTTCTATTGAGAGAAACTAGAGTGAGTTTTCTTTGACTTGGATTTGGAAGTTCTTGGTTTTGTGGCTTGGGTAGGCACCTGTTTGGTCACTGTCACAGGTGCTATAGCCATAGTTATTTGTAAAGAAATTTGTGGTAGAGAAGTAGCAGGGAGAAAAGTGTTTACCTCACGTACCTGAGGTTGTTCCATTATTGGCATGTAGATGTGGGGGACCTCCTTATGGTGAGTGGCCCTGTTGAGATCATCAATAACCATTCTCTCTTGGACCCAACAATCTAACTTGTTTGTTGGGTTCTCAATTAAGAGATTCCCAGAAACAAAATTAGCTATAATCATAAAGAATCTAGCATAATAGATATTCTTAAACCTCTTATTAATATCTCCTAATTTACTCCCTAATTCATACATCAAAGAGGTGCTGAAATTAAAATACTTATCACTAAGAAGCATATAAAGCATGTTAACAAGTGAATAAGTAACATCATCAAAATTGCTAACTTTTCCAGAAAATAATTTAATAAAAGAGTCATATAAAAAGCTCCATTCTTTCCTAAAGCCTAGCCTCCTAACCTCACCTAACTTGGTGGCAGTAAGAGCATAACCCATATAAATAAGCATGTTACTCACATCAGTGTCTGTGTGTGGAGCAAGAGTGTTATTTTCAGGCAATTTAAAGCATTTTTCAACAGCATCACAGTTAATACAGTGTTCCTTACCTTTAAGAGTGAAGGTAATGGTTTTATCCTTGGAGTTGAACACAGCAGTAGTCCAAACCTCCTCAACAACCTCACAGTAGATGATTGGAGACTCAAGCATTGCATAACTCAGTTTACAACTTTGAATGAAGTTCATTATTTTGTGATAGTCTTCAGATGCAGGAATTTACTTGTTCACCAAAGCTACAAAGTTGTTCTTTTCATAGACATACCCAGTTTGAGACATGATTTTGACTACAGGTGCCATTGCTGTGATTGAAAGTAGTTGCAGAAAAGGGGTTTTTGCTTTGGAGACGAAGAGAGTTAGAGAAATTGCTTTAGAAAGATAAAAGTAAAAATGAAAATGAAATAGGGTTTTATACTTTTTCAGAAATAAACTCTCAAAGTTAAAAAGTAAAATAAAATAACCAGTAAAATTAGCCCAAAATAACTGTTTAAAAATAAAGAAAACCGTCAAAATTCTAATGTTTATCCATCGAAGTATACTTACAGGGTGTAAGTAAATTCAACGGATAATTCCTAGAATTAACGGCTAAGATTGCGAGCAATTTGACGGATAAGGATTAAAAGTACCCAGAATAATATTTGATATTTCAACGAATGGTACAATGAAATTCAATGAATATTCATTTTCAACGGATAATGAACATCCGTCGAGATGTAAATTTTGACTTGGCCAAAATTTCGTCTTTGACAAGAAACATCAAATGTAATTCTGGCTGCATTTCAATTTTATTAGACATCAAAACAAAATAAGAATAATTAAGCATAACTAACTCACTTACCAACCTAGTAAAGGTGGATTCATCAAGTATCTTGGTAAAGATGTCTGTAAGCTGCTTCTCACTTGGAACAAAATGAAGTTCCACAGTACCATTATTACATGCTCTCTAGTGAAGTGGTACTTGATGTCAATGTGCTTGGTCCTTGAATGTTGTACTGGATTTTAAGTAATTGAAATAGCACTTGTGTTATCACAGAAAAAAGGAATCTTATCCACCTGTAGACCATAGTCCAACAGTTGGTTTTTCATCCAGAAAATCTGTGCACAACAATCGAACAAAGAATTACAGAAGGGGGGTTGAATGTAATTCTGGCTACTTTTTGATTTTTAAGAACTATTCTACTTAGAATATATAACTGTGTTTGATTTAGCTAAGGTGCGGAATAAAAGTATTGAAGAAATCAAACACAAAGTAATCAAATACAAGTATTTAAAAACTTTCTGGTGGATCGAACTTTTCCACCTGAAATATATTAATTTGAGAACTCTGTGATGCAAGATTTGTACACAGCTACTTACAAGTTGAACTTACAAAGAACATAGAACTTCTTTACAGATGTAGCCTTTTCTATTTCTCCGGTAATTGCTTTCTAACTCAATTTTTGTTCTACTTACTACCCTTGGTTTATATATCACCAAGTTACATGATAAATAGATAAACAAATAAGACAAAAAATTTCTAGTCTAATTTCATGCTACTTCATTTCTCTATCCAGCATCTTTGAATATCTTTAGTTTAGCATGAAAATGGAAATGCTTCTTTGTTCTCTAAAACCTGTAAATAGGTTGCCCATTCCATTTGCATATAATTAACGCATGTGACTGTCAAGTCACTATCAACTACTTTTGAATTTGATCATCCGTTGAAACTCTGTGGGATCATCCGTTGAGACTTTTTTGGATCATCCATTGAGAGTATGGTTGATCATCCAGTGAGGCTTTAGTTGATCATCCGTTGAAACCTTGTGGAACATCCGTTGAGAGCATCTTTATAGCAGTTAACTCTATTTCACTTATACAAGATTAAACATCATCTAATATTTACAATTGGCCAACCTATCTTGCATATCAATCTAGTAGTCAGCATGACTTAAAACATTTTACAACATTTAGTTCTCTAAGGCATTACAATATGCATAAATGTGCTATTAAACTTATTAATACATAAGCTACCCTTTCAACGGATGTTCATTATTAATACATAAGCTACCCTTTCAACGGATGTTAAAGTGGTCATCCGTTGAAAGCTACAAAATCACTAAATTAAATCTACTAAGGTATTTTGTTTAACTTAACATCAAGTACACAACTCCTAACAGAGGCCATATAATTGCTTATGGAAGGATCTGATGATGTCAGGCATAATCGACTAGATATCTTGATTTCACAATATGAGGCTTTTAAGTCCTTGCCTTGAGAATGTATCACTCAAGTCTTTGAAAGACTGAAAAAGCTGTTAAATGAATTAAGTATTCATGGAAAGACTTATCCTCAGAGGGAAGTCAACAGGAAGTTTATGCTAGTCCTACCTCACCACTTAGAGAATAAGGCTTCATCTGTTCGTGAATGAGTTGATTTTGAGACCATGACACTTGAGAAGTTGTATGGTAAATGGAAGACACATGAGATGTATCAAGAACAAAGGAAGATCATATGTGGCGGTGGTACAGTTGATAGAAAGAATGTTGAACTACTCAAGACAACTGCTCTTGTATCCAGTGGAATCAAAGAGCTTGACATTATTGTTGAAAAGCCTAAGTCTAAAGCTGAAACGCTCTTTGAAGCTAAGATGGATGATGGAAGCCTATTTGGTAATCCTAGTGACTACTATGCCATTGGGGAGCTGCAAGGAATGGAAGACCATACTATGGCCAACTTAGCTGGGATGTGCAGTAACATCATGTTTAGAAGGAAGCAAGGCTTTAGGGGTTCTGGAAGCAACAACCATGGTCAGAGGTCAAGTTCATCTTCTGGATCAGGTTACAAGATAGGGTTGGTTGATAGAGGCAAGTTTAGATGCTATAATTATGATGAGGTTGGGCACTTTGCCACTGAATGTAGGAAATCCCAACAAGCAAGTGATAAAGGCAAAGCTTATCGGAAGAAGGAATCAGGTAGCTCAAGGAAGTATCCAGTGAAATCTTACATAGCTGAAGGGAAAATCTGGGATGACACTGATGATGAAGAAGAATAATATGGAAATCTTGCATTAATGGAATAATCTTCATCTCAGGTAAAATTTTCAACTATTTGTGCTTTACCTCCAGATAACTTGTGTGAGAATGAACACTATGTCGCCTTCAGGTAGACTGTCCTAGTGTATGAAAATGTTGTTTCTCATCACTATCTTAAAGAACGATGTAATACAAAGGAATTCATTGAAAAATATGATGTCATAAAAGAAGTGTATAGAAACGTTAATACTACACTAAGATGTACTATCCTTGATGTCGAAGACCTTAAAGTAGAACTAAAGAAAGTTAAAGATGAAAATGATAAGTTAGTTCTAGATAGGGTCAGTGTTGAGAATTTTAAGCAAACCAATAAATATTTAGAGCTTAAGATTACTAAGCATCTTAAGATAGAGGAAGAGCTTAAGAACAAGAATGCATAATTAGAAACTAAATTGCATGCTTTTACTGATTCTGCAAACCTTGCTAAGAAGCTCATAGCTGATCAAGTAGTAGGTGAAAAGGTTGGGATAGGTCTAGACTACGAAGAACTTAGAAAAGCTTCTAAGAAACAAGTAGTTGAAAATGATCTTGTAGAGAAATTTGTTAATCCCCCTAGTACACCTCATGTTCTTAAGGAAGCTAAGAAGCCTCTGTTTAAGAAAGCTACTGTTGAGCCCTTTGATGAAGATAATCTTTATATTCATCATGAGATGCTTGTTGAGGATCTCGATCTCTCAAGGAGATAAAAGGCAAAGAAACCTATGTCTGTTTCTAGTGACTCTGACTTACCCTTTGCCGGACTAGGTTTTACTTCCAAGAATAAGAAGAATCGAAGAAGAAATGGCAGGATAGGAACTAATGGCCCTAGGAAGTTATGTAATAACTATGGTTCTGCTAGTCACCTTACTCATGCTTGTAGAAAGGTTAAAGTAGACAATGTTAAGAATGCTTATGTGCATAACATGCCTAACATGCCTAAAGTTTCTAAGTGTGGTAAATCTATTTGTATGCCATGTGTAGTATTTTTCATGCACATTTATCTTGATTCCACACACTCACAGAACATATATCATAATCATGATAAGAATGCTAGTAAGAACACTGATAGATCAAAGACTGTAAGCCTCCTAAAGCTAGGAGAGTGGAACCTGTCACCAAGCCCAAGAGCCAGTCTGTTGGTGCTTCTAAAAGTGACAAAGAAACATTCAATGATAAAGCAAAAACTGTTAAGTCTATCAATTCTGTTAAGAGAAATGTTATATATTCAAATGCTTCTAAGTCTTCCGGACCCAACTTAGTTTGGGTACCAAAGAAAACTTAATCATCTTTATTTTTAGGGCATTAAGCAGAAGAAGGTCATGTGGATTCTGAACAGTGGATGTTCAAGGCAATGAATGGAGATAGAGCCATGCTATCAAAGGTGGTTGAGAAAGCTGGCCCAATGGTTACCTTTGGAGATGACAACAAAGCTTATACTACGGGATATGGTTTTTTGGAAATTGGCAATGTCATTATTGAAGAAATCTCACTGGTTGAAGGTCTTATGCATAATCTCCTCAATATCAGTCGGTTTTGTGATAAAGGATGCAAAGGTTTGTTCAAGAAGGAGAAGTATTTAATCTCTAATCAGAAGAATGAAAAGATGACTCTCAATAAAGTTAGAAAGGGTGATTTGTTCATAGTTGACTGGAATTCTGCAGATGGTCAAGTAATGTGCTTCTACAGTAAAGCTTCTCTAGATGAAAGTTGGTTAGGGCATAAGAAGCTCTCCCACTTGAACTTCAAGACCATGAATTCTTTGGTTAAGAGGGAATTGGTGAGAGGATTTCCCGAGATGGAATTCAGTCCTAATGGACTTTGTGGAGCATGTGAGAAGGGAAAATCAAAGAGGGCATCACACAAGAAGAAGACAATGACTGACATCACTGAACCACTACAACTCGTTCATATGGATTTGTTTGGCCCTGTCAACGTCATGTCTATGTCAAGAAAGAAATATGGCTTAGCGACTGTTGATGACTATTCCAGATACACGTGGGTGTTATTCTTATATTCAAAGGATGAAGCACCTGAGATGATTATTGATCACATCAACAAGATTAAGTTAGAAGCTGGAATGCCTGTGCGAACAATCAGATCAGATAATGGAACAAAATTCAAAAATACAAAGTTGAATGATTTCTGTATCGAAAAGGGCATCTCAAGACAGTTTTCAGCACAAAGGACTCCAAAATAAAATGGAGTGGTTGAGAGGAAGAATCGAACATTGGTTGAAGCTATAAGGACTATGCTTAATGAGCCAATCTTCCTACCTACTTTTGGGCTGAAGCAGTTAACACTGCATGTCATACTTAAAATAGAACCCTGATTAACGAGATGTACGATAAAATCCTTATGAGTTAATGGCCAACAAGAAACCATTAGTGAAATACTTTCACGTGTTTGGAGGAAAGTGCTTTGTGCTTAAGGATGATGAGAATCTTGGCAAGTTTGATGCTAAAGTTGAAGAAGGTACCTTTCTGGGCTATTCTCTGGAGTCAAAAGCTTACAGGGTGCATGCGACTAGTGATCAAAATGTTATGGAAAGCCTTAATGTGACATTTGATGATGCCAAGCTCCCAAGTATTTAGAAGGAATATGATAGTGATAATCTTGATGTTGAAGATCTTTCTGATGGAGAAGATGAACCTGAAGTTGTTCCAGACAATAACAATAGGAATGATCCTGATGATTATAATTCTGATGCAGAATCTGAAGGTAATAATCATGAGATAAGTAATGATAGTCACACTATCTCAGGGACTAGTCCTCAAGCTTCAGATTCTGGAGATTAAGCTGACAACAACTCAGGGGGCGCAGAACAAGGAGAAGAACAACGATCTGGTAGTCATGCTCAACATAATTCTGGAAATGCTGAGTCATTAAGAGCTAGTCTACCAAGATGTAAGAATGGAGTAAGAACCATCCTTGGCATATGATACTCAGTAATTTTGATACTGGAGTAAAGGCTAGAAGAAGAAGAAGAAGAAGAAGAAAAAGAACAAGGATCTACTAGTCAGACTTATCTTAACTCTGGAAATGTTGAGTCATCAAAAGCAAGTCTACCAAGACGTAAAGAATGGAGTAAAGACCATCTTTGGCATTTGGTACTTAGTGTTTCTAATACTAGAGTAAGGGCTAGAAGAGCTGCTACAAATAATTGAATAAATTATGGTTTTCTTTCACAAATGGAACCAAAGGAAGCAGTGAAGCTCTTGGAGATCCAGATTGAGAGATTGTTATGCAAGATGAACTCAATTAGTTTAAAGACTAAATTTGTGGAGGCTTGTTCCCATATTCAAGGATAGATAACAATCTTTAATTAGTAAAGATCTTTCCAAGATTGAAAAGAAGCCTGAAGCTGTTCCTGAATATAATAGGGTTATAAGGGTTGATCTAGATTCAGACTCTGGTAGTAATTCAAGATTTATTCCCCTCAAAGTGCCAAATCTCATATTTGATTCAGCAACAACTCAGGGGGAGCAAAACAAGTAACATCCCACAAATCTAAGTTAACAACATGGGAAAGTAAATTTATATATCTATTTATTTTATATATCCATGTTTGTAAACTTGTTTTGAAGCTAAATGATTACCATGTATTACATGTTATATGCTAGTGGTAAGTAAGTTAGAGATTTTGATGCAATATATGAGTTGTTTAAATGTTTACATGCTATATGTTTACTCTGATGCAAATACTCATGATATTGATATTTATTTTAGCACACACACATCTCAATATTGTTTGCACTCTGATCTAAGACCCTGTAATCTCATGATCTTATCATAACTTTGATTTATAGGTTTAGATCCTGTTTAAGATCCTGTGCAACTAATTTGAGTACTCTATTCATATTCTGTGTGATTATATCATGTTTTCTGAGTAATTCTGCATGATTTTTGAGCTTCAGACCCTATGAAACTCTGACAACGGATTCTTTGGTCACTATGATTCTCTGTTTATTATAGAATAAATCTATATGTCTTGTGATAGAATAAATATCCATCATGACTAATGATAGTTGTGATATATTTATGCTAGGAGTAGTTTTTAATTGGTCTAGTCTTGTGTTGACTAATCAATTGGTGCATAATTGTTATATGTACTCTTGGCATAAATGATTAATTGATTTTATGACTTATATGTTGACCATATGTGTAACTCTTATAATCTTGCTATGCTTATACTTTGTTCTGGATATTAAATCCTGATATATTTCTTATACTCTGATTACCTTATGCAAGTCTTATAAGTTTGAAACAATGTTCACTCCCTATCCTCTATAGTGTTTATCTGTATTGGACTAACTTGAACTGTTCTTAGCTAATGAGATTTTATTGAGTAGCATTGTTAAAAGAATCAGAAAACATGATCATCTGAGACATCCTTCATGAATCCATATTATGGTAAGTAAAGGTAAAAGATCTCTGGTTCTGAGACCACTCTGTTTTTTATCATTAAATTCTCTGATATTGTACTTCGGATGTTTGTGATCTTCAACACCCTCGGTGGTTTTAGGAACTGGCTAAGAGCCTATCAAACCTTATAGGTTCTAGCTCAAGTCATTAGAACCAAACACTTCTCAAATAGTATTCCATTACCTTACTTTGATATATTCCCCATATTTTGTTCTGATCCACTTAATTTTCTTGAGATATCAACTTAGTGATCAGAAAAAATTTCCGCTCGGTATTGGAGTTGTGTTTAGAATGAGGGAGATAGTGCCAAGAAGCACCACATAAGGAAGGAAAGGTCAACCCTACATGTAATATTCGGGATATGACGTGTAATTATTTTTATTAATAAATAAATATTATGTTGATTTAAAGTATGGATAATTTTGATATTTTTTTTATCAATTTTTATGTTGTTATATGATTTTATAAAGGATTTAATAAATTATTTTTTCGAGTATTTATAAATTATTTTGTATAATCGGGAATCGTCCGACTTCAACCGTTTCTGCGTTTTTACAACCCGGAAGTCTCGTGAAAACTCCTTCATAACCTAATTTGATTATTCCGGGCATTTTCCGTGTTTTGACTTTTTCGATCCGGAGTACGGCTTTACCCGTGCGGGTCCCGGCGCAAAATTTTCGATATAATGTTCGTTTCGGTAAATCGATAAAACTCGTATTTTCGAGAAACATGATATTTTCATTGAATTATTATATTATCTTTTCGTAATTCGTGTAACCAAGATGCTGAGACCAAGACTGTATTACCAAAAGGCTGGTTCTGATAATTATCCTAAAACAGTTACCGAATTAGATCAGTTTTGTTAATACTTAATGATTAAGTATTCTATTTTGATATCCGATATAATCCAACAGGGTACCAATATTCCGTAAATATAAATATCCAATATAATATCTTATTCTGTACAAATAATCATTTGCAAACAGTAAAAATAGTTAACTATCCAGAGAAAATACGAATATTCATCGCGTTCTTCGTAATCAACGAGGATTCGAAGGCGTTATCGAACTCCGAATTGGGCGTGCAAGTAGTCGAATCAAAGCTCTTGATGAGTACAACCAAGTTCTACAATCCATACCATTGCAGAAACATCAAGTAATTTTCGATAAATTTATTTAAATTCAAATTTAATTAGATTAAAATTAGGACTTTTTGATTCTAATGTTGTTTATGTGATTTGAGGATTGCATGTTGTAGAAAATTGAATTCTGAGCATTTTGGTATATCATATGCTTGATTTGGAGTTTAATAACATGTTCAAATTTAAGTTTAATCTTCGAATTGTAGGAATTAGGGTTTGAATGTGTTTGAATATTTTTAATTGATTTTTGGGAACTTATTATTCGGTTAACCCTGGGTTGATTTTTATTGCATAAACATGTTGTATGTAATTAGAGCTTCATTTTCATATATAAATCACGAAGATTTGTAAAGGTTTGAGCAGATTTAAGCTTCGCCGGAGTTGGAGCTCGAATTTGCCGGTTTTAACGGCTTTTTGACCGGAATCGGTGCTTAATCGATCGATTATTGATGTGGTTGGCTTAACTGGATAGCTGGAATGTTAACTATATTATTTGGATTGAGAAGCGAACCAAAACAGCTCATTTTGGTTGAGAAATCGGCTCGCTGGAAACCGTAATGGTCGCCGGAATCGGGGCTTCTCGCCGGTGTTCTTGGTGAACCGGCGAGACCCGGTTCCGACCCGTTTCCCCTATCCGCTTTTGATCCTAAATTCCTCAAACCCATTTCCAAAAATATGTTTATGGAATTTTGTTTTAAAAATAAATCAAAAGTCTACTTCTTTTATTTCAAAAATTACTTTTAATTATTTTTAATTTCAAAATTCATTTTTATGATTTAAAATTCAGAATTAAATCAGAATTATTTAATTAATTAATTGTTAATAATTAATTATTTTATTGGTCAATTAATTTAATTAGTTATAAATTTATTTTAATTGATTATTTAATTGAATTTAATTATTTAAAAACCATGAAAAATATTTTCGAGCTTTAAAATATTTTTCTAAATTATGTTCAAGGCTCGATAATTATTATTAAATAATTTTAAAGTCAGATTTGGGTATTCAAACCCTGTTAATTATATATAAAATGATTTTGGTACCTGTTTTAATTCTGAAAAATATTCAAAAATTCGCATTAAATACTAGAAAAATTATTTTAACCCCGGACCTTCTTTGAAAAATTATTTTTATCAAATATCTTGTGTGTTATGTGCTATGTGCTATCTAATTATTATGTGATAAGCCTATGTGTTCATTTTTTGACGGTTATCGTCATAACTTTTAATCCGTATGTCGGATTTGGGTGAAACGAAGGGTAGATAAAAATTTATGACGTCTATGTGATAATTAGAATAATATGTGATTGAGTATTGATAGATACTTGTGATGCTTAGTAGAGGAAACGAGGCATAGAAAAGGAAAGCAAGAGATCAATAAATAGAACCAAGGTGTAAAAAAGAAAGCAAGTGATCAGTGAGAAGAAGTGAGACATAGAAAAAAAGAAAGTGGTTGTTCAGTAGAACTGTTAAACGAGTACAAGTGAAGTTGGAAATTATTTGTGATAAGGCAAGTACTTATGAACCTTCCTCGAGATATATTGCAAATATTTCTGAACTTCCTCGTAACATGTTGCTATGTTAGTGCTAAACACGCGCTAAAATTCACGCAAGTATACGCGTTCGCAAGTAGTATAAGAAATAAATCAGATTCGTTCCCACAAAGACTGGTTTAGGTTAACTTTAGAATATGCACCTATGCAACAATGATATAGTTATTATCCAATGCTAAGACGATTAATAAATTGGGATTGTTTATAACTAATAATTAAACTAACAATTATAACTAAGAGAACAAGAATGGTTGAATTAATATATATGACAAACATGGGATTCTAACTTCATTAGATACTTCATTCAATAGCCTTTTTATTCTTAACCTTAGAATGTAATGGTGATGGCACTAATCAGATAACACGAAACTGATAAACGCCAACTTTCGTTGCACGAATACCATACTACCAGACATCCACAAAAGAGATAGAAGCTAAATAGACACCAATTATATTGAGACCCTATATGTCTATAGAATTTGATAACAGAACGGTTTAATGCACAAGTTATCTATCGTGATTATATAGGGCAAGTAAGATGGTTAAAATTACCCACGAATCATGCATATCAATAACACATGAACCTATGCTAGCATGGCAAGTTCCAAACCCTTAAATTCACTTTCGCTTCATTAAGAATTAACACACTATCTTATAAGTTCGCGACGCTCATAAGACGAATACGCATAACCAATACTAGGATATCATACAATCACCACACACTAAGGCATCGAAATAAATCAACTATATAAATCCATAAATAAATCCGCTAGAACCCTACGATAACGATTAGCCCATAATCAGACTCATCATCAACGTGGGTTCCGATGAAAGCATGGTATAATAAACGTAATCTTTATAAATGAATAATAAACAAAGTAAAAAACAAAAGTATAGGTTCAAGAATAAGAAAACAAGCATCCAATGTTACAACTTAAACAAAGAATCACAAGTTAAACTAGATCTTCTTCGCCTTGATTAAATTGTGCTAAAACGGCCTTCTCACGCCTTCTTTTTGTGCTCTGGCGAGTGGAGTGCCACAATCCCATTCATCATTTTTATGTCTTGTTATAAAAAATGAACTTATTTATGTATATATAGTAGCCCCATGCATAGTAGAAGTCTTCCGGATCAAAAGCCCAATAGAATCAGGAATTCTGTTCTCGACCTGGCGCGGGCGCGCTGAGTTTTTGGACTTCGGGCGCGGCCGCGCGTTATCACAGCGCGGGTGCGCTGACTCCCTGGATCATCTTCTGAATTCTTCATTTTCCTTGCTGATTTGAGCCGGTCTTCTAAAAGCTTTTATTCCAACACCTTCCTAACACCCAATTAGCACTAAAACTATGCTAATTCACCTGATTACCTGAAGAATGCCTAAAAATGCAAAAACACTAGAAAACACGTTAAATCACCAACAACTCGAGTACAAATGCACCAATTCAAAGCTTTACGGAGCGTAATAAAGTGTCATAAATGCCACTCAACATGCTATTAATCAGAATAGTCATGTTTCATATTATAAGTGCTTTGAATCATTCCACCTTGAACCCTGATCACATCATTGAACTTTGAGTTGTAATCCTTATTCTTTGTAAACCATTGATTGTTGATTTCCCATAGATTAAACCATACAAATACGATACCACCTCACAAATACAAATACACCATATACCAAACACCGAGACAGAATTACTTGAACATACAGAAACTTATATACCCTATAATACCTTGTGACATCAAAGATCCACACCTTATATAATCATTGAAACATTGTTCATCTAATTCCTTATTTTTCAATTGGCTTGAAGTCGCTTTTCATATATATTCCTTGATATACCCTGGTGATAATTATGAATTGCTTTATACTCTAAGTTAAATGTTTTATCAATGTTAATCATGATTCTGTTTTATTGAATTATAATGTTTATCATATTGAATTATTTTATAATTGGATAGTTTTCTTTATGTGGACCAGATTAGTGGTCAGACCAGATTCGTGGTCGAATTAGGCCAATGTGTGTCTTGGATCCAGTTTATAGAGCATAACCGTGTGCCTTGCTCGGGGTTAGTGCGTGACTGATCAGCAGCCTAACCTTGGTTTTAAAATTTAAAATGAATATCCAATTCTAATGATTGTTTAACAAGAAACTTGATTCCTCTGAATCATCCCAATTAATCATTATTTAACTTCAGTTATTGTTATTACGACTTACTGAGCTAGTTAGCTCACTCTTGCGAATCTGTTTATGTATTCTATAGTTAAGAATGAAATAGTTGATAGCGAGGTTTCCCAGTCAAGTGTGCGAGCTAGGAATCCTGGTTGAGTTGGATTGAGCTAACATGAGCTTTATATTGTAGTTGAGTTATGCAAGATTGTAAGAATGATATCATTATCAGTTGTAAGTTAAACAAGTTGAGATTTGGTATGATGTAATAAAAGTTATGGTTGTGGCTTGCTTTCATACTTTAACCTGTTGTGATCTGTGGTTGTGTAAAGAAGGGTCATTGCTTATAATATTTTATATACATGTTTATATATTGTATCTGCGTTGTGAACTTTAAACTTCTGACTCGGGTTTGGAGGGCGTCACAGGTTTGGTATCAGAGCTACATGTTATAAGTCACTGAAACAAGCCTAGATTGTCGGGATTGGGTAGAGGGTTAGGATTGGGAATAAGAAATAGAAAGATAGGATGTCGTGAGGTTGAGTGTGACTGTATAGTATATTTTCGATACGATTCGTGTTGCGATTCGAGATTCTTATCTTGCAATGTGATTTCCCGATAACGACAATGGCAGATCCTATTTTCCCTGTCTCATCGGATCATTCAGAGCTTTATGTTCGAGGATCGTCATCTCCACCTTGATTTGATTAACACCTTGTTCTTCCACCAGTATTAGTTGTAGTATCTCCTGTAATGACAGCTGGACCTCTTTAAGCTATTTTTCCATCCCATGATGTGAGACCACCTATTCAAGGACCCCTACTTGCTGATTCGTATTCTACCGAACATTCATCTATGCGTCTATCTTTTCAGTTTATCCCACACTTTATTCCATACCATCAATTTGAGACTTGTATTAAGGAGTAACAGCACCTACAAGGATGGATTCAAGAGTTATAGCATATTGTGAATACCGAGGTACTGAGAAAGGTAAGAATGAGTTTAGAAAGAAGATTCACGTGTCCCGGAGGATAGCTGCTATCAGGTTAAATGGAGCCACTAGTGAGCATGCCACCCATTATTATCTTGTGGAGTGAGCTAAATGGGTTTTAAAGGAGTTTGCGAAGATTGGAGATCCAGAATTTTCTTGGAGATAGATTATGGTGTTATAATGAATGCAATATGTATAAAAGCAATGTGATGTGATATCAGCATAATTGTTTTATAGAACAGACTTGTTGACTATTGGATAGACCTTTTGTACTTAGCGATAGCAAAAATGATGATGGAAGTATTACCAGTATGGAATCTTTGAAGTGAAGTTACGAATAAGATAATATACAACGGCAACTGAACTTTTCATGGATTAAGAAAGATAAATGGACCCAATAAGGGATATAAGATAGATTGAAGTGAATGGACCCTTGTGTGATTGTTTCTTTAACTTGGTATATTGTTATAGTTAATGAGGACAATAACCAACTCATATAGTAATGACGACCAGATGTGCGATTTTCAAAATTTTCTTTTAAACCAAGTTTTCGAAATAGATTTTTCTTAACAAAATTTCCTGAAAGTCCTTTGAATAAAATAAGTTTTAAAAATTGGTTGTCAAGTTACTACTTGAGTCTCTTGTTTGTTATAAGACCCAGATTACTTAGAAAATATGTGTTCCAGAAATTAGTATGGTTAAATCAGAAGGCCTAGTGGACCCGCTATTACGGAGAAGTTTCGATTGTTCCTAACAGAAGAGTGCAAATCTTGTTTGATAAAGTTAACAACAGAATCAGCGTACGGAGAAACTATTCATCCAATTTATGAGATTATTAAAGTTTAAAGAATTCGTTGATTTAAAAGAAGCCTGAGCATGATGGAAGAATGTTGAGAAAAATTATAAACTTTTCTAAAGGATGAACTTTATTAGCAAAAGAGTCGATATATTGAAGGATTAGTGGTTATTCTGAGTCGCATAGGCAAAATTTGAAGTTGTGATTGAAAATACCGTATGAATGCAATTATGATCGAATTGTTAAGGTATTATAGGTGCAGGTACGACGCTAAAGACATAAGACTTAATAAGTAAGAATTTATCATAGTACTTAATTTATGAAGGTATTTCAACAAACTTTCTGTAGTTATTATATGACCCGAATGGGATCTATTGATCGAACAAGCTCGGAAGGTGTATATAAGTAAAATGTGGATGGTGACCAACAATATCATTCCTTTCTACCACACTACAGTGTATATTCTTCTTGAATCCTAAATACATATGAACTTCTTTCATTAATAAATTTTTTACGGTGAGGAGAAAAAGAAGAATATTGTATTCCTTTTAAATTTATTTTTCCCTCAAGTTTTGCTTTCTGATTGGGACAAGCAGTGTTAAGGTAAGACGCTTTCTCAGAATCACGAAGAGCCGGGTGGGACGCCACCTAATCATGTGTTATATGCCATATGGTACGAAAGACTAGACATCTTAAGTACCAATATGGTTGTCTAATTTATATCCAAATTAGTACTCTTTCTTTTTTTTAACTATAAGTTTATTGAATTATAGATCCTTCTAGTTGTTTTGTTGTACTGTTGTTCTTTACAAAAGTTTTCCAAACAAAAATCAACCTATCATGAATCAAGCGGACAAAGTTCCAGCCATTGGATTTACATACTTTAAGTGTATAAACTAGGGCATATGGTAAGGATTATAAATCATCATCCCCAGTCAGTGATGCGTTAAGAATTATGAGATCCACTCTACTCTGATAGTGAATAAGTCTCCAAGAGTAAGAGTTTATGATAGGTCGATAAAAGATGTTATTCAGAATACGGATGTGATGGCAGGAATGCTTACTATTACTTCCTCATGTGCTTAAGTATTAGTAGATTTGGGAGCAACTCGATCATTTATTTCTCAAGATTTTGTTGATGGATTGAATTACCCTGTTAAATTGTTAAATGAGATCATGACTATAAAACTAACAAATCAAGAACGTGTACTTGTTAACCAAGTGTGTACCAATTATGTGATTGAGATTTCTGGCAATAAGTTTGTGCTGACTTAATACTATTTAAGAGAGGAAAATTTGACGTTATTCAAGGAATGGTTTGATTACTTAAGCGTGATGTTCAGATAGACTATCATAATAAGAAGGTAAGTCTGAAGATGCCGGAAGAGAAGGTGATGACGTTTAAAAATCGAAGGCGAGTAAAGAAGTTTTTTAAAATGATTCAAGATAAAAGGTAATTGTGGCAAAGATGGGAGTATTATATTGCTTATATGATAAATAGAAGCCAAAATTTAGTAAAAACTTGAACTTCCTAATAATCAATGAGTTTTTAGATGTGTTTCCAGACGAGTTACCGGGACTTCCTCCAAATAGAGAAATTGAGTATGCGACTGACTTAGCACCTGAAACGAAACCAATATCCAAGGTCCCGTACATAATGGAGCTAATGAAATGAAGAAATTAGAAAAAAATTGCAAAAATTATTAAAAAAGGATTGATTAGATCCAGTGTGTCACCATGAGGTGTACCAGTGTTAGATATTAAGAAGAATGATGGAAGCATGAGATTTTGTATCGACTATCAGAAGCTCATCAAGCCTATTGTCAAGAACAAATATCTGTTACCTCGAATTAATGATTTGTTTGATCAGTTGAAAGAAGCAAAATATTTTTTAGGATCGATTTAAGATTTGGGTATCATCAATTGAAGATTGAATTTGAGGATGTACCGAAGACAGCTTTCAGAATTAAGTACGACCATTATGAAATTCTAGTAATGTCTTTTGGATTGACCAATACACCAGCAACATTTAAACCTGATGGACAAAATCTTTAAGGAGTATCTGGATAAGTTGTATTTATGCTTATAGATGATATTTTGATTTGTTCGAAGTCAATAGAGGACCATGCAAAATATTTAAAGATTGTTTTGGGAATTCTGAGAAGGAAGAAGTTGTATGCTAAGTTTTCAAAGCGTGAGTTTTGGTTGCATGAAGTTTAATTCTTAAGATAAATAGTCAGTAATGAAGGAACCCAAGTGGATACAGTAAGGATTAAAGCTACTATGAATGGGGAAAGACCAAAAACACCAACAAGAGTGAGAAGTTTATATAGAATTGAGAAGTGTGAAGAAAGTTTTCAGGAATTGAAGAAGAGATTGATCACAACACTTGTTTTATCACTTCTAGATGATCAAGGAGAGTTTGTAATCTATAGTGATACTTCTCATAAGGGATTAGGTTGTGTGTTGATGCAACACAATAAAGTTATTGCATATTCATATAGACAACCGAAACCTCATGAGCAGAAGTATCCTACTAATGAATTGGAACTAGCAATAATAATGTTAGCTTTGAAGATTTGGAAATATTATTTGTATGGAGAAAAGTGTGAGATTTATATGGACCATAAGAGTTTGAAGTATGTATTCATGAGGAAAATCAAATGTAGTGGCAAACGCATTAAGTAGAAAGAAGAAATTGAACGTGTTGACAGTACCAGAAGAGTTATATAAGGAATTTCAGAAATTGGGATTGGAGATCAGAGTTTGCAAGCCCAATGAAGCCAAGATGTATAGTATGACTATTCAGCCAGAGTTGTTAGAGAAAATAAAAAAGTGTTATGAGAAAGTAATGGATCAGGACATCAATCATTTTGTAAAAGAAGAGTTGTGCACTCAAAAAGATGATCAAGGTATTCTCAGATTTTCTTCCAGAATTTGTATTCCACTAGTGGCAGAGTTGAAGAATGAAATTCTACAGGAAGCTCACAATTCAAAGTATTCAATCCATCCAGAGAGTACCAAGATGTAAAGAAATTTAAAGAAGAATATTGGTGGCCAGATATAAAATGGGAAATTTTAGAATGGATTAGTAGTTGTTAGGCATATCAAAGAATTAAAAGAGGAATATCAGAGACCTAGTGGATTATTACAACCGTTAGAGATGCAGAATGAAATTGGGAGCATATTGCTCTAAATTTTATAGTCGGATTATAAAGGACGAAAGAGAACCACGACATTTGGGTTATAATGGACAGACTAATTAAGTCAGCTCATTTTCTACCTATTAATGAAAGATTTTCATTGGACAAGTTGGTTCACATGTAATTGAGGGAGATAGTAGTTCGTCATGAAGTTTTCGTGTCTACTGTATTTACCAAGATTCAAGATTTAATTCAAGGTTTTAAAAAGTTTTCAAGAATGTTTGAGGAGCTAAGTTGAAAATGAGTACAACTTATCATCTACAGACTGACGGCCAAAGCGAAAGAACGATCCATAGAATTGAAGATATGTTATGTGTTTGTGCCATTGGTTTTAGAAGAAATTGAGATGAAGTTGGAAAACGTGAGATACTTGGAATATAATTGGTATAACAGATGAAGGAAGTTGTCGAGATTTTTTATAAAAGGTTAAGTGCAACAAGATCGTCAAAGGAAATATGCCGATCAAGCTAGAAAGAACATAGAATTTGAAGAAGAATATTTAGTATGCTTAAAAGTGTCACCTCGAAAGGGATTAACCAGGACCTGAAGAAAAAGGAAAGCTGAGTCCTAGATACGTTAGACCTTTTGAAATTTGAAATGTGTCGGTAAGGTAGCATACGAATTGGCGTTACCCCGCATACGGAACATATTTATAAAGCTTTTCACGTGGCAATGTTTAAAAGGTATGATCCATAATTCTAGGCATGCGATAGAATATGAGCCGATAGAACTTCGGGCAGAATTGTCCTATATTGAGAACCCAATAGAGATCATAGGAACGAAAGGGAAAGTGTTACGGTATGAAGTTGTAAAATTAGTAAGAGTAATGTGGAGGAACCCTAAGATTGAAAAGTCAACCTTGGAATCAGAAATTGATATGCGTGAAATAGTACCCGTAGTTATGGCTCAAGTGATTCTGAGGACAGAATCCTTTTAAGGGGGAAGGATGTAATATCCGGGATATGACGTGTAATTATTTTTATCAATAATTAAATATTTTTTGATTATTATGTGAATTTTGGTGAGTTATCAGTTGATTGGTAATTGTGTTTGGATGTTAAAATTTGGTAAAATTTGATTATTTTAATTTTTATATGTCTAAAATAAAGTAAATATAATTTTAATATTTTCTATTAATTTTTATGTTATTATATGATTTTATAAAGGATTTAAGGATTTAATAAATTATTTTTTCGAGTATTTATAAATTATTTTGTATACTTGGGAATCATTCGACTTCAACCGTTTTTGCGTTTTTATAACCCAGAAGTCTGGGGAAAACTCCTTCCTAATCCAATTTGATTCTTCCGAGTATTTTCCGTGTTTTGACTTTTACGATCCAGAGTACGGTTTTACCCATGCGGGTCCCGGCGCAAAATTTTCGATACAATGTTTGTTTTGGTAAATCGATAAAACCCGTATTTTCGAGAAATGGGATATTTTAATTAAACTATTATATTATCTTTTCATAATTCATGTAACCAAAGCGTTGAGACCAAGATCTTATTTACAAAAATCCTGGTTTTGATAATTATCCTAAAACCGGTACCGAATTGGATCAGTTTTGTTAATACTTAATGATTAAGTATTCTATTTTTATATCCGATATGATCCAACGTGGTACCAATATTTCATAAATATAAATAGCCAATACAGTATCTTATTATGTACAGATAATCATTTGCAAACAGTGAAAATAGTTAAGTATCCAGAGAAAATACGAATATTCATCGCGTTCTTCGTAATCAACGAGGATTCGAAGGCGTTATCGAACTCCGAATTGGGCGTGCAAGTAGTCGAATCGAAGCTCTTGACGAGTACAACCAAGTTCTACAATCCATACCACTGCAGAAACATCAAGTAATTTTCTATAAATTTATTTAAATTAGAATTTAATTAGATTAAATTTAGGACTTTTTGATTCTGATGTTATTTATGTGATTTGTAGATTGCATGTTGTAGAAAATTGAATTCTGAGCATTTTGGTATATCATATACTTGATTTGGAGTTCAATAACATGTTCAAATTTAAGCTTAATCTTCGAAATGTAGGAATTAGGGTTTGAATGTGTTTGAATATTTTAACTGATTTTTGGGAACTTATTATTCAGTTAACCTGGGTTGATTTTTATTGCATAAACATGTTGTATGTAATTGGAGCTTCATTTTCTTATATAAATGACGAGGATTTGTTAAGGTTTGAGCATATTTAAGCTTCGTCGGAGTTGGAGCTCGACTCCGCTGGTTTTAATGGCTTTTTGACCGGAATCGGTGCTTAATCGATCGATTATTGATGTGGTTGGCTTAACTGGATAGCTGGAACGTTAACTATATTATTTGTCTTGAGAAACGAACCAAAACAGCTTGTTTTGGCTGACAAATCGGCTCGCCGGAAACCGTAATGGTCGTCGGAATCGGGGCTTCTCGCCGGTGTTCTTCGTGACCCGGCTGAGACCCGGTTCCAACCCGTTTCCCCTACCCGCTTTTGATCCTAAATTCCTCAAACCCATTTCCAAAAATATGTTTTTGGAATTTTGTTTTAAAAATAAATCAAAAATCTACTTCTTTTATTTCAAAAATTACTTTTAATTTTTTTAATTTCAAAATTCATTTTTATGATTTAAGAATTCAGAAATAAATCTGAATTATTTAATTATTTAATTTTAGTTAATTATTAATTATTTAGTTGGTCAATTAATTTAATTAGTAATTAAATAATTAATTTAATTAGTTATTAAATAAATTTAATTGATTATTTAATTTGATTTAATTATTTAAAAACCCTGAAAAATAATTTTGAGCTTTAAAATATTTTTCTAAATTATGTTAAAGGATCGATAATTATTATTAAATAATTTTAAAGTCAGATTCGGGTATTCAAACCCTGTTAATTATTTATAAAATGATTATGGTACCCGTTTTAATTCCAAAAAATGTTTAAAAATTCGTATTAAATACTAGAAAAATCATTTTACACCCGAACCTTCTTTGAAAAATTATTTTTATCGAATACCTTGCGTTTTATGTGATAAGTGCTATCTGATTATTATATGATAAGCCTATATGTTCATTGTTTGACAATTATCGTCATAACTTTCAATCTGTATGTCAGATATGGGTGAAACGAAGGGTAGAAGAAAGTTTATGACGTCTAGGTGACGATTTGAATAATATGAGATTGAGTATTGATAGATACTTATGATGATTAAAATTGGAAACGAGGCGTAAAAAAGGAAAGCAAGAGATCAATATATAGAACCGAGGTGTAGAAAAAGAAAGCAAATGATCAGTGAGTAAAAGTGAGGCATAGAAAAAAAAAGTGGTTGTTCAGTAGAACTGTTAGACGAGTACAAGTAAAGTTGGAAATCATATGTAATAAGGCAAGTACTTCTAAACCTTCCTCGAGATATATTGCAAATATTTTTGAACTTCCTCATAACATGTTGCTAGTATTCAAAATTATCATATTTTATATTGTAAGTGCTTTGAATCATTCCATCTTTAACCCTGATCACATTATTGAACTTTGAGCTATAAGCCTTATTCTTTGTAAACCATCGATTGTTATTTTCCTAGAGATTAAACCATACAAATACGATACCACCTCATAAATACATATACACCATACAAAAAACACTGAAACAGAATTACTTGAACATACAGAAACTTATGTACCCTATAATACCTTGTGACATCAAAGATCCGCACCTTATATAATCATTGAAACATTATTTGCCTTGCTCGGGGTTAGTGCGTGACTGATCAACAGCCTAACCTTGGTTTTAAAATTTAAAATAAATATCTAATTCTAATGATTGTTTAACAAGAAACTTGATTCCTCCGAATCATCCCAATTAATCATTGTTTAACTTCAGTTATTATTATTATGAATTGCTGAGCTAGTTAGTTCACTCTTGCGAATATGTTTATGTATTCTACAGTTAAAAAGGAAATGGTTGATTTTCCAGTCCAGTGTGCGATCTAGGATTCCTGGTTGAGTTGGATCGAGCTAGCAGGAGCTTTATATTGTAGTTGAGTTATGCAATATTGTAAGAATAATATCACTATCAGTTGTAAGTTAAACTAGTTGGGATTTGGTACGATGTAATAAAAGTTAATGTTATGTCTTGATTTCATACTTTAACCTGTTACGCTCCATGGTTGTGTAAAGAAGAGTCATTGCTTATAATATTTTATATACAGGTTTATATATTATATCTGTGTTATGAACCCCAAACTTCTGACCCAGGTTTGGAGGGCGTCACAGATTTGGTATCAGAGCTACAACTATGTCTCTCACAAAAAAGTGGAGTATCTATAACCTGAGACATCTATAAGCCCATTATATTCTCTTAAAATGATATAGAGCTGAAAAAGGCATATAATCAGTTACTAGGTGCATTCTCCCAATGGAATGTTATCTATTGAAAATTTGACTGTCAACCAGGGCATCTGTATGAGAGTCACTACCTCTTAATTAAAATATTTCAAATGCACATGTGAGATTCACACACACAAGGAAGGTATTTACGCAACAATCATTGTTAAACCATATCAAGGTCAATGGAAATGGTTTAAATCCTGGATCATGTTTTTGCTCTTTATCTCTGATCTTGAATGAGAACATATGTTCCTGGAAGTTGCTGATCTTAATTCTCAGATCCCAGTCTTTAATATAAAAAATGATCTCAGACTCTGATTTTTGGGTTAAGATCTTAGAGACTCTGTTAAGTCTTCACAGACTTTAGAAGAAATCTTTGATCCCTAATATCATATCATTGATCATTGGTTATCTTCCCAGAATTCATATCAAGAAATGATTTTGACTTTGTCAAAATTGTACCTCGTAAATAAGGACTCTGATATTATTTGACGAGTTTATGAGGTATACTTCTTCATGGAAGTTGAGGGATATCAGGAATTCTGCCACTTAAAAGAATCCTAATTTCCCCTCTCAGAAGGAACATTTCTGAATCTCTTGACTAGAGTTTCCATCCTTGAAGGTGAAAGGCAATTTTTCTATGAAAAGGATTTTCTCTCAGGTACACTTGGATATTTGGAGCTTTGAGTGAGTGACACACTGTGAGACTGAGTGACAAACACTTGAGTGTAGAGTGGAGTGAAATACAATGTGAGATCACTAAACAGAAATCACACACTTGCACTGTGAGGAAATAGTTACCAAATAATCTCTTCACTTGGTTGGTTGATCCTAAGGTTCTACTCTGATACATTTTGAAGGATTACTCAACTAAGGGGGAGAGATTATAATTTGATTATGAACTAATAGTCTTTCTGAAACGAAAAATAATGATTTCTAACTTTATTGTACTAAGGAGGGGATTCTTCATCTTAGGGGGAGATATTATTGGGTTACAATTTTCTGAGTTCTAAAATGATTTCTATGTGCTTTATGGGAAGATCCGAAGATTATTGAAGACAATGTTTCGAAGCCGTATCTATCTGTAACTTTACATAAGGGAGAGAAGAATTTATTCTTTGCTGAAGCTGAATGTGTATAGAAGATGCGGTAGATATAAGATAGCATTATTTCCATGTCCATGATTGAAAGTTGAAAGCTGATTGAAGATTTTTGGTTATGGTCAGTTGAGTTATCCTCAAACTGTTGCTTTTCCATTATTATTTGACCTTCAGGTGTAACAGTCAAATAAGGGGAGATTGTTGATCAAGATTGAAGCTGTATGTACAACTCAACAATACTAGTTTGGATAACTCAATATAGAACAAGGACTTTTAAATAATCTATGTTCCGCTAAAATCAGTACAAATTGTTTATTGGTCATATACACAAAGGTTTTGGTAGCGGCAAGAAAGAAGACGTCAATAGTGATCCGTATGAAGTTCATTAATATGTCCAGGCATCGATGAATAAGGTTGGAGTCTGTTAGGTCTCAATATGTTTGTAGAAGGGGGGTTGAATACAAACAATACCGTTTAATCGAATAAAATGCGGAATAAAAAAGTGAAACAAAATTCAAGTTAAATAAAATTATTATTAAACTTGAAAGGTATTACAACAACGGTATCGTTTACAAGGGATTAATCTCAAATCAATTATCACAAATCTAGAATAAATTCGACATGAACTTTTTCTATTTTTGCAATAAAAAGATCAAATGCTAAAAGTGATTTGAGATTAAGTTCTAGGGATTTCGATCTGCTAGATAGTTACACAAGAACTAGAAAGGTATTTCTAGTGGATTGGATTTAACAATAAATATTAGAAATAAATGATCTGTAAATTTGCAATAATTTCTCTGCAGGTTTCTTTTGTTCTGTGTTCTGCTGAATGATATATTCAATGCTCTGTCTTCTTAAGAATGATCTGCTTCTTTTTCTTTTTATCAATCAACCCGAGAGAAAAGAGCTGGCATGACAATCCAATTACCTCAGCAAGACTTTCGGTAGGACTATCCTTAGAACTAGCAAGACTTTCGGTAGGACTATCCTTAGAACTAGCAAGACAATCAGAATGAACTAGAAAGACTTTCGGTATGACTATTGATTGTCATACCGATGGTCATATTAGTACAAAAGATTATCTTGCTGAATTAAAACAGATTTTTAATCAAATAATAATTCTGAATTAATTAATCAATTAATTCAATTAATCAATAAATTAATCTTTGCAGATTTAATTTATTTTCTTAATTAAATTATATGATTTAATTAATTAATAGAGAATTAATACCAATCTTGAGCAGCAACCATTCTTCTGAAAACCTTCTGAAAATCACTGTCAATTACCAATCAATTCCACCACTTCAATGTTGACACTCGATGTACTGTCTGGTTCATGAGTGACTAACTTCCGTGACGTTTCTTCATGCCTTGACTTTGATACTCTTGATTTTCTTCAGACTAAATCCTTGTAATTAATTGATACCCTGACGAGATCTCTGTCACTTGATTAAATCCACAATCTTGATTTATATCACTGAGGCTTGATCAATTTCTTGAGCTTCTTCCAGTGAATTAAGTCATCAAGTCTGTAGAAGAACAATGTTACTTAATCCTTTGACATATGTTACTCTGAGAGATCTCTATGACGATAGAACCACTATTTACTTGTTACATTCTTATTTGAGTTGACTTAAATCCTTGAATAAACAAATAGGCTATGACATATGCCTTTCAATCTCCGCCTATTTGTTTGTTAGACAATAACAACAAATACCTAGAGGATAACTCAACTAACAAATAAGAAAAAGATATAAACAGTAATGCAAAGTAAATAGCAGAAAAGTTCTGGATTATATTTAACATTTTCCAGATTCTAAAAGAAATTTACAAGTGAATACAAGATAGATGTTCCTCTAGTCTGAACATATAACTACATTAGTCTATCTTGATTCATAAAGCTCTAATCATATTACATTGAGTTTTGAGCTAATTGAATTCAGTTGTCTTCTCTTCCGAATTCACCTTCTTCCAAATCTTGAAGCAACTCCTTGTCAAAGACACGATCCTTTTCGGAAGTGAAGCTGTCTGGTCTAACTGGTTGAACTCCAACTGTCTTTAGCTTATTCTTGAGTTGATTGTACCTTTTAATATTCTTTTCACAATAAGCTTGAATTAGATCAGCTGCGTGAGTTTTTAACATGGATGAATATCCAGCAGTTCTTAAGTGATGTTCCATCCAGACCAGATGCTTAGCTGAGTAGTCTTTAAGAGATTGTGAATCGAGCTGGCAGATTTGAAGACAGTCGGACTTAAAGAATCTTACCTGATGAGGATTGTTGACCACTTGAGGACTAGCCCTGCTGGCAAACTCTTTGAGCATTTCTCGAAGAACTTCATTCAATTCTGAGCTTCTTTTGACTTTGTTGAGAAGAACCCAAATCTCTGACAAAGAACGATTCTCAAACAGATGAAGTGACACCTTGAAAGATCTTTCGCTCTGACAATATACAAATATGCTCATCTCATTTAGTGATCTGTCAAAGGCAGCTGTGATCCTTGAGACTTCAGTCTTTATAGCATTCATGTACATGTCATTGTTTGGATTAAAGATCTCCAGCTTGTCCAGAAGGTGTAGAAACTGCCTATCATTGTTTGTGCTCAGCTGAGGCATATCAAGTACTCTCCTAGCTTCATCCCATTTTTCACCAATCTTCAGTCTGACATCTCTTCTCCTTTTTTGAGCCTTAATATCATGAAGACGTTGCTTTTGAAGAGTTTCTGTTCTTTGGATGTCTTTCCTCATGTCAATGATCTGGGATACCTTTTTGAGTTCAGCTTCTTTT
Source organism: Apium graveolens (assembly GCF_009905375.1). NCBI lineage: Eukaryota > Viridiplantae > Streptophyta > Magnoliopsida > Apiales > Apiaceae > Apium > Apium graveolens. Next base: position 119,580,939 of record NC_133649.1, read on the forward strand.
CTTTTCATCTCTAACTGCTGCTGCTGAAACTCTTTCTCAAATAGAGGATCCACTGGAGCTTCCTCTTCCCATTCTCCAAAATCACTTTCCTTCTCAGCTTCAAAGAAACCATCTTTATCTTCCAAGACTGGTTCAGTGGGAATGTCACAAATATCAAAGTCATCCTGTTCTCCACTATAGTAGATATCATCAGGCTTCCCTGTGCCTCCAGCAGACGAATCTTTTCCTTTTCCCTTTTCACTTCTCCCTTTCTTCTCCCTCTTAGTTGAGGAATCCTCTACAGACTTTCCCTTAGATCCTCCATGACCTCCATCTCCTCCCGAGCCTGAGCCTCCACCAGACGGCCCTTCAAAGAAAGTCCTTTGTTCTTCATTAGGGCAGTGAGAATTTTTGATCATGTAGTACAGGTGCTTCATCCCTTCATTCAGATGTTCCATGCCCGTCTCTATCTTCAGAAATCTGGAAGAATCTAGTGAATGATTCATTTCAACCAAGTCTTCAAGAGAAGTCATTCTTGTATGTAGAGAGCAGAAGTTTGAAATGTCGTCAGCTGATAACGTTGGAGATGCCTGGATTGAGTTAAGCTTTGGTACAACAAATGTCTTCAAATCTGATATTTCAGTCCTGATGAGAGCCAGCTGATTATTGACAGAGGTGGAAGAAGAAGACCGTTCAACAAGTTGTGCTTTCAATGACTGAGCTTCAGCCTGACTTTTTGCAAGTTGTTCCTTGAGATCGGTAATTTGAGCTAACAGATTTTCAGTGTTTGTGTCTGTGTGTGCGCTCACCTGAATATCTCTCCTGTTTGATTCACTCAACTCATGTGCTTGTGTATCTCTCAATATAATTGCTCGTGAGGAGTCTTCCTGATGCTGATCTTCTGTACCTGCATTTAAAATCACCCTAGCCTCTTCAAGAGAGGTCAGTGGTTGTGCAATGGGAATTCGCGAGTCCCGATCCTCAGTCAAACCTATCATTTCATATGAAATAGATGTTTGAATTGCTTCAGGGATGAAAGAGATATGTCCTAAGTCCAATCATGTATGAGGATTTAGGAATAACTTTTTATGTAATCTGTTTTGATTTCATTGATATTAATAAAAGACTTGTTTTGTTTTTATTATGGGCTTTATCTATTTAAGTGTTTAAATAAGATATACCATAGTTTAGAGTAAAACTTTTTATGGATTATGATGAGATCATAATAGTGAGACCTAAAAGATGATAACTCTAAACTTAAATAGTTCCTGGTCATAGGATTACTAACTGGTAATTAATAATCCGCAAAGATCGGTACATACTATGCTTGCTTCATTATGAAGGATGTCTGTTCTCATAGATATTTGTGTGGTGACATTATAGCTAGTATGTAGGTGCTTATTATAGAATAAGTTCACTGAACATGACTCGCACAGCTGAACAACTGATGGAGTTCACTCACGTGTCAGCAGCTGTTCACATAGTGATAGTTGTACAAGTATCCTTAGACTTGAGGTCATCATAGTCATCTTGTGTACACTGAACTATGCTTTGGTTTAGTTCTTAGTCTCCAGGGACAATTATTAGGGCTCTACTGGGTATAGGAATTTGTACACAAAGATAGTGTATGATCAATAAAGAATCTACCCCTTCCAGTGAAGGAAGAGAATGTTCAAGGCTGATCCACTTATGCTAGTTCAGGAATCTCTGGCCAGAGTGAATGAAATTAGAAAGGAGTTTCTAATTTACATAGAACTGAGCATAGTGAATGGGAAAGCAAATGATTAAATTAGATAGGCTTGACACAAGATCCATGCCTTGTATTTAATCAGGACATTGTAGGGTAGAAGGAGTTAATTGTACGGTAACTATTCACTGAATAGGTTCTTGGTATTCTAAGCAGTGAATTCGTATTATCCGGATAGTCGCGATATGCTGAGAAGTATCCCTCACGATATAAAATAAATATGATTAATTAATTAATCATATTTAATAAATTAGAGAATTTATATAAATAATGATAAAATAGTTTTATTATTATTTATTTCTACTACCGGCTTAATATTGAACCTACAGGGTCACACCATAAAAGAGAATGATTTAATGGTGGAGGAATTAATTAATAATGGCTAATAATTATTTATTTATGAAATAAATAATTAATTGGCAAATTTAATAATTGATTAAAAGAGATTTAATTGATTATAAATTAATTAAGAGAAGTTCTTAATATTATTAATTAAGAATTTAATTTTTTGAAATTAAATCAAGAGAGATAATTATTTCTGAAGTGTTTAGAAAAAGAATTAATAATTAAAAGATGTTTTAATTATTAATGTGAATAATAAAGGGTTAATAATAATAATATTTTATGGGAAAATTTCAGCTGAAAATTTTGCCTATAAATATACTATTATAAACCCTATTTTTATTCTAACTCAAAATTTTTAGAAAAACCTAATTCTCTCCACCTCCTCCTCCTCCTTAGCATCGTTTTCTTGGTGGATACCGGTGGAGTGCTTCACGTTTGAGGAGCAGCTGCTAAGGATCTCTGATCGTTGCTTTTGGATCGCTATTAAAGGTTAATAATCGATTCATATGTTTTAATCACGATTTATATGCTTTTATTTGGATTTTATATGTGTAAAAGTGTTTTTCCATGCTTCCGCTGCGATTAAAATCCATCAATGGTATCAGAGCCAGGTTGTATGCATATAGATCTGTGGTAAAAATTTCAGAATTTTATGTGCTTGTATGAATTAATTATGATTTTTACATGTTATATTATGGATTAATTATGACTGATGAGAAATCGTTTCTCAGAAGAATTTTGAATGTTGATCTGGGTTCTACAAGTGTTGTAGATCATCTGGGTATTTTTCTTATAATTTTATGATGTATAGATTATTTATTATGAATTTTTGAAGTTGTTATAATTAAATTCGTAATTAAATAATCATATATATATATATAAATTGTTAGTATGTATATATATATACATCTGTTGTTGTTTGTTGATGGCACGGAAAGAAGACAAAGACAGAGACAGCAGCACAGTTTTCCGTGCATGTAATGGCGGCGGCGCCTCACAGAAGAGGGGAGGACCGCGCGTCTTCCATGCGCGCGTGGGGCTCACGCGCTGGTGGGCCACGCGCGGCGCGTGTCAGACACGCGCTGGACAAGCAGTGCTGACGTCATGCTGATGTCATCAGATGACGTCATGCTGACGTCAGCGTAGGGTTTTGGGCGCGTGAGGTGCGTGGGCGCGTGGGTGCGCGTGGGCGGCGGTGTGACACGCGCCTGACAGCGCGTGTGCGCGTAACGGCGCGTGGGTTTCCTTTCCTGGGCGCGTGAGGGCGCGTGGGAGCTCAGAATTGGGAGTTTTTGGTGCCGTTGGATTCATCTTTTCGAGACGCTTCTAATGGTATATTATATGATATTTTATGAAATTATTTCGAACTGTTTATAGCTAACAGAAGTGTTTTAAAGCTGTTTTTGATAGTTTGAATTGCTTTTAAATGCTTCATGTGATACATAGAGATGTATAATGCTCAGACCAATATGCTAGATGATGTAACATGCCTACCTTGATGTTTATTCATGTTTATATATATGATATATGCTTAGTTTATCATGCGATGATAGATTTAGGTGAACTTAAATGAATATAAGGCGTTTGTTAGATAATCTAGTATAGTGAAATTGTTTCATAACCTTAATAATAATATTATGAATACAATCATGAGATTCTTGTGTTTATGAAACACGTAATTGAATATGAATTTTCAATATGAGAGAAAGGATGATTCTGTCAACAACAGATTTCTATCTGTAAGAAAGGGTTATTAAGTGACGCCTCTTGACAATGCTCCACCCGATCTGGGAATCATCTGATTATTGATTATTGATTTGAAATATTTAACGACCAATATCTTCTAGAACATCCCTGTTATCATTACTGAATCAGGCAAGAAAAGTAGATAATCGTTGTTATCTTTTGGAGGCCATATTGATTAACCTCATTTTGAATACAGATGTTATTGTGAAATTGGTATAGACTATCGAGGTGGGAATGATTGAAAAAGATAATCTATCAAGAATATGGGACTTGATTTATCCATGGAAGAGTGTAAGTATCTTTTAAAGGTGGAATTAAGGATAAAACCCCGATAACTTGAAATGAATCCTAGGGGAATGCATAAAGGTTGGCATTTCACCCTTAATAGGGAAGGCATGAGTTTTGACAGTATGAATTGGAAAGGATTAAGGTAACAACAACCTTTAAGGATCAGTGGAGAAATTTTTCAGAAGTATATAGACAATGATTCTGGTATTAGTAAATGGTATCTTGATATGCCATGTGCCTAGGGTGTACCTGATGAAGGATTTAAGGATAACCTTAGAGGTTTTACAAGGAGAAAGGTAATATTCAAAGTTCTCAAGAATAGAAATTTTGATGAAGGAAATATGACATAATTATAATAATACCAGGTGGGCACGTGTTGAACCATAAGAAAGTATAGATCAACCCAATGAAGGTCGAGATTGGTGAAAACGAGAAGGACCCAAGATAAGAGACGTCCTAAGTATGATCGAGAGTCAGTTGTGACAATGTTCACATCTAAAGACTAAGGTAATGACTTATGGAAAAAAATGGTGATTTTTTTTCTTCTCACCAGGACTTAAGAAAAGCATTTTCACATAAGCAGTGATTGAAATGAGGTAGAAAATTTATTTGGAGGTGGTTAAAAAATGACATTGATTGTAAGGAAATTTTACTATCAGGAAAGGTCAAAGAGGTGGCCGACACTTTAAGTGTAAGAGGACAATTATAAGCACACGTGCTAGAGGAATACAGTGATGATGGTTAAAGCCGTGAAGGTTGTATTATGGTTTGAAAGATTGACATTTCTTCTGATGATTGTACGATACTCAACCGTAATAGTAGTTTGTTAAAGATTTAATTCATGTTAGCACTGTGAGTGGGCTATCTATTTTAGAAGGTCCTATCTTGAGATAAGCCAGGACCATGTTACGAGAGGACTAAATGAACCTTTGAGCTTCATGTCTCCTAATAAAGACATATGGTTAATAATGGTATTAACCTGCTATCGTTGCTTTCATTGAAACTAATTTGAAATTTTATCTGCTTCATGTCATATGTGCGTCAAGTTCAGGAGTGTTCTTCATGAATCATGAGCGGTGATCACGTTACCTCCTTAGAGGAATTCGATACGACAGGTATAGACTCCGTATGGTTAGCTATTAAGATTCCAAGGAAAATGAATGACGACAGTAGGTCAGTGGTGGACCATAATAATGCAGCAACGATTCTTTGAATAATGAGCCGATTACAACCGTGAGAGTTGTAGTGTAATGGATGTTGAGATTGGGTACCACTAATCGGTTTGTGGTGATGTATAAGTAATCATCGATAGACTAACTAAGGCGATCATTTACCTATGATATATTTATTCCTTCTTATCGATAAAGAGTAGTATTACTATACGAAGAAGGTTACAGAATAGCAATGGATTCTAGTAACTATGATGTCTAGAATGAAATCCGAGATTCGATTTTTGCTGTCAAGGGAGTTTCAAAGGTAATTGAGTATAAGCTCGAGAAAGAGCATGGGTCCATAGAATGATGGACGGAATAGAAAAAATATTTAAGCATGTAAAATGCGATGCGATAATACTGGATATTGATATAGATATATATGTTTTGTTCTCTTGTGACAAACCTCTATAGTTCAGAGGTAGATTCCAAGCCAGATCTTTTGTGGCGGTATTTTTTTTATATATACAATTCTCTTCAATTCGTTCTTTTCTTTTCATTTTGTATAAGCTGAGAAGAACAACCCTTCCAGAAGGGGAGGTATTGCCGAATGACTATCTATCTGTGTGATAGAAGCCTAGTAGGATACCATCTATTGTTTAATTGCTTGTCAAGTACCAAAGGCTGGCCACCTTCTGTACTAACTATGCAATAGAACAAGTGTTCATGATCATAGTGATCTCTCAACAAATTCCTTTACTTCTATATGATTGATCAAACTTTGGAAAATAGAAACAGCTGAAAAAGGATTAGTAAAGTTATGGTGGTATTCGAAATGGAAACACGTTCGTGATACTAAGGTTGACGTGGTTATTAAAAGGTTATAAAACTCTAGCGAGTAAAGGTATATCTAGAATAGTATTCTGTACGAAAGATAGTAACGCTTGCGAACCAGAAAAGAAGGAGTATTGAGAAGCAAAAGCTATAATGCTAGAATTTGGAATGATCACTTAATGCGGATTGAGTTTTCTTACGACAATAGATCATATGTCATTATCGAGATGTCGCCTTATGAGATCCTTGAGGGAAGACAATGTCGATCTCCCTTATGTTAGGATGAAGTTGCAGAGCGCAAGATGCTCGGACCAGTAGTGGTCCAAAGGACCAGGGATATAATAGATCTAATCAGAAGACGGTTGGTAGTAGCCCAAGATGGACATGAGAAGTATGTTAAATTGACACGAAAGGACAAAGAATAGGAAGTAGGGGACCTAGTGCTGTTATAGGTATTCCCTTGGAAAATATGGATGTGGTTTGGAAAGAAAGGAAAGCTAAGCCCACGAAGAGTTGGACCCTTGGAGATATTAAGACGTATTGGGAAGTTAGCATATGAGCTAGCCCTACCCCCGAACCTGTAGCAAGTTCGTAACGTGTTCCATGTATCAATGTTAAGGAAGTATAATTTGGATGCCAGACAAATAGGGGCACATGAGCGCATAGGCATGCAACCAGACGTAACCAATATGGAGCAACCAGAAAGGGTTATAGATCGAAAAGGAACAAGTGCTTAGGAGAAGTGTTATCAAACTAGGCAGAGTTTGGCGGTAGAACCACAATGTGGGAAAATTCACTTGAGACTTAAAAAGTGCAATGCTAAGAGAGCATCCCTATTCATTTTCTATCTGATTCCGGGACGGAATCCTTTTAAGGAGGGGAGACTGTAATAACCCCAATTTTTGAAAAATTTTGAAACACGGATGAATAGTAACTTTTGCTGATGATGCTGATTAAGGATAATTATCAGACCACGCTATATAGGAGTACTGTTATGGAAATTCTAAGATCCTATTAGTACTCCATAAAGTAAATAAGTGTATGTAAAGATCGTCAGAATCCAAATCCGAACACTTAGATTTTTTCCCGAAAATCCACCAGATACCGAAAGAATTGAGTATAAGGTGACAGGATAAAAAAGATTTAAATTCAATGATTTTAAGAGGGGATCATAACAAGGAATATAAAATATTGAGAAAGGTTTAGGGGAACCCAAGTAATAAGATCTCGGATATGATCCCTCAAATGACGAACGAGAACGAAAGTTAAGCGAACCGTAAAACAAATAAGCGACCAAGAGACAAGTTTGTACAAGAAGCCAAGGATTGTGACATCATCAAACCACAAGGAAGAGACATGTGGCAATTGGATGACATAAGAATGATGACCTAAGCATGACAAAAAGAAGTGTGTTGTTGGTTGATTGTGAGACATTCATTTTTTACCATGGTAAATCCTCAAAATTAGCCAAGCCATAAACAAAGAAACAAAACAAAAAATCATAACACAAACTTGACTTTTCATTTTAAAGAAGCAAGCTCTCGGCCAAAACCAGAGCAGCAACTTCAAACTACTATATCTCCTTCAATACTCACTCAAATAGTACGTTCTATAGCTCTTTGGAAAGGTATTGAGATGGCCTACAACTCTTGTTCACAAGTCTCGTCCAAATAAGCATGGTAAGACCCTCGTTTTGACAGTTCTTTAAATCTGACTTTTAGAAACTTCAAAACCTAACTTTGTGTTCTTAATTTATTTGGAAAGATCAAGCTTGTAGGAGGCTCCCTAAGACTTCCTAGCTACTCTAATCACTCCAAGGAAGGTATAACACCTCCAAACCCTAACTTTACTTTGAGTATTACGATGGTTTTGATGGATATAGTAAATGAGAAGCATGATGCTTGTGTGTTTAGAGTTTAGATTGGATTTGTAGTGATTTGGATGTTGAAATCTTGTTTATAGTTAATGAAACTTAAGTATAGCTAGTAGTTCATGTGTGGGGTTGTATAAATTGGAAAATCTTGAGGTTTGGGGACTGATGTAGTAAGGTTTGGATGAGGGTTGGTTGTATTGTTGGTTGAAACTCAAATTATATACTTGCTGGGCATTTTTGGCTCACTCTTGCTTTGTAATTCTTATTTCTTCCAGAAGCAGATAATGATAAAAGTGAATAGCTTTTGATAGGCAGTAGAAGTTAGATAGATCTCCGTTGCGAGAGGACGAAGATGTTAGAAAAATGAGACAAGAACATTAGCATAAAGGTATTTATACTTGTATGGTAGTTGTTGTGAATTGTAGAAGGTTAGATTCTTATTTCATACCATAACCTGTAAACGATCCAGATTTTAAGGGGTTAATTGAATATTATTTTATTTTATGTAAAGATTGTTTCGTGACACCAAATCTTGACCCCGGATTTGGGCTATTACAGTGTCCCAACCTGCGAGAGGTCCCGGATTTAGAAAGGCCACGTGTGAGAGCGTTGGTCAGGGCGGTGGACCATCTAAGGTAACATTTCATAGCCAACCCCGTGTCCTAATACCAGAGTGTCAAACATGTGGAAAGAGACATTTTGTAGTGTGTAACCTGGAAAAATCCCCTCTGAAATGCTACATGTGTGTCCAAACCGGACACCTCGCCAACAATTGTACCCAACCCAAAGTAGTGTATTACCAGTATGGGAAAGTAGGGCACATGAAGAAGGATTGCCCGGCACTAAGGCCCCCAGCCTCGGGGATGAGCAGAGCTGCATCCAACCGACCCCCAGCTGCTAGGACTTTCAACATGACCGTTCAGGACACTGTCCGGAACACTAATGTGATAGCAGGTACCCTTTTGTTACATTCTGAACATGCAAATGTTTTATTTGATTCTGTGGTGACCAAGTCTTTTATATCTCAAATTTTTTCTAGGAAGTTAAAACTTAACGCTATACCCTTACGTGAGGTATTACAAGTAGAAATAGCGAATCTAGAAATAATTCATGTAAAACAAGTACATCCTAAATGCAAGTTAAAATTAGAAGGGAAAGTCTTTGAGGTTGACTTAATTCTATTTGCATTAGGAGAATTCGATGTGATCTTAGGAATGGACTGGTTATCTAATGGAGCACAGATAGATTATGAGCGAAAGAAAATAAAGATAAGAGTGCAAAATGGAAAGGAAATAGTGTTTAAAGTTCAATGACAGACCCATAAATTTCGGACCATGATTCAGGATAAGATATTGTTAAAGAGAGGTAACGAGGCCTACCTGGCTTATGTGATGGATACTAAGAAGGAAGTTCCCAACATACAAGACATACCCGTAGTAAATGAATTCGAGGATGTGTTTCCAAAGAACTTACCAGGATTGCCACCCGACAGAGAAATATAATTTGCTATAGAATTAGCACCAGGGACGGCACCAGTGTCCAAGGCCCCTTATAGGCTAGCTCTTGTTGAGATGAAGGAAATGGCTTCTCAACTGCAAGAATTATTATATAACGGGATGATAGGACCCAGTATGTCACCATGGGGAGCACCAATACTGTTCATAAAGAAAAAGGATGGTAGTATGAGATTATGCATAGACTACCGAGAGTTGAACAAGCTGGCTATCAAGAATAGGTACCCTCTCCCTAGGATTGACGACCTATTCGACCAGCTTAAGGGTGTCGTGCACTTTTCCAAAATAGATTTGAGGACAGGATTGTTAGGTCACACAACACTGTAGAAGGGGGTTGAATACAGTGTAGAATATAATCAAATCGATTTCGAACACAAGTAACAATAAACAGATATATTCGATATAATAAACTCTGTTACAATGAAACTGTTCTCTCTCAGTGATGAACAAATATCACGAGAGCTGCTAGGTTACAATGTATGATCTTCTCGATAATGATAACACATATAGTGTAAAACTATGTCTGTGTTTATATAGTACACAATTACAAGATAACTTCTAATTGATATGGAATATAATTCTATCTCCTAAAATATATCAATTAGATATCTTATACAATTCTTTAAGTCCTCTAACTCTTTCCATGCATATCTTCTTTTTGTATTAGTCTCGATCTTCTTTCTTGTAAATCAGCTTCCTTCCTTAATTGTTAGTCCTCCAGTACTTAAGTTCTGATATCCATCTTCTGATAATCTAAGTCCTGATATCCTTAAGTTCTGACTTCCAGTAAGTACTGATTCCAGTAAGTACTGATATTTCCTGTTTGTTAAGATCTAAAAACTAAACATGAAATGTATTAGACATGACATCTCAAATATATCTAACAATCTCCCCCAACTTGTAAATTGTGCAAAATATACAAGTTAACAGATTTAATGATGTCAAAAACATTTAAGTTCAAATGCAATAAGAGTTTAATAAGACTATTAACTACAACTTATGGTCCTTTTAACTTTACCAACTTCACTGGATCAATCTGAATCCATAATGATTCTTAACAAAATCTCTTACCAGCTTGTCTTCAGCTTTCCTCGGAATTTCAACTAACTGTGCCTGTATCAGTTCTTCATCTTTACTATCACCAATCTGATAAATGGCTGTTCTGAGAGCTTGAATTGATGTTCTTTCAAGTCCATCACCAAGTCTGATAACTCTAGGATGTCAGAGTTTCCATCACCTTTCAGAATAACTTCCACCTTAGCAGAATTCTTCAGCATAGGAATTTCTCTTCCATCATCTTCAGTAATCATTGGTATATACTGAGAAGTCTTTGTACCAGAGATTCTAAATAGATCTCTTATAGCCTTCAAAATGTATTCTGACCATCTTCTTGTAACATCATATTTTACTTCCAGAAGATAATGAATATGTTAAAGTTCTCTGACAGACTTTTTTAGCACATCAGTATCAGCTAGTCTGTAAGTTAATCCATCATAGAGAAATAAAATCAATTTTTCCTATAGATTTTCCTTATCATGAGCATATATCACGATTTGAGCAGACAACACCTTGTCAAGGTGCTTTTATTTGATTTGTTCATATGGTTTGTCTGCCAACATGAAAGGATCTCTTATGCTACTCCTGTTTGTATTTTCTCTTCATCAGAACCTAATCCAGTTTTATCTCTAGGTTGCTTGGATCTCAATCCAAATGTTGCGAGTTGATTCATCAAGAGATTGGATTTTGGTTCAATTGGAGTAGCTTTCTTCTATAACAGCTTCTTCTTATCAGCAATTGTCATCTTTTCTAAATTAACTTGATCATAATTTGTTGTTTCTTCTGTAGCTTATTGTTCTTCATTATGAACAACTTGAGCAGTGTCAGAGGTTGTTTTAGATTCTTCAATTACCTTTCTTTTCTTCAGAATTTGAACAGTTTCATCTTCTATCAAATTATCATCATGCATTGTAGTTTGATAGACAGGAATGGAAGAACTTATCTTTTTCTTAATCTTTAAAGGTTCACCAACCTTTTCTTTCCCTTTTGGCTTAGGATCAATCTTAGTTTGTGATCTAGTCTTGGACTTTGAAGTCTCAGAATTTGACTTTTCCCTGATCACAATGCCTTTTTACTTAGGCCTTGGAGGTTTCTTTGCATCAGAAGCTTTAGACTTAAGATTTGTCTTCTCAGCAGCAAATCTAGCTTCTTCCTCCTTGAGAGTTTCCAAATCCATTCCTGGATTTTGTTTCAGAAATAATCTTCTAGCTATCTCCTCATCAAGTGTCTGGATTTTAGGATTTTTGTAATAAACAGTAGTCTGCTTCCCCTTCAGCTTCAGAGTTTGTAAAAACTTCTGAGAGTCTTTAGATCCTGGCTGAATCAAAATATCAGAACTTGACATCAGACTTTGTTTATCATAACTTGACTTCAGACTTTTAGCATTCACAGCATCAGAACTTGACTTATCTGTGTAGAAGATTTTCCTTGAACTTTTCCTTGACCTCTACTCTTATCAGAGTTTCCCTGGTCATCACTTTTATCATCCTTTTTCTTCAGTATTTTAGTAGGTGGGCATTTGGACTTAACTACCTTCTCCCCCCTTTTGGCATCATCAGGAAGTAAGAGAGAAAGAAGAAGTTCAACTGAAGATTAGATTTCTTCCAATTGAGCTTTCTGAGAAACTTGGTTAGCTAGGACCTCATCAATTTGGGCCTGTTGCTTCTCTTGAATCTTCTCAATGGCTTCAATTTTCTCAAGAGTAGGTCTAATATATCTATTCTTGTCAAGCTTAAGCTATAGATCTAGCTTATCAGTATGTTCCTGTAGTGTATCAACCTTCTCATGAGTAGAAGAATGTAGACCTTGAAGATGTTTGGTAGATAGAACAGTGATCTTGAGTTGTGTCTTTAAATCAGCATTTATGAGCAACTCATCAGCTTTAGCAATATGCTCTATCAGAATGTTAGAACTTGGAATGAAATCAGTGTCATTCCACTTCTTGGTCCACTCCATACCTCTGTGGGTATCCTCTCAAGGAATAGGTGCTTCCTTTTCAACAAATTTCTTCACCAATTCTTCCTTTCCCAGAATGGGAACTAGAGTCTCAGCAGAAACACTGTCTTCTGAACTTGAGGAACACTCATTATGCTCTGACAACACAACAGTGTGTGAAGCAACTGGAGATTCAGGAACAGCTTCATTTAAATTCTAAACATCAGAATTTATCTCAAGAGCTGGTGTGGTTGATATAGATGGTATCTCAGCATTTAAAATTGGAAAATGAGTTGGAAATTGCTGAGCTTCTGTAGATGGAGCTTCCAGATAAAGAACATTCGGTATATTCAAATTATGAATATTAATTTCAGAAGTTATAGTTTGTTCTTCATCATTATCTATAGCTTTAATAGGAGAGACATGAGGGGTGAAAACTGTATCAGTAGCAGTGTCTTTGGCTTGAGCTGGAAGAGCTTCAATGATAATTGGTTCTTATGAGATCAGAGATTCCTGATCTCCTTCCTCAGGTTCTTCAGTATCTTCTGATGGAGCCTTAGCCAAATACCTCCTAGCCTTTATTTTCTTCAATCTCCTTGCCAATGAAGGAGTTGCTTTAGCAGCTTCAGAACTTACATATTTCTTATTCAAAGTATCAGAACTTTGAGCTACAGTTTCTTTCTGAAAAGTATCATTCTCAGCTCCAACTATCACAGGTTCTGATGCATGAACCCGTGCTTCAAATGTTTCCTCAAATCAACAAAATTTATTATTGACCATAATTGTAGTCAAAATATTCATCAAATGATAAAGTTAAAAATAGATGAAGTAAAGATTAACAAATTGCAATTAAAACATGCACAGTCACATAATTTGAGAAACAAAGACTAAATCCTGCAATTTAAAGGAAATTTCATTAATATATCAAACGAGTACATTTCATGAAATTTATCAATTACATGAAAAAATTACAAGATAGTCCTATTCTAAGATGCTTAACATCAACAGCCTTAGTCCTAGTCTAAGAAGTCTGACAAAGCTGATGGTGGAGAGATACAAATGGATGACTTTTAATTCTTCTTCCTACTTTCAACAAAGAGAACAACAAAACGAATGATTTTCTCCTGCTGTTTAAGAATACGGAGATGAACTTCTCTTTGGAAAGACAACAAATCATTTTTAATGTTGTCTAGAAGTTGAATCCAGATGTCAAAAGGAATATTGTTGATAGGATATGAAGTCGGAATTCCATTTCTACAAATGTTGACAGTGTGTGTGCCATAGCAGTAAAACCAACTAAAATGTACCATTGTTTGAGAGAAAGGAAAAGAAATAATTTTACCGAAGGATGATCAGTCATTTAAATAGCCAATGAAATACCAAGGGACGTAAGGACTGTTTAACGATTAAGAGTAAAACATAATGATGCCTCGTCTCCCTAGACCGATGTGTAATAATAACAGTCAGTAAAAAGTTAAAGCAGGATTTAATGGGCACGGGAAATAATTAACAATTACTGTGCACATGTAGTTTGTCAAGACAAACACGTTTATCACTAACCCATAATGATTATGACTATTTTTATCTTACCCAAATATATTTTGATTTAAATATGACTGTTTCAGATTTTACCACAAATAAGTCAAGTAAATAAAAATGACACGTAAGCATCAAGGATTCCATCAAGATTTAATATCAAAACTTAACTTATATCAGATTTTAACAGTCATCAGAATATGGCTTCTGAACTCAAAAAGTGAATATCTTTTTCTGTGATTTTTAATACAAATAGTGACTTGTTTTCTTCAGAGTTTGATCATCAGAACTTCCATCAGAACTTGTCCTCAGAATTTATGCAAATGACACTTAACTGTTTGTCAAAAACAACTTAATCACCACAGTAATTTTCATCATTCATATGGAGTGAAAGTGTGTGCATTCAGCAGAATATCAGATAAAGATTAAAGTCTGATAAACTTCAGTACATCTTAGAAATAAGGCATAACTCAGAAAAGCGCTTAAAATCTGTCATCAATCATGAAGTCTACTATAGAACAAATTTATGCAAGAGTCCACCTCAATTGTTTGTGCTCATTTTATGCATTTTTTGAAATTCCTTTATACAGTGGCTTCTCAGTGTAAGTGAGTCACGACTGCTTATCAGAATTTATGCTGTTGTCATAGTATTTCTCTAGTAATCAGGGCAAAAGTCACCAAGAAAATTTATTTGCTTTTCTAATGCATATTACTTAATACCAGCAATGCACTTGGGTCTTTCCTTCCACATATTTACTCTAGATCTCAAAGGAGTACCTGACTTTTCTTTTCTTTTCTTTTGATAAGTGAGGCTTATCAGCATGTAGTTCATTCTTAAGATTTACTGACATCAGAATCTGACAGATAAGAAGCAAGAATCAAGTTTGTGACTTAGTAATAAGATACACAAAGTAAACTTGACTAAGCTCAAAATCAGAATTTGCTTGTGTTAATGAGTTTCCACATAAACAACTAATTCAAACATGGGATTTCTAATATATTAAAGACTACTAGGTCAGCATTTAGCACAGTTATCCTTATTGGATTGAATAGTCACAGAACATTCAAAACACTATCAGAGTTTAAAGATCCACATCAGATAACAATCAGTATTTAATGAATTTCACTTAAAGAACAGATTTCATGAAGATAAGACAATCTGTAAACACTGATCATAAAGTCTGATGCATGAGAACAAAAACTAAGCAGATTTAGAGAAAGAACCTGATACCATTCCAAGTTCATTTACCAGTCTTGTAAAAGTAGCTTCACATAGTGGTTTTGTAAAGATATCTGCTAGTTGTTGATCTGTTGGAATAAAATGCAATTCCACTGTACCTTCCATCACATGTTCCCTTATGAAATGGTACCTAATGTTGATGTACTTTGTCATTGAATATTGAACTGGATTACCCGTCATAGCAATAGCACTTTGATTATCACAGTAAATAGGGATTTTAGAAAATTCTAACCCATAATCCAGTAACTGATTCTTCATCCAAAGAATCTGTACACAACAGTTTCCTGCAGCAATATATTTCTGCAGTTGATGTGGAAATTGACTTCTGTTTCTTGCTAAACCAAGAAACCAATCTGCCTCCAAGAAATTGACAGCTTCCACTAGTGCTTTTCCTCTCTATTTTGCATCCTGCAAAATCTGCATCTGAGTAACCTATTAGCTTAAAATTTGATTCTCTAGGATACCACAATCCCAGATCAGCTGTACCCTTAAGGTACTTGAAAATTCTTTTCATAACTATTAAGTGAGGTTCTCTTAGATCAGCCTAAAATCTTGCACAAAGACAGGTAGCATACATGATATCAGGTCTACTTACAGTTAAATAGAGTAAAGAGCCAATCATACCTCTGTAGTTAGTAATATCTACTGATGAACCAGTATCTTTATCTAACTTGGTTGCAGTGGCCATGGGAGTGGATGCTGTTGAACTATCTTGCATTCCAAACTTCTTTAGTAAGTTTCTAGTGTACTTGGATTGACATATAAAAGTACCTTCTTCATTTTGCTTGACTTGAAGTCCCAGAAAATGGCTGAGTTCTCCCATCATACTCATTTGATATATTGACTGCATTAGCTTTGCAAACCTCTCATAGAGTTTGGCATTGTAGAACCAAATATGATATCATCAACATATATTTTTACCAAAAGTAAGTCCTTTCCATGGTTGAGGTAGAACAGTGTTTTATCAATTGTACCCCTGTGAAATCCACTTTCCAGAAGAAATTGAGCTAAGGTCTCATACCATGCTCTAGGAGCTTGCTTAAGGCCATAAAGTGCTTTGTCAAGCCTGTAGACATGATTTGGAAATTTTGAATCTACAAAGCCTGGAGGTTGTTCAACATAGACCTCTTCTTCCAATTCTCCATTAAGAAAAGCACTTTTCACATCCATTTGAAAGACTTTAAACTTTTTGTGAGCAGCATAAGCCAAAAAGATCCTTATGGCTTCTAATCTAGCAACTGGTGCAAATGTTTCATCATAATCAATACCCTCCTGTTGAGAGTAGCCTTTAGCAACCAGCCTTGCTTTATTCCTTGTAATTATGTCATCACTATCAGTTTTGTTTCTGAACACTCATTTTGTGCCAACAACTGATCTGTTCTTTGGTCTTGGCACTAGGGTCTAGACTTTATTTCTTTCAAATTAATTTAACTCTTCCTGCATTGCTTGCACCCAATCAGCATCTTGAAGAGCTTCTTCAACTTTCTTTGGTTCAGTCCGAGATAGAAAAGAATGATAGAGACATTCATTTGATGTTGCAGTTCTAGTTCTGACACCTGCTTCAGGATCCCCAATAATTAAGTCAGGTGTATGTGATTTGGTCCACTTCCTTGCAGATTGAGGTTGACTTCTAGAACTGGATCCTCCCACATAATCCATGTTGTCTCCATCAGCATTTTCTGATGCCCCCCTGTAGTTATGCTCTCTGAGACTTCAAAATTTGATTTGGATCCTTCAGGATTTGAAGTATCAGAGCTTCCAGAATTATCAAAATTTAACTCATCAGAACTAGATGAATCAGAGTTTGAAGAGCCAGTGTCAGATCTGATGCTTCTTTAGAGTCTTGAGATGTGGTAGGATCTTCAGCTTGCTCCCCCTGGACAGGTGCATTTTCCTTTAGAGTTGTTACCACAGATTCAATGACATCAGTACTTACAGGATCAGAGTTTAAGTTATTAGAATTTACAGAATCAGAATTTAAGTCTTCATTTTCAAATCTCAACTGATCGTGATCATTGAAATCTTCAATTCCAGTAATCTTCTTATCATCAAAGGATACATTGATAGATTCCATGACAATCCTTGTTCTTAAATTGTAGAATCTGAAGGCTTTTGTGGAAAGTGGATATCCAACAAAAATTCCTTCATCAGCTTTTAGATCAAATTTTGACAGTTCTTCAGGATGAGTCTTAAGAACAAAACACTTACATCCGAATACATGAAAGTATTTCAGATTTGGCTTCTTTTTCTTCACCATCTCATATGGTGTTTTTCCATGCTTGTTTATGAGTGTTGCATTCTGTGTAAAACAAGCAGTCTGCACAACTTCAGCCCAAAAGTAGGTTGGTAGCTTTGCTTCATCAAGCATAGTTCGTGCAGCTTCAATGAGAGTCATGTTCTTTCTTTCTACAACTCCATTTTGCTGTGGAGTTCCAGGTGCAAAAAATCCTGTTTGATTCCATGATCTTTGCAGAACTCTTCCATGATTGAATTCTTGAACTCAGTGCCATTATCACCTTTTATAATTTTACCAGAATCTTTGACCAACTTATCCAGCTGTCTGACATGATCAGTTAGAGTAAATGCAGTTTCATTCTTCTTGTGCAAGAAGTACACCCAGGTGTACCTTGTGAACTCATCCACTATAACCATATCATATTTCTTCTTTTCAATATACATGACATTGACTGGACCAAATAGATCAACATGCAGTAGGTGATAAGGCTCAAGAATTGATGACTCATTTTTGCTCTTGAAAGAAGATTTTCTTTGTTTTTCCTTTTGACATAAATCACAAAGGCCATCAGGTGCAAATACTGATTTTGGCCATCCTCTCACAAGATCTTTCTTTACAAGCTCATTTATGTTTTTGAAGTTTAAATGAGAGAGTCTTTTGTGCCAATTCCAGCTTTCTCCAATTGATGCTCTACTCATCAGACAGATTGCAGAACCATCAGAACTTGTTGAAAGTCTGGCTTTATAAATGTTCCCATGCATGTAACCTTTCGGAACCACTTTTCCTGTAGAATTGCTTACAACTTCACAGTGTTCTTCAAAGAAATCCATATAATAACCTCTGTCACATATTTTACTCACACTCAGCAGATTGTGTTTAAGTCCTCAGACAAGAGCTACTGATTCAATGATGACATTCCCAAGATTAATATTGCCATATCCCAGAGTTTTTCCCATGTTGCCATCTCCATAAGAAACTTCTGGGCCAGCTTTCTCCACAAAGTCTGAGAGCATGGCTTTATTTCCAGTCATATGTCCTGAACATCCACTATCAAGTACTAGGATGTTTCTCCTGTTGCCCTGCAATCATAAAGACCACTAATGGTTAGTTTTAAGGACCCAGACTTGCTTGGATCCTTTGGTCTTTTTAAGTTCGTTAGCATTTGCAGCGGATTTAATATCAGAGTTTATTCTAACATGCTGTTTATCTGAACTTATATCAGACTTTGCATCAGACTTTACACTAGAAGGAATTAAAGCAACTTTTTTCAAAGAAGGTTTTATTTGATAATAATCATAGTATAAACTATGATATTCCTTACAAGTATAAATGGAATGCCATAAACTACCATAATGAAAACAAGGATTTTGTGGCTTAAACCTAATAGACTGACTCTTAACTCCTGACTTAGGAGGTAAAGAGTTTATATTCTTATTCTTCCTACAAAAAGAAGCAAGATGGTTAGAATTTCCACAGTTATAGCATTTCTTTCTAGGAGCATTAGGAGCAGGCATATAGTTATTGCTTTTATTCACACCTTCCTTTCCATTCCTATTTTTCCTAGCTTCCTTAACCTTGTTGACATTCCTTATTTCTTTCAGCTTATACTTAAGCTGCTTCTTTGTCATTAAGCCTATGTTGACTTCAGCTGGTTTATCATGTTCTAATTTGTCAGAAGTTGACTTCTCCTTAACTTCTGTCACAGACTCTTTCATCTTTTCAGAATCAGACTTTACAGTTTTAGCTACAAACTTAACAGGATTTACCTTTGGCTTAACAGTTTGTTTAACAACAATTGGCTCAATTTGTTCAGTTCCTTTTTCACTTTTATCATCTCCATAACCTAAGCCCTCTTTCCAGTTTCCACTACTTATTAAATTCTGAGTTGTTCTGCCAGAGTTAGTCCAAGTCCTGATAATCTCTTTTTCTTTTTCTAACTCAGTTTTGAGAGATTTATTCAATTTTAGCAATTCATCTCTAACATGAAAAGCATCATTTCTCTCTTTCTGAGTTTGATGGAACATAACTAACTCATTTTCTAAATAATCATTCCTTTTCTTAAAAGCAAGATTTTTAGAAGTTAATCTTTTACATGTTAAAGTTTGATCTCTATAGCTAATAAACATGGTTTTAAGATATAATCTCAACTCAGTAATATCATCAGTCTGAAAGGCATAAGTTGTTTGAGGTACCTTTAATTCAGCAGTTTCAGGGCTGCCATCAGCGTTTGCCATTAAAGCATAGTTCACCTCATCTTCAGAATCTGAAGAGTCTGTCCAGCTTTTCTTCTTTGTGACAAGTGCCTTGCCTTTGTCACTTTTTCCTTTCTTGCAGTCAGGAGATATGTGTCCTTTCTCACCACAATTGTAGCATTTTACATTTGAGTAATCTCCTCTGTCAGACTTTGCACCCTTTCCTTCAGATTTTCTGAAACCTTTCTTATCAGTACTTACCCCTTTCTTGAAAAACTTCTTTCCCCTTCTGAATTTTCTGTAGGCAATCTTTGTGATACCCTTCACCATAAGAGCACACAATTTCATCATCTCTTCATCAGCATCTACTTCAGATAAACTTTCAGTTTCTGAATCATCATCATCAGAACTTGATGATTCTGAATCAGACTTTATGATGAGAGACTTTCCTTTGCCTTTCTTTGAGACAGCCACTTTGGGGAATTCCTCCTCAGCCTTAAGAGAAACTGTCCTTGACTTTCTCCCTTGTCTCTTGCTTCTCTGATCCATCTCAAGTTCATAAGTCTTGAGCATACCATAAATTTCATCAAGAGCAGTTTCATCAAGAGCATAGTTGTCTCTTATAATAGTAGCCTTCAAATCCCAACTTTTAGGAAGAGCTAAAAGGAATTTTAGATTTGAATCTTCAAGATCATATTCCTTGTCCACCAGTGATAGATCATTCAAGAGTTTGACAAACCTGTCATATAAGTTAGTTAAAGACTCATCACTTTTTGAGTCAAAGTGCCCATACTCTTGAGTGACTATAGTCCTCATGTTCTTCTTGATTGCATTAGTTCCCTGGCATCTTGTCTCCAAAGCATCCCATATCTCCTTTGCAGTCTTGCAATGAATTACCCTGTTTGACATGACATTATCAATGGCACTATGTAGCAAATGCCTTACCTTTGCATCCTTGGAAATGGATGAGATATCTTCAGCTGTATACTCACTTTTCTCCTTTGGTATGGTCTTTGTTGGCTGATCTGCAACTACAATAGAGAGCTTGGTTGGCTTATGTGGTCCTTCATTGACAAGGTATTCTGGATCTGTAGCTTCCAGAAATATAGCCATCTTCACTTTCCATATGGGGTACTCAGAAGGTCTCAGTATTGGAACCCTAATAGTCTCATATCGACTGTGAATTTGAGTCTTTTGAGTTTCTTCAGTTTTGGCGGGCTTGGTTGGATTTTCTGCTTCTTCATACATGATGGTTTTGGATCTTTACTGTATGTGTGTTACCAGATAGGCTCTGGTACCACTTGTTAGGTCACACAACACTGTAGAAGGGGGTTGAATACAGTGTAGAATACAATCAAATCGATTTCGAACACAAGTAACAGTAAACAGATATTTCGATATAATAAACTCTGTTACAATGGAACTGTTCTCTCTCAGTGATGAACAAATATCACGAGAGCTGCTAAGTTACAATGTATGATCTTCTCGATAATGATAACACATATAGTGTAAACCTATGTTTGTGTTTATATAGTACACAGTTACAAGATAACTTCTAATTGATATGGAATATAATTATGTCTTCTAAAATATATCAATCAGATATCTTATACAATTCTTTAAGTCCTCTAACTCTTTCCATGCATATCTTCTTTTTGTATTAGTCTCGATCTTCTTTCTTGTAAATCAGCTTCCTTCCTTAATTGTTAGTCTTCCAGTACTTAAGTTCTGATATCCATCTTCTGATAATCTAATCCTGATATCCTTAAGTTCTGACTTCCAGTAAGTACTGATTCTAGTAAGTACTGATATTTCCTGTTTGTTAAGATCTGAAAACTAAACATGAAACATATTAGACATGACATCTCAAATATATCTAACAAGGATATCACCATTTGAGAATCAAACCTGAGGATATACCAAAGACTACATTATGAGTTCTTAGTCATGTCATTTAGGCTAACCAATGCACCCACAACCTTTATGGATTTGATGAACAGAGTGTTCAAGAAGTACCTAGATATATGTGTGATAGTTTTCATAGATGATATTCTAATGTTAGATATATTTGTGATGTCATGTATAATAATGATTTGTGTTTAGTTTTCAGATCTTGACTAACAGGACAAATCATGACTTAACTGGAAATCAGTACTTATACTGAAGTCAGAACTTAAGATATCAGAACTTAAGTTATCAGAACTTAAGATATCAGAAGATATTCATCATGAGATAATATCAGGACTTAAGAAGACTTTCAGATAAGGAAGGAGGCTGATTGAAAGGAAAGAAGATCAAGACTAAAACAAGAAGAGATATGCATGGAGAAGAATTCTATGAAGAATAGAAGACTTGAAGGAAAAGATAACTAATTGATATATTTTAGGATACAAAATCATATTCGATATCAATTAGAAGATTATCTTGTAACTGTGTGTCTATATAAACACAACATAGGGTTTACACTATAAGTGTTATCTTAATCGAGAATATTATTCATTGTAACCCTAGCAGCTCTCGTGATATTTGTTCATCACTGAGAGAGAACGGTTTCATTACAATACTGTTTTATTAATAAGATTATTATGTGTTACATACTTGTGTTCTTAATTCGATTTGATTATAGTATACACTGTATTCAACCCCTTTCTACAGTGTGTGTGACCTAACAAGTGGTAACAGAGCCAATCTGTTAACACATATACAATAAAGATCCAAAACAATCATGTCTGAAGAAGAACAAACTCCAACCAAGCCCACCAAAACCGAAGAAACTCCAAAGACTCAAATCCATAATTGATATGAGACAATTAGGGTTCCCATACTGAGACCTTCTGAGTATCCCACATGGAAAGTGAGGATGACTATGTTTCTGGAAGCTACAGATCCAGAATACCTTGACAGAATTAATGAAGGACCACATAAGCCAACCAAGCTCTCTGTTGTAGTTGCAGATCAGCCAGCAAAGACTGTACCAAAGGAGAAAAGTGAATATACAGCTGAAGATATCTCATCTATTGCCAAGGATGCAAAGGTAAGGCATTTGATGCATAGTGTCATTGATAATGTCATGTCAAATAGGGTAATTAACTGCAAGACTGCAAAGGAGATATGGGATGCCTTGGAGACAAGATGCTAGGGAACTGATGCAATTAAAAAGAATAAGAGGACTATACTCACTCAAGAGTATGAGCACTTTGACTCAAAACCTGATGAGTCATTATCTGGCTTATATGACAGATTTGTCAAACTCTTGAATGATCTGTCACTGGTGGATAAGGAATATGATCTTGAAGATACTAATCTTAAATTCTTTTTAGCTCTTCCTGAAAGTTGGGATTTGAAGGCAACTACTACAAGAGACAACTATGCTCTTGATGAAACTACTCTTGATGAAATTTATGGTATGCTCAAAACTCATGAACCTGAGATGGATTAAAGAAGCAAGAGACATGGGAGAAAGTCAAGGAAAGTTTCTCTTAAGGCTGAGGAGGAGTCCCCCAAAGTGGCTGTCTCAAAGAAAGGTAAAGGAAAGGCTCTCATCACAAAGTCTGATACTGAGTCATCAAGTTCTGATAATGATGAGGATTCAGAAACTGAAAGTCTATCTGAGATGGATGCTGATGAAGAGATGATGAAATTGTGTGCTCTTATGGTGAAGGGTATCACAAAGATAGCCTATAGGAAATTCATAAGGGAAAGAAGTTTTCCAGGAAAATTGGAAGTTCTGATAAGAAGGGATTCAGAAAATCT
This sequence comes from Apium graveolens, assembly GCF_009905375.1. Taxonomy (NCBI): domain Eukaryota; kingdom Viridiplantae; phylum Streptophyta; class Magnoliopsida; order Apiales; family Apiaceae; genus Apium; species Apium graveolens. Next base: position 119,604,364 of record NC_133649.1, read on the forward strand.
GAAGGCAAAGCAGGAAAGTCTGACAGAGGAGATTACTCAAATGTCAAATGCTACAATTGAGGTGAAAAAGGCCACATATCTCCTGATTACAAGAAAGGAAAAGCTGACAAAGGCAAAACACTTGTCACAAAGAAGAAAAACTGGACAGACACTTCAGATTCTGAAGATGAGGTGAACTATGCCTTGATGGCAAATGCTGATAGCAATTCTGATGCTGCTGAGTTAAAGGTACCTCAAACAACTTATGCTTTTCTTACTGATGATATTGCTGAGTTGAGATCTTATCTTAAAACCATAATCATTAGCTATAGAGATCAGACTTTAACATATGATAGGTTAACTTCTGAAAATCTGGCTTTTAAGAAAAGGAATGACTATTTAAAAAAGGAGTTAGTTATGTTCCATCAAACTCAGAAAGAAAGAGATGATGCTTTTATGTTAGAGATGAAGTGTTAAAATTGAATCAATCTCTAAAAACTGAGTTAGGAAAGGAAAGAGAGATTATCAGGACTTGGACTAACTCTGGAAGAACAAATCAGAATTTACTAAGTAGTGGTGTTGTGCATATGTTGTGTACTTGATGATTTCATAAACAAAACATCTAAGTGGATTTTACTTAGTGAAATAACGTAGCACTCGACGGATAAGAATTATAGTCCCGACGGATAACTCATTATAGTCCCGACGGATGTTAACTTATTATCCATCGAGTGAGTAGCTTATGTAATAATAAGTCTGTAGCACAGTTCTGTATACACCTTTGTATAGAATATGTAGTAGCATATAAGTCATGTTGACTTTAACTAGATATGCAGAATAGGTTGATTAATTGTACATAAATGATGTCTAATAATTCTGTATTAGTGAAATGAAGTCATATGCTTGATTGCTACCCGACGGATAACCTACAAAGCAACCGACGGATGATCAACAACCCGACGGATGATCAACAACCTGACGGATGATCATGTACTCAACTAATAAAGAATTCAAACAACAGTTGAACAGTGAAAGCTGAGCACAACCGTCGAGATGTATACAAATATACTGTGGAAGCCCATTAACCGGGTAATAGAGGACGAAAAGCAGCAAAGCTTAAGACTGATAGTTTTTATATTTGTTCAGTCTTTTTGACTTTGTAATCTTGGTAATATACAAACCAAGAACGTAGCAAATAGAAAAGTGTTGAAAAACACAAAAACAGAGAAATCTTTGTACGTAAAATCTTTAGCATTTCCCTGTATTCTCAGCAGTTAAATTTGTAAGCAGCTGTGAGCATTCTTTCACACAGAGTCCTCTCGATATATAATATATATCTTTGGTGGAATTGTTTAAATACACCAGAAAGTTTTTAAAGACTCTTGTTTTTAATTACTTATGTTTTGATTCAATTAAGTTTCTATTCCGCATTGTGCTAATCAAAACATTTATATCTATATTCGAGTTGAACATTTTTATTTCGAGAAAAAGGTTCAAGAATTCCATTCAACCCCCATTCTGTAATTCTTGCTAATTGTTAAGGGACTAACAATTGGTATCAGAGCAAGCTCTTAATCTACAAAGAGTTTAAAGATCAAAACAATTTAGCAAGATGAACAAGAAAGACGTTGGAGTCAAGACTCCTTTTCTTGATAAAGATAATTACCATCATTGGAAGGTAAAGATGCATCTTCATATGCTTTCTCAAGATGAGGCCTATTTGGACTGCATAGAAAGAGGTCCTCATGTTCCAATGAGAGCTGCAACAGGAAATGAGCCATCTGTTCCCAAACCAAGGCATGAATGTTCTGATCCTGACATTGAACAAGTCAGGAAGGATAAAAAGGCCATGAACATTCTGTTCAATGGAGTTGATGCAGACATGTTTGACAACATTATAAACTGCAAAACTGCCAAGGAAGTCTGGAATACTATACAGATAATCAGTGATGGCACTGAGCAAGTTAGAGAAAATAAAATGCAGCTCTTGATTCAGCAATATAAGCATTTTCACAATGAGGAAAGTGAATCACTCATTGACATTTTTAGTAGATTCCAAAAACTACTAAATGCTCTTAAGTTGCATGGAAGAGTCTATCAGACTAAAGACTCTAATTTGAAATTCCTTAGATCTCTTCCAAAGGAATGGAAACCAATGACAGTCTCATTGAGAAACTCACAAGATTATAAAGAGTTTACTTTGGAGAGACTGTATGGCATCCTGAAGACATATGAGCTTGAGATAGAGCAGGATGAAAGGATGGAGAGAGGAAAGAAGAAAGGAGGATCCATTGCACTAGTTGCTGATTTGGAAAAGGAGAAGGAAGTGAAGATGGAAGTTGTTGAGTCAACTTCTAAGGTCTGTGAGAACAAGGGCAAGGGGCTTGCAGCAGAAAGTGAAGATTCATTGAGGCAAGATGACATGGAGGACATTGATGAGCACCTAGAATTTCTTTCCAGGAGATTTGCCAAGCTCAAGTTCAAAAAGAACTTTGGAGCAGCCAAGCCAAATAGAAACATGGTGGATAAGTCAAAATTCAAATGTTTCAAATATGGCTTGGCAGGGCATTTTGCAAATGAGTGTAGAAAGTCAGATTCCAGTAAGAAAAGGTTTGAGTCTGTAGATTATAAGCAAAAATACTTTGATCTACTCAAACAAAAGGAAAGGGCTTTTATTACACAGGAGAATAACTGGGCAGCAGATGGTTTGGATGAAGATGAGGATGTCAGCTATGTCAATCTAGCCCTAATGGCCAAGTCTGATGAAACAGAGATAAGTTCCTCAAGCAATCAGGTAATTACTACAAACCTTGCATATTTATCTAAAGCTGAGTGTAATGATGCCATAAATCACATGTCTACATAATTATATTATTTGCGTGTTACACTTAAGTCTCTTACTAAAGAAAATGCTAAAATCAAAGAAAATAACTTGTTTTTAAGTGAAAGGAATAATGTGCTTGAGTCTCAGTTTATTGATTTTGAGAAATTAAGAATTGAGTGTAAGATTGCAAAGGAGGAATTAACTGAGTCCTTGAAAAAGGAAGAGATTTTAAAGAAGCAGCTCGAGCGTGAACAAGAGGTGATTAAAGCATGGAAAACATCCAGGGATGTCCATGCTCAAATCACCAAAGTTCAAGGAATTGAGTCTTTTTGTGATGAAGCCTGGAAAAAGAATAAAGAGACACTAGAACCTAATTTGGTAGATGGTTTGCTGACAGATGTAGACTCGACGGATGATGAGGATTATACGTCGGATAACAAAAAGTGTTATCCGTCGAAAGATAAAAATCCTCATCCGTCGGCTGTGAGCAAGCCCATTAGCAAAGCCAAACTAATCAAGCTAAATGAGAAGTATGGGTCTGTTTCCAAGAACTTTGTTTCAGGAGAGTCAAGCCAAGTTAAGAAAGGGAGAAAGGCTAATGTTGGTCACATGACTGTCAAACAGTTGAGTGACAGACTTGAGAAAATTGAGGTAAAAATAGAGACTAAAAGGAAAAACAATAGGAATGGTAAAGTAGGGATTAACAAACACAATAACTACACACCTGATAAATATGCTCCTAGAAAAATCTGTGTCAAGTGTGGTAGTGTAAATCATCTGTCTGTTAATTGTAAATCTGCCATGCCTACTCCCATGTCTGTTCAGTCTCAATTTCCTAACATAAATGCCATGCCTCCCATGCCTGTTAATTCTATGCCTACATAGAATATGAATGCACAGTTTGCTAATATGTCATTTGCACCTAATCCATATTATGCTGCATACAGTATGCCTCAAATGCCATTTAGCATGCCTTACTGGAATAACATGTTTATACCAAGCATGCCATTTTCTGTTAGCCATAATATGCATGATAATTCTGTTGCATTAAATGGTTTCAAAGGCCCAACCCAAATGACTAAGGAAGAATCTGAAATTCCTAAGTCAAATGAGTTAAGACCTAAGAAACAGAAGAAGAAAGCTAACAAGGCAGGATCCAAGGAAACTTGGGTACCAAAATCAACTTGATTTGATTTTGATGTGTGCAGGGAAACAGAAGGAATCTTTGGTAATTGGATAGTGGTTGTTCAAGACATATGACTGGTGATTCTACCCTGCTCACAGAGTTTAAGGAGAGAGCTGGCCCAAGTATTACTTTTGGAGATGATAGCAAGGGTTATACTGTGGGATATGGCTTGATTTCAAAGGACAATGTCATCATAGAGGAGGTTGCTCTAGTGGATGGTCTTAAACACAATCTGTTGAGTATCAGCCAGCTTTGTGACAAAGGCAATTCAGTAACCTTCAACAAAGAAGCCTGTGTTGTGACTAATCTTGTGAGTAAAGCAAGTCAAGATGAAAGTTGGCTATGGCACAAGAAGCTATCCCATTTAAACTTCAAGACCATGAATGAGCTGGTAAAGAAGGAACTAGTAAGAGGCATTCCTCTAGTGGAGTTTATAAAGGATGGACTGTGTGATGCTTGCCAAAAGGGGAAGCAGATTAAAGTATCATTCAGGAAGAAACTTGATTCAGCAATTGAAGAGCCTTTGCAACTTCTTCACATGGACTTGTTTGGACCAGTCAATGTATTGTCAATATCAAAGAAAAGATTTTGCCTAGTAATTGTAGATGATTTCTCAAAGTTCTCTTGGACATATTTCCTAAAGTCCAAAGATGAGGCTAGTGAAATCATTATCAATCACATAAGGCAAGTTAACAATCATCCTGATTTCAAAGTTAGAAGAATCAGGAGTGACAATGGAACTGAGTTCAAGAACTATGTCATGAGAGCATTTTGTGAAGAAAATGGGATCTTATATGAGTTTTCAGCAGCAAGGACTTCACAACAGAATGGAGCAGTGGAAAGGAAGAACAGATCACTTATTGAAGCTGCAAGGACAATACTTGAAGAATCTATACTTCCAACATATTTCTGGGCTGAAGCTGTAAATACTGCATGCTACACTCAGAACATTTCTCTGATTAATCAAGCAAGATGCATGACTCCCTATCAATTGTTCAAGAACAAGAAGCCAACTCTAAACTTTCTTCATGTCTTTGGCTGCAAATTCTATATCCTAAGAAATCAAACTAATCAAAATGGGAAGTTTGATGCTAAAGCAGATGAAGGAATTTTTGTTGGATATGCTGTTGGTAAAGCATATAGAGTCTACAATCTAAGAACCAACATTGTTGTGGAATCTATACATGTTGTGTTTGATGATAAAAAGATTGAAGGACTGGAAGATGGAGATCACCATGAGAGCCTCAAATTTGACAATGTTGAGATGGTTAGTGATGAAAGTGATGATGAGAGTGATCAAGAAATAGTGTCTAAGGAAAATGCAGACAAATCTACCACCAATGAAGCACAAAACTCAACATCCGTCAAGTTGTATAATGCTTCATCCATCGGAAGGCAATCTGTGTTATCCGTCGGAAGATAACCTGCCTCATCCGTCGATAATCAAAATTCACCATCCGCCGGGTTATCAAAAGGAGCAGGAGGTCAAGACAGATCACCTACAGAAAATTCTCCCTTCTCAAATCAAAGATCCATAAACTCAGGGGGAGTTTCTAGCAATCAAAACTCAATCACACATCAAGACAATTATGAGGCCTCTTCATCTAGAGATAATCTACCTCAGCAAAGGAAATGGACAAAAGATCACCCCTTTGAGCTTATCATTGGTGATGTGTCTTCTAGTGTTCAAACAAGAAGAGCAACTCAGGAAAAATGTCTATACAGCAGCTTTCTATCAAAGGAAGAACCAAAGAAGGTAGAAGAAGCTTTGTTAGATCCTGATTGGATTTTAGCTATGCAGGAGGAGCTAAACCAATTTGAAAGTAATAAAGTATGGAAGCTGGTACCCAAGCCTAAAGGAAAGAATCGAATAGACACCAAGTGGGTATTCAGAAACAAGATAAATGAAAATGACATAGTAGTCAGGAACAAAGCTAGACTGGTTGCTAAGGGCTATTGTTAGTAAGAGGGAATAGATTTTGATGAAACATTTGCTCCTGTTGCAAGACTTGAAGCCATCAGAATCTTCTTAGCCTATGCAGCCCATGCCAATTTCAAGGTCTATCAAATGGATGTCAAAAGTGCCTTTCTGAATGGAGATTTGGAGGAAGAAGTATATGTCAGTCAACCTCCTGGCTTTGAAGATCCAAATTTTCCAGAATATGTCTATTATCTTCTGAAAGCACTTTATGGACTGAAGCAAGCACCTAGAGCCTGGTATGACACTTTATCAAAGTTCCTTTTGGAAAATCACTTCACAAGAGGTACTGTAGATAAAACTTTATTTTTCAGAAATGTAGATGATATTATTTTTGGCTCTACAGATGAGAAACTTTGCAAAAAGTTTGCCAAATTGATGCAAAGTAAGTATGAAATGAGTATGATGGGAGAACTAACTTACTTTCTTGGTTTACAATTTAAGCAAGTTAGTGATGGAATATTCATTAGTCAAACTAAATATATTTTTGATCTTTTAAAGAAGTTTGATCTAATGGATTGCACATCTGCAAAAACTCCCATGGCCACTGCAACTAAGCTTGAATTAAACACTACTGAAAAGTCTGTTGACATTTCAAGTTATAGAGGCATGGTTGGCTCTCTTTTGTACTTAACAGCTAGTAGGCCAAATATAATGTTTGCTACATATTTGTGTGCTAGATTTCAGGCTGTTCCTAGAGAATCTCACTTGATAGCTATTAAGAGAATTTTCAGATATCTCAAGGGAACACCAAAACTTGGCATTTGGTACCCTAGAGATTCTGGTTTTGATCTAACTGGTTATTCAAATGGAGATTATGCAGGTTGCAGAATTGACAGAAAGAACACAACAGGAACCTGTCAATTTCTAGGAAACAAGCTTGTGTCCTGGTTCAGTAAAAAGCAAAATTCAGTTTCTACTTCTACAGCTGAAGCTGAATATATTGCTGCTGGCAGTTGTTGTGCACAGATTTTATGGATGAAAAATCAATTGCTAGACTATGGTTTGCGAGTTGAGAGGATTCCTATTTTCTGTGATAACACAAGTGCAATTGCCATCACTGAAAATCCAGTGCAACATTCAAGGACAAAGCACATAGACATCAAGTACCATTTCATAAGGGAACATGTGATGAATGGTACTGTGGAATTACATTTTGTTCCAAGTGAGAAGCAACTTGCAGATATCTTTACCAAGCCACTGGAAGAATCCACCTTTTCAAGGTTGGTAAGTGAGTTAGGTATGCTTAATTACTCTTAATTTATCTGAGTTATTTTGCAAGTTGAAATGTAGCCAGAAATTTAGTTGATTTTTAAGTCTTGGATGAGATTTTGGCTAAGTCAAAATTTGCATCTCGACGGATGATCCTTTTCCATCGAGTTTAGTCATCCGTCGATATACTACTTGCTAATAAAAGTCAATTACTTTTCTGGAATACTTTATGACTCGACGGATATAAGTTTAACCTCATCCGTCAAATTGTCTAAATCTCAGCCGTTAATTCCCTGAACATTATCCATCGAGTATACTTACAGTTTGTAAGCATTACACGACGGATAATGGGTAAAATTTTTACAGTTTATTTTTTAAACGGCTAATTTAGGCAATTTCTATTGGTTAATTTACTCTTCTTTATTGTTTTTATCCGTTTTTTTGAGATAGTATAAAAGCTTATTTCACTCCAATTATTTTCTTTTATCATTCTCAAATTTAACTGCTTTTATTTCATTCTCTCTCAAGCAAATATTCTCTTTCTCTTCAAGCTTTCATTCTCTAACAATGGCACATGTAGTAAAGATTATGTCTCAAACTGGGTTCATTTATGAGAAGAACAACTTCACTGTTTTGGTCAATAAGGGTATTCAGCAATCAGAAGACTATCACAAGATGATGGACTTTGTGAAGAACTGCAAGTTAAATTACGTCATGCTGGAATCACCCACAATTTTCTGTGAAGTTGTTGAAGAGATGTGGACCACTGCAATCTACAACTCCACTGACAAGACCATCACTCTAACCATCAAAGGTAACAAATTCTGTATCAATAGTGATGTGATAAAAGCATGTTTCAAAATTCCTGATAATAATGTAACTTCACCACACATTGACATTGATCTTATCAATATGCTTAATTCCATGCATTATGCACTTCCTACTTCTAAACTAAGTGATATTAGAAGAATGGGTCTTAAGAAGGAGTAGAGTTTCATGTGTGATGTAGTTACTAAGGTTTTCTCTGGAAAAATCAGTAATTTTGATTCTGTGAACATTTCCATACTTAACATGTTATACATGCTAGTTACAGATAAATTTTACAATTTCAGTGACCTTGTCTTGATTGAGTTAGGTTTCAAACTAGGTGAGTTAGCTAAAAGAGGAAAGAATGTGTATTATGCTAGATTTTTCATGTTATTAGCTAACCATCTATGTCAAGAAATTGTGCTTGAGAACCCAAACAACAAACTGGCTTGTTGGGTTCAAGAGAGAAGACTCATTACAGATTTGAACAGAGCCAACCATCACAGGGATGTGCCAATGTTCTACTTTCCTGTAATGCAGGCACCTCAGGTAAGTGAGGTAAGTTCATCCATCCCTTCAACTATTCCAACCCCCTCAATTTCTTTGAGTTCAGGAGCATCTATGGCAACTGTGACAATGACCAAACAGTTGCCTACCAAAGCTGCCAAAACTACTGTTATTTCTAAATCCAAATCAAAGAAAACCCCCTCTAGTATCTCTCAAAAGGTACCAGTTGTAAAATCCACCAAAACCAAAGAGCGGAGTGTGAAGGAGGGTAAGTTAGGTGAGGGAAGGGGTGAACATCAAAGAAACCCCAAGGATAAGGTTGGAGAGTTGAGTGAATCCCAGCCTAGCCACACTGCAGTTTCTCAACAAACTGCGGTGCTTAAAAAGGACAAAAGCTTATTTCTAGCTGCATCCTCCCAAAAGGATGTAGTTATTGAATAAAGCTCTCAGCCAAGAGCACAGGCCAAAAGGGTTAGGGACACAAGCTCACCCCAAACTTACACAAGAAAGAAGAAATCCAAAACCACTGGGGATGCACAGGGCACACACACAATGCAAACTGGTGCTAAAGACACAGTCCCTGCACTTTCTCAAATTTAGTTTGATGTGGCTCCAATAAATGTGGAGTCACAGCCAAAATCTCTAATAATAGAAGCATCTGAAACACCATACTCACCAACAAACTCTCTGTAAGTGGATATGATAAACACTTCAATTCATGATTCCCCTTCTTTAACTCTGTTGGGGAAGCCAAAATCTAGTGCAAGTGAGCATCATCTTTTAGATGATTTGTTGGCTCACTTGCCAATTCTTTCAGATTCTATTGTGACATATGTGCCTCAAATATCTTCAATCAACACAGAGTCAACAATAGTTTCTCTTCCACCTCATTCATTTCTACTCTCTCGATGGATATTGTTCATCCGTCGAGTAGTGATTGTATCCCGACGGATAAGCTTAACAGCAGTTATTCGTCGGATAGCATTACCACTCACTCGATGGATATCACTTATCCGTCGAGTATCTCTGCACAACTTCAAACTTCAATTATTTCAAGTGCAGAAGATTTAGTGGTTGTACAGTCACTCTTAGGACTGAGAGCGGAGAGTGTATTGAGTGATAGGCTGGGTTGCTCCCAGGAAAAAGGAGAGGAAAAGAATGAAAATCAGCAATCCATTTATTCAGGATTGGCAAAAGTGAGTAAGAGGAGTCCCACCTTAGTAGGTGAAGGTGAGGGTGTGAGGGTGGGGAGCCAGGGTGAGACCCTGATGCAACAAAAGAGAGATTATGATAGAAAGGCAGGTACAGGAGAAATAAGGGTGGATCCAGCCATTTCTAGTGAGTCAATGATTGTGGATGATGCTGAAAAGGGAAGACAATTCCAGCAACATTACAAAGCTGTAATTGATAACATTTCCTTGGATGCTGACACTTTTACTCATCCTGTGTCAGCCTATCAATTGTTGGCTGCTCAGGGCAATGTGGAGGCAGAACAGACTTTGAACTTAGTACACACCTCAGAATCTCTTCAAAGAGATAAAGCTATTGTCAATAGGATGCCTTCTCAAGCTGGTGAGCCATCTGAAGAATTTGAAGTAAATTCTAATGATGATGACTCTGTTTCTTTGGATGGAAGCATGAACTTAGGGGAGATGAAGGCCCAAGTTCTGTTTCAGATTTACCTGAATGGGCATGGACAGAGGAATCTACACCAGGACAATTTGATGTATCCTTGGTTAAGCAAGTTATGGCTATTCAAAAGGCCCTTCAGGAAACTTCAGATGCTGGTACCAAGGCTATTCTTCAAGCTCACCTAGACTCTCTACATCTCATGAAGATCCAGCAGTTAAGACAGAATTTGAGTGTGGATGAACTAAAAAGGGATATAGCTGACTTGAAGACCTACAATTCTGAGAAGCTGGATTCAGTCATGCCATATGGTACCATGCAAGATCTATTACTAAGATTGAGGAGAGAATCAGATTCTGAAAAGAAGCTGGCCAAGCTGGAAGACAGAGTTCAAATTATTGAGAATTCAGTGGCTATCCTTCTTCAAAATCAACAGACTCAGACAAATCTTTTCATGCAATTGGCTAAAGCACAAGGCCTAACTCCTCAACTTGATGATAACCAAAAGGGGGAGAGAGAATCAAGTAAGGGGGAGAAAGGACCAAGTGAGGGGGAGACACTTCAAGTTCAAATCAGCATAGTAATTGTACCTTAAATTATTGTCTCCAAGCCAACAGCTGCAGATGGCATAGATCTGATTAAAGCAGCAGCAGCAAATTTGAAAGTTGCTGAGAAAGGAAAGTTGAGTTTGATCAACTGGAAAAAGATTGATGAGGAGATACAGAAAAAGTTTGAACTTGTCAAGGAGCCAGTTAAGTCAGCCATCCATCACTCCCAAGTCAATCCAATCAGTGTGAATGAGATGATCATGAATTATCTGGAAATAGGACAATCTTCCTGCATCAAGTCTCCAAAGGCTGAAACAATTCTTAAACCAAGGGCAAATTATCCAAAATCATCTTTGAAGAACCCCTTGGACAATGTTTATGAGACACCCAAGTCTGATGAGAAGAAGCTTCTGTCAAGGTCAATTGTCTTCTATAAAGATCCAGCTGATTCAGATTCAAAAAGGAGGATTGCTAAGATATTCAGAAATGGAAAGGAAATTTGTGTGGTAGCTGGACATCCACAATTTACTCAAGAAAAGAGAGAAGAAAAAGCCAGATTGAAGCAGGAAAAGAAGCAAGCCGCTCTAGATGAAAAGAAGACTAAACGAAAGAAAGAGCAGATTGCTATCTTGGCCAAGCTACAGGCTGTTAATTCATCTCAACAAATTCCCTCTCAACCATTTGAAGCTGCTGAATCAAAGAAGAAAATTGAAGAACAGAAGAAATCCCCAAGGAAGAAAGAATTGGCTAGAAGAACAAAAAGGAAACTGGATATTGTTGACAAGGAATTGGAAGATCAATTTCCTAAGGAATCCACACCAGCTATAACTCAAGCATCAAAGCCCTCTGTGGTATTTGAAGACATAAGGGTGGTGGATCCCTACAGGAATATTCATGATGAACATATTGTGCCAAAGGATGAGCCAATAGAGTGGGATAATATACCAATTCCTGACTTCAGCTTACCAATCCTTAGCAAGCCAAAAAGGACAAAGTCAAGGGCAGTCAAGAAAGTGAAGCTGTCACCTCTCAAATACAAATCAGTATTTAAAGCTCAACCCAAAGTCAACAGGGGAGACTACTTGTACTTGTGTGACATCAAAGAATTTTCAGATCTAAATCTTTATCTGGATGAACTGGATGAAGTAAGGGGAATTGATGCATACAGAAACCTACCTGAAAGGTTGGTGTTCAAGTACAAAGGAGGAAGGGAGATTCAGTGGGCACTTCACAGGATTCTTCAAGAGAGCCAAGTTGTGCTGATTAAAGTTTATTCATCCTTTAAGAAAAACTTTGGGTTCAATGTAACTGCAAGAAGACTAGTATTGAAGAAGATTGAAGAACTAAGGAGTGTTAGAGTTAAAGATGCACTCCCAAAGACTCTAATCATCCCATACACAGGGAGAAGAGTGCATCTAAGGCCCTACTGGCTGATGGAGTTCATGGATGACAAAGGTGACAGAAGATTCTTCAGGTTAGAAGACCAATTGAGTATCTCTAGCAATGATGATCTCTTGGAAATGCAAGAAAAGCTAGATCTCTCAGAATCTGATGAACTGGAATTCCACAGGCAGCTCCAAAATCAGATTGATGAAAACAACAGAAAGCTTGGAAGAAGATCCAGACCTTCAAGAAACTAGAAAAATATGCTCAGGCTAGAGGAGCATCTTGGAATGACTGTGAGCCAAACCTTGTACACTTTGATTATTTGAAGCACTTTCAGTATTATCTACTTATCTTTAAAGCTGTATGTTTAGGATGTTTTATTATCATCAAGTACCTCTTAATTTATGGCTACAATTCCAGTAGACATAAATTGGGGGAGATTGTTGTGCATATGTTGTGTACTTGATGATTTCATAAACAAAACATCTAAGTGGATTTTACTTAGTGAAATAATGTAGCACTCGACGGATAAGAATTATAGTCCCGACGGATAACTCATTATAGTCCCGACGGATGTTAACTTATTATCCATCGAGTGAGTAGCTTATGTAATAAGTCTGTAACACAGTTCTGTATACACCTTTGTATAAAATTTGTAGTAGCATATAAGTCATGTTGACTTTAACTAGATATGCAGAATAGGTTGATTAATTGTACATAAATGATGTCTTGTAATTCTGTACAAGTAAAATGAAGTCATATGCTTGATTGCTACCCGACGGATAACCTACAAAGCAACCGACGGATGATCAACATCCCGACGGATGATCAACAACCGGACGGATGATCAAGTACTCAACTAATAAAGAATTCAAATAGCAGTTGAACAGTGAAAGCTGAGCACAGCCGTCGAGATGTATACAAATCTACTGTGGAAGCCCATTAACCGGGTAATAGAGGACAAAAAGCAGCAAAGCTTAAGACTGATAATTTTTATATTTGTTCAGTCTTTTTGACTTTGTAATCTTGGTAATATATAAACCAAGAACGTAGCAAATAGAAAAGTGTTGAGAAACACAAAAACAGAGAAATCTTTGTAAGCAAAATCTTTAGCATTTCCCTGTATTCTCAGCAGTTAAATTTGTAAGCAGTTGTGAGCATTCTTGCACACAGAGTCCTCTCGATATATAATATATATCTCTGGTGGAATTGTTTAAATCCACCAGAAAGTTTTTAAAGACTCTTGTTTTTAATTACTTATATTTTGATTCAATTAAGTTTCTATTCTGCATTGTGCTAATCAAAACATTTATATCTATATTCGAGTTGAACATTTTTATTTCGAGAAAAAGGTTCAAGAATTCCATTCAACCCCCCTTCTGTAATTCTTGCTATATGTTAAGGGACTAACAAGTGGAAACTGGAAAGAGGGCTTAGGTTATGGAGATGATAAAAGTGAAACAGAAACTGAACAAATTAAGCCAATTATTGTTAAACAAACTAATAAGCCAAAGGTAAATCCTGTTAAGTTTGTAGCAAAAACTGTAAAGTCTGATTTTGAAAAGATGAAGGATACTGAGACAGAAGTTAAGGCAGAGTCAACTTCTGACAAATTAAAGTAGGATAAGCCAACTGAAGTTAACATAGGCTTAATGATAAAGAAGCAGCTTAAGTACAAGCTGAAAGAGATTAAGAATATAAACAAGGTAAAGCCACCTAAGAAAAATAGTAATGGAAAGGAAGGTGTGAATAAAAGCAATAATTATAAGCCTGTTCCTAATGCTCCTAGAAAGAAATGCTATAACTGTGGAAACTCTAATCATCTTGCTTCTTTTTGCAGGAAGAATAAGGATATCAACTCTTTACCTCCTAAATCAGGAGTTAAGAGTCAGTTTGTTAGGTTTAAACCACAAAATCCTTGTTTTCATTATGGTAGTTTATGGCATTCCATTTATACTTGTAAAGAATATCATAGTTTATTCTATAATTATTATCAAATAAAACCTTCTTTGAAGAAAGTTAGCATTATTCCTTCTAGTGTAAGTTCTGATGCAAAGTCTGATACTGTAAATTCTGATAAGAAAAATGTTAGGTCAACCACACACACTGTAGAGGGGGTGAATACAGTGTATAGTACACTCAAATCGAACTTTAAGAACTTAAGTAACAGAAAACAAACTTTATTGAAATAATAAACTCTGTTACAGTATGGAACTGTTACCTCTCAGTGATGAACAAATATCACGAGAGCTGTTAGGGTTACAATGAATAATCTTTTCTAATAATGATAACACTTATAGTGTAAACCCTATGTCTGTGTTTATATACTACACAGTTACAAGATAATCGCTAATTGATATGGAATATAATTCTGCTTCCTAAAATATATCAATCAGATATCTTTTCTTCCAAGTATTCCATTCTTCACGGAATTCCTTCTTCATGCATATCTCTTCTTATGTTTATCTTGATCTTCTTTCCTTTAATCAGCTACTGTCCTTATCTGATTGTCCTTCAGCACTTAAGCTCTGATATCTTTCTTCTGATGATTATCTCCTGATAACATATGTACTGATATCCTTAAGTCCTGACTTCCAGTATAAGTACTGATCAACAGTTAAGTACTGATTTATCCTGTTCAGTAAGATCTGAAAGCTAAACATATTAGCCATGACATTATCAAATATATCTAACAATCTCCCCCAACTTGTAAATTAACATAATATACAAGTTTAACAGATATTTGATGATGTCAAAAACATTAAGTACAAATGCATGAGAATTAGACTAGATAACTACAACTTACAGTCCTTAAAGTTTTTACCAATTTCAACTTCTGATAACAACTTCAGTCTGTATAAATATCAGAATTTAAGCAGTTGTAGATCTTCGACTTGGCTTCTTCATTTTCTGATCTCTCTGATGTCAGGAGTTGTTCTGAGATAGTTCTTCAACAAACATTTCTCAGCATATCTTAGTTCAACAATCATTCTCCTTTTAACATCTTTAAGCTCTGCAGTATCTTCACCAGTTTGAAAGATTGCAGCTCTGAGATCATTGATCTTTGCTTTTCTCAACTCCTGATCTAGTCTTATAACATAAGCTTTGTCAGACTCTAGATTGAATTCAAGTCCCTTAATACCAAGATACGTTCTGATCTGTGCAGTATTAGGCTTCATATCAACAATATCACCATTGTGATCTCTGTACTTTGGAACATATATGCTGTCAGACTTAACAGAATAAAGCCTTTTCTGTCTCTGAATCTGTTCTTTTAAGTAGTTTGCAGCAGTCTCTGTTATTCTGTCATCCACTTGAAGTAAGAAAAGTACATGCTCCAATTCTTCAAAATACTTCAATGGAATGGCATTTTGTCTTATATGATAAACCCTACCATCTGTCATGAAATACAACATGATGTATTCTTTCAAGTAGGTATGGTAAACCATCTGTACAGATTCCAGTTGATTCAATCTCTCAGGAGTTGCTCCAATACCTGGTTCACTCAAGGAAGTTGGATCATTGGTAGTGTTGTGTACTCTTCTTTCATCAGCACTTCCCAATCCAGTTTTATCTCTAGCTTCCTTTCCAGTAACTACTCTTGCTTCAAAACCACTTGCAGTAGTCTTCAAAGATTGAGTCTGTTTTGCTTTAGTGAATCCTGGTAGGAGTGTCTTTGATCTATTTTCTGATATCAAGTTAACTTGAGCTCTGTCAGAGGTTACTTGCTTCTTCTGAATATTAGAACTTATAATTTCTTGACTCTAAACAACTTGAGCCATGTCAGCGGTTGTTTTAAGAACTTTTCTTGAAGTCAGAGCAAGATCATCTTTTTCATCAGCAATTTCTTCTTCCTCAGGAGGTACATAAGCCTTGATAGGTTCACCAACCTTTTCTTTACCCTTGGATCTTGGATCTATCTGTGGTTGTGATCTAGCCAATGTTGCTTCAGTATGTGTTCTTTCTTTGATCACAATGCCTTTAGGTTTCGAAAGTGACTTTTTACCAAAAGCTTCAGATTTAGATGTGACTTTCTCTGTGGCTTCTTCTTCCTTTAAACTTTCCAAGTCCATTCCTGGATTTTCTTGAAGAAATAACTGTCTTGACATTTCTTCATCAAGATCTAGAAGTTCATCAGAACTTATCCTTTTACCAGCAGCACTTATTCTTTTCCCAGTATCAGAACTTGTCCTGTGACTAGCTTGTCTTGATGTGAATCTTCTACCTTGACTATGACCACTACCCATTCCAGAGTTTCCTTGGTCATCTTTTCCATCATCCTTTCCTTGCAGTGTCTTGTTAGTTTTGTATTTGGACTTAATTACCTTCTCCCCCTTTTTGGCATCAGCAGGTAGTAAAAGAGAGATAAGTAATTCCACTGAGGATTGGATTTCAGTAAGTTGAGATTGCTGAGAAGCTTGATTTGTCAGAATGTCATCAATCTGAGCTTGTTGTTTCTCTTGAGTTTTCTCAATATAAGCAATCCTGTCAATGGTAGGTTAAAAGAACTTTTTCTTATCAATTTTCCAAACTTGTTCTTGTTTGATAAAGTTCTCCTGAATCTTGTGTAGCTCTGCATGAGTAGTTGAATGAAGACCTTGTAGATGTTTAGTACTCAATGCAGTGACTCTAAGCTGGGTTTAAAATCATCGAAATTTAACATTTCATCAGCTTTAGTCAAGTGCTCAGCAAGATATAATGCATTTGGAACACATGAAACTGAGTTCCATTCCTTAGTCCACTCCTGACCTGCAGGAGTTTCACTCCAAGGTACTGGTGCATCCCTGATAACAAACTCCTTTACCAGTTCAGACTTAGGAAGAGTCGGTTGAGGAGTATGTCCTGAAGGACCTGCTTCATCAGCATCTACAGTTGGAGCAGCTTTACCAGTATCTCCAGCATTTGCAGCATCAGAACTTAAAGAATCAGTATCTTCTGATAAGACAACAGTGTGAGTAGTAATGGAGGCTTCAGCATCCTCTAATTGCTGATCTGATACTAAGTTCTGATCAACAGCCAAATCCTGATGCTCACCTAAAGTCTGATCATCAGCATCTTGATGCAGAGAAGGTGTTGGGGATAACTCTGGAGTTTGAACAACATCAGTAACAGGTGTTATCAAAGGATTATTTGCTGTTGGAGCTTCTAAGAAAAGTATTTCAGGCACAACCAGGTTCTGAATATCAATTTCAGCACTTGTGCCTGGATCAACAAGAGACACAGATGGTGAGTTAGCCTTGTCAGATACAGCTTCCAGAGATGGAGTTAATGGAGAAGAAGTGACTGGAGCAAATTCCTTGTCTTGTGAGATCAGAGATTCCTGATCCCCTTCCTTAGCTGCTTCCTCTTCATCATCTGAAACTGGCCTTTGTGCCCTCTGTTTCCTGTACTTCCTTGTTGATTTGGATTCTTTGGGAGTTTCAGGAACAGTCATTCGTCTAAGCCTTTTGAGAAGCTTAGAACCCCCAATATCAGAATCCTTCTGAGAAGTTACTTTCTCAGCTTCATTTACCACAGGTTCTGAAGAAGAAATCTGTTCCTTAGAATCTGATTCATCTCTCAAAGTAATCCTCCTCCTCTTTTGAGGTGTTTGAGGAACAGTCTTTGTTCTCTTTGGCTTAGAGGATGTAGGCTTCACAGTAGGTGCTGAAGAAGAAGGTTGAGCAGTCTGTGAAGTGGAGAGATAGGATTTGAGATAAGTTCTGAGGGTAGGCTAAGATATACCCTGAGTGGTAGGGACTGAAAATGATGAATTTTGGTTATGGTGAGTTGGTTGAACATTGGAGTAAACAGATTGGTAAGTAGCAGGATCAGCATTGACCAAAATCTATTTCACAGACTGAGGAATCTGTAATGGTCTCACCATTGATTTCTTTGTGTCAGCATGTATCAGGTCGTTAAAGTACCTTTTTGCAACCTTAAAAGGTGGGGTTTGAGTGCTGACTAACTGGGGTTCATCAGTACAATACGTATAAATAAGTTGACAGAATCGAGCAAAGTAAACAACAGTTCTATCCTCTGTCATCCTATCCCCAATAAAACCAATTAAAGAAGTTGCAAAATCAAAGTGAGTTTGATTGATAAGTGCATACCCGATGTGCTGACTCATTATTGGGATAGCATCAAAGTTTGAACACTTGTTGCCAAAAGCCTTGGTGATGCAATCGAAGAAGAAACTCCATTCTCTTCTGATATGAGCCCGTTTCAATTGTCCTAGTTTCATCAGACTCTTTTCATATCCCAAATCAGTCATTAACTTCCGAAGTTCTGATTCCTCTGGTATAGAGAAAGTACAATCTTCTGGAAGATGTAATGCTCTTCGTACTGTACCAGGAGTGACTACATAGGATGAATCACCCACTTGGAAGATAATACTGGGAGTTCCTCGTTTACCACCATCATCAAAAACTCCAGTCCTCCAGAACCTCAGAACTTGTTGACTTGAAAATAATTCAGGCTGAGTTAGGGCGTACCCAACATCACTATGTGCAAGAAGATCTTGCACAAAGTGCAATTCAGATGGAGCTTCAGTGTGATCAAGAACTGCAGCATAGTTGTTAGGGACAAACTTAGCTCCATCAATGATTAAATCCTTTGGTGCCATGTGAAAAAATTGAGAATTAAGTATGCCTGTTAGGTGTTTGATATAATGTCTGTATGAAAACAACGGAAAAATTAAAGTGAAGGAGAGTAAAAGTAAGAAGAGAGATAAAAGATGAAGAAATTAAAAAGATTAAAGAAATCTTCTCTCTGATGTACTTATACAAAAAAAATATTACCGTTGGACACTTGTCAGACATGCAGTAATAACGGATAGTTACTGGGCTCGAGAAAACAGTAATCATTACTTACCCATTTGCCGAGTTTCAAGGAAAAACTGTTCCATTTATCAAGGGAAACAATTTTAATTCAAAATTTAACCCGTTAGCACTGATTGAATTATTTTTCACTGCAACATTAATATTCTGAAAATAAATCATGTTAAAAATGACCGAGATAATTTTGATGAATAAGTGCTGACAGAGAATCAGAACTGAAATAAAAGCAAAATTTAAATGGTCATCGGAATATCAATCAGGATTTATCAACACAAGACAAATAACTCAGAGATCAAATCTTGAAGTAAAACAATTTTTATTAATATATCAAGACAATACATTCATGAATTGGAAATTTACATCAGTACTTATACAAGATTTTCCCTAAGCTTCTAATCCTAACATCAACAGCCTTAGTCCTAGCTAAGAAGCCTGACAAAGCTGATGATGAAGAAAAATAGGAAGAAGACGAGATTAAGTCATCTTCTTCTTCCTACTCTCGACAAACAGAATGGCGAGTCGGATGATTCGCTCTTGTTGGCGGAGAGCTTCCAGCCTTTCCTCCTCCAATCGCTCCAAGATGGCGATGGTAGTCCATATAGAAGAACAGGAGGCGTGTCAGTACCTCCTGTGGGACAGAGTCCCATATCTCCTCATGAATGGCTGTGACATGCCATTCCTGCTGCCACTCGGCACAACTTAGCTCCATATTGAAGGTTTGGTAGTTCAAAAACATGTTGTATCTGACCATTATGTTTTTTAAAGAAAAAGGAGGATAAGTGTGTGAGAAGTATGTGATGGAAAGACTGATGTGAAGTAGTTGCTTATATAGGCAAGAGAATGCCAGGAGATGCAAAGAAATTGAATGCTGACAGGTAGAATTAATTCTACCTCGTCTCCCTAGACTTTGAAAAAGAATAACAGTCATTGGAAAGAGGAATCATGTTTTAAAACGCACAAGAAACAAGAACCAGTGGACTGTTCAAGGACGAATACCATTAATCCTAATCATAGTGACTATTAATCTTCCACTTCAACATATTCTAGTTCGAACTGAGACTGTTATCAAAAATTATTCACAGATAAGCCAAGTAAAGGATTAGACTGAGAAATCAGAACTTAGACCTATACCAGAACTTAACAGTCATCAGAACATAATTTCTTAACTCGAAAAAGGAATGCCCATCTTAGTAAATCCTCATACAAGTTCTGAGTTATAGACGTTAGAACTTAATCATCAGAACGTGTAACTAGAACTTGTCCTCAGAATTTGTGCAAAAATGACACAATGACTGTTTATCTAAAATAACATAGACCACCACAGAAATTTTCATCATTCAGATGGAGTGATTAGTGTGTGCATTAAGCTAAATAACAGACAAAGAGTAAAGTCTGATTCACTTCAGTACATCTTAGAAATAAGGCATAACTAAAATTTTGCTAAAGATCTGTCATTGTCCTGAAACCTACTGATGAATGAGTTCATGCTTGAGTCCACCTCAACTGTTTTGTGCTAATTTTATGCATCTTTTGAAATTCTATTTTACAGTGGCTTCTCAGTGTAAGTAAGTCACGACTGTTTATCAGAATTTATGCTATTATCAGAGTATTTCTCCAGTAATCATAGAGTGTGAAAAGTCACCAAGAAAATATTTTGCTTTTCTAATGCATATTTACTTAATACCAGCAATGCACTTGGGTCGTCCCTTCCACATTTTTACTCTAGATCTCAAAGGAGTACCTGATTTTATCTTTTGATCTTTTTGATTTTTCTTTTGATAAGTGAGGTTTATCAGCACTTAGTAAATTCAGCAGTTTTACTAGTATCAGAACTTAACAGATGAGTAGCATTATTCTAATTTGTGACTTAGTAATAAGATATACAAAGTAAACTTAACTAAGCTCAATTATCAGAATTTGCTAGTGTCATAAGATTTCCACTGAAATAATTACTTCTTACATGGAATCATTTGTTTATTGAAGACTACTAGGTCAGTATCTAGCACAGTTATCCTCATAGGATTGAATAAGTACTTGAACAGACATATCACTTATCAGAGTTTAGAAACATATATCAAACAACAGTCAGTACTTAAAGACATTTATCAATTAAGCACAGAATACACATTGAGATTAATTCTGTAAATACTGAGCATAAAGTCTGATAACACATAACAAGACTAAGCAGATTTAGAGAAAGAACCTGAAACCATTCCAAGTTCATTTACCAATCTTGTAAAAGTAGCTTCACAAAGTGGTTTTGTAAAGATATCTGCCAGTTGTTGATCTGTGGGAATAAAATGCAATTCCACTGTACCTTCATCCACATGTTCCCTGATGAAGTGGTACCTGATGCTGATGTGCTTTGTCATAGAGTGTTGAACTGGATTACCTGTCATAGCAATAGCCCTTTGATTATCACAGTAAATAGGGATTTTGAAATATGTTAACCCATAATCCAGTAACTGATTCTTCATCCAAAGAATCTGTGCACAACAGCTTCCTGCAGCAATATACTCTGCTTCTGCAGTTGATGTGGAAATTGACTTTTGTTTCTTGCTGTACCAAGAAACCAATCTGCCTCCAAGAAATTGGCAGCTTCCACTTGTGCTTTTCCTGTCAATTTTGCATCCTGCAAAATCTGCATCTGAGTAACCTATTAGTTTAAAATCTGATTCTCTAGGATACCATAATCCCAGAGCAGCTGTTCCTTTAAGATACTTAAGGATTCTTTTTACAGCTGTTAAGTGAGGTTCTCTTGGATATGCTTGAAATCTTGCACAAAGACAGGTAGCATACATGATATCAGGTCTACTAGCAGTTAGATAGAGTAGAGAGCCAATCATACCTCTGTAGTCAGTAATATCTACTGATTTACCGGTATCCTTATCCAGTTTTGTAGCAGTGGCCATTGGAGTGGATGCACTTGAACAATCTTGCATTCCAAATTTCTTCAGCAAGTTTCTGGTGTACTTGGTTTGACAAATAAAAGTGCCTTCCTCATTCTGCTTGACTTGAAGGCCCAAAAAATAGCTAAGTTCCCCCATCATACTCATCTGATATCTTGACTGCATTAGTTTGGCAAACTTCTTGCAAAGTTTGTCATTTGTAGATCCAAAAATGATATCATCAACATAAATCTGGACTAGAAGTAAGTCATTTCCATGGTTGAGGTAGAACAGTGTTTTGTCTATTGTCCCTCTGTTGAATCCACTTTCCAGAAGAAACTGAGCTAAAGTCTCATACCATGCTCTAGGAGCTTGCTTAAGTCCATAAAGTGCTTTATCAAGCCTGTAGACATAATCTGGATGTTTGGTATCTACAAAACCTGGAGGTTGTTCAACATATACCTCTTCCTCCAATTCTCCATTGAGAAAAGCACTTTTCACATCCATTTGAAAGACAGTAAAGTTTTTGTGAGCAGCATAAGCCAAAAATATCCTTATGTCTTCTAACCTAGCAACTGGTGCAAATGTTTCATCATAATCAATCCCCTCCTGTTGAGAATATCCTTTTGCAACCAGCCTTGCCTTATTCCTTGTAATTATGCCATCACTGTCAGTTTTGTTTCTGAATACCCACTTTGTACCAACAACAGATCTATTCTTTGGTCTTGGCACTAGGGTCCAGACTTTGTTTCTTTCAAATTCATTCAACTCTTCCTGCATTGCTTGCACCCAATCAGCATCTTGAAGAGCTTCTTCCACTTTCTTTGGCTCAGTCTGAGAGAGAAAAGAATTGTAAAGACATTCATTTGAAGTACATGTTCTAGTTCTGACACCTGCATCAGGATTTCTAATTATCAAATCAGGTGTATGTGATTTTGTCCACTTCCTTGCAGATGGAAGGTTTTCTCTAGAACTGGATGCTCCCCCATGATCCATGCTATCTTCATTTTCATTTTCTGATGCTCCCCCTGAAACTATGCTCTCTGATTTGGATTCTTCAGTATTTAGATTTTCAGCACTATCAGAACTTGGCTTATCAGAACTTGACGAATCAGAACTTGAAGAGCCAGATGCATGTTCTGATGTTTCTTGAGATGTGGTAGGATCTTGAGTATGCTCCCCCTGCATAGGTGCATCTTCCTTTGACGTAGTCACCACCGTTTCAATAACATCAGAGTTTAATCCATCAGAGTTTACAGTATCAGGACTTAGACTGTCAGGATTTTCAGTATCAGAATTTGAGTCTTCATTTTTAAATCTCAGCTGATCATGGTCAATGAAATCTTCAAGACCAGTGATCTTCTTATCATCAAAAGAGACATTGATAGATTCCATGACCACTTTTGTTCTCAAATTATAGACTCTGAAGGCTTTTGTTGAAAGTGGATATCCAACAAAGATTCCTTCATCAGCTTTTAGATCAAACTTTGATAGCTGTTCAGGATGAGTCTTGAGAACAAAACACTTGCATCCAAATACATGAAAATATTTCAGATTTGGTTTCTTTTTCTTCACCATCTCATATGGTGTTTTTCCATGCTTGTTAATGAGTGTTGCATTTTGAGTAAAACAAGCAGTCTGCACAGCTTCAGCCCAGAAATAGGTTGGAAGCTTTGCTTCTTCAAGCATTGTACGTGTAGCTTCAATGAGAGTTCTATTCTTCCTTTCAACAACTCCATTTTGCTGTGGAGTTCCAGGAGCAGAAAATTCCTGCTTTATTCCATGGCTTTTGCAGAACTCTTCCATTATCAAATTCTTGAATTCAGTGCCATTATCACTCCTTAAAATTTTCACAGAATCTTTGACCATTTTATCCAGCTGTTTGACATGATCAATCAAGATAGATGCAGTTTTACTTTTTGTGTGTAAGAAATACACCCATGTATATCTGGTGAACTCATCCACTATGACCAACGCATACTTCTTCTTTGCAATAGACATGACATTTACTGGACCAAATAGATCAACATGTATTAGATGATAAGGCTCAAGAATTGATGATTCAGTCTTGCTCTTGAATGAAGATTTTCTTTGTTTGGCTTTCTGACATGAATCACAAAGACCATCAGGAGCAAATACTGTGTTTGGCAATCCTCTCACAAGATCTTTCTTGACCAGTTCATTTATATTATTGAAATTTAAATGAGAGAGTTTCTTATGCCAATTCCAGCTTTCTTCAATTGATGCTCTACTCATCAGACAGATTGCAGAACCATCAGTACTTGTTGAAAGCTTAGCTTCATAAATGTTACCACGCCTGTATCCTTTCAGAACAACTTTGCCTTAGATTTACTCACAACTTCACAGTGTTCTTCAAAGAAATCAACATGATAACCTCTGTCACAGATTTGACTTATACTCAACAGATTGTGTTTAAGTCCTGAGACCAGAGCTACTTGTTTAATTATGACATTTCCAAGATTGATATTGCCATATCCCAATGTTTTTCCAATGTTTCCATCTCCATAAGAAACACTTGGGCCAGCTTTCTCCACAAAGTCTGATAGCAGGGCCTTATTTCCAGTCATATGTCCTGAACATCCACTGTCCAGAACTAGAATATTTTTCCTGTTGCCCTGCAATCACAAAGACCACTAATTATTAGTTTTAAGGACCCAGACTTGCTTGGATCCTTTGGCCTTATTAAGTTTGTTAACATTTGCAGCGGATTTAGCATCAGAGTTTATGTTAACATTTTTCTTATCAGAACTTACACTTTCAGACTTTGAATCAGAATATACACTAGAAGGAACAATGGAAACTTTCTTCAAAGAAGGTTTTATTTGATAATAATCATAGTACAAACTATGATATTCCTTACAAGTATAAATGGAATGCCATAAACTACCACAATGAAAACAAGGATTTTGTGGTTTGTATCTAACAGACTGACTCTTAACTCCTGATTTTGAAGGTAAGGAGTTAATATTCTTATTTTTCCTGCAAAAAGAAGCCAGATGGTTAGAAATTCCACAGTTATGACATGTTTTCCTAGGAGCATCAGGAACAGGTTTATAATCATTGCTTTTATTCACACCTTCCTTTCCATTCCTATTTTTCCTAGGTAATTTTACCTTGTTTGCATTCTTAACATCTTTCAGCTTATGTTTAAGCTGCTTCTTTGTCATTAAGCCTATGTTCACTTCAGCTGTCTTTTCCTGTTTTAGTTTGTCAGAAGTTAATTCCTCTTTAACTTCTGATTTCTCATTTTCAGACTTTACAGTTACAAACTTAACAGGTTTAAACTTTGGCTTTTGCTTAACAACAGGCTTAATTTCTTCAGTTCCTTTATCATTCTTATCTTCTCCATAACCTAAGCCCTCTTTCCAGTTTCCACTACTTAGCAAATTTTGAGTTGTTTTGCCAGAGTTAGTCCAAGTCCTGATAATCTCTCTTTCTTTTTCTAACTCAGTTTTTAGAGATTCATTTAATTTTAGCACTTCATTCCTAACATAAAAAGCATCATCTCTATCCTTCTGAGTTTGATGGAACATGGCTAACTCTTTTTCTAAGAAATCATTCCTTTTCTTAAATGCAAGATTTTCAGAAGTTAATCTTTCACATGTTAAAGTTTGATCTCTATAGCTAACAAACATGGTTTTAAGATATCTTCTTAACTCATTAATATCATCAGTATGAAAAGCATAAGTAGTCTGAGGTACCTTTGTTTCAGCAGCTTCAGAACTGCTCTCAGCACTTTCTTTATCAGCATTTGCCATTAGTGCATAGTTCTTCTTACTTTCAGAGTCTGAGGTGTCTGTCCAGCTTTTCTGCTTTGTGACAAGAGCCTTGCCTTTGTCACCCTTTACCTTCTTGCAGTCAGGAGATATGTGGCCTTTCTCACCACAGTTATAGCATTTAACATTGGTGTAATCCCCTCTGTCAGACTTTCCTCCTCTGCCTTCAGATCTTCTGAAATTCTTCTTATCAGAACTTATGCCTTTCCTGGAAAACTTCTTTCCCTTCCTGAACTTCCTGTATGCAATCTTTGTGATTCCTTTCACCATAAGATCACACAGCTTCATCATCTCCTCATCAGCATCAGTCTCAGGCAAGCTTTCAGAATCTGAGTCATCATTACTCTCAGAACTTGATGACTCAGTATCAAACTTTATGAAAAGAGCTTTACCCTTGTCTTTCTTTGAGGAAGCTGCTTTGGGGAATTCTTCTTCAGCCTTAACAGCAACTGTCCTTGACTTTCCTCCTTTCCTCTTGCTTCTTTGTTCTATCTCCAGCTCATGAGTCTTGAGCATTCCATAGATTTCGTCAAGAGTTGTTTCATCAAGATTGTAGTTGTCTCTTATTGTCGTTGCCTTCAAATCCCAGCATTCAGGAAGAGCTAACAGGAACTTAAGGTTTGAATAGGAATAATCTCTTTGTAATATGATTATGATTGTAACGTAATATAATCCCTCTAAAATTAAATAATATCAAGTAGTAATTGGCCAAAGATACAACGGGCTTGTGTCGGTCATAGCCTTCCAACATGATAGAAAGTAGTTCTTATTTTTAAATCATTGTCGGTTCGTGCTACAGCCGAGGGCTTTGATTTCGAAATAAGAAATACTTGTCTATTACATAAAGATGTGTATATTGAATTAGAATCTAAAGGTCGGTACGTGCCACAGCCGTGGGCCGTTGGAGACTGATTCAATTGTACGAAATGTTGGGTTAGACTTGACTTAGAATATTGAGTTTGTCGTGTCACAGCCGTGACTCAAGTATTCAAGAGGCTAAAGTTTGATTAGGGAATAACATAAGATGTAATTGACAAGAGTTGTCTGTCTATTGAACATTACATGGCGGTTCGTGCCACAGCCGAGGTTGTGTGATGGAATGTAGGATCCCTATTCCCACTAGCATTATGAATGCTTAATTTTTCACGTAGGGGGTTGAATAAATTAGATAAACTAGTGGGAGCCACTTATGAATAAAGACCCGATTCATATAGTGTTTTGAAATGAAATTGAATATTTGCTAAGTGTTGTTATGTGTTTATCATTTACAGATTTACTATATACATTATGTCTTCTGCACTATCACTCAGGAGCATACTAGATCCTCACAAGTTGACTGGTCCTAATTATGCTGACTGGCTTCGAAACTTGAGAATTGTTCTCAGGGTTGAGAATCTGGAATATGTGCTTGACTCACCTAAGCCTACTGAACCTGCTATCGATGCACATAATGATGAACATGTTGTCTATCGTAAGTGGATAGATGATGCAAATGTTGCTCAATGCATCATGCTAGCTTCCATGAACATTGAGCTACAGAAGCAACATGAGCATATGGATGCTCACACTATCCTAATGCATCTACAAGAGTTGTATGATGTGGCGGGGAGGACAGCTCGATATGAGATATCGAAGGAGCTGTTCGGTTGTAGGATGTCTGAGGGATCATCTGTGAATGACCATGTACTTAAGATGATCAATTTGATTGAACGTCTTGGACAACTTGGTTTTGCCATGGATGGGGAGCTGAGCCAAGACTTGGTCTTGCAATCGCTTCCGAGTTCATTCTCGCAGTTTGTTGTGAACTTTCATATGAATAAGTTGGATGTCAGCCTGCCTGAACTCCACAACATGTTGAAGACTGCGGAATCGAATTTTCCCCCTAAGAAGAGTTTTGTTCTTCTAATTGGTGAAGGTTCCAATCCTAAGAAAAGGAAGAGGAACCTTTCCAAGAAGAAGAAAGTAGGTGAAGAAAAGCCGGTTCCACCAAAAGCTGAAGACCCCAAGAGCAAAGTTGTTTGCTTTCACTGTAACAAGGTGGGGCACTGAAAGAGGAACTGCAAGGTTTACCTTGCAGAATTGAAGAAGAAGAAGAAGGGTAGTGAGACTACCCCTTCTGATTCAGGTATGTTCATGATAGAAGTGAATATGTCATTAAATCAAATTTCTACTTGGGTATTAGATACCGCCTGTGGTTCTCATATCTGTAATTCGTTGCAGGGACTAAGGAGAAGTAGGACTCTTAAGGAAGAGGAGGTGATTCTACTGATGGGAAATGGAGCAAGAGTTGCTGCTGAAGATGTAGGATCATTTCATTTACATATGCCTACGGGCAAGACTATTATTTTTCTTAAATAATTGTTATTTTGTTTCCTCGATTGTGAGGAATATTATTCCCATGTTAGACTTGGCTGAATTTTCATTTATTATTGAGAATAATGAATGTTCTATTCTTAGAGATAATATTCTTTATGGACGTGGTACTTTAAATAATGGTCTGTATGTATGTGACATAATTTACTTCAGATTGAACAAAATAATAAAAGAAAAGGGATGATGAAAATCTCACTTTCTTTTGGCACTGCAGACTTGGTCATATTAGTGAAAATAGACTTCGGACATTGCATAAGGAAGGGTTACTAGACCCCTTTGATTTTGAATCATATCCTACATGCGAGTCTTGTCTATTGGGTAAAATGACCAAATCTCCATTTAGTGGACATGGAGAGGATGCTGCAGATTTGCTAGAATTGGTACACACAGATGTATGTGGACCAATGTCTACGCAAGCCATGGGTGGATTTTCGTACTTCATTACTTTCATAGATGATAGATCTAGATTCGGATATGTGTATTTGATGAAACACAAGTCTGAAGCCTTTGAAAAGTTCAAAAAGTATAAGTATGAAGTGGAGAAACAAACCAAAAAATGGTATTATAACTCTTCGATTAGATCGAGATGGTGAATACTTGAATGGAGAGTTTTTGGATTATCTCAAAGAAAAGTGTATAGTCTCCCAGTGGACTCCTCCAGATTGGTATCTGAAAGGAGAAATCGAACTCTGTTAGACATGGTTCGGTCCATGATGAGCTATGCGAATCTTCCAGTATTCCTATGGGGTTACACATTGGAAACCTCAGCATATTTACTGAATAAGGTACCTTCCAAATCTGTTCCTCAAACTCCATATGAGATATGGAAAGAAAGGAAACCGAGTCTTAAACACGTTAAGATTTGGGGATGTCCAGCTTATGTCAAGAAAATTGACCCAGATAGGCTGGAATCTCGATCCGTAAAATGTAATTTTGTGGGATATCCTAAAGAGACTTTAGGGTATTACTTTTACACCGATCATCGGGTGTTTTTCTCCAGACATGCTACCTTCTTGGAAATGGAGTTTATCCTTGAAGGAAACAGTGGGAGCAAAATTGAACTTGATAAAGTTCAAGAAGCACAAACTACTACGGTTCAAGTGGAAACACCTGTTCAGACTGAACAACCTTCTGTGGAACAGCCCATTCGTAGGTCAGAGAGAGTGTCTCGCCAACCTAAGAGGTATTATGGCCTTGTCATTGAGAATGGCAATGAGTTTTCAATCATCGATGAAGACGACCCTGTGACCTATAATGAGGCTATGAGTAGTTTTAACTCAGAGAAATGGCGAAGTGCCATGAAATCCGAAATGGAATCTATGTATACGGTATACAAAAGAAAGATTAGAGCAGATGGCCAGGTGGAGACCTATAAGGCCAGGCTTGTGGAAAAAGAATTCAAACAAAGGCAATGGATTGACTTTGATGAAACCTTTTACCTGTAGCCCTGTTAAAATCAGTTCGGATTTTGCTTGCGATTGCTGCTTACTACGACTATGAAATCTGGCAAATGGGCAGATGGTTTTCTTTCCAAGGGAAATGAAAACCTAGTGTGTAAGCTGCTGCGAACCATATGTGGTTTAAAGCAAGCTTCTCGTAGATGGAACATCCGTTTTGATGAGACAATCAAAGAGTTTGGTTTTATCAAAAACGTAGATGAACCATGTGTCTACAAAAGGGTTAGTGGGAGCGCGGTCACATTTCTTGTATTGTATTGAAAGAGAGTTGACACACATAACAACATTGTAGACCCACTCACAAAGCTACTTTCTGAAAGTCACTTTGATCGTCATAAAGACAGGATGGGTATTAGATACCAGAGTGATTGGCTTTAGTACAAGTGGGAGATTGAAAGAGATATGTCCTAAGTCCAATCATGTATGCGGATTTAGGAATAACTTTTTATGTAATCTGTTTTGATTTCATTGATATTAATAAAAGACTTGTTTTGTTTTTATTACGGGCTCTATCTATTTAAGTGTTTAAATAAGATATACCATAGTTTAGAGTAAAGCTTTTTATGGATTATGATGAGATCATAATAGTGAGACCTAAAAGATGATAACTCTAAACTTAAATAGTTCCTGGTCATAGGATTACTAAATGGTAATTAATAATCCACAAAGATCGGTACATACTATGCTTGCTTCATTATGAAGGATGTCTGTTCTCATAGATATTTGTGTGGTGATACTATAGCTAGTATGTAGGTGCTTATTATAGAATAAGTTCACTGAACATGACTCGCACAGCTGAACAACTGATGGAGTTCACTCACGTGTCAGCAGTTGTTCACATAGTGATAGTTGTACAAGTATCCTTAGACTTGAGGTCATCATAGTCATCTTGTGTACACTGAACTATGCTTGGGTTTAGTTCTTAGTCTCCAGGGACAATTATTAGGGCTCTATTGGGTATAGGAATTTGTACACAAAGATAGTGTATGATCAATAAAGGATCTACCCCTTCCGGTGAAGGAAGAGAATGTTCAAGGCTGATCCACTTATGCTAGTTCAGGAATCTCTGGCCAGAGTGAATGAAATTAGAAAGGAGTTTCTAATTTACATAGAACTGAGCATAGTGAATGGGAAATCAAATGATTAAATTAGATAGGCTTGACACAAGATCCATGCCTTGTATTTAATCAGGACATTGTAGGGTAGAAGGAGTTAATTGTACGGTAACTATTCACTGAATAGGTTCTTAGTATTCTAAGCAGTGAATTCGTATTATCCGGATAGTCGCGATATGCTGAGAAGTATCCCTCACGATGTAGAATAAATATGATTAATTAATTAATCATATTTAATAAATTAGAGAATTTATATAAATAATGATAAAATAGTTTTATTATTATTTATTTCTACTACCGGCTTAATATTGAACCTACGGGGTCACACCATAAAAGAGAATGATTTAATGGTGGATGAATTAATTAATAATGGCTAATAATTATTTATTTATGAAATAAATAATTAATTGGAAAATTTAATAATTGATTAAATGAGATTTAATTGATTATAAATTAATTAAGAAAAGTTCTTAATATTATTAATTAAGAATTTAATTTTTTGAAATTAAATCAAGAGAGAGAATTATTTCTAAAGTGTTTAGAAAAAGGATTAATAATTAAAAGATGTTTTAATTATTAATGTGAATAATAAAGGGTTAATAATAATAATATTTTATGGGAAAATTTCAGCTGAAAATTTTGCCTATAAATATACTATTATAAACCCTATTTTTATTCTAACCCAAAATTTTAGAAAAACCTAATTCTCTCCACCTCCTCCTCCTCCTTAGCATCGTTTTCTTGGTGGATATCGGTGGAGTGCTTCACGTTTGAGGAGCAGCTGCTAAGGATCTCTGATAGTTGCTTTTGGATCGCAATTAAAGGTTAGTAATCGATTCATATGTTTTAATCACGATTTATATGCTTTTATTTGGATTTTATATGTGTAAAAGTGTTTTGCCATGCTTCCGATGCGATTAAAATCTATCAAGAGATAGATTGACCGAGTTGCCTTCCACTTTCTCCAGATAAATCTGCGAGTGGAGAATCCCGTGAGGGAGCCAGAGGTGTTGGATCTGGGAGGGGAGGAAATGACTCTATTAAAGGTGGCTGAGAGTCATATTTTCCCTCAGAAGCATGTGACTGCTCTTCTGCCATAACTATGGCAGGCACTGTAACCGACTCAATGTGCACTCCTCGCTCCATATCCTGAGTATCATCTACTGGTCTTGTGACGCCCTCCAAACCCGGGTCAGAAGTTTGGGGTCCACAACACAAACACAATACATCAACCTGTATAGGAAATATTATTTATAATGACCCTGCTTCACAAAACCACGGATCGCAATAGGTTACAGTATGAAAACAAGCCACAACCTTAACTTTTATTATAACGTACCAAATCCCAACTAATTTAACTTACAATTGATAATAAAATCATTCTTACAATCTAACTATCTCTTTACCGCATGAAACTTCTGCTAGCTCGATCCACTCACTGGAACCTTAGCCCGCACTTTGGACTGAGGAACTTCACTATCATCCATATTCTCTTCAACTGAAAATATATAAAAGAATCGCAAGGGTGAGCTAACTAGCTCAGCAAGTCACGATAACGATAACTGAAGTTAAACAATGATCAAATGAGAGGATTCAAAGGAATCAAGTTTCTTTTCAACTAATCATTAGAATTGGATATTCATTTTAAGTTTTAAAAACCAAGGTTAGGCTGCTGATCAGTCACGCACTAACCCCGAGCAAGCACACAGCACTGCTCTAATTACCGGATCCAAGGCACACATTGGCCTAACTTGACCATTGGTATGGTCTGACCACGAATCTGGTCCACATATACAAAAACTATCCAATCCTAAAGCAGTTCAATATGATAAGTGATATAATTCAATAAAACAAGTTCATACTCAACGATAGTTAAACACTTGAATAAAAGCATAAGGAGGCTTATGGATATCTCAAGGGAATTTCAGGGTATGTATAAGAAATGGTTTTCAATTTATACCAGCATCCGGTATTAGGTCAGAAATGATTTCTCAAAGTATAGTTCTTTGATGTTATAAAGAATGGTTGCAGTATAAAAGTTTATGTGTTTTCAAACAATTTTGTTTCAGTGTTTGGTGTTTGGTAGTTATACCTTTGGGGAGTAGTATCATATTGGTGTGAATTGATATCTGGGGATCAACAAAGGATGGTTTACAAAGAATAAGGCTTACGGCTCAAGATCAAGAAAGATTCAGGGTTTAAGGTAAGCAGTTTAAAACACTTGCATTACAAAACAGGAATTATGTTTAATAATAGCAACATGTTATGAAATAGTTCAAAAACATTGGTAATATGTCTTGAAGAAAGGTCCAGAAATACTTGCCTTACAAGGTTTTACAACTATTACTGATCAATTCTGGACCAATTCTGCCGCTTAGGCTTTTACGTCCAACCACTATATCATTCTGGATTCGACCTCAACACTTAAGTCCTTTGATTGAGACCTTAATGAGCTTTTCGACTCACCACCAACTATCTTTCGTCCAATTCCAATTCTCAGGCATTCTGACTAGAACCTACAATGTCGAAATATCATAACTTAGACATTCGATTATGCTTGACATATCCTCGCTAACAATCTACCCAAACGTTAACAAAATCTGGCTCGTAACATATTTTATATAATAATACACGTCTCACTTAGGGCTCACGTTCTCGAAAATCGGTTAAGTGTTCATTTTCGGAAAATACCCATACTCTTTATTTTATGAAATCAGGGTTATCAATTTAGAAAAATATTCCATCACATCGTACAATCAAGTTTCGTATAAAACACACGCACATATATATATATAGTCATTCAACATCTCGATAATCATCGAATACGTTCTCGTATTTACATAGTTCAGTTTCCCGGAAATTGAGCAGCACTTCCTTTATTTATCACTTCCTTTATTTATCGGACTAACCCGTCGAACAATTCGACGTCACTTCGCCACAATAATTCACAACAACCAATATTCACAATTCCCCAAATCGTCAATTCAATACTATTATTATTCGCATTTTACATTAATTTGTTAAATTAGGACTCAGAATATAATCATCATAGTCCACCGTCCACTCGTAAAAGTCATCGCGGACGGCGACAAAATTTCGCGGGTACCCGATAAATTCTCGGATTTCCAACGCAAAATTCTATCGATTAGTTATAAAAAAAATAACTTTTGATACGAACAATTTAATATCACGAATGTAATCAATAAATTCCTGCGAGAAAAAGGGAATTTAAGTTAATAACAATTCTGCAAAAAATCCAATCCAATGCACAATCGACCCAACAGGACAGGGCTCAACAGGAACAAAATGTAACCGCACAACAGACCAGAGAATCAACCACCAAAAAGCAAAGCAACAGGCCGAAAGTAAAAGAACAGGCCAAAAAAAACAAGGCCAATCGGAGATAGATATAAGGACACAATCACAGAACACAATAATCAACAACAACCATACCCTCCACTGCGATATACACACACGTGTGTGTATTTATAGCAGAACCACTAACCAGGCCGATACCAAGGCGGCAGAACCCACTGGACTACTGCCGGCAATGAGACCAAGAAACAGAGGCGAAGGTCGCCGGAAAAGAAAGTACAACGCCGCCAGGACAAGAAAGAGAGAGGGAGAATTAAAAAAAGAATAAGAAGAGAGATTGATGTTTATTAGAAAACACAGGAGTCACCCCCTGGCTTTGTTTGTGTTGCCGCGTGTCTTTTAATAAGACACGTGTCAGTTTTTTTTTTTATCCGGACCGCATAGAGTTTCTGATCAGTTTTAATCTTACAACGGGTACTTGCGGTAACTAATCACTATCGAAATAGACCCATTATGATTTTAAAATTTATATAGATACCCCGAGAGTAATAGAATATAAATTTCAAAATTTTTAACACATTTTTAAAACGCGCAACATATCCGCATTTCATAATTAACGAACCGAGTTGCACTTAGAACAAATTCAGAAAATCGCAAAAATAATCTTATAATATTATAAATATCCCGAAGTAAATAAAAATGAAATTTTCAGAATTTTAACACAATTTTTGAAATGTCACTTATACCCGCTTTTATCAATAAAACGAAACAACGAGCGCGTGAAACTAATCCTGAAAATTTTTAAAATAATTTTAAAATTCTCGGAATATTCCAAACTTAAATAAATATGAGTTTCATAATTTTTGAAGAATTTTAGAATTAAATATGGATTTTACAAATAAAAGTGATTAGAAAATCATTTAAAAATAAATAAATAATAAAATATTGATTTCTCAATTTTATAAAATCCTAAAAATAATTATTATAATTATAAAATCATAAAAATAATTTTAGAAACACTTCAAATATTTATACAAATAAATTTGCATTAAATCCACTTTTAAAATTGAAATAATTCCATATGATCGCATAATTAATCGCACGGACAATCCGATACACTATAAATCACATATGGATAATAATCAAACAACACATAGTGGTCAAAACCAACACACATATTTTATTTATTTAATAATTTCCATAGTTGCATAATTAAATAATTCAAAAAGGTTACACGAGTCGTTATATCCGTCCCCCCTTAAAAAGATTCTGTCCTCAGAATCTGGTCTAGCTACACAAGTGAGGATATTTGTCAAGCATATTTGATTTTAATTTCTAAGTAGACCCTTCTTCTCGAGGGTTCAAACATATTTATAATAGGTATGCACTCATTTCCAAGGACTTGCCTTTGACGATCAAGAATTTGGATTGATCTCTATATGCAGAACAACTTGGACAAGAGCCCCATTGGCTTCTTGATCAATTACTTAGTTTAAACCCAATACTTATCACTTTAATATTGACAAGTAAAATACATTAGGTATGCATACTGGAGTGACAGTCATATCATTTTATGAACAACTTTATCTATATGCATCAATACCTCGAATGGTTTACTAATTTTAGGACTTAGCTTGTCCCTTCTACTCAAATTTATCCAATTTCTTTCAAAACGACATTTTTACTAACACTACTGGTCCTATTTCTATACTCATACTTTCTCTCAATACAATTTCATTTTCTTTCTTTGTCTACTCCGAGCTGCTTCAACTAATAGCACTATGCTCTCGGCGTGCCGATTTAACTTAGGATTTAACAACTTAGGATTTAACAACTTTCTTTCTCCCACTTTATTCTAATAGAAATGGGAACCTACACTTGCGTTCACACGAAGCTTAATACATGGGCATTCCAAAACTGACATTGCTGATAAATGATCATTCCATTGTTTCCTTAAAACTTCACCTCTCAACATATCTTACATTTCTTAAATTATTTCCGTACTTTGACTTTCCACTTAAGGATGTTAGACGGTGTTCATTATTAACTTGGATTCTAAATGTTTAAGCATCTCTTATTCTTTTTCATCAATTAAGGCTGAAAAGTAGTCTCATATATTCACGTATTATCACCTTTAAGTATTTAAACTCCAGATTCCACTCTTTCCAATTCATCTGTTAGCTCCTCGGTGGTCTTAATTACATCCAATCTTCTCTGCCGGCATAATGCATCTGTTACCATATAGTTTTACTTAGGTAGTTGTTAATGGATTAATTCAGAATCTCTTGTTAACCCTAGTTAAAATTTCATTCTTGAAGACTCAACACATAGTTACTTTCCTTCTAATCCTTGGAGAGAAATTCTTGGGCATTCCACACAGACTTTCTTATTCTTTGAGTAGCTGAGGATGTTATCAATAAATACAGTTTGCTTATCCAAGCACTCCTTATACACCACGTTCCTTAATTCCTTATAATCACCTGATGCAGTCGTCATTTCACATAATATCACCCGAGCTCGCAATGCTCTTAACTCACCTTAATCGTAATCTCTGAAATTTTCTTAGGTTGGATCTTAAGTTATTCCTCGAGATATAATAGATTGCTTGAATTAGGTCTCGTAGGAAATTAATTCTTTATAGGGGTCACTTATTCTTATTCGTTGTTTTGTTAAACTCCCACTTCACGGTTCGCCTCTTGTAAAGTCACTTCCTGGATCTGCTTTATCCACTAGGCGTTCCAATATTTTGTTTTTAACTCTTTGACATGTCCAACACCTCCTGATCTATCTTGAAATTTCCTTTTTATACTTGGTTATCACTATTTTTCTTTAAATTTCCATATATCTTGACATTTCTTCAATAACTTAAATACTTAATATTGTGAATCCCCTGTGGGATCTCATTTCTTAATTCTTCTACTTGTAGCATCCAAGTGCTGGAAGAGAATCTGGAGATATCGTGATCGTTCTCCAGGGCGTATAAATTTCCGTTTTCTAACTACTAACATCGTGATCCATTATTTTCTCTTGACATCTTATTTTTCCCTTCACAACTTCAACTGAAAGGTTACAGTATCCATCTTCTTCCTTTTGGATTATGAACTTTAGCTTCCAATTCCAACTTTCGGAATTCTGTAGTTAATTCCTCTGGTATAGTTTCTATATCCGTTATTACTTTCCTCTATCTTTGCTTTTTCTCGTGAACACATACTTCAACCTCTTATGGCCCGTATAGATCTTACACCTTTCTCCATACATATCATGTTTCCCAAATCCTTCAAAACGAAGATTATTACTGTTAATCCCAAATTATGGGTAGGATACTTCTGCTCATAAGGTTTCGGTTGTCTGGATGCATATACAATAACTCTATTGTGTTGCATCCACATACATCCTATTTTTTAATGAGAAGCATTACTATACACTACCAACCTCCTTGATACTTTTAAAATGATAAAACAGGTGCTGTAACCATTCTTTCACTTAACTCTGTAAAACTTTCTTTACCCTTCTTTACTTCATATAAACTTCTTACTTTTGTGAGTGTTTCTGGTCTCTTTTCATTCATAGTAACTTTAACTTCTGCTGAATCTCTTTTGATCTTTTCTACATTGACTATTTATACTAAGAACTATATTTCATACAACTTCTTTCTTCTCCAACTTCCCAGTTATCATTAAATGCTTCGCATGGTCCTCCGTTGACTTTAAGTATCACAACTATAGCTTACTCGGATATTACTTAAAGGTGCTGTCCATCTAGTTCAAATATTACTGGTATATTGGTTAATATAGATGACAATATGAAAATAGTACTTAGTTATGAAAATTATCCTTGATACATCCATAGGTTTAATCCTCAACTAGTGAAATATCAAGTCTTAAATCAATCTCATAAAAGTACTTTGCTTCTTTCGTTTGATCAAACAAATCATTGGGTCGAGGTAACATGTACTTGCTTTTGATAGTAAATTTGTTGAACTGGCTTTAGTTGATGCATAATCTCATACTTCCATTTTCTTATTAACAAATAGTACTGGTACACTTCATGGAATACACTGGGTTTAATTGCTTCTTCTCCTAGCATTTCTTGCATCCGCTTTGCTAACTTCCTCGTACTAACTGGTGCCATTTTAGATAAGGTCGTATTTTGGTAATTCGTCTGGAAATATATCTTGAAACTATAAAATCTTCAAATTCTGTTTACTCCTGACTTTTATTTATCTCATATTCACCGTAATGCTCACATCTTGATTACTATAATCATCATCAACAAATTCTTTACCTTCTTTCATCTTCTGAACCTCATCACCTTCTCATTTGACATCCTCAGAATTTATCTTTTCATCAAGACAGTCTGCATGGACATCACACTTTAATAGTTAATCCATTCCTTAGAATAATATCAAAACCTCTTATATTCCATGATATCAATTCTTCACAACTTATTGCCAGGAATCTCAATTTCACCATTAGTACTCCCTTATTCAACACTTTCACATTCTTAACTTATTAATCCTTTGATTCTAATCTTATCAATAAAACCTTGAGAGATAAACAATTAAGTTACTCTCATATCTTTTAATATTTTAACGCATAAGGTATTCACCCTAATCATCCATGTCATCACGTACGTATCTGAATAACATATTTCACAAGAAAATTGCAATTTCTCGTTCTCGGAAACGTATTCCTCATTGGAGTAGATTTCCTTGACTCTTAGTTGATTCTTCACTGGGGCTAGTAATTTGTAATCCTCGTCATGTGCCCGTGTTTCCTTTCCATGCATAAGAGGTAGATGGAACTTCGTCCGCTTGATTAAGGATACGTTGATTTATGCTTAAAAACCTCTTGCAAAGAACGACAGTACAACGAAGCAACTAGAAGGATTCACAATTCAACAAAATTGAAAGTTGAAAAGAAAGAAGAAACAAGGATTTGAATATGAATGAGACAACCACATTGGTACTTAAGATGGCCAGTCTTTCATACCGTATGGCATACAGCACATGATTAGGTGGCATCCCACCCGACTCTTCATCATTCTGACAAAGTGTCTCACCATAACACTGTTTGTCCCAATCAGAAAGCAAAACTTGAGGGAAGCAAATAAATTTGAAAGGAATGGAATATCCTCATTTTTGATGTCTTAGAAAAGAGTTTATCTGAGAAAAGAAGTTCATACATTTTTAAGAATTGAGAAGGAATATACGCTGTAATATTGAAGACAAGAACGATAATGTTGGTTACCATCCACATTTCACTTGTATTCATCTTTCGAGCTTGTTCGATCATATCTCCATTGTGTCATATAATAACTTTAGAAAGTACGTTGAAATGCCTTCGCAAATTAAGCATTATGGTAGTTTCTTACTTGTCAAGTCTCGCGTCTGTAACGTCGCACCTACACGTATAATACTTTAACAATTCGATCATAATGGCGTTCTTATCTGATAACTTCGGGCTTCCTCTTTGAATTTAGAATAACCACGAACCATACGATATAACTATCCTTTTGTTAACAATATTCTTCTTTTAGAGAGGTTTGGAAATCTTTTCAATCTTTTCGATCACGCTCCGGCTTCTGTTGAATCAATGAATTCTTCGAACTCTGATAGTCCTAGTAATTGAATGTATAGTTACTCCGTACGCTGATTATGCTGTAAATTTTATCAAATAATACTTGCACCTTACTGTTAGGAATAATCAACTTCTTCATAATCGCAAGTTACTTCATTCTTGGAATTAGCAATACTAGGTCTGAAACAGCATATTTCCAAGTAATCCAGGCTTTCTAACAAACAAGAAACTCAAGTAGTAACTCGACAACCAATGTTTAAAAATTATTTTATTCAAAAAGGCTTTTAGAAATTTATAAAGGAAAATCTTTTTTGAAAATTTTTCTAAAAAGTTTGAAAAATCACAAACCTGGTTGTCCTTACTATATGAGTTGGTTGTTGTCCTTCCGACCTATAAGGAGGTACCATATTAAAGAAACAATCACATAAAAGTTCGTTCACTCCAATCTACCTTTTCTCCTTCATCGTGTCCACTTACCTTCCTTAATCGACGAAACTTCAATTGTTGTCGCACATTAGCTTATTCGTAGTTTCACATCAAAGCTCCCATACTGGTGATACTCCCGACATTATCGTTACAGTAGTTAAATATAACAGACTATCCAATAGTCCACAAGTCTATTTCATAGAACAAAGTTTACCCGTATCACATCACATCACTACTTTACATATCGCAGTTATCATATCATCATCATTTAATTTCATAAAAATCCCAGGTTTATACTTTTCCCTCTTACTCCTTCAAAATTTATCTAGTTCATCCCATACTTATTCACGGGTGGCTTAGTCACTAAGGGCTTCTTTTAACCCGATAACAGCTATCCTCTGAAACACTTAAATCTCCTTTCTAAACTTCGTCTCACCTCTAATTATAACTCAAGCGCTCACCATTTACTGTAGCTCTCGAATCCATCCTTGTAGGTACAATTACTTCATAGGACAAGTTCTAAGCTGGGGGTATAGAACAGGATGTAGGGTAGATTAAAGAGATACGCTCACAGCCGAATGTCCAGTGAAACAAGAATAAACATATGGAGGTTCTTCAATAGGTAGTCTCATATCAAGAGGTAGAAAAGTAGCGTAGAATAGCTTGAAGAAGTGCAATCGTTATAACGGAAGGTAATACCATTAATGCTAGTGGAGGAACAAGGTACAAATCCAATCCGAGAGAAGATGACGATCCTCGAACGGAAAACTCCAAATGATCCAATGACACCGGGGAATCAAGATCTGCCATTGCCGTTGTCTGGAAATCACGTCACAAGCTGAGAATCCCGAATCGCAATACGAACTATGCCGGAGACCTACTATACCATCGCACTCAATCTCACAACATCTTATCTTTCTACTTTCTATTTTTAATCCTAACCCTCTACCCAATCCCGACAATCTAGGCTTGTTTCAGTGACTTATAACCTGTAGCTCTGATACCAACCTGTGACGCCCTCCAAACCCGGGTCAGAAGTTTGGGGTCCACAACACAAAGACAATACATCAACCTGTATAGGAAATATTATTTATAATGACCCTGCTTCACAAAACCACGGATCGCAACAGGTTACAGTATGAAAACAAGCCACAACCTTAACTTTTATTACAACATACCAAATCCCAACTAATTTAACTTACAATTGATAATAAAATCATTCTTACAATCTAACTATCTCTTTACCGCATGAAACTTCTGCTAGCTCGATCCACTCACTGGAACCTTAGCCCGCACTTTGGACTGAGGAACTTCACTATCATCCATATTCTCTTCAACTGAAAATATATAAAAGAATCGCAAGGGTGAGCTAACTAGCTCAGTAAGTCACGATAACGATAACTGAAGTTAAACAATGATCAAATGAGAGGATTCAAAGGAATCAAGTTTTTTTTCAACTAATCATTAGAATTGGATATTCATTTTAAGTTTTAAAAACCAAGGTTAGGCTGCTGATCAGTCACGCACTAACCCCGAGCAAGCACACAACACTGCTCTAATTACCGGATCCAAGGCACACATTGGCCTAACTTGACCATTGGTATGGTCTGACCACGAATCTGGTCCACATATACAAAAATTATCCAATCCTAAAGCAGTTCAATATGATAAGCGATATAATTCAATAAAACAAGTTCATACTCAACGATAGTTAAACACTTGAATAAAAGCATAAGGAGGCTTATGGATATCTCAAGGGAATTTCAGGGTATGTATAAGAAATGGTTTTCAATTTATACCAGCATCCGGTATTAGGTCAGAAATGATTTCTCAAAGTATAGTTCTTTGATGTTATAAAGAATGGTTGCAGTATAAAAGTTTATGTGTTTTCAAACAATTTTGTTTCAGTGTTTGGTGTTTGGTAGTTATACCTTTGGGGAGTAGTATCATATTGGTGTGAATTGATATCTGGGGATCAACAAAGGATGGTTTACAAAGAATAAGGCTTACGGCTCAAGATCAAGAAAGATTCAGGGTTTAAGGTAAGCAGTTTAAAACACTTGCATTACAAAATAGGAATTATGTTTAATAATAGCAACATGTTATGAAATAGTTCGAAAACATTGGTAATATGTCTTGAAGAAAAGTTCAGAAATACTTGCCTTACAAGGTTTTACAACTATTACTGATCAATTCTGGACCAATTCTGCCGCTTAGGCTTTTACGTCCAACCACTATATCATTCTGGATTCGACCTCAACACTTAAGTCCTTTAATTGAGACCTTAATGAGCTTTTCGACTCACCACCAACTATCTTTCGTCCAATTCCAATTCTCAGGCATTCTGACTAGAACCTACAATGTCGAAATATCCTAACTTAGACATTCGATTATGCTTGACATATCCTCGCTAACAATCTACCCAAACGTTAACAAAATCTGACTCGTAACGTATTTCATATAATAATACACGTATCACTTAGGGCTCACGTTCTCGAAAATCGGTTTAGTGTTCGTTTTCGGAAAATACCCATACTCTTTATTTTATGAAATCAGGGTTATCGATTTAGAAAAATATTTCATCACATCGTACAATCAAGTTTCGTATAAAACATACGCACATATATATATCATCATTCAACATCTCGATAATCATCGAATACGTACTCGTATTTACGTAGTTCAGTTTTCCGGAAATTGAGCAACACTTCCTTTATTTATCGGACTAACCCGTCGAACAATTCGACGTCACTTCACCATAATAATTCACAACAACCAATATTCACAATTCCCCAAATCGTCAATTCAATACTATTATTATTCGCATTTTACATTAATTTGTTAAATTAGGACTCAGAAAATAGTCATCATAGTCCACCGTCCACTCGTAAAAGTCATCGCGGACGGCGACAAAATTTCGCGGGTACCCGATAAATTCTCGGATTTCCAACGCAAAATTCTATCGATTAGTTATAAAAAAATAACTTTTGATATGAACAATTTAATATCACGAATGTAATCAATAAATTCCTGCGAGAAAAAGGGAATTTAAGTTAATAACAATTCTGCAAAAAATCCAATCCAATGCACAATCGACCCAACAGGACAGGGTTCAACAGGAACAAAATGTAACCGCACAACAGACCAGAGAATCAACCACCAAAAAGCAAAGCAACAGGCCGAAAGTAAAAGAACAGGCCAAAAAAAACAAGGCCAACCGGAGATAGATACAAGGACACAATCATAGAACACAATAATCAACAACAACCATACCCTCCACTGCGATATATACACACGTGTGTGTATATATAGCGGAACCACTAACCAGGCCGATACCAAGGCGGCAGAACCCACTGGACTACCGCCGGCAACG
Organism: Apium graveolens; assembly: GCF_009905375.1. Classification (NCBI taxonomy): domain Eukaryota; kingdom Viridiplantae; phylum Streptophyta; class Magnoliopsida; order Apiales; family Apiaceae; genus Apium; species Apium graveolens. The sequence goes on from NC_133649.1 coordinate 119,647,561, forward strand.
AGACCAAGAAACAGAGGCGAAGGTCGCCGGAAAAGAAAGTACAACGCCGCCAGGACAAGAAAGAGAGAGGGAGAATTAAAAAAAGAATAAGAAGAGAGATTGATGTTTATTAGAAAACACAGGAGTCACCCCCTGGCTTTGTTTGTGTTGCCGCGTGTCTTTTAATAAGACACGTGTCAGTTTTTTTTTTATCCGGACCGCATAGAGTTTCTGATCAGTTTTAATCTTACAACGGGTACTTGCGGTAACTAATCACTTATCGAAATAGACCCATTATGATTTTAAAATTTATATAGATACCCCGAGAGTAATAGAATATAAATTTCAAAATTTTTAACACATTTTTAAAACGCGCAACATATCCGCATTTCATAATTAGTGAACCGAGTTGCACTTAGAACAAATTCAAAAAATCGCAAAAATAATCTTATAATATTATAAATATCCCGAAGTAAATAAAAATGAAATTTTCAGAATTTTAACACAATTTTTGAAATGTCACTTATACCCGCTTTTATCAATAAAATGAAACAACGAGCGCGTGAAACTAATCCTGAAAATTTTCAAAATAATTTTAAAATTCTCGGAATATTCCAAACTTAAATAAATATAAGTTTCATAATTTTTGAAGAATTTTAGAATTAAATATGGATTTTACAAATAAAAGTGATTAGAAAATCATTTAAAAATAAATAAATAATAAAATATTGATTTCTCAATTTTATAAAATCCTAAAAATAATTATTATAATTATAAAATCATAAAAACAATTTTAGAAACACTTCAAATATTTATACAAATAAATTTGCATTAAATCCACTTTTAAAATTGAAACAATTCCATATGATCGCATAATTAATCGCACGGACAATCCGATACACTATAAATCACATATGGATAATAATCAAACAACACATAGTGGTCAAAACCAACACACATATTTTATTTATTTAATAATTTCCATAGTTGCATAATTAAATAATTCAAAAAGGTTACACGAGTCGTTATAGGTCTGTATGCTTCCATTGTGAGTAATGGAATTGTGCTTGACTCAGTACAGGATGCTATGGCCCTATGGCGAATTTCAATAGATTCATCCTGTTGAGAGAATGTTTCTAGTAACTGTTTAGTGGTCATTTCAAAGTCCATGTCCTGTTAGGAGGACAAGGATGGGCTTTCAGATGCCTCAGTAAATGTTCTTCTTTTCTTGGGTGGAGGCAGAGCTGAGGGTTCATTCACATCCACTAACATACTACTTCATATTAACCTTCTAGGCAACATTTTAGACAGTGGGGGAGAGGTTGAGATAGGTTGTGACTCTGTGTTTGGCTCTATGACCTGGGATTGAAGCTGTGGTTCTACAACTTCATGGTCAGTCCTATCAACCACTGGGGGTCTTTCAACAGAAGTAGGAATAGGTTGAGTTTGAGGAATATACTGCAGAGAGGAAGTGATGTTGTGAAAGTTGGATTTAGTGCAGTTGGCAAACACTTTAGAAAGTGTATCGAAGAAAATGTCCCATTCAGAAACCAAATTGGATTTAGACAACTTGGTTATATTAATCACCCCCTGATAGTGAATATCATGGAAAAAGTTTGAAATATCATTTTCAGAGGGAAAATTACAGAAATTGTCCATAGGAAAATTTAACGCTCGAGTGACGACTGTTTCATCAACCACATACTATGTGTTTGCCACGGTGAATGAAAAAAATTTAAAATCATCGGCCACAGTAGAGGTTGTGCAAATCAGTCTGAGCAGATCAACATTTAAAATCACATTTGATTTAATAGCAGAGCTAACAATCGAATGGTCATGTAAAAATCTAATCCACGGCTTAAATTTTTCTACATTACATTTATCTGGATTAAAATAACCAACAAGATTATGCGAAACAATTTGGAAATTGAGAGCCATTTTTTTAACAAAAAATCGACAGCACTTCTGTAAGTATATACGTGTATGTATATATCACAGGAGTGATGATTGTGTATGCTGAGTAAAAACTCGAGCAAGGAAGACAAAAGAGGCAGTTGATCTGTTCGAAGTGAGAGAGAGAGAGAGAAATAAGAGAGAAAAAAAGAAAGACTGTTGGAATTTTTAACAAAAACTGAATGAATTAGAAAACAAAACAGGAAAAAAACATTAAGTAGACAATTGATATGACAATTCGGGATAGTCTTACCGATTGTCATACCGATAGTCATACCGGGCAAATTGAGAAGACAAAAACAAAACAAATAGTAAAAATATATAACTGGTATGACAATCTGATAGTCATACCGATTGTCATACCAGTACAAAATAAAACATAAAATATCTGATATTAATTTTATTACTGGCATGACAATCAATAGTCATACCGATTGTCTTGCCAGTTATAAAATTAAACTGATTTAAAAATAAACATGTATTTGTACTGGAATGACTTTCAGCAAGACAATTTCAATTGTCTTGCCGATTGTCATTCAAGTATAAACTTCACACAAACAAATAAATATATATATATTTTATAAACCAAATATTAACAGTTTTTAACAAAAACAAATACAAACAATTTTTAACAAAAAACAGAACACATATATATATAAAAAAATTACAGAAAACTACAAAAAATACTAATATAGATATGGCAGAAAATATTTACACAATTAAAATATTTCAGACATAATTATATTTTCAGTCCAAAAATAGATTTCTTTTGAATTTTAGCAAATAAAATTCATAGAAAAATATGTTTAGAGAAAATAAAATATTCTGAGACATTAAAATTAACAAGTTGAGTAAATAAATAAGATAAGATAATAAAAATTATATAGAAATAAGCAAGAAATTTTGGAAAATGATAAAATAAATTTGCAAATGAATTTTTCATTTATGAAAAATTCATTTGTACATTCACTCAAGAACAGATTTCAGATATTCACAAGTTTAATCACTAAAGCTATTCAACATACCCAATTTACCAACTAATTTGGTAAATGTGGATTCATCAAGAGGTTTAGTGAAAATATCTGTTATTTGTTCTTCTGTTGGAACAAAAAATAGTTCAACAGTACCATTCATGATGTGCTCTCTAATAAAATGATACCTGATGTCAATGTGCTTGGTCCTTGTATGCTGCACAGGGTTGTTGGTGATGGCTATTGCACTTGTATTGTCACATAGAATAGGTATTTTGTTCAATACAGAGCCATAGTCCCGTAGCTGATTCCTAATCCACAAGATCTGAGCACAGCAGCTTCCAGCAACAATATATTCAGCCTCGGCCGTTGAATTTGAAACTGTTTGCTGTTTCTTGCTGTACCATGAGACTAGTCTGCTACCTAGGAATTGACAACTCCCTGAGGTGCTTTTCCTATCAACAACACTTCCTGCGTAATCTGAATCTGTATATCCAAAAAGGTTAAAACCAGATTCTTTAGGGTACCAAATACCTAGATTTGGTGTTCCCTTAAGATATCTTAAGATTCGTTTAACAACAACGAGATGAATATCTCTAGGATCCGCTTGGAACCTTGCACATAAGCATGTAGCATACATAATATCTGGTCTACTTGCAGTAAGATAGAGTAACGAGCCAATCATACCTCTGTAGCTTGTGACATCTACCTTAATGGAGTTTTCACATGGTCCAAGCTTGACAGCTGTAGTTGACGGAGTCCTTGCTGATGCAGAATCCTCTAGATTGTACTTTTTGAGGAGTTCTTTGAGATACTTGGATTGACAAATAAAAGTTCCATCTAACCTTTGATTTACTTGTAATCCAAGAAAGAACTTCAGCTCTCCCATCATGCTCATTTCAAATTTGCTGTGCATTAACTTAACAAATTTCTTACAGAGATTATCATTAGTAGACCCAAATATAATATCATCCACATAGACTTGGACTAATATAGTATCATTCTTATGCTTTTTAGAAAAGAGAGTTTTGTCTATGACACCTCTAATAAAGCTATTTTCAATAAGAAATTCAGAGAGAGTGTCATACCATTTTCTCGGAGACTGTTTGAGTCCATAGATAGCCTTGAAAAGAAAGTAGACAAAATCCAAATGATCTGGATCTTCAAAACCAGGAGGTTGCTCTACATATACCTCTTCATCCAGCTTTCCATTCAGAAAGGCACTCTTGACATCCATTTGATAAACTTTAAAGTTAGAGAATGCTGCAAATTCCAGAAATATCCTGATGACCTCTAGTCTAGCCACTGGAGCATAGGTTTCATAATAATCAATGCCTTCAGCTTGAGAATACCCTTTAGCTACCAGTCTTGCTTTGTTTCTTGTAACCACACCATCTTCATCTAGTTTATTCCTGAACACCCACCGAGTACCAACAACTTTCTTGTGTGTAGGTCTAGGTACCAGTTTCCAGACTTGTTGATGTTCAAACTGATTGAGTTCATCTTACATAGCAATCACCTAATCTGGATCAGTCAGTGCTTCCTCAATCTTCTTAGGTTCCATCTCAGAAAGAAATCCTGAGAACAGACACTCATTTTGAGTAGCACGTCTAGTTCTGACTCCAACATCTGGATCACCAATAATCAACTCAAAAGGATGAGCTTTATTCCAGACAGTCTGTCTTGGAAGATTTGATCTTGATGATTCGCCTTGAAATTCATTGGGATGTTGTGTCCTACTAGTTGATCCTTCAGCATCTCCCCCTGAGTTGTTGCCATGTTGACTTGAAGATTCTCCGTCAGTAGCAGTGGTATCTCCATTGTTGCCAAAGTTTCCATCACCATTACCTTGAGTATCATCATGATTAACAGGTTCTTCACCAGCAACAACCTCAGGTTCTTGACCATGTTCTGATTCTGAATCTGGCATATCATCAAACTTCAGTTTCTCAGAAGGATCTTCAGTTTGGATATTAGGGAGTTTAGTGTCATCAAATGTAACATTGACACTTTCAGTTAATTTGAGTTGATCAATGATATACACTCTGTATGATCTTCTTCCATATCCAACAAAAATACCCTCATATGCCTTTGCCTCAAATTTACCACGACGATCATCTCCATCCTTGAGCACGAAGCATCTGGCACCAAATACATGAAAGTATTTGATAGAAGGTTTCTGTTCATTCAAAATCTCATAAGGAGTTTTCATGAAGTCTTTGTTGATTAGAGTTCGATTCTGAGTATAACATGAAGTATTGACAGCTTCAGCCCAAAAGTACATTGGAAGACCTGATTCACTTAACTTCGTTCTTGCAGCTTCAATCAATGAACAATTCTTCCTTTCTACCACTCCATTTTGCTGAGGGGTTCTAGGAGCTGAAAATTGTCTGGTAATCCCTTTGTCTGTACAGAATCCATTGAGAAGTGAATTCTTGAATTCTGTTCCATTATTTGACCTTATTGCTATAACAGGGACATTAGAATCTATCTCGATCAACTTGATATGATCAATCACAACTTGTGGTGTTTCATCCTTAGAGTGAAGGAATAAAACCCACGTATACTTGGAATAGTCATCAACTATCACAAGACAGTAACACTTCTTTGACATCGAAAGGACATTAACTGGTCCAAATAAATCCATGTGCAATAATTGCAGAACACCAGTTATGGAGGATGTGTCAGTGCCTTTGTGACTTGCTTTCTTTGACTTTCCTTTCTGGCAAGCCTCACATAGTACTTCTGGGGAGAATTCCAGTTGAGGCAGACCTCTGACCAATTCTCTTTTGACAAGAGAATTCATTATTTTGAAATTGAGATGAGAAAGTCTCTTGTGCCATAGCCAACTCTCATCTGACGATGCCTTTGCATAGAAACAATTGACTTCAGGATTGCTTCCAGAGTTCATGTCAGCTACGAACAGATTTCCTTTCCGGATTCCCATCAAGGAGGGTTTTTCACTTTTCTTGTGCAGAATCTGACACTTGAGCTTTTCGAATAAAACATTGTAGCCGTTGTCACAGAACTAACTAATGCTAAGCAGATTGTGTTCAAGTCCTTGCACAATATACACATTTTCAATGATAACATTTCCAGCTAGCAAACAACCATATCCCTCCGTTAAATCTTTGCTATTATCTCCAAAGGTAACCACTGGGCCAGCTTTCTCAACCACATTTGATAGCAGGGCTCTATCTCCGGTCATATGTCTTGACGATCCGCTGTCAAGAATCCACACTACCGGTTGTACCTGTTTAATGCCCTACAATACAAATGGATTAGACCTTCTTCGGAACCCAAGCTTGGCTGGGTCCGGCATACTTGTAAAATTGGCCTTTATCAGGCAAAACAACATTCTTAATTTTACTGTTCTCAACTTTCTCAATGACTGGACATTTGACCTTGTGAACAGCCTTGACAAATTTCTATTTAGGCTTAGGTACAAATGTCTCCTTTCTAGCTTTAGGAGGACTAGCAGTCTTAGACCTATCATGCTTCCTATTATTCACATGCTGACGAGGAGTAGTCTTATCATTAGAAACATGCTTACCATTAAAATAAGCATACATCAAATTAAAAGCACAAGACATACAATCAGGAACACCACATGCTTTATAAGAGGAATTAACAATAGGCAACTTATGCATGGTAGACATGGCATTTGTGTTATCCAACTCATGTGTGTCTGAGTTAGTCTCAGTTGATTTCACAACTTTGACTGGAACCTTTGACACACTTGACTTGGAAACAGCTTTCTCATTAGCATGATCTTCATCACGAATTTCTTCTTGAATAATAAATGAGGTCTCATCAAATGGTTCAGCAATTGATTCTTTATAGAGGGGTTCATCAACACCCTTAAACACATGTGGTACTTCCCTGCCTTTAGCACAGACATGAGGAGGGGAGTTTATGTCTAATTTTCCAATAGCAACATTGTAATCATAACCTATTCCAGATGTTTGATTAACAGCTTGCTTATTGTAAAACTCTTTGGACTTCGAACAAGAATTAAAGTAAGCTTTAACCTTAGCCTCAAGACCGGTGATCTTGTCTTTGAGAATAGTTTCGAGTTGTCTATAACAGTCAACTCTATTCTCTAGAAAAGATACTTGTTCTTTTAATTTATCTTGATTAATGTGCACAAGTCTTAATTTATTGACCTCTTTCTCAAGGTCTTTGATTTGTTGATTTAACATTTCATTATCACGATGAGCACAATCTAAGGAACCTCCTAGATGATAAACTAATTCAGCATCAGTAAATTTTACCTCTTTTCTTGACGATGAGGTGTTTGCATCACTAGCCATGAGAGCAAGATTCCTAACTTCTTCATCTTCATTGTCAGTATCATCCCAGCTTCTTCCCTTTTCCAGGTAAGCCCTTTCAGATTTACTCTTCTGATTAGAATCATAAGAGTTCTTCCTAACTTGTTTTGGCTTCCTGCATTCTGTGGCAAAGTGTCCCAACTCATTGCAGTTGAAGCATCGAATGGTGCTTCGATCAACCATCCCTATTTTGTACCCACCACTTCTGGTGTTAGAGGATGAAGATCCACCTTTCTGGAACCTGTTGTAGTTGGACTTGTACTTGAACTTGGGATTCCTCTTGAATCTGACATTGGAGAATCTCTTGACAATCAGGGCCATTAACTCATCCTCCAATTGCTCCAGTTCTTCCAAGGAATAAAAATCATCTCCTGATTGATTTGTAGTAGGAGGATCAAATTCTGCTACTATCACATTTTCTTCAACCTTGGAAGACTGTACCATTCTTTCTGACTGTTGAGATTGTTGTTGATATTATGGTTGTTGTTGTTGTTCATCAGCTACTAGAGCAGTAGACGTGCTGACCACTCTTCCTTTCCTGTAAACTTCCTTCTGCTGAATCTGCTCCAACTCATAAGTCTTTAACACACCATAGAGCCTTTCCAAAGAAATCTCACTCAGATCTATTGCTTCTCTTATGGAAGTGATTCTATGTTCGAGATGAGTTGGCAGTGTTAAAAGGAACTTTTTGTTGACCTCCCTGATGGAATATTATTTACCATTAATGTTCAGGTTGTTGATCAATGCATTGTATCTCTCAAACACTTCAGTGATTCCTTCTCCTGGATTGGATTTAAAGTATTCATACTCAGAGGTTAGGATTTCTAACTTGTTCTCCCTAACTTCCTCTGTGCCTTCATTAATAACCTCAATAGTTTCCCAGATGTGTTTGGAATCTTTACAGTTCATCACATGTCTATTCATCAAGGGATCAAGGGAATCTACTAAAATTAATTGAAGGCTAGCATCCAGGGAGGCTTCTTCTTTTTCAGCAGGAGAAAAATCCTCAGGATCTTTCACATAAGTTCTTGCTTTGGTAATCACCACATCATTTTCTATTACCTCTGGTTCAATAACCATCGGTATTTTAGGACCCTTCTTTAACACTTCCAGATATTTGGAATTTGCAACTTGTAAAAACAATAGCATCTTCCTCTTCCACATAACATAATTTTCTTTATCGAATAGTGGAATTTTAACAGTTCCAACTTTTTGTGTAGTCATTATGAATTTTTGAATAAATAAAAATTCAAGGAGTGAAAGAAACACAAAAGTCTAGGATCTTGATTTGTTCGTTAATCAGAAGGCTCTGATACCAATTGTTAGGTCTCAATATGTTTGTAGAAGGGGGGTTGAATACAAACAATACCGTTTAATCGAATAAAATGCGGAATAAAAAAGTGAAACAAAATTCAAGTTAAATAAAATTATTATTAAACTTGAAAGGTGTTACAACAACGGTATCGTTTACAAGGGATTAATCTCAAATCAATTATCACAAATCTAGAATAAATTCGACATGAACTTTTTCTATTTTTGCAATAAAAAGATCAAATGCTAAAAGCGATTTGAGATTAAGTTCTAGGGATTTCGATCCTCTAGATAGTTACACAAGAACAAGAAAGGTATTTCTAGTAGATTGGATTTAACAATAAATACTAGAAATAAATGATCTGTGAATTTGAAATAATTTCTCTGCAGGTTTCTTTTGTTCTGTGTTTTGCTGAATGATATATTCAATGCTCTGTCTTCTTAAGAATGATCTGCTTCTTTTTCTTTTTATCAATCAACCCGAGAGAAAAGAGCTGGCATGACAATCCAATTACCTCAGCAAGACTTTCGGTAGGACTATCCTTAGAACTAGCAAGACTTTCGGTAGGACTGTCCTTAGAACTAGCAAGACAATCAGAATGAACTAGCAAGACTTTCGGTATGACTATTGATTGTCATACCGATTGTCATATTAGTACAAAAGATTGTCTTGCTGAATTAAAACAGATTTTTAATCAAATAATAATTCTGAATTAATTAATCAATTAATTCAATTAATCAATAAATTAATCTTTGCAGATTTAATTTATTTTCTTAATTAAATTATATGACTTAATTAATTAATAGAGAATTAGTACCAATCTTGAGCAGCAACCATTCTTCTGAAAACCTTCTGAAAATCACTGTCAATTATGAATCAATTCCACCACTTCAATGTTGACACTCGATGTACTGTCTGGTTCATGAGTGACTAACTTCCGTGACGTTTCTTCATGCCTTGACCTTTATACTCTTTATTTTCTTCAGACTAAATCCTTGTAATTAATTGATACCCTGACGAGATCTCTGTCACTTGATTAAATCCACAATCTTTATTTATATCACTGAGGCTTGATCAATTTCTTGAGCTTCTTCCAGTGAATTAAGTCATCAAGTCTGTAGAAGAACAATGTTACTTAATCCTTTGACATATGTTACTCTGAGAGATCTCTATGACGATAGAACCACTATTTACTTGTTACATTCTTATTTGAGTTGAGTTAAATCCTTAAATAAACAAATAGGCTATGACATATGCCTTTCAGAGTCATTCGAAGCAATTATAAGAATCAGTGTGAAGACCTCAAGGATTCTTAGCGAAGTTATTTGTATCTGGTAGAAGACTTGATAATGATTTGAGAAGATATAGTACGAAGGCCTGAGAGCGAAACTAGTCATCTGTGAACTAGACCATTGCACTAGGTGTTAGTGATTCGTGAAAGGAAACTGAGTACTATCATTAGAACGATTATTAAGTGAGGATTCGTATCCGGGAATACAGGTTTTATGTTTCAGACGAAGACTCAAGAGAGAATACTTGAAGACAAGACAAGTTTGGAAAACAGTGCTCTACAAAAACTACATCAAAGTGATCACTATCTTGTAGTAGGAGTCACCCTGATCAATATATTGAATATCAGAAACAATATCCTGGTAATATGATACAATATTTAATTACAAGAACTGATCGTGACTTGGTACAAGCCTCAGGGAATAAATAAGAGCCAAAATAAGATCAGAATTGCATGTATGCACCCCTTGGTTGCTGTTAGGAATATGTTGTGTACTTGATGATAAGTTAAACAAAACACTTAGTAGATTTAATTTAGTAATTTTGTAGCTTTCAACGGATGATCACTTTAACATCCGTTGAAAGAGTAACTTATGTATTAATAAGTTTAGTGGCACATTCCTGCATATTGTAATGCCTTAGAGAACTAAATGTTGTAGAATGTTTTAAGTCATGTTTACTACTAGATTGATATGCAAGATAGGTTGGCTAATTGTAAATATTAGATGCCTCGTAATCTTGTATAAATGAAATGGAGTTAACTGCTATGAAGATAGTCTCAGCGGACGTTCCACAAGGCTTTAACGGATGATCAACTAAAGCTTCAACGGATGTTCAACAAGACTCTCAACAGATGATTCCACATAATGTCAAAGGATAATCTAACTGAGTTTTAACGGATGAACAAATTCAAAAGAGCAGTTGATAGTCACTTGACAGTCAAATGCGTTAATTGTATGCAAATAGAATATGGTAGCCTATTTGCAGGTTTTAGAGAATAAATGAGCATTTCCATTTCCATGCTAAACTGAAGATATTCAAAGATGCTGGATTGAGAAATGAAGCAGCGTGAAATTAGAATAGAAATATTTTTTCTTATTTGTTTGTCTCTTTATCATGTAACTTGGTAATATATAAACCAAGGGTAGCAAGTAGAACAATTATCCAAGTTAGTAAGCAATTACTAGAGAAATAGATAAAGCCATATCTGTAAATAATTTCTCTGTTCTTGTAAGTTAAACTTGTAAGCAGCTGTGTGCAAAGACATTGCATCACAGAGTTCTCATATTAGTATATATCTCTAGTGGAAAAATTCAATCCATCATAAAGTTTTTAAATACTTGTATTTGATTACTTTAAGTTTGATTTCTTCAATACTTTCATTCCACACTTTAGCTAAATCAAACATTGTTATATATTCATAGTAGAACGGTTCTTAAAATTTAAAAATAGCCAGAATTACATTCAACCCCCTTCTGTAATACTTTGTTAGATTGTTTGGGAATAACAATTAGTATCAGAGCAAGCTATTGAAGAACAAAGAGTTTAAAGATCACAAAAACTAACAAGATGAGCAGAAAAAATGTTAGAGTAAAAAATCCATTTCTGGACAAAGACAACTATCACCATTGGAAGGTGAAGTTGCACCTGCATCTCCTCTCTCAAGATGAAGAATATGTGGACTGCATTAAGAAAGGTCCACATGTCCCTATGAGAGCTGCTACAGGAAATGAGCCATCCATCCCAAAGCCTAGAGCAGAATGGTCTGCTCCAGATATTGAACAAGTTCATAAGGATAAGAAGGCCATGAACATTTTGTTTAATGGTGTTGATGGTGACATGTTTGACAACATCATAAACTGCAAAACTGCTAAAGAGGTCTGGGATACTATTCAAGTTATATGTGATGTAACTGAGAAAGTAAGGGAAAATAAAATACAACTCTTGATTCAGCAATATGAGCATTTTCATAGTGAAGAAAGTGAGTCACTTACTGACATTTTCAGTAGATTTTAAAAACTACTGAATGCTCTAAAGTTGCATGGAAGAGTCTATCAAACAAAGGACTCAAACCTCAAATTCCTTCGATCTCTACTAAAGGAATGGAAGCGAATGACAGTCTCACTAAGAAACTCTCAAGATTACAAGAAATTCACCTTGGATAGACTGTATGGGATTCTAAAGACCTATGAGTTTGAAATAGAGCAAGATGAGAAGCTGGAGAAAGGAAAAAAGAAAGGAGGATCCATTACATTGAATCTGCACCAAACCCTAGAGTTTGTGAAGGCAAGGGAAAAGGGCTAGTAGCTGAACATGAATACCATCTTAGTCAAGATGATATGGAAGATATAGATGTGCATTTGGCTTTTCTATCCAGGAGGTTTACCAAGCTCAAATTCAAGAAAAATTTTGGAGCATCCAGGCCAAACAGAAACATGGTTGACAAGTCAAAATTCAAATATTTTAAGTGTAGCTTGAGTGGTCATTTTTCCAATGAATGCAGAAAGCCTGATTTTGATAAAAGAAGTTTGAGCCTGTGGATTACAAAAAGAAATACTTTGAGTTGCTCAAACAGAATGAAAGGGCTTTTCTAACTCAAGAAAATGACTGGGCTGCTGATGGACTAGAAGAGGACGAAGATACAAGCTATGTCAATCTAGCACTTATGGCCAAATCAGATGAATCAAAAGTCAGTTCATCCAGTAATCAGATAATAACCACTAATCTAGTATATTTATCTAAAGCTGAGCGTAATGATGCTATATATGATATGTCTACCGAATTATATCATCTGCGTGTTATACTCAAGTCTCTCACTAAAGAAAACACTAAACTTAAAGAGGAAAATCTGTTTTTAAGTGAAAGAAACAATGTGTTAGCGACTCAATTTGTTAAGCCTGAAAAATTGAAGATAGAGTGCAAGATTGCCAAAGATGAACTGACTGAATCCTTAAAGAAAGAGGATATTTTAAGAAAGCAACTTGAACAAGAACATGAAGTAATTAAGGCATGGAAATCATCTAGAGATGTCCATGCTCAAATTACTAAGTTGAAGGTATAGAATCCTTCTGTGATGAAGCCTGGAAAAAGAGCAAGGAGAAACTAGATTCTAATTTGGTAGAAGGACTTTCAACGGATGTGGATTCGATGGATGAAGAATGTTATCCATCGAATGATCAAAAGAATTATCCGTCGAAAGACAAGGAACCACATCCGTTGAGTGAAAGAAAGCCAGTTAGCAAAGCCAAACTAGCTAAGCTAAATGAGAAATATGGATCAGTTTCTAAGAACTTTGTTCCAGGAGAAACAGTCAAGTGAAAAAGGACAAGAGAGTCATTGTAGGGCATCTGTCAATCAAGCAATTGAATGACAGATTGGAGAAGATTGAAGTGAGAGCAGATATAAAAAAAATAATAGGAATGGGAAAGTAAGAATTAACAAACATAACAATTACACACCTGATAAATCCGTACCTAGAAAAACCTGTGTGAAGTGTGGTAGTGTTAATCATTTGTAAGTTAATTGCAAACTTGCTATGCCTGCTCCCATGTATGCACCTCCTACATTTCCTAGTATGCTTACAATGCCTGTGAATGTTATGCATGCATATAATTTGAATGCACGATTTGCTAATATGCCATTTGCACAAAAACCTTATTATGCTGCATTTAGTATGCCACAAATGCCATTTAGCATGCCTTACTGGAATAAGATGTTTGCACATAATATGTCTTTCCATGTTAACCAGCCTGTGCATGATAATTCTGCAATGATGAATGGTTTTAAGGGTTCTACTCAATTGACTAAGAATGTATCTCAAATATCTAAGTCAAATGAGGACAAGCCTAAGAAACCTAAGAAAAAGGATAACAAAACAGGACCCAAGGAAACTTGGGTACTAAAATCAACTTGATTTGATTTTGTTGTGTGTAGGGAAACATAAAAAATATTTGGTATTTGGATAGTGGGTGCTAAAGGCACATGACTGGAGATTCTACCCTGCTCACTGAGTTCAAGGAAAGAGCTGGCCCAAGTATCACTTTTGGAGATGACAACAAGGGTTATATTGTGGGATATGGCTTGATTTCAAAGGAAAATGTCATCATTGAGGAAGTTGCCCTAGTGGATGGACTCAAGCACAATTTGTTGAGTATCAGCCAACTTTGTGGTTAGGGCAACTCAGTAACATTCAATTCTGAAGCCTGTGTTATGACCAACAAGAAGAACAACAAAGTGGTTCTCACTAGAGTGAGAAAAGGAAATGTGTACCTAGCTAACTTCAACTCATCAAATGCAAAATCTGTCACTTGTCTCTTTAGCAAGGCGATTCAAGATGATAGTTGGTTGTGGCACAAGAAGCTATCCTATCTTAACTTCAAGACTATGAACAAACTAGTCAGGAAAGATTTGGTAAGAGGTATTCCTTAAGTGGAATTCTCTAAGGATGGATTGTGTGATGCCTGTCAGAAAGGAAAACAGATCAATGCATAATTCGGAAAGAAGCTTGACTCAACAATTGAAGAACCTTTACAATTACTACACATGGTTTTATTTGGACCAGTCAATGTATGGTCCATCTCAAAGAAAAAATAATACCTAGTAATTGTGGATGATTTCTCAAAGTTCTCTTGGACATATTTTCACAAATTCAAAGATGAAGCTAGTTAAATCATCATTAATCACATAAGGCAAGTCAACAATCATCCTGATTTCAAAGTAAGAAGAATCAGGAGTGACAATGGAACTGAGTTCAAAAATTCTGTGATGAGATTATTTTGTGAAGTAAATGGGATCATGCATGAGTTTTCAGCAGCAAGAACTACACAACAAAATGGAGTAGTGGAAAAGAAGAATAGATCTCTTATTGAAGTTGCAAGAACAATGCTAGAAGAATCAAAGTTACCAACATACTTCTAGGCAGAAGCTGTAAATACTGCATGCTACACTCAGAATATTTATCTGGTAAATCAAGCAAAATATATGACACCCTACCAATTGTCAAGAACAGGAAGCCAACATTAAACTTTCTTCATGTCTTTGGCTGTAAATGCAATATCTTAAGGAATCAAACTGATCAGCATGGAAAGTTTGATGTCAAAGCAGATGAAGACAGTTGTGTTAGATATGCAGTTGGAAAAGCATACAGAGCCTACAATCTTAGAACCAACATTGTTATGGAATCTATACATGTTGTGTTTGATGATAAAAATATTGAAGGACTGCAAGATGGAGATTTCCATGAAAGCCTCAAATTTGATAATGTTGAGATGATTTGTGATGCTAGTGATGGTGAGAGTGATCAAGAACCAATATCTAAGGACAATGCATAAAAGTCTATAACTAATGAAGCACATAATTCATCATCCGTTGAAAGACTAAGTGCATCATCCATTGAAAGACAATCTGCATCATTCGTCGAAAGGCAAAGAACAACATCCGTTGATCCATCAAATGGAGTTTGAAAGCCAATTCAGATCACAATCAGAAAGAACCCCATCTTCAAGTCAAAGATTTACAAACTCAGGGGGAGTGTTTTATAATCAAAGCTCAGTCACTCATCAAGATAATTATGAGGCCTCTTCATCTAGAGCTAATCTACCACAACAGAGAAAATGGACAAAAGATCAACCATTTGAGTTAATTATTGGTAATGCATCTTCAAGAGTACAAAAAAGAAAAGAAACTCAAAAAAAATGTATGTATATCAGCTTTCTATCTCACGAAGAGCCTAAAAAGGTAGAAGAAGCTCTCTTGGATCCTGATTGCATTTTAGCTATTTAGGAGGAGCTAAACCAATTTGAAAGGAATAAAATTTGGAAACTGGTACCCAATCATAAAGGAAAGAATCCTATTGACACCAAGTGGGTATTCAGAAACAAGATGGATGAAAATGGCATAGTAGTCAGGAACAAAGCTAGATTGATTTCTAAGGGCTATTGTCAACAAGGAGGAATAGATTTTGATGAGACCTTTACTCCTGTTGCAAGATTTGAAGCCATCAGAATTTTCTAGCTTATGCAGCCCATGCCAATTTCAAAGTCTATCAAATGGATGTTAAAAGTGCCTTTCTAAATGGAGATTTGGAGGAGGAAGTCTATGTCAGTCAGCCTCCTGGTTTTGAAGACCCCAATTTTCCAGATTATGTCTACTATCTTTTGAAAACACTTTATGGACTGAAACAAGCACCTAGAACATTATATGACACTTTGTCAAAGTTTCTCTTAGAAAATCATTTCACAGAGGTACTGTTGATAAAACTTTATTATTTAGAAATGTTAATGGCTCTAGTATACTTGTTCAAATTTATGTAGATGATATTATATTTGGCTTTACAGATGAAAAACTTTGCAAAAAGTTTGCCAAATTGATGCAAAGTAAATATGAAATGAGCATGATGGGAGAAATAACTTATTTTCTTGGTTTACAAGTTAAGCAAGTTAGTGATGGAATTTTCATTAGTCAAACCATATATATTTATGATTTTTTAAAGAAGTTTGACTTATTGGATTGCACATCTGCAAAAACTCCCATGACCATTGCGACCAAACTTGAATTAAAAACTACTGAAAATTCTGTGGATATTTCAAGCTATAGGGGCATGGTTGACTCACTTTTATATTTAACCAGTAAGTCAGATATAATATTTGCTACTTTTCTATGTGCTAGATTTCAGGCTGATCCTAGAGAATCTCATTTAGTGGCTATTAAGTGAATTTTCAGATATCTCAAAGGAACACCAAAAATTGGCATTAGGTACCCTAGAGATTCTGGTTTTGATGTAACCGGTTACTCAGATGCAGATTATGCAGGTTGTAAAATTGATAGAAAAAGTACTACAGGAGCCTGTCAATTTCTAGGAAACAAGCTAGTATCCTGGTTCAGTAAAAAGCAAAATTCAGTCTCTACCTCTACATCTGAGGCTGAATATATTGTTGCTGGTAGCTGTTGTGCAAAGATTTTATGGATGAAAAATCAACTGTTGGACTATGGTCTATAGGTGAATAAGATTCCTATTTTCTGTGATAAAAGTGTTATTGCAATTACTGAAAATCCATTACAACATTCAAAAACCAAGCACATTGACATCAAATGCCACTTCATTAGAGAGCATGTTATGAATGCTACTGTGGAACTTCATTTTGTTCTAACTGAGAAGCAACTTGTAGACATCTTTACCGAGCCACTTGATGAATCTACCTTTACTAGGTTGGTAAGTGAGTTAGGTATGCTTAATTTCTCTTAATTGGTTTTGATGTCTAAGCACTTTGATATGCAGCCAGAGTAAAATTTGATATTTCCTGTCAAAAGATGAAATTTTAGCTAATTCAGAATTTACATCTCGACGGATGTTTATTATCCATTGATAATGAATATCCGTTGAATTCTATCATCCGTTGAAGTATCAAACATACTATGGGTACTTTACCCTTATCCGTTAAATTGCTTTCAATCTTAGCCGTTAATTTTTGGCATTATCTGTTGAATTTACTTATAGCCTGTAAGTATAATTCGATGGATAAACATTAGAATTTTGACAGTTTTCTTAATTTTAAACGGCTCTTTTAGGAAAATTTGATTGGTTACTTTATTTTTACTTTTAATTTTTAACCGTTTATTTTTGAGAAAGTATAAAAGCCTATTTCATTTTTCATTTTTACTTTTATCTTTCTCAAGCAATTTCTCTAACTCTCTTCGTCTCCAAAGCAAAAACCCCTTTTCTGCAACTACTTTCAATCACAACAATGACACCAGTAGTCAAAATCATGTCTCAAACTGGGTATGTCTATAATATGAACAAGTTTATAGCTTTGGTGAACAAGCAAATTCCTGCATCTGAAGACTATCACAAAATGATGGACTTCATTCAAAGCTGCAAACTGAGTTATGCAATGCTTGAGTCTCCAATCATCTACTGTGAGGTTGTTGAGGAGGTTTGGACTACGATTGTGTTCAACTCCAAGGATAAAACCATTACCTTCTCTCTGAAAGGTAAGGAACACTGCATAAACTGTGATGCTATTGAAAAATGCTTTAAATTTCCTGAAAATAACACTCTTGCTCTACACACAGACACTGATGTGAGTAACATGCTTATCTCTCTGGGTTATGCTCTTACTGCCACCAAGTTAGGTGAGGTTAGGAGACTAGGCTTTAGGAAAGAATGGAGCGTTCTATGTGATTCTTTTATTAAGGTGTTTTCTAGTAAAGTTAGCAATTTTGATGTTGTAACTTATTCACTTGTTAACATGCTTTATACGCTTCTTAGTGATAATTATTTTAATTTCAGCACCTCTTAGATGTATGAATTATGGAGTAAATTAGGGGATACAAAGAAGAGGTCTAAGAACATCTATTATGCTAGATTCTTTATGATGATAGATAATTTTATTTCTGAGAATTTCTCAATTAAGAACCCAACAAACAAGTTAGATTGTTGGATCCAAGAGAGAAGGGTTATTGCTGATCTTAACAGGGCCAATCACCATAAGGAGGTTACCTTGATCTACATGCCAAGTATGGAGCAGCCTCATGTAAGTGAGGTAAATACTTTTATCCCTACTACTTCTCCACCACCAGTTTTTTGCAGACAACTGTGGCTATGTCATCTGTGATATTGACCAAACAGGTGCCTTCCCAAGCCACTAAAATAAAAGTTTCCAAAACTAAGTCTCAAAGATCCCACTCTAGTTTCTCTCAAAAGGAACTAGTTTCAAAAACTACCTAAACCAAAGAGGGGAGTATGAACGGAAGTAAGTTTTGTGAGGGACATGGTGAATATAAAAGAAACCCTAAGGATAAGGATGGAAAGGTGTGTGTAACCAAGCCTAGCCACACTGCAGTTTCCCAATAAACTGTAGTGCTTAATAAGGATATAAGCTCATTACTAGTTTCATCCTCCCAAAAAGTTGTCACTATTGAAACAAGCTCTCAACCAAGAGCACAGACCAAGAGGGTTAGGGACACAGACTCACCCAAAACTTACACAAGAAAGAAGAAATCTAAAACACTTGGGATACACAGGGTGCACACACTGTGCAAACTGCAGTCAAAGACTCAGTTACAACACCTTCTCAAAGTCGGGTTGATGTGGCTCCTGTAAATATGGAGTCACGGACAAAATCTTTAATAATAGAAGCACCTCACATATAAAACTCACCCACAAATTCTTTGGATGTGGATATGATTCGCACATCAATTCCTGATTCTCCATCTCTAACTCTCATGGAGAAGCCAAAATCTACAGCAAGTGAGCATCATCTTTTAGATGATTTGTTGGCTCACTTGCCTTTTCTTTTTTATTCTACTGAGAAATCTGTGCCAAATCTTAAATCAATCACCACAGATTCTACAGTAGTTTCCACTCCAAACTCTGTCATTTCTACTATCTTGACGGATATTGTTCACCCGTTAACTAGTGATTGTATCTCGATGAATGTGCTTAACAGCAGTCATCCGTTAAAACTCTCAACTACTACCTCGACGGATGCTTCTCATCCGTTGACTATCACTGCACCACTTAAAATCTCAATTATTGTTAGAAGTGTAGATGATTTATTAGTTATACAATCACTCCTAGGATTGAGGGAAGGAAGTGAATAGAGTGAGAGGCTGAGTTGCTCTCAGGAAAAAGGAGAGGAAAATAGTGAAACTATGCAAGCTATTTCTTCCAGCTTGTCAAAAGTGAGTAAGTGAAGTCCCACATTAGTAGGTGAAGGTGAGGGTGTGAGGGTAGGAAGCCAAGGGGAGCCCTTGATGCAAGAAAAAATAGAGAAAATGAGAGAAAAACAGGTACTGAAGAATGGGAAGAGCCCATTGTTAGTGAGTTAAGGGATGTCAATGAGGATGAAAAGAAACAACTATTTCAGCAAGAATATCAAGCTGTCTTTGAATGTGTTTCTTATGAAGCTGAGGCATTTACTCACCCTGTTCCGGCTTATCAAGTTTTGGCTGAACAGGACAATGTGGCTGCTGAGAGAATTCTCAATTTGATGCACACAAATGCTTCCATGCAAAGGACCAAGGATGCAATCACTACCATGCCCTCCATTGCGGGTGATGATTTGGAATATCCAACTGGTGTTTCTCAAGACAGTTTTGGGGATGATGATGAAGATGATGAAGAAGATTTCATGAACATAGAGGGAGAAGCAGGCCCTAGTTCCAGTACAGACACTCCATCATGGATGTTTAGCAAAAAATGCAGTGGGCACCACTTCAAATACACTCTCTTTAAACTAATTCATTAGACTCAGACAGCTCTTCAAGCCATTACTGATGTAAACACCAAGAGTCTTCTTCAAGCCCACCTTGAATCTCTTTAATTGCACAAAATCCAATCTCTTAAGAAAAATCAAGATGTGTCTGAAATCAAGACAGAGATTGGACAAGTCAAAAAGGACATCACTGAAAGATTGGAGTCTATGCTTCCTGCCACTACAATGTTGGATATCACAAGGCAACTCAGGAAAAACTCTGATCTCAGTAGCAAGGTGGATTCTTTGGACACCAGGCTAAAGACTCTAGAAACCTCTGTTACTCAAATCCAACTCCATCAAGCTCAACAAACTCTGCTTCTTCAAAAGCTGGTGGTTGCACAAACCTCAAACTCTACTCAACTTGATGCTAAAAAAAAGGGGGAGAAAGACTTAATCATTCCAGTTAGCCAAGGAGAGTCAGCGAGTGAGGGGAGAAAATGCTCAACATAAATGTCAGCAAGGTAATAGTTCCAGCAATTACCTTCACAAAGCCACCAATACCTGACAGCATTGATTTAATCAACATAGCAACAACTGAGTTGGAGTTGAATGAAAAATGGAAGAACATTGATGAGAACATCAAGAAGAAATTTGGTCCAATTGAGAAACAAGACAAAGTCTTCTCTCATTTCTCTCAATTGAGACCAATTTCAGCAAATTACATGAGCTTAGGGAACATGGAAAGGGGACAACCCTCATCAATTAAATCTCCAAAGGTCAATGTGATTTTTCAGCCAAAAAAAATTACCCAAAAAACTCAGACAAAAATCCATTGGACCTAGTCTATGAAACTCCCAAGCTTGATGAGAAGAAGCTGCTTGGAAGGTCTATTGCTTTCTTCAAAGATCCCAGAGATTCAGTCCTAAAGAAAAGAATTGCTAAAATTTACAGAAATGTCAAATTAATCTATGTGGTGGTTGGACATCCACAGTTTGCAGAGGCTAAGAAAGAAGAAAAGGTGAAGCTTAAACAACAACAAAAGAAAGTTGCTTTAGATGTCAAGAACCAAGCCAAGAAACCTGCAACCACAGATTCAGTAATGCCCACTGTGACAGTTGAGACTCATATTGAAGAAAAGCAAGTAGAACCAAAGTAGATTAAGAAAATGAGATACAAGCTCAAACCAAAGAGGAAGCTGGATTTTGATGAATATAAGGAAGAATATATGCCAACTCTATCTACCACCTTAATTCAAACAGCCATGCCCACAATGGAGCAGGCTAAATTCAAGATTTATCCTGGCATGAATTTCCATGGTAAAACCATAATTCCCAAGGATGAACCTATAGATTGGGAAAGCCTACCACTTCCTGATCTAAAAATTCCAATCCTACCCAAGGAAAATAAAACAAAGAAGAGAGCAATAAAAAAGGTCAAGCTTGTTAGAGTTCAATCCAAAACAATAGCTAAGCCCAAATTAACTGTCAACAAGGGAGATTAACTCTTCATCTGTGACATCAAGGAATTCTCAGACATAAATCTCTACCTGGATGAGCTAGAAAAAGATAGAGCCGTTGATGCTTATAAACATCTTCCAGAGAGATTAGTCTTTAGGTACAAGGGTGGAAAATATCTAACTTCGCCTTTTCACAGAATTCTTAATGAAGGCTTTTCTATACTGGTGAAAATTTTCTCCTCAATAAAGAAGAATTTTGGATTCAACAATGTTGCCAAGAAAATGGTACTGAACAAAATTGAGGAGATAAGGAATGGCTGGAGAGGACCAAATGCACTTCCAAGAGTCCTAACAATTCCATATACAGGAAGTAGAGTGCATTTGATGCCTTACTGGATGATGGAGTTCAAAGATGAAAAATGCACCAGAAGATTCTTCAGATTGGAAGATCAGCTAAAAATTTCAAGCAATGAAGCTCTCATGGAGATGCAATGAATGTTGGATCAGATAAATGAGGATGAATCTGAATTCTACAGGCAACTTCAACACCAGATTGAAGAAAATAATGAAAAATTGGGAAAGAAGATCAGACAGTCAAGGAAATAATCTAAATATGCTCAGTCTAGAGGAGCACCTTGAAAATGGCTTGTGAGACTCTCTATAAATCTTCCTCTGTATGTTTGTCAATAAATTACAGCATTTGTTAATTTTATCTACTAGAAATCAATCTGTATTCATAGGGTGTTCTGTTATCATCAAGTTTCTGTTAATTATGGCTACAATTCCAGTAGACATAAATTGGGGGAGATTGTTAGGAATATGTTGTGTACTTGATGATAAGTTAAACAAAACCCTTAGTAGATTTAATTTAGTGATTTTGTAGTTTTCAACGGATGATCACTTTAACATCAGTTGAAAGGGTAGCTTATGTATTAATAAGTTTAGTAGCACATTCTTGCATATTGTAATGCCTTAGAAAAATTAAATGTTGTAGAATGTTTTAAGTCATGTTGAGCACTAGATTAATATGCAAGATAGGTTGGCTAATTATAAATATTAGATGCCTCGTAATCTTGTATAAATGAAATGGAGTTAACTGCTATGAAGATAGTCTCAACGGATGTTCCACAAGGCTTCAACGGATGATTAACTAAAGCTTCAACGGATGTTCAACAAGAATCTCAACGGATGATTCTACAGAGTGTCAACGGATAATCTAACTGAGTTTCAATTGATGAACAAATTCAAAAGAGTAGTTGATAGTGACTTGACAGTCACATACGTTGATTGTATGCAAATGGAATGTGGTGGCCTATTTACAGGTTTTAGAGAACAAAGGATCATATCCATTTCCATGCTAAACTGAAGATATTCAAAGATGCTGGATTGAGAAATGAAGCAGCATGAAATTAGACTAGAAACATTTTGTCTTATTTGTTTGTCTCTTTATCATATAACTTGGTGATATATAAACCAAGGGTAGCATGTAGAACAATTATCCAAGTTAGTAAGCAACTACCAGAGAAATAGATAAAGCCATATCTGTAAAGAATTTCTCGGTTCTTGTAAGTTCAACATGTAAGCAGTTGTGTGCAAAGACATTGCATCACAGAGTTTTCATATTAATATATATCCGTGGTGGAAAAATTCAATTCACCGGAAAGTTTTTAAATAATTGTATTTGATTACTTTGTGTTTGATTTCTTCACTACTTTCATTCTGCACTTTAGCTAAATCAAACATTTTTATATATTCAAAGTAGAACAGTTCTTAAAATTTAAAAAGTAGCCAGAATTATATTCAACCCCCTTTTGTAATTCTTTGTTAGATTGTTTGGGAATAACAGTCACAAGTTAGCACACATGGGAATATTTCTAAGGAAAAAATCACTACCTAGCTACACTAGGAAGACATGGTCGTAGGTTGGAAGCCGTACAAGGGAATGGGATCGCAGGTTAGCAATTTAAGCAAAAAAAACACAAGGCAAAACTCCCTCCTTGGTGTCATGGTCACAGATTGGGAGTTAGCTTACACAAAAAGTAAGTTAACTTCCTCCTTTTTTTTTGCTAAATTATGTATATATCAACAAGAAACAAAGGACAAGGAGGGATCTACCCTATGCTCTATGCCAAGCGATAGAGAAAACTATCTATAACCAATCTAAGAAAAAAGATTGGAGATAGAAAGCAACTACCAGAACAAGAAAAACAACAAGCTAAAACAACAAGCTAATACAAGCTAATACAATCAAACAAATCAGGCCTAGAGATAATGGCTCGAGTAAACCATGCAGAACCTTGGAGCTTTGCCATAATATCCTTGTTGATGCCAATTAATAGTTTGCTAGGACCAAAAATTCCCAAGTTGTGAGCCCTTGGATTTCGTTGTCTCCATATATGGTAGCAAAAAACTTGCGCAAAGGAAAGAGCCATAATGCTTTTGTAAGTGTCCGGGGTGTCGGCCAAAGAAAGCAGAAAATCAACCCAAGAAACTCATGTAATGACAATGCCCAGGGGTAACATTAGCTTCGACAAGACCCATCTGCTATAGGTGCAGTGAAGAAAAAGGTGGGAAGTAGTTTCTCGGGCACTGATGCAGAGATAGCACTGCTAAGTTTCCACAAGCACAAAATGGTGAAGTCTAGCCAGAGTATTTAATCTCCCATGGCAAGTGATCCATTGATTATGTGCGTACCTGTTTATATGGAGTTTGTGCCATACAACACTGTGACAGGGAACCAAATATGCTCTAAACCTTAAAGAGTTCCAAATGCTCCACGTTTTTGTTTTAGACACGGCAATACCATCTCAAAGCAACAAATCAGGGCCTGCATGAGTAGTTGGGTGATCAAAAGTTGACAACCAATGCACCAGCTTAGGGTCTAGATGATGGTGCCTTGGATTCGCTGTTGGGATAGACCAACTTCCATTACAAAGAATAGCATTGAGTTTATCACCAGGATGCATCCTATATTGAGAAATTATAGGACAAGAAATCGAAGAAGCTAGGCACTCATTCTTCCACCACGGATCGAACCAAAGTGATATAGAATCACCATTGCCAATTCGATAAGAAATAAACTGCAAAGCTACAGGCCTTAACTTGAGGGTTTGTCTCCAAATCCAAGAACAATCAGAAGGAATCGAAATTGTCCAGAAATGCTTGCCTTTAAGGACTGTTGCATTGATCCACATGGCCCAAAGAGTGCGAGAATTGGAGATAACTTTTAACAAATGACCAATGAGCTGGGCTCTATTCCATTCCAGCATATTTTAATCCCAGTCCTCCTTCCTCACGAGGAAGACACACCGTTTGACAAGAGATTTTAGCTCCACCCTTGTGGTTTATGTTACCACGCCAAAGAAACCGAGTGAGAAGAGATTGTATTGTTGCATGAATGGCTCCTGGGAGGAGGAAGTAGTTACACCAAAAAGCCTCTATGGCACAAATAACATATTTGATGAGCAAAGTACGACCAGCCAAAGAGAGGAGCAGATTTGTCCAAGAATTTAGCCTATTCAAAATCTTTGTGATCAAGGGCATGCAGTCATTAACACAAAGCTGGTTTGTTATCAAGGGGACACCAAGGAATTTAGCAGGAAAACATCCTCGAGGAATCAACAAAGTGTCGAACCAATCAGTGAAGGCACTATCACAATTACAAATAAAACTATTGCTCTTCTGTATGCTTGGGGATACACCACTCCAATCCGAGAATTTAGCAATAGAGTTCATAATATGCATGACAGAATCCTTGGATCCATGAGATAAAAACAAAACATCGTCTGCGAAAAACAAATGAGTGAGCTTCAATTCCTTGCTTCGCCAATGGTATCTAAAATTTGGAGGAACCTTGTTAAGAATGCTGGAAAGCATTTGCATGCATAAAGCAAAGATATAGGGTGACATTGGATCCCCTTGCCTGAGTCCCTTAGTACCTTGAAAGTAACCATGTATGACACCATTTAGTTTGACAGAGAATTTGGTAGTGCACAAGCAAGCCTTGATCCACCTGATAACTATATCCGGAAAGCGAAGTCTAACCAAAACAGCCAAGACAAAATCCCAGTACAAAGAATCAAATGCTTTATGTGAAAGGAATATGTCATAAGTCCAATCATGTATTAGGATTTAGGAATAACTCTTTATGTAATCTGTTTTGATTTCATTGATTTTAATAAAAGACTTGTTTTGTTTTTATTACGGGCTCTATCTATTTAAGTGTTTAAATAAGATATACCATAGTTTAGAGTAAAACTTTTTATGGATTATGATGAGATCATAATAGTGAGACCTAAAAGATGATAACTCTAAACTTAAATAGTTCCTGGTCGTAGGATTACTAACTGATAATTAATAATCCGCAGAGATCGGTACATACTATGCTTAATTCATTATGAAGGATATCTGTTCTCATAGACATTTGTGTGGTGACACTATAGCTAGTATGTAGGTGCTTATTATAGAATAAGTTCACTGAACATGACTCGCACAGCTGAACAACTGATGGAGTTCACTCACGTGTCAGCAGTTGTTCACATAGTGATAGTTGTACAAGTATCCTTAGACTTGAGGTCATCATAGTCATCTTGTGTACACTGAACTATGCTTTGGTTAGTTCTTAGTCTCCAGGGATAATTATTAGGGCTCTACTGGGTATAGGAATTTGTACACGAAGATAGTGTATGATCAATAAAGGATCTACCCCTTCCAGTGAAGGAAGCGAATGTTCAAGGCTGATCCACTTATGCTAGTTCAGGAATCTCTGGCCAGAGTGAATGAAATTAGAAAGGAGTTTCTAATTTGCATAGAACTACGCATAGTAAATGGTAAGCAAGTGATTAAATTAGATAGGCTTGACACGAGATCCATGCCTTGTATTTAATCGGGACATTGTAGGGTAGAAGGAGTTTATTGTATGGTAACTATTCACTGAATAGGTTCTTGGTATTCTAAGCAGTGAATTCATATTATCCGGATAGTCGCGATATGCTAAGAAGTATCCCTCACGATGTAGAATAAATGTGATTAATTAATTAATCATATTTAATAAATTAGAGAATTCATATAAATAATGATAAAATAGTTTTATTATTATTTATTTCTACTACCGGCTTAATATTGAACCTACAGGGTCACACCATAAAAAGAGAATGATTTAATGGTGGAGGAATTAATTAATAATGGCTGATAATTATTTATTTATGAAATAAATAATTAATTGGAAAATTTAATAATTGATTAAATGAGATTTAATTGATTATAAATTAATTAAGAAAAGTTCTTAATATTATTAATTAAAGGATTTAATTTTTGGAAATAAATCAAGAGAGAGAATTATTTCTAAAGTGTTTAGAAAAAGGATTAATAATTAAAAGGTGTTTTAATTATTAATGAGAATAATAAATGGGATAATAATAATAATATTTATGGGAAAATTTCAGCTGAAATTTTTTCCTATAAATACACTATTATAAACCCTATTTTTATTCGAACCCAAAAACCCAAAAGTTTTAAAAAACCAAATTCTCTCCACCTCCTCCTCCTCCTTAACATCATTTTCTTGGTGGATACCGGTGGAGTGCTTCACGTTTGAGGAGCAGCTGCTAAGGATCTCCGATCGTTGCTCTTGGATCGTATATTAAAGGTTAGTAATCGATCCCTATGTTTTTACCACGATTTATATGCTTTTACTTGGATTTTATGTGTGTAAAAGTGTTTTACCATGCCCCCGCTGCGTTTAAAATCCAACATTGGTATCAGAGCTTAGGTTGTATGCATATAGATCTGTGGTAAAAATTTCAGAATTTTATGTGCTTGTAAGAATTAATTATGATTTTTACAAGTTATATCATGGATTAATTTTGTCTGATGAGAAATCGTTTCTCAAAATAATTTTGAATGTTGATCTGGGTTCTACAAGTGTTGTAGATCGTCTGGGTATTTTTTTTCATAATTTTATGATATATAGATTTTTTATTATGAATTTTTGAAGTTGTTTTGATTAAATTCGTAATTAAATATAGTATATATATATATATATATATGTATATTCAGTTGTATATATATATATATATCTATTTGTACATCTGCTGTGTTTGTATTGTCTGACTGCTACTGCACGGAGAAAGAGACAAGGAACAGAACAGGTACGGCAATAAAGAAAGAAGACAGACAAAGGTACAGAGTAAAGGGACAGGCGCGTGCAGAGCACGCAGAAGGGGGGTGTCGCGCATTCCGGGAATGCGTTACACCCTGTGGCGCATTCACGGAATGCGTTACACCTTTTAATTGGTTAAAAGGGTTGTAACGCATCACTGGAATGCGTTACAGGGCTTGTAACGCGTTCCTGTAATGCGTTACAGCCCGACTGTCCACATTAAAATTGATTTTCTAGGAGTTTCGTAACTCCGTTTTAGGCGTGCTATATACCGTTGGATTCATTTTTCCGAGACGGATCTAATGGAGTGATCAATTTTAGTTTATATAAAAGTTTTGAACTGTTTATATTTCCATGAAGTATTTTAAAGCTGTTTTTAACTGTTTTAACTGCTTTTAAATGCTTCATGTGATACATAGAGATGTATAATGCTTAGACCAATATGCTAGATGATGTAACATGCCTACCTTGATGTTTATTCATGTTGATTTATGTGATATATGTTTAGTTTATCATGCGATGATAGATTTAGGTGAACTTAAATGAACATAAGGCGTTTGTTAGACAACCTAGTATAGTGAAATTGTTTCATAACCTTAATAACAATATTATGAATACAATCATAAGATTCTTGTGTTTGTGAAACACGTAATTGAATATGAATTTTCGATATGAGAGAAAGGATGATTCTGTCAACAACAGATTTCTATCTGTAAGAAAGGGTTATTAAGTGACGCCTCTTGACAATGTTCCACCCGATCTGGGAATCATCTGATTATTGATTATTGATTTGAAATATTTAATTTAAAAGGAAGAATCTCTTTATAATATGATTATAATTATAACGTAATATAATCCCTCTAAAATTAAATAATATCAAGTAGTAATTGGCCAATGATACAACGGGCTTGTGTCGGTCATAGCCTTCCAACATGATAGAAAAGTAATTCTTTTTTTGAATCATTGTCGGTTCGTGCTACAGCCGAGGGCTTTGATTTCGAAATAAGAAATACTTGTCTATTACATAGAGATGTGTACATTGAATAAGAATCTAAAGGTCGGTACGTGCCACAGCCGTGGGCCTTTGGGGACTGATTCAACTGTACAGAATGTTGGGTTAGACTTTGCATAGAATATTGAGTTTGTCATGCTACAGCCGAGACTCAATTATTCAAGAGGCTAAAGTTTGATTAGGGAATAACATAAGATGTAATTGACAAGAGTTTTCTGCCTATTGAACATTACATGGCGGTTCGTGCTACAGCTGGGGTTGTGTAATGGAATGTAGGATCCCTATTCCCACTAGCATTATGAATGCTTAATTTTTCACGTAGGGGGTTGAATAAATTAGGTAAACTAGTGGGAGCCACTTATGAATAAAGACCTGATTCATATAGTGCTTTTAAAATGAAATCGATTATTTGCTAAGTGTTGTTATGTGTTTATCATTTACAGATTTACTTTGTACGTTATGTCTTCTGCACTATTACTCAGGAGCATACTGGATGCTCACAAATTGACTGGTCCTAATTATGCTGACTGGCTTTAAAACTTGAGAATTGTTCTCAGGATTGAGAAGCTGGAATACGTGATTGACTCACCTAAGCCTACTGAACCTGCTAGTGATGCACATAATGATAAACATGTTGTGTATCGTAAGTGGATAGATGATGCAAATGTTGCACAATGCATCATGCTAGCTTCCATGAACATTGAGCTACAGAAGCAACATGAGCATATGGATGCTCACACTATCCTAATGTATCTACAAGAGTTGTATGATGTGGCGGGGATGACAGCTCGATATGAGATATCGAAGGAGCTGTTCGGTTGTAGGATGTCTGAGGGATCATCTGTGAATGACCATGTACTTAAGATGATCAATTTGATTGAACGTCTTGGACAACTTGGTTTTGCCATGGATGGGGAGCTGAGCCAAGACTTGGTCTTGCAATCGCTTCCGAGTTCGTTCTCACAGTTTGTTGTGAACTTTCACATGAATAAGTTGGATGTCAGCCTGCCTGAACTCCACAACATGTTGAAGACTGCGGAATCAAATTTTCCCCCTAAGAAGAGTTCTGTTCTTCTAATTGGTGAAGGTTCCAATCCTAAGAAAAGGAAGAGGAACTCTT
The DNA here is from genome assembly GCF_009905375.1 of Apium graveolens. Classification (NCBI taxonomy): domain Eukaryota; kingdom Viridiplantae; phylum Streptophyta; class Magnoliopsida; order Apiales; family Apiaceae; genus Apium; species Apium graveolens. The sequence continues at coordinate 119,677,341 of NC_133649.1, forward strand.
CCAAGAAGAAGAAAGTAGGTGAAAAAATGCCGGTTCCACCAAAAGCTGAAGACCCCAAGAGCAAAGTTGTTTGCTTTCACTGTAACAAGGTGGGGCACTGGAAGAGGAACTGCAAGGTTTACCTTGCAGAATTGAAGAAGAAGAAGGGTAGTGAGACTACCGCTTCTGATTCAGGTATGCTCATGATAGAAGTGAATATGTCATTAAATCAAATTTCTACTTGGGTATTAGATACCGCCTGTGGTTCTCAAATCTGCAATTTATTGCAGGGACCAAGGAGAAGTAGGACTCTTGAGGAAGAGGAGGTGATTCTACTGATGGGAAATGGAGCAGGAGTTGCTGCTGAAGATGTAGAATCATTTCATTTACATATGCCTACGGGCAAGACTATTGTTTTAAATAATTGTTATTTTGTTCCCTCGATTGTGAGGAATATTATTCCCATGGTAGACTTGGCTGGATTTTCATTTATTATTGAGAATAATGAATGTTCTATTCTTAGAGATAATATTCTTTATGGACGTGGTACTTTAAATAATGGTCTGTATAAATGTGACATAATTTACTTCAGACTGAACAAACTAATAAAAGAAAAGGGATGATGAAAATCTCACTTCATAGTGGCACTGCAGTCTCCATTTAGTAGACATGGAGAGAGGACTGCAAATTTGCTAGGAATGGTACACACAGATGTATGTGGACCAATGTCTAAGAAAGCAATGGGTGGATTTTCATACTTCATTACTTTCATAGATGATAGATCTAGATTCGGATATGTGTTTGATGAAACACAAGTCTGAAGCCTTTGAAAAGTTCAAAGAATATAAGTATGAAGTGGAGAAACAAACCAAATATAGTAATAATCACATTATAAACCCTATTTTTGGAAATAAATCAAGAGAGAGAATTATTTCTAAATCAAGAGAGAGAATTATTTCTAAAGTGTTTAGAAAAAGGATTAATAATTAAAAGGTGTTTTAATTATTAATGAGAATAATAAATGGGATAACAATAATAATATTTATGGGAAAATTTCAGCTGAAAATTTTGCCTATAAATACACTATTATAAACCCTATTTTTATTCGAACCCAAAAACCCAAAAGTTTTAGAAAACCAAATTCTCTCCACCTCCTCCTTCTCCTTAACGTCGTTTTCTTGGTGGATACCGGTGGAGTGCTTCACGTTTGAGGAGCAGCTGCTAAGGATCTCCGATCGTTGCTCTTGGATCGCATATTAAAGGTTAGTAATCGATCCCTATGTTTTTACCACGATTTATATGCTTTTATTTGGATTTTATGTGTGTAAAAGTATTTTACCATGCCCCCGCTGCGTTTAAAATCCAACATTATGCAAATCAATTTTAAGAGCACACTTGGAGGAGCTCGAGTCCCTGTCATACCCTCTAAATAACTCTTGTGCCAGAAGAATATTATCAAATATGGACCTTTCCGGAATGAAAGCAGACTGAGCAATATCTATTATAGAAGGCATAATCAACTTAAGACGAGCTGCAATTATTTTGGAGATGCATTTGTACATTACAGTACAGAGAGAGATAGGTCTGAAGTCACTCATACGAGTAGGAGAATCTACTTTCGGGATTATAGAGATGATGGTAGAGTTTATACCTGAAGGAAGAAACCCTGTGTCGAAGAACTGTTTAATCGAGGCACAGAAAGGGGGTCCCGCGGTGCTCCAAGTAGCCAGGAAAAACTTCAAGTTAACTCCATCTGGGCCAGGAGACTTGTTTTTCTTCATCCGTGTCAAGGTGTCATAAATCAGAGTGTCATTAATCGAAGCACTAAGTAATGCACCCTGGGTGTCTGTGAGAACTTTACAATCAACAGTTTCAAGATCAATATGAGGGTGATGCACCACAGGCCCCAGTAAATTTTTAAAGAAATTAACAGCTACAGTAGCACAAGGAAGTTGGCCATGCATCATAATGCCATTATCATCTTCAAGAGCAAGGATCTTGTTATGGTTCCAATTGGATTTGCATTGTTTATGAAAAAACGAGTTGTTCCCATCCCCGAGACCCATCCATGTAATTCTGGATTTCTGAAGGTACAAAGATTCTTCCTCTACAAGTGCCAAATTGAGTTTAATAATCAAATCTTTCTCCATAGTGAGGAGAGAAGGGTCCTAACTACTAAGCATGCACAACTGAAGTTCCTCGAGTTGAGATCTAGAAAGTAAGACATTGGAGGAAACATCTCCATGGTCCTTGTTTAGCTGCCTAAGTAATACCTTGGCCTCTTTCAATTTTTAAGCAAATTGAGTATAGAAGGGACCTGAACAAGGCAAAGTCCAGGCCTTTACAATAGCATCCTGGAAACTTGGTATCTCGACCATAAAGTTGAAGAATTGGAAAGGTTTACTCAGTCTTTGGAGTTGCATAGGTTCCTAAAAAATAATAGCATTATGATCCATTAAACCCCTTGGTTTAATAAAAGCATTCCCCTTCGTAAATAAATTAAACCATGCACCATCAGAAACCATACGATCCAGCCTTTTATTAATAGGACTAGCTTCACGATCCCCTACTGTTCGAACACTACCAAGCCCACAATGAGCAAGGAAATCCTTGAAAACCTGCATATCCGGAGTCCAATGTTCCCTACCACCCGATATTTCTCCAAGGCTAGTGACACAGTTAAAGTCACCAAGGAGACACCAAGCCAAAGAAGTGGTGCTCAAATTCATACAATAATTCCACAAAGGCACCCTGTCTGGAGCATCATTATGGGCATACACAAATGAGACCAAGAAAGACAAATTCTTTTCTAAAAAAGTAGCAGTACATGTGATCACCTGACTAGATAAAGAATGGATAGAGACATCCCAAACACTCGGGTTCCAGCCAACCCAAACTCGACCATTATAATGGTGATCATAATTAAAACACCACTTCCAATCTTTCCTGATTTTCTTTGAAATAATTAGAGCATTAAAACTCTTAACTTTAGTTTCAAGAAGACCCATAAAATTAAGTTTATTTACAGAAATGAAATTATGCAACTCTTTTTGATGAGGGGCTTTGTTGATGCCCCTTACATTCCATACAACAAAATTCATTGTAACCTTTGAAGGCACACTGGCTGAGTGGCCAGCTTAGTGCTTTTTTTGTTTGTAGGACTTTTCCTGTTGACAACTCTTGCGAACCCATCTTCATCTATCAAGTCAGCCTTGGAGGTCTTGAGAGCAATGACCACTGGATGAACTGGTTTCTTGGGTGCTAAAGAAGCCAAATTTGATGTGCGGGGTGCAGGCGTTGCAGGCGCTGGGGATACCTCAGGCACTGCAGAAAAAGGTTGCACACGAGCTGCGTCCCGACTACGACCCTTGCGTCTTTTTTGACCCGGGGATTTAATTGCTACAATCTCCATAATATTGTCAATGACCGTATCAATGGGGGCTAACACATCTGTGGTATTCTCCAAATTAGCTGTAACAATTTCCTGGATATGAGTCTCAGAAATGTCCACATTAGGAACCAAGGCATTGCTTTCCAAATCTTTGTCATAGTCTTCCAAAACAGCATCATCACCATTTGAAATCAACATATTTTCTTCATTGAGTTGCACATCTTCTAGAGTCTGATCATTATCGAGCACCAAGTCACATCCCAGAAATTCTCCAAAGACAACTGGATTGACATCAATATCCTTATCTTCTTGAACATTATTTTTCCCTGTTTAATTTATCTCTTTTCCATGAATGTTTGTCTTTGTTGCTTTTGCAGCTCTAGGATTTACACCACCTGGCCTATTTCTAGGAGCTGGATTAACTGCATTAGGGTTATGAATACATCTAGAAAAAGAATGCCCGAAAGCATGATAATGACTACAAGAGTATGGCAATTGAGGATAAATTATACTAACTTTAACAAGTTCTTCTTCCCCACATTCATCCAAAACTGTAACCCAAATAAAATCAGGTCTGGGACTAGAGTAAGACAGTAATACCTGAACAGAAGCATACTTTATGGGTTTGAATTTGGCTGTAAATTCATTAAATTTCAGAGGTACTCCAACTGCTTTGGCTAGAAAAGTAAGGCCCTCCCTTGACCAGTAAGAGTGTGGGACTTCTTCGAACTTAATCCAACAAGGAACCGATTTAATCACATTTTTTCTAAATTTGTTTGCTTCCATCCATGGAGCTAAATACAATGTTCTACCACCAATTTGAACAGAGTTTAAAACCAAGACCTCATTTTTTTCTTGAACCGAATCAAATTTGAAAGTGAAGTATCCTTTAGAGCTGTAGAAAACTCTAACCAGTCCTTTGTTTCTTCACATTTTAAAAGCAAAGTCTCGCACATATTTAAAGTCGAAACTACCTCCAATAAAGTGGCCCAAGATACTAGCATTCCACATCTTCCTGGCATTTTGAAGAAATTCCCTTGTTGGTTTTAGAGTTGCAGAACCATCCTCGTTGAAGGTAATCTGGATATTTTGGCTTTACCTTGTGCCAACAGCTGGTATATTCTTAGCAACAATAGAGCTCCAATTTTTCAAAGGGGAGGAATTATAAGCAGGTAAAATCACAAGTTCTGTGGTATTAGTATTAGCTGTAGCCACATGCTCAAAAATATCAACATTCAGTTTATCAATATTCTCAGAATCTTTAGGCACAAAAATAGTCAAGACACCATTTTGAACTTGAATACTACCTTGCAAATCCTCAAGAACAGGGGAAGAGGAGCTACCTTTCTTTATGATAGAATCTAAAGATTGAGTCTAAGATTGCTTAGATGAGTGAGAATTCACACCTTGGCTAGGACCATGTTCCTGTCTCGCAGACCCCCCGCAAGTATGAGACTCATATCTTCTTGAACCTGTCTCAAAGTATCAGGTGAAAGGGGTAATGGATTGGCCACTTCTTCGAACAAAAGGGCATGGTTTGGTGCTGGAAGAGCTAACGGTTGTGGAGCAACATAATTATGCCCAATATAATTCGAAAATTCCTCTGAATTCATGCTCCCTGAATTTTATGAATATCTAGAACCCATAGAGAAGAATTAATAAAGTAAAATAAGAAACGGGAGTTCGTGGTTGAGTAACAATGGCGAAGAGAGTATGGAGAAGATGAGGTAATAAGCTAAAAAAGGAAAGAAATAAAAGGGGGGGAAAGTAAATTGCAATGGGCGGGAGACTAAAATGGAAATAAAGTACAATAAAGCACAAGGACTGCTGGGTATTAGATCCGGATATTAGTATGTAAGCAAGGCAGGGAATAAAACATTTCTAGAGAGAAGGGAGAGCATCACTCTCATATAGTTAACTTCCTCCTTACTTGCTCTAGGTCACAAGTTAGCCTTATACTAACTTCTAGAGTCACAACTTAGGGTGCACAAGGAGACATGGTCTCCAGTTAGGGTGTTAGAGTGAAAAAATAAGTGGAATCTCCTCCTTGTATCACCTAGGTCGCAGGTTGGCTCTATCTAGAGTGTGTGGTCCTAAGTTAGCTAAATTTCATGAAATTAACTAAGTACAAAGTCCCCTTGTAAGCTACTAGTCGCAAGTTAAATCCCAGGGAGTGCAAATTGGCAAATTTGCATGCTGTGCAATTCAAATACATGGACATAAATCAACCATGTATCCCTACTTCTCTCACCTACTTATCAGCCTATATAACAATCGGATGCAGATTGAGAATAAGTATATATCTCCATTTTTAAAAATGTGCGAAGCTCTTGAAGTTTCATCTCAGCACTCACTACACCAAATATGGCCTATTGCAAGACCAAAAAAGCGTTGTGGTAGACCCAATATATGTTACAATAGAATATATGGTAACATATTTGCCAAAAACCAGCGTTGCGTTTGCGGCCGTTGCCATAGACCCTTTTTGTAACGAATTTTAGTATGTTGTAAGACTTTCTTGATTATTACATTAGAGCTTTTTTGTAACACTTTTTCCTGTTGTTGTAACATTTTAAATTGTTACAATAGATCTTGTAACACTTTTGTGTAACATTTTGATATGTAAATATGTTACAAAATGGAGTTTTAGTAACACTTATTTCTGTTTTTGTAACATTTAAGGGTGTTACAATAGAACTTTGCAACACTTTAGTGTAACATTTTTATATTTAAAATGTTACAAAATCGAGTTATTGTAACATTTTTTGTAACATTTTATACTATTTGTAACAAATTTTGGGTTTTTAGTAACATGTGCTTGCAACATTTTTATCTCCTACTGTAATACTTTAAATGTATATGACAACATTTTTGTGCAACACTTTTATATGGTAAAACTGCAATATGTTGTTTGTAATTACAATAACCTGACAAATTATACTTGTCAAAATCCTGAAAACACATTCCAGTTTGCAATTTAGGAAATCCAACAATAACAAGTGGCAACAAACCACATACTGTATCATAGTCTAAACATCAAACCAAGTACTGATAATAGTCTAAATATCAAACCAAGTACTGATAATAGTATAAACATCAGCAACAATATTGTTGGACCAAAATATCAAAAGACCAAGTACCAAAAGTATGCACATAGAAATAAAACTACTGAGCATCATTCATCAGAAATTGCAGTTTCAGTATCATCCTGTTCACCGTCCACCTGATTGTCATCCTCCAAATTCTCATCACCATGATCACTATCCTCACTTTCATCCGTAGAAGCAGCACAAAGCTCTTGAACATCAATGTCGCTGAAATCTGGATTGATTTCTCCAAGTCTTGCCACCACTTTGGTCATTTTATCAAACACCTTTCTTTCTATCATCTCTTGCATTTCAGCCTTGAGTTCCTCCCTTATTGTGTTTTTCAAGTCAGTGACATCAGTAGGCACAGTACTGCCTAGATCTTTTAGCTGCTGAGCCTTATTTGTTTTTCGGCATTTTCCCGATCTACCAAGAAGCCAATTCGGTCCATGACTCGGTTTTTTACCAGCTTGGTCCCCACTGCCATCTTCAGCAACCAATGTAGTCTACCAAATTAACAGGTATAGGGGGTTTTTCGTACCGATCAGGTAGACTGAACTACAAGTCTTTATATACATTACAAGTCTTTATATACATTATTCGTTGTTAATGAGATTCGGACATACACGGATATACATATATTTAAATGAAGACCTCCTGTTACTGTTACTAATTAAACAAAGATATGATTCCTAAAATTAAAAATTAGAAAAGAAACAAGAATGACATTTGATCCAAGATTAGGCATTTAAACATAACGTTATTTTCTCATGTTCCGTAGCTTAAAAATGAAAATTAAAATGACTTGCTCCCTGTAACTGAAAATGAGTAATTTAGATTACCATGTATTCGCGTCCTTCTTTTCGTTTACGGGTTGTCACATAAATTTCATCCATGGGAGCTAGTTGCTTAGGTGACATTTTTTTCTTTGCTTTCTACAAAGATAAACCAAGAACTCAAGAAAAATTCACAAGAAAAAGTGAACCTATGAAATCGTAAATAGATAATAAAAAAACATCGATTTTATAAATTATGGACATACAATTTTCTCCCAAATTTGTGCAAAGCTTTTACGACCAGCAGTGTGCGTTTCGACAATTAACTTGCGATTTTTAGCATTTTTCTGAGCTCGATCCTGATCATTCAATAATGTGCAAACAAATAATTAATTTCCAACATGATGTAGAGTACTGGCTAGCTGTTCAATATTTAAAATGCATACCTTCACGTCTTTATCCCCCCATTATTTAAGTAAAATCTTAAATTCTTCGACTGAAACAACATTTGGCCTATTTTTGAGTTTGTCCTCGTCAATATCATACTTAAGATAATGGTTCTTCTTAAATCGGCTTTTGTGCAGCCTCCACAAAGCACAAATTGTTCGCAATGTGTACGTCCTTCCTTCCTCAGGAATATCATATTTTGACTAGCAAAATTTGTTAAAATTAGTGCAACTCGATCTAAACCTAAAGACAGTACAAAATACCATAGTAAATTATCGTGTTTATGTTTCCGGTTTACCTTAACAAAACTCCAGAGCTCTTCCTTCTGCTGTTCAGGAAATTTATGCCAAGAGAGGCAATCAAGTGGGACAGACTGCCTAGCCAACGTACCTAAAAAGTTGGTAAATTCAGAGAGGACCTTGTCATCATCAGCGATGGCCTGAAGCTCGCAATTCAGTTTAATGACCTTTCTTTCATCAGTCCTTCTTCTGTAAATGTCATTCATGAGTGTAGGTCCTCGACGCTTTCTATTCTTGGGTGCACCTAAATATATTACAAAATACTTAATTAATAGTTGAATGCCAATTAAATCAAGAAAAAAATTAACAATAGAATTAAGCCAAAATCAAGAAATAGAAATTGACCTCCTAAATTATCATCACTCAGTTCCTCATCAGGTTGTGGCTCAGATGTTTGACCACCAGCATCCCCTAGCCCTTTATCTTTTTCAAGGTTCTTTTGACATTCTTTCATTAAAACATAAGCTTCCATCGTACCAATTCCTAAATTATTGAATTTTTTGGCAGGAGCCACTTTCAATGGGAAGAATGGTGATGTAACTTCAGGTAAGGGAGGGGGAGGTGGCAGTGGAGGGGTTAATTCTCGAGTTGGTTGTTGGGGTGATTTTTCAGTGGGTTCAGTAGGAGCTGTGGCCCTTGAACGTGTATTCGGTCTTTTCAATGGAATGGTCACCTTTTTATTTTTTGCTTTCTTGTTACCAACTTGCTCAGCTTTCTTTGTAACAACTCGCACATCTTCTTCTTCAGCATCGGATAAGCTCTCATGTTCGGGAATGTATTCCCTATCAACTTCCTCATCATCATCAGGTGGAGTGATTTTTGTCCCTTTCTTATCTTTCTCCGCATTTATTCCCAACTCCTTCAACTTCTTTTTATTTTCTTCAATCTGCAACATTCTTTTCCTCTCATAATCTGTTATCTGAAAAAAAGGATCAAATAATAATTAGATCCAAGGCATAACTGATAAGAGTAAATACATGAAAACATAAAGAAAAATTACCTGCAAATTTTCAAGAGCCAATCAGCGACTTGTCCTCTGTTTCTGCAGGGCATCCACTGTCACAAAATTTCGTTTTGCTTGTAGACCTGTTGGTGCAATAACAGTTTAACAATATCTAACATTTTAACATGCACAAATTGAATGCATCATCAACATGAAAATCTATTACCTTCAAAAAATTGTGTTCTTGGTCGCACAACTACATGGGGCTGAACCTGTTGCTTAGCCTCTACAGATTGGTCAACCACTTCACCGACATAAAATCCAACCTTTCACCTCCAACTTTGCTTAGGAATGCAGTTAAGTCAGCATCAGACTGAATCAAGTGTCAACCTGAAGGAACCTTCTTCACATAAACACCACCAATTTCCTTGTATTTCAGCACATCTAGCACATACTCCATCAGAACCATGTACGAGAATCGGTCTGCATCAACATACTCCAAAATCACTTTAAAGGTCCCACCGACATATTTGGATTTTATAAAAGTTCCCTTGTGAAAGAACTTGAGAACATAATCTGTACTTGCCATCCTGAAAATTAAAAAGTACAAACAAATTATCAGTGATATAAATACAAGTCCTAGATGTTACAAATTAAAAAAAACTAGAAACTAATTGAGGCTCATGTAGAAAATAGACAAATAGATTTCAAACCAACGCAAGTTCCAAATAAATTACTACTCAAGTTACAAACCAACTCAAGTTCAACTCAAGTTCAAAATAGATTATAGACCAACTCATTCAACTAACAAATTACAAAGCAAACTCTAAGTACCAATTACATAAACAAATTATAAATCAGTGCCATGTCATATATCAATATCATCCAGGTCTTCATTAGGTGTAACAGGGAATTATTTTTTTGGGACATCATCTCTGGACCAAGTGAATGTATCAGGTATGTCAACTCGCGGGATATAACCTATGTCAGACACTTCTTCTGCTGTAGTCAACCCATCTTCTACTTCAGAGTATTGATCCTTTCGATATTTCTGAAGAACAAATTACAAATTCTTTTCAGTAGGATCTTCAATATAGAAGACCTGTTGTACTTGTGTAGCGAGGACAAAGGGATCTTCCTTTTGACATAACCTACTAAAGTTCACTCTTGCTAACCCATACTAATCCCCAGCTTTTTGGTACCAACAACACCTAAAAAGTACTACTGACACCGCACCCCAGTAGTCCACTTCAATAATCTCCTCAATTGCACCGTAGTATCCCACATCCCCAACTATTGGGTTCTTATCTTTTGCACTCGCAAAACCGGTGGTTAAGGCAGTGAGGAACACACCAGAGTTTTGCGTCGTACACCTACTATCTCAGAGCTTGGTGTGAAATCTATATCCATTCACATTGTAACCTGTAAATCTCTTTGCCGAACGAAGAGGGCCCCTTGCCAACGAGGACAATTCCAGTGAAATTCCATCTCTTTTTTGAACCACATCTTTCAACCACTTTTGAAAGTCAATTGTATGCATTCTTTCGCGCTTATACCTCTTTAATTTGTCATCTTTTTGAACAAGGGTATGGTGTTCACTACAATTGGATTAGCAGCAAGTTAGCATAATATTATAATGTCTTAAAGTTTTTTTTAATTAATCTTGATTTTTGGTTGTTAATTAGAACTTACTCTTTTAGCTTTTCGATTTCCACGTTTTCACAGTTGAATAATATGTACCGATGAGCATTTGTCCATGTCTTGTTGTCCAGATGTATAGACTTTCCTTCTCTGCTTCTCCGAGACCCGATAGGATATCCACCTTCTGTATGACTCTCCTTGGTATCGGTCCCACTCTTAGACTACTCATCAAAAAATCTAGAGCAAAATGTAAGGCATTCTTCTACCAAGTAGCCCTCTGCTACGCACCCTTCAGGTTTACTCCGATTCCGAACGTATGACTTCAATTTGCACAAATACCGTTCAATTCCAAACATCCACCTTAAGTGCACCGGTCCACCAAATTCTATTTCCTTGCACAAATGAATTGGTAAGTGAACCATTATATCGAAAAATGCAGGTGGAAAAATCATTCAAGCTCACAAAATATCTCGATTATTTCCTTCTCCAATTTTTCAACATCTTCTAATTCAATGACTTTTCCACATATGCCTCTAAAGAATGCTCCCAGCCTCATTAATGGAATTGCTACCTCAAGTTTCAGAGTTTTTACGACAGCAAATTGTAATAGAAATTGTAGAATAAAATGCGCGTCATGACTTTTGTAAGCCGATATCTTTCGCTCCTTCATTTGAACGCACAGGCTGATATTTGATGCAGATCCGTATGGTAGCTTAGCATTCATTAGAACTGAACAGAAGATCTCTTTCTCTTTTTTGGGTCATATCAAAACTAGATGCCCTAATTTCAACATGTTTATCATCACATTTGACAGGGTGAAGGTCTTTTCTAATCCCCATTTCTTCCAAATCTTGACGAGCATTAAGATGGTCCTTTGTCTTGCCTCCGATATTTAACAAAGTCCCCAAAATCTTGTCACAAATGTTCTTCTCAATGTGCATAACATCTAAGTTATGCCTAACCATATTATTGCACCAATATGGTAGCTCGAAAAAAATGGACTTCTTCTTCCTAGGGTAATCTGATGTTCCTCTATTTCTTTTCAGCGACTTCCCAAAATCATTTTCGTAACCACGTAATAGTTCTTAAACCTCTGCTCCGCTTAATATATCGGGACATGATAACATTTCCACATCCCCGTTAAATCTGCGCCTATCGGACCTCCACTTGTGATCTGAAGGGAGAAACTTTCGATGGTTTAAATACACAACCTTCTTACTATGTTTCAAATATGTCGATGAGGTCTCATAGTGACATGAAGGATAAGCCAGCTTTCCTTTCGTGCTCCAACCGGATAATATCCCATATCCAGGGAAATCACTTATCGTCCATAATAGGCTTGCGTGTAGCTTAAACGTGTTGTCTAACCTGGCATCATAAGTTTCTATTCCAACAACCCATAACTCCTTCAACTCTGCAATTAACGGTTGCATATACACGTCAATTTCATTACCGGGATAAACTGGACCAGGGATTAAGGTTGAAAGAATTAGATTTTCGGGTTTCATGATTAACCAGGGGGGGAGGTTATAATTTACGAGCACTACTGGCCATGTGCTATGAGATATGTTCATTGATCCATATGGATTGAAACCGTCTGCCGCTAAACCCAATCGTACATTTCGCATTTCGGCAGCAAATTCAGGATATTTACTGTCCATCGACTTCCAACCCTTTCCATCAGTCGGATGCCTTAACCGTTCATCTTTCTTTCATGATAAAGCATGCCATGTCATTGAGCTCGAGAAATCAGAGCTCAAAAACATTCTCTGCAGCCTTGGCTTTAAAGGGAAGTATCTCATCACTTTAGCCGGGATTTTAGGATTCAATGCTAGTTCTATGTTTGCATCAGATATGGCCTTCGCCTTCTTTTCAACTACTCTCCATCTTGATGTTCCACACTTAGCACAATTCTCCAGCCTCTCGTTTTCTGCCCAAAAGAGCATGCAGTCATTTGGACATGCATGTATCTTTTGGTAATCAAGTCCTAGGTCTTTAATCATACCCTTTGCCACACTAAAAGAAGACGGAAGATTTACATGAGGGAAAACCTCCTTTATCAATTCAAGTAAGTCACTAAATCCTGATTCTCTAAATCTATGAATGCACTTTAGTTGATAAAGCCTAACTAAGAAACTTAATCGACTAAATTTTTTGCACTCGGGATATAACGGTTGTCCACCCTCCTTAACAAGGCGATAAAATTTCCTTGCGTCATCGTTTAGTCCTGTTCTACCAACGTGGTCAGTAACGTCGTTAGTACCATATGCATTGTGTATCATAACATCAAATTCATCTCCAAGACCTACACCTATATTAATATCCATCTCATCAGCAACCCTATCTATCTCATGGGTTGAGACCTCGTAAATCCATTCAACGGAATGGGCACAAGGACCATTACAGACTAGATGTTCGTGTATAGCCTTAGCACCACTCCAAAAATGATTACCACATTTCTTACAAGGGCACTTAAGCTCGTTTCTTACGGCATATCTGGAAAATACTTGGTTAACAAAAGCTTCAACTCCCTTCCTATATCTATCACTGTACTTGGGAAGTGTTACCCATTTCTCTCCTTCAACATCCATTTTCTACATAAATTTTTTGAAATAAAACCACAAAATTCACTTAAGTTGTTAACACAATCAGACAACAACAAGAACCAAGAACAAAAAAACAGACCAAGAACAGGGCAGTTTGACTTATAATTACAACAAGAACACAAAAAAATAGACCAAGAACATGGCACTTTTGACTTAAAATAACAGGGTATTTTGACTTTAAAACATCAAAAAATTAAAACAAAATTCTCAGAAATAGTCAGACCAAGAACCTACTAATTTTACAAAAACACAAAACAAAAACAAAATACAAAAGAACACAAAAAGCACAAAAAATACACAAAATTTTTACATGCATTTACAAATAATCAGAGAGAGGAGTGTTTGAAGAGTGAGAGAGATGAGTTTTACCTTATATCAAGCTTTAATCGAGCTTAATCGCGCTTCAATCGAGTTTAATCGCGCTTCAATCGAGCTTCAAGTGAGAGAGATGAGCTTCAAGCCTTCGAGATGTGAGAAAGCCTTCGAGATGAGTTTCGAGTTGCGACGGAGAGATGTGGGAGAGGTGTGAGAGAGGTGTGTGAAGGAGTGATGTGAGAGAGGTGTGAGAGAGGTGTGCGAGAGAGAGATTCGAGGGAGGTCTGAGAGAGAGAGAGATGCGAGGGAGGTGAGAGAGAGAGAGATGAGGTGAATTTCTGTGTAATAGATTTGGGGGTGAATTTTTGTCCAAATAAAAGTGTATTCAATTTTTGGTGCCAAAATAAAAGTGTAAAATAATTTTTGGTATCCCGCCATCCCCAATTTTAGTGTTCCCGCCTGTGTTTTCGGTCAATTTGACCAAAAGCGTTACTATTATTGCAACATTATTTGAAATATGTTGCATATTTTACAATTTTTTCAAATTGGACCTTAACCATGCAACACTTACGTATTTTATGTAACACTTTTATAAATTATTGCAATAGAGTTGAAAAATTTGTTCTACTTCAACATTTTCTGCAACACAATTATATTTTGTGCTTGTAATAGGCCATATTTGGTGTAGTGATTTATTAAAAACTTGATTTGACTAGGAGATGTCATGTCCAATTTGATTCACACCATTTAAAGCCTTACAAACTTATAACACTCATTATTTAAAACTTCTTTGATTGTATTTAATATCATTTGATAAGAGTTTTAAATTCTTAGAGTGATAAAAAGAAACCTAGATTGATAGCCTTTGTATTTTGTTCTTTTTATATTTGTTGCTTCGGATCTTTGTATTTGAAGTTGTAAGAAAATATTTGGGTATTTATACTTTGAATAAAAATATATTTACCAAGAAATATTTGTGTGTATTTATTTCGTTTACATAGTTTGATTATCCTTTACAAGTAATTTTAGAAAATAAAAAACATACATTCACCCCCTCACCTTTTGGACCTAACAATTACTTGGTTAATGTCTTTTTACAAAATGATCGGTATGATAATTTAGTAGCAAATATTGCAGCTTGCTTGGTCGTTAGGATTTCAGTGATAATTTAAGATGTGTGATATTAGAACACAAAGTGCCTCATATCTATATACACACCCATTCTAGTACACATATAGAAATGATTAAACAGGTGCATAGAAGTTATAATCTGCTTCACATTTTCTCCTGAGTTGTCCTAAGATGTTCATCATGCTGCAAAGTTGATAAAATGTCAAAAGAAATGGAACTTGTGGTTTTGAAGAAGAACAGAGATCAATTCGAGCTATCAAGAAAAAAAATAACTCAAAGAGCTCGGAAGTTGAATCGGTCCGTGACTAAGTCAACTAGGTAAGTTCTGTAAAGCTGGTTAAGGCTCCAAGCACATGTAAGTTTTCTTTAACTATGTGTAAAATTACCTGTTCAATTAAGTAAGAAATTGATCTTTTGATTGAGAATTTATGTTTGCAGGTATGGCTGATGCGCTTGAGAAAAGAATGGTTGGTTGTCATACATAAAATTGATAATTCAATAGGGGTTAAGATTGTTTGCTCAAATTTATAACTAAGAGAGTATTATGCTACAAATTTACAAATCCTTGTTAAGTTGCATGAACTAAACCAATTCCGTGCCTTTCAAACTTCATGTATTATTTAGAGTTTTTGCTTTAAATTATAGTTAAGGTGTTTGGTGTTGTGAATTGAGAAAATTAAAATTGATCCAATTGGTATATCTAATTGAATTCTTTCTGTGGCCCATTAAGAATTGTAAATTTAATTTTTAAATGAACTCATTTGTGTGTGCAATAGAGATATCAATCAATCTAACTTATACCCTTGTCAGTTGTCACCATCTAGAACACTTGTGCTTTCCTACAAGAAAGCCCAGAGATGTCTACCTGTGTTCACAGGTTGAGAAATGGCCGAGAATTGCTTATGTATTAGTAAAAGTTGATAAAGGTCGACTCTTATAATAAAAAAAACTGTATCAATTTATCTTATAAATGTGTTAAAATATACTACAAGTTACTTTGGTTCTGCATTAAGGAATCACTTAAGTGTAACATTAGTAAAGTAAATGATTGATAAAAGGGAATCAAACTGTGGAATGTTTGATTATGCAGATAAGTGGTGAATGGTCCTCATATAATAAAAGCTTTAAATTAAAATCTTACAAGACTTTCCAGTTGAGTATATGAATTATATTTATGTGTTTTGAACCTTGACTGATTAAATAAATTAAGAAATCTGCCACACCTTGTACTTATCAATATAAGAATTCCAACTTGTTTAATGTTAATCCTTGTGAACACAAAACCCGTGTGTCCTCTGAATATGTTGTAAACTGTTACTTGGTACTATATGTTGGAATTGTTTGTGTGTCCTATGAATATGTTGTAAACTGTAACTTGGTACTCTTTGTTGGAATTGTTTGCCTTAAGCTTATTCTAGGGGTGTACAAATGAACCGCTCAACCGCTTGCAATCGAACCGCATTTTGCGGTAATCGCAAAACGAGTTGGTTGTGAATTTAAATTTTAAAAACCGCTCATTCGCGGTTTGATGCGGTTTTAAATTTTTGAAAATCGCAAAATCGCAACCGCAACTGCAACTCGCAACATATATTTATAATATAATATATTTCCAAAAATATAGTTGATATTATATAAATTAATAAGTATACACATTTATTAACTAATCATAGGTTAATGTTAAGACTTCGTTCATAAAATTCACAATCATTATAAGATATATAACCAAACAAATGAAAAATGTAATCGACGTGTAATTTTCTTTTTATCATTTTCTTTTTTCTTTTCTCTCGCCTCCATATTTTTGTATGTTTTTAATATCCTTACTCTATATAGAGCATTAGCTTGTATTTTATTTTTGAATGTAAATTTATCACATAACTTAAACTCGAATTTATTAATATTTTGAATTCTTTTTTTGTAAATTATTAATTATTTTAAAATAATTGGTTTAACCGCAAACCGATCCGCAATAACCGCAAATTCGCAAACGCAATTGACGCGGTTAACCGCAACGACAAATGCGGTTGCGGATGACAATTTTCTAAAACGTCTCTTCGCGGTTTGGTTCGACTTTTACCCCAAAGCCGATCCGATCCGAACCGCGTATGATAGGGTATAAGCAACCCGGCTAGAGCCCAACCCATATCTAGGGTGAGGCAGGCTCAACTGATGGACCAAGAGCCCCTCACCTATAGCATCCAAGTGAAGTGACCCAGGCTCAGGTGCCAACCCAGGACCTGGATCATTCCCCAACCAAGACCCAGGCCAGGACCTGGATCACCTACCGACCTGGATCCATCATAGTCCTAGGATCACCCAGATAGAGTAGACCCGGGGGGGCCTACAAGCACATGCACGTCCCACAACCCATGAGCTTACCAAGCCATGAACTTACCAAGCCATGAACTGGCTGAAGCAATCAGGCTCTACAGAGATGAACAAGCACGGGCTCAGATAGAATTTGAGAAAGAGGATTATCAAGAAGAGTCCGGGGACTCTCAACAATCTAGGAGATCCGTCTTCGACCGAATCGGAGCTAAGGAAAAAAAGAATCAAAAAGAAGAAGGAGACAGAAGCAACTAGGAAGAAGAAGTGGAGGAAATGAGGGAACAAATAAGAAGAGAAGAAGAGGCAAAGCTTGAGTGAAAGATTCAGAAAAGGATGCAGCTGGAAGAGGAGAGGCTCCTCGAGGTCATTTTTGATGACGATGAGGAAGGCCAGAAGGATCTGAAAGATATGATTTATGAGCTCCAACGAAAAATGGAAAAAGATTCTGGATTGGAGGTTGGGGAAACCCAAACACCCTTCAGTCACTCCCTAAAAGCCATCCCTCGACAGAAAAATCTTAAACATTATAACTTTGATTTTTTTGATGGACCGGGGGATCCGGAAGAGCACCTCAATTACTTCAAACAAATGGCCCAAATATATCACTACAACGATTTAACAAAGTCCAGGTTCTTCGCCTCAGCCCTCAAGGGGGGGCTCAAAGATGGTTCAGCCCGTCACGAAGCATCCACTCCTGGAAAGAGTTCATGGGAGCCTTCCTTAGAAGATTCAGAGCCAATAAGACACACGAAATGCACATGTGCCACCTGGAAACAATCCGCCAATACGACAACGAAGAACTCTCAACCTATATGCGGAGATTCCAGAAAGAAATCAACAAAGTCTCGAATCTTGATGAGAGGGAGGCTCTAAGCATATTTCGAAGTAACCTGGATTCGGAACACAATGAAAGGTACATTGTAGAGCTGATAAACAAAGAGCCACAAAGCCTAGCTGCTGCCTACTCTATGGCAGCCAGGTTCATAAAGGAAACGGACGTCCTCCAGACAATGAGGATAACCCGGAATGGAGGATCCAGGAACAAAACTTCTGATGACCGACCGAAAGGGGGTTACTATCAGGAAAAGAAGTTCAAGCAAAGCCAACAAGCCCAGCAGACCAATGTGGTGCAAAACACTCCAATATTTCAAAGACTAGGTCCTAAGACAAAATCTAAAAGCGACCCCGGACCACCTAGGCAAGCCAGAGAGCCTAGGAAAGAGCCAGACTGGACACCACTGAACAGGACCCGAGAAGAGATACTAAAGGAGATTAAGGGAAAGCCATTATATTACCCACTTAAGCCCATGCAGACTCCCCCATAAAGCAGGCCTTACAACAGATAATGTGATTATCATGAAACCCATGGGCACAACATTGAAAATTGTCTCTCTCTCAAATACTTCATTGAAGACCAAGTCAAGAAGGGTAAACTGAATTAGTACATCTCCCGGGATACAAACCAGAAGGAAGACAGAACAAGGAGCGGAAAGAATGTAGTGAATGTGGTCCTAGAGGGGTCCCATTCTCCCCCTAGGAGCCCGGGCTCAGGAGATGAAGTATTCTCCATCCAATCCTACCCGAAGATGGTAATCTCATTCAGTAGCAAGGATTATGAAGGGGTCAACCCGAATCACAGCGAAGCTTTAGTGGTAACACTTGATATTTTTGATAATGAGGTAAGGAGAATGCTGATAGACAACAGCTCTTCGGTAAATATACTATTCAAGCATACTGTGGACCAGATGAAGCTAGGGAGCGTGCGCTCAAATGAATGCCGAGAGGACCCCCTCTATGGGTTCGAAAATAACTTGATCCCGATCCAGGGAACTTTATACTTGCCAGTGATATTTGGATCGGCCCCAAACCAAGTCACCCATGTCATAAAATTCTACGTGATCAACACTCCCTTATCCTACAACGGAATAATTGGACGCTCAGTCCTGACCAGGATACAAGCAATCACCTCCATATCACGCTTGAAAATCAAATTCCCAACTCCAACGGGGATAGGAGAAGTTAAGGGAGACTATGAGATCGCTGAAAGATGCTATAGCCAGGCCCAGGTCATGGCTGAAACTCACCAAGACAAGAAGAGGAAGGTCGTAGTCCTTCAAAAATAGCAAATCATTAAGAAACATCGCCCCCACTCAAGAGATTATGCGAGAAAAGAAGTCCAGATTATAGAATCCATCCCGGATCCAAAAGCAACCAAGCCAAACTCGAAAAAGCAAAAAAGTAACCAAGTCATAGAAGAGATTGAATTGAGCCCATGTCTCAGCAAGGGTAATCCTACTGTGCAAGCAACCAACCCTGAAACAAGTGAAGTAAGGGAAAGCAACCAAAAAGAAATGAAAGCCAATGGTCAGGTCTATATGAAGAAGAATATAGATGCCCGGATCCAGCAGTTGGTATCAAACCTGGATCAAGCAAAGATTAAGGCTGCAGTAGAAACAAAAACAATTTTGATCAATGTAAGCAATCCTTCTAAGAAGGTAAAAATAGGATCTGGACTCAAAGCTACCTTTAGAGAAGACCTGGTATCATTACTCCGAGGGTACTCTGATATATTCGCCTAGAGCCCAAGAGACATGCCCGGGTTGGATGAATCTATAGCAATGCATAGCTTAGATGTCAACCCCGAGAGGAAACCAGTTAAGCAGAAGAGAAGAAATTTTTCCCCAGAGAGGCAGGAAGCAATAGATGAAGAGGTAGAGAAACTGCTGAAAGCTAAGATCATATGCGAGGTTAAGTACCCGGAATGGTTGGCAAATATTGTGATGGTGAAAAAGGTAAATGGGAAATGGAGAATGTGTGTAGACTACACCGACTTGAATAGTGCATGCCCCAAAGATCCTTATCCCTTGCCAAATATTGATCAATTGATTGATTTTTGCGCCCTCCAAACCCGGGTCAGAAGTTTGGGGTCCACAACACATAACTATATATAAACCTGTATAAGAAATAATATTTACAATGATCCTGGTTTACATAACCACGGATCGCAACAGGTTAACATATGAAAACAAGCCACAACCTTAACTTTTATTACAACGTACCAAATCCAAACTAATTTAACTTACAACTGATAAGGAAATTATTCTTACAATCTTGCTAACTCAATTACCATAAAAAGCTCCTGCTAGCTCGATCCAACTCAATCTGGTATCATAGCTCGAACACTGAACTGGGAAATCTCACTATCAACCATATCCTTCTTAGCTGTAGAATACATAAAAAGGTTCGCAAGAGTGAGCTAACTACTAGCTCAGCAAGTCACAATAACGATAACTGAGGTTAAACAATATTCGAATGGGATGATTAAGAGGAATCAAGTTTCTTGTTAAACAATCATTAGAATTGGATATTCATTTTAAATTTTAAAATCAAGGTTAGGCTGTTGAGCAGTCACGCACTAACCCCGAGCAAGGCACATAGCTCCGCTCTATAAACTGGATCCAAGGCACACATTGGCCTAATTCGACCACGAATCTGGTCCACATACAGAAAATTATTCAATTCTAAACCAGTTCAGTATGATAAACAATATAATTCAATAAAACAGGATCATAATCAATAACGATAAAACATTTGAATAAAAGCGTAATGCAATTTATGGGTATCACTAGGGTATATCAAGGTATGTATGAGAAATGGTTTTCAGCCTGTAAGAGGATTAGGTATTAGACGAATAATGATTTTTCAAGGTTTAGTTCTTTGATGTTATAAAGAATGGTTGGGGTATAAAAGTTTCTGTGTGTTTAGACAATTATGTTCCAGTGTTTGGTATTTGGTAGTTAACATTGGGGAGTAGTATCATATTTGTGTGGTTTGGTATCTGAAAATCAACAAAGGATGGTTCACAAAGAATAAGGCTTACGGTTCAAAGTTCAAATGATGTGATACGGTTTCAAGGCTGTATGATTTTAAGTACTCACAATTTAAAATAGTGTTATTTGAATATTAACAATTGGTCACAATATCTAGAATAATCATCAATGAAAGTGATGAAATATTCATAACCACCTCTTGCTTGGATATTCATGGGTCCACATAAATCAGAGTGAACCAATTCTAACAGTTGTTTGGCTCTATTCCCTTTTGCCTTGAAAGGCCTATTAGTCATTTTACC
The DNA here is from genome assembly GCF_009905375.1 of Apium graveolens. Classification (NCBI taxonomy): domain Eukaryota; kingdom Viridiplantae; phylum Streptophyta; class Magnoliopsida; order Apiales; family Apiaceae; genus Apium; species Apium graveolens. The sequence continues at coordinate 119,698,415 of NC_133649.1, forward strand.
TTCCAAGCAGGATTCACAAACTGGAAATGGCTCCACTGCCAATGAGCTTAAAGGCTCGTCTACTACCAGTCTTTGAATCCTCCTCAAGTTAATATGACCTAATCTCAAGTGCCAAAGATATGTTTGGTTCAAACTAGAAGGTTCCTTTCTTTTAGTAGAGTTAGAAGATGTGTTGTTCAATTCCCTAAATTGCAGTTGCAGTGCAGGTTGACTAAGATTAATTATATACAAATTGTCTTGCAATGTACCAGAACATATAATTCGTTTATTCATCATAATAGAAACATTACGATCCAAACAAACATTATAACCATCCAAAGCAAGTTTAGAAACCGAAATTAAATTCCTTCTAAAAGAAGGTACATAAAGATAATTGTTCAAAACCAAAATCCTATCAGAACCAAAAGATAAATGAATAACTCCTACTGCAACTACTGCTACTTTCGTAACATCTCCCATGAACACGTATATCTAAGCATTCTGGATAGTTGGAACCCCTGCATAGAATTACAAACATGATCAGTGGCTCCTGTATCTACACACCAAGTGCTCGTAGATATAGCCGCTATAAATGTTTCTGTAACTAGAGAAAGAGACATACCAGTATTGTTTGTCTTCTTAGGAAGAGGACAATCCTGTTTCCAGTGACCTGACTGTTTGCATCTGAAGCACTTTCCCTTAGGCTTTTTCACACCACCCTGAACTCCCACTGCCTTCACAGCTTTCTGTGTCTGAGCCTTTTTCTTCTTCTTAATACCTTTCGGCTTAGAGGAAGAACCTTTCTCAGCCACATTCACTTGAACACTCTGCCGAAATAATCCTTCAGCTGCCTGAAGTTCTGTCAGTAGTTCCGCGAGACTATACTGCCTCTTGTTCATGTTGTAATTCAAGCGGAACTGCTCAAAACTCTTGGACAAGCTCATAAGGATAATGTCAATCTGGGTTTTCCCGTCAAGTTCAGCACCAAGGATCTCTATCTCATTCAGATGCGACATCATCTTGAGAACATGATCCCTTACAGGTGTGCATTCAGCCATCTGAGTGTTCATTAAAGCCTTCATGGCTACTTGCCTAGTAGCCCTATTCTGATCTCCAAAAAGTTCCTTGAGATTAAAGAGCATATCTGAAGCAGTGGCCATAGACTGATGTTGATGCTGCAAAACACCCAACATTGCTGCCAGAATGTAACATCGTGACATCTCATCAGCCTTAATCCACCGTTTATAATAATCTTTCTCATCTTCAGGAGCATCAGCAGCAGGCTGTTCAGGCTTGGGTTCATAAGTGCAAAACTTGTACTCCTCAGCAGTCAACATAATGTCCAAATTTCATTTCCATTCAATATAGTTAGGTCCGGTAAGTTTGTTATCCTTAAGTATGGTGAATAGTGGATTAAAGCCCATTTTATCCTGAGAATCATGCATAAAAACATCACATAAATAAGGGTGCATTAATTATTAAGATCTATTGATTCCTCTAACAATTATTAAAATTTAATGCACTAACATATAAACACCATAAGCTTCTGGTATGCCATGATGTGTGACATGTATACCACCTAATTTTGTTTAAATGTTACTTCAGTCCTATTACTAAACAATATGCCACGTTGGGGTGGACTATATTATTTTTCATAGCTAAGTGTATACCATCATCAAATCTTAAATTATTCGAAATCTATGGAACTTGGTACGCCACGATGGGTGGCGCGTATACCTTCCAATATTCGTAATTTTTCCTTGAATATAATACTTCAATTCAATATTCATCAATGGTTTGATTTCCAGGTAGTGGAGGAGTCACATCGGTCTCGCTTAAAACCCACAGCCTTACAAGTTCGATGAACCCGTTTTTGACAAAATCGCCCCAAATCAGAAATAAAGAAAATCCGTATTTATTCCTTTCAAAATTTATTAATTTAAGAAGTTTGTTCTAGTAATTTCTATAACATTCTAGACACCATAAATTACATGCCACGATGGGTGACGTATATATAATTTATATTCGTCTTTATGTTAAATTACCTACAACCAATAATGGAGACCATGAGATTTAATTTCATATTAATTCCCTCTCCCACTTAGATTTTTTTTTATTAAAATTGAGGAATTTTAAAATTAAATGGGGCCCTATGTTGTTATAATTACTTCTAATCATGCATTCAAAATACACACATAATTTTAGCAACATATAACATTTAATTAAAACAATAAATAAAATTTATGTCCATGTCGTCCTAATTAAGTTAAACATGCAATTTTAAAATAATTACACACATAATTAACGACACACATAATCAATAAATTAAAGCAATAATTAAAATTTAATGGAAAAATTAAAATAAATTTTCCACTATTATGGCCCTTGAAAAAAATCCAGCTCTAAAAAAAATTCTGCCCAAAACGCGCCCCGACGCCCCCAGCAGCCCCAGCAGCCGCAGCAACCGCAGCAGCCCCAGCAGCCCCAACAGCCCCAGCAGTCCCAGCTGCCGCAGCAGCCCCATGTAATCGCACAGCGGAACAAAAAACTACCGGAATTGATTTCCGATCGCACATAACTATTACAAAATACCCGGAACAATTACAAAAAAAAATAGATCCAATACAAAACTAATTTTGTAAAATCTATTCTAACACGATCAACCCTCGTGTAAATTACAACCACGATTAAACCACGTGGAAACCAAAACAAAAATTAACCACGATTAAACCACATGGGATCCAAACACATAATTAAAATACACATGGCCATAATAGTGGATTAACAACCTGCATCAAAACCAATACAAGCAAAACACTATATACACGCATATATAATTACGACATGGACATTATATCATAAAACGTAGAACCCATTACCAGGCTCTGATACCAATTATTGGGAACCATGGACTTAGGGTGTTACTACGTTTTACGATAAAGATTACGAAAAGAGGATTACCTTGTTAATGGTTGATTCCACGCTCTTCTATTGTATTCCCAAATTCCCTTGAGCGAAGTGTGGCCTCCGTCTTCTCAAGTTATCCTCTCTTCTTGCTCCTTGGTGGCTACAATATATTTTCACCCAATCCCAAGCAAGAAGAGAATAAGAATATATATAGGCTACAATAGGGATCATGGATAATTAGGTTGGGCCTTCTAATTACATCTTGAGCCTAGCCCAATGTAATTAAATATTAATTCAATCCACTAAAGAATTAATATTTGCACTACCTTTCCTAATACCGTAATTTAATTAATTCGGTTCCAATATTATTTGCTTATTAAATTCCCCATGTTTAAAATATCATATGTCCATTAATTAAATAAATTACTGATAATTTATTTAATTAATATCTTTTATCCTTGATCATCCACTCAACCTTTATTTAATTATGCCAGAATAAATTCCACCTGCAGGGTTTCACATAATTAAATCTTTTTGAGCTTTCAAGGGGACATCATTAACCCGAATATTATCAGGACATGGATTCCTTCAATAAATAATATCCACCATGTATATAATTCCATCACCCAAAATATAACGATATAATTCAAAAGAATTATTTCATATATAAATCAAAGCATGTAAATAATATACACGTGTCAATTACTATTTCCGGATTAAGAACCTAAGCATTAATAATAACATAGAATCTTAGTTCTCCTTCTTAATCAGTATTAAGGGAACAATTCTAAATTTGATCTTGTTCAATATAAACAAAGTATACTAGTATTATTTATTAGTCAATATAAACTAATCTAAATAATACTACAGCCATACCAGTGGATTGTCCAACACCACCTGTAATGTGAACCTTATTATATTATATAACCGTATTTAACAATCTAATATTCTGTATCCCATTTGATACTAGATTGTTCACAATATATAATATTAGACAACATGTAAACATTCAAATGATTCTCAAATAAACTGGCCAGAAATAAATGTACATACTTCAAATAAATATTTTCAGTATACACTAACAATATGATCGAGAGAGATACAGAGGAAAGGGATGTGTGTGTTTGTTTTATTTATTTTCTGTAAAATACCAGCAACAAACACGTGGCATTTCAATTTCCACACTAATGTTTTTTAGCTACCACGTATCTGCCTGATTCTTTAGAATAAAAAACGTGTCCCCTTCCTCGAGGGGAAGTCCAATTATGGATCGGTTTTATTCATTTAACGGTATAACTTGTAAATAAATATTAATCGGAATAATCCTAAAACACTATTAAAATTTTCTAAAAATCTCGAAACTAATAGGATAAAATTTTCATAATTTTTAGAGTATTTTTGAAACACAACTTGTACCTATATTTCACAATTAACGAACCGGGCTACACTTAAAACAAATTCATAAAATCACCAAAATAGTTTTAAAATGGTACAAATATCCCGAAATTTATAAAAACATAAATTTCGTAATTTTAAAATAATTTCTGAAACGTAATTTATACCCGCTTTTATCAATTAAACGAATCAACGCGCAGATAAAATTAATCCCGAAAATTTCCAAAATAATTTTAAAATTCTCGGAATATTCCAAACTTAAATAAATATGAGTTTCATAATTTTTTAAGAATTCTGGAATTAGATACGAATTTTATAAATAAATGCGATTAGAAAATCATACAGGACTGAATAATTTATGAAATATTGATTTCTAAATTTTATAAAATCCTAAAAATAATTGTTGTAATTATAAAACCATAAAAACAATTTTAGAGGCAATCCAAATATTGATGCAAATAGATCTTTTCTAAAACCACTTTTACAAGTAACAACGAGACAATACAACTCAACAAACAATTATACAAATAATCCTTGAACACCAACAATCACACATAATTAATAACAAAATAATATTCAAATGACAAAACCCATACACATATTCTATTTATTTAATTACTCAATAATTACACATTTAGATAATAAAAATATACGAGTCGTTATATTGATGCCACATCTGGGCACGTCATGCTGAGTTTCATGGACGCCTACTCGGGGTACAAGCATATCAAAATGAATCCAAAAGATATCCTGAAGACAGCCTTCATCACACACAGGGCGGTCTATGACTATGTAATGCTGCCTTTCGGATTGACTAATGCAAGAACAACCTACCAGAGAGCAATGAATAAAATTGTCAAATACCAACTTGGAAGGAACCTGGAATTTTACGTTGACGACATGATTGCAAAGTCCACAAACATCCCTGGTCACATAAGAGACCTAAGAGAATGCTTTGACAACTTGAGGAAATACTCACTCAAGCTCAATCCAGAAAAGTGCACATTCAGAGTAGGGGCAGGAAAATTTCTTGGATTCATGATCAGCAACAGGGGAATTGAAGCCAACCCAGAAAAGATAAAGGTGATCTGGGAGATGAAGCCTCCTAGGACCCAAAAGGATGTGCAGAAGCTAGCAGGGTCACTGGAAGCACTTAAAAGATTCATCTCAAAGCTAGCTGAGAGATGCCTACCCTTCTTTGATCTATTGAAAGGGGCAACCAACAAGAGGGAAGTTAATTGGAGCCCGGAATGCCAAAGCGCTTTTGAAGAAATTAAAAGGTACCTCTCCAAACCTCCTGTATTAACCAAAGCCCAACCCGGGGAGCCCCTATTCCTCTACCTATCAGCAGGGGTCCTGGTAGTTGGAGCAGCACTAGTCAGGGAAGAGAAGGGCAAACAACAACCAGTTTACTATGTAAGCCATGTACTAAAAGATGCAGAAACCGGATACCCAAGGCTAGAAAAGTTTGCTTTTGCCTTGATCACAGCATCCAGGAAGCTCAGACACTACTTCTAGGGAAAGGAAATTCGGGTTGTAACTAACCAACCCCTAAGAAAGATAATACACAAGCTGTGGCGCCCTCCAAACCCGGGTTAGAAGTTTGGGGTCCACAACACAAATATAATATATCAACCTGTATAAGAAATATTATTTATAATGACCCTGCTTCACAAAACCACGGATCGCAACAGGTTAAAGTATGAAAATAAGCCACAACCTTAACTTTTATTACAACGTACCAAATCCCAACTAATTTAACTTACAACTGAAAATAAAATCATTCTTACAATCTGACTATCTCTATACCGCATGAAGCTTCTGCTAGCTCAATCCAACTCGACTGGAACCTTGTCCCGCACTTTGGACTAAGGAACTTCACTATCATCCATATTCTTTTCAACTGTAAAATATATAAAAGAATCGCAAGGGTGAGCTAACTAGCTCAGCAAGTCACGATATCGATAACGGAAGTTAAACAATAATCAAATGAGATGATTCAAAGGAATCAAGTTTCTTTTTCACTAATTATTAGAATTGGATATTCATTTTAAGTTTTAAAACCAAGGTTAGGCTGCTGATCAGTCACGCACTAACCCCGAGCAAAGCACACAGCACTGCTCTAATTACTGGATCCAAGGCACACATTGGCCTAACTTGACCATTGGTATGGTCTGACCACGAATCTGGTCCTCATATATAAAAACTATCCAATCCTAAAGCAGTTCAATACGATAACAATATAATTTAACAAAACAAGATCATAATCAATGACGGTTAAACATTTGCATAAAAACGTACGAAAACTCATGGATATCTCAAGGGTATATTAGGGTATGTATAAGAAACGGTTTTCAGTTTGTACAAGGGTCGGGTATTTGACCAGTAATGATTTTTCAAGATATGGTTCTTTGATGTTATTAAGAATGATTGGAGTATAAAAGTTTCTGTGTTTTCAAATCATTCTCTTTCAGTGTTTTGTGTTTGAGGATCAACAAAGGACGGATTACAAAGAATAAGGCTTATGGCTCAAGATCAAGAACATCAGGGTTCAAGGTTAAATGATTTAAAGCTCTTACAATATAAAACATGAGTTATTTTAAATAATAGCGGCATGTTACAAAGCAGTTCAAAAACATTGGTAATATATATCTTGAAGAAAAGTTCAGAAATACTTGCCTTACAGGGCTTTATAATTATTACTGATCAATTCTGGACCAATTCTGCCGCTTAGGCTTTTACGTCCAACCACTATGTCACTCTGGATTCGACCTCGACACTCAGGTCTTCCTGTTGAAACTCTACTGAGCTCGCCGACTAATTGCTAGGTTATCTTTAGTCCATTGTCCACTTTCAGTGTTTCCGACTATAACCTACAGGGTCGAAATACCCTACATTAGACGTCTAGGTATGCTTGACATATCCTCAATACTAATTCTTACCCAACGATATTCAAACCCGGCTCGTAATTATTCATATTAGAATAACACAGAGAATAATTAGGGTTCACATTCTCGAAATCGATCTAGTGTTCATTTTCAGAAAATACTTATACTTGTCATTTTATGAAATTAGGGTTATTACTTTTGGCAAAACAGTTCACCACATTATACAATCAAATTTCGTATAAAACACACACATATATATATATAGTCACTCGACGTCCCGATAATCCTCGGATACGTTCCCGTATTTACGTAGTTCAATTTCTCGGAAATCGGGCAGCGTCTCCTTCGTTTATCGGACTACCCGTCGAATACAATCGACGTCAATTCAACAACAAACAACCCAACGACTAATTCAACCGATACCATAATCGAAATCCACGTCACAAATCCCAATCACCAATATTATTTGATTATTTACTATTATTCGCATTTTATATTTTTATTCGTATTAGGACTCAGAATTAGATCATCACCGTCCACCGTGCGCTCGTCGAAATTCATCGCAGACGGCGGTAAAATCTGCGGGTACCCGTTTAGTTTCGGGTTTCCAACGCGTACTTCACCGATTAAATTAAAAATTATTCCTGCACGATCAATTTTATTTCACGAAACCTCATTTCAATTCATTCACTGCAGCAAATAAAAGAAATAATTAAATCAGTGAAATTTCTCACACTACCGCGTGCAAACACGCACACAAACATCATCAATTGAACCGAAACGGAACAAGCCGGAAAACGGCGGAAGTCAGGCAACACAGTAAAGAAGAAGCAACAACACAGAAGCCAACACAGGGAATAAGAAAGAAACGCAGCAACAATACCCAACTGTAACACACATACATACATACATACGTATGTATCTATATATGTATATACAATCAGACAAAATTGAATTAAGCCACCAAAGCCAACCGGAGATGGGGCAGCGGCCGGAGAGTTACCGGAATACGGCGGAGAAGGAGCCCGAAATAAACAGGCGCAACAGGGACGGGTGAATAACAGAGGCCGGCAAGGAAAGGAAGGAACAGGAAGCAGAGGAACAAAAATGAGAGAGAGGGTTGAGGAAATAAATTAAGTTGGGTGTTTATGTGCTGAGTTATGTGTTCCTAACACGTGTCCAACCATTTGACACGTACCCCCGATAGCTAATCAATTTGTATCGATTTTATCTTTTAACGATACAATATCATGAATAAATATTAATCGAAACAATTCTAAAATAGTTTTAAAGTTTTACAAATATCCCGAGGCTAATAAAAATACAAATTTCATAATTTTAAAGCATCTTTGAAATGTAGTTTGTACCCGTATTTCACAATTAACGAATCGAGGTGCGTTGAAAACAAATTCAGAAAATCGCGAAAATAATCTTATAATATTATAAATATCCCGGAGTAAATAAAAACGTAAGTTTCAAAATTTTAACATACTTTTTGAAATATCACTTATACCCGCTTTTATCAATAAAATGAAACAACGAGCGCGTGAAACTAATCCCGAAAATTTCCAAAATAATTTTAAAATTCTCGAAATATTCCAAACTTAAATAAATACGAGTTTCATAATTTTTGAAGAATTAAAGAATTAAATATGGATTTTGCAAATAAAAGCATTCAGAAAATCATTTAAAGATAAATAATTAATAAAATATTAATTTCTCAATTTTATAAAATCCTAAAAATAATTATTGTAATTATAAAATCATAAAAACAATTTTAGAGACACTTCAAGTATTTGTACAAATAATTTTGCATTAAATCCACTTTAAAAGCGAAACAATTCAATACAATTCCTTAATTAATCACGCGAACAACCCGGTACATCATAAATCACACATAGATAATAATCAAACAACACATAGTGGTAAAAACCAATACACATATTTGATTTAATAATTTCCATAATAATCACATATTTAAATAATTCGAAAACACACGAGTCGTTATATCCTTCCCCCCTTAAAAAGATTCTGTCCTCAGAATCTTGTCTAATTAATTAAGTAAGGATATTTGTCAAGCATACCTGACTCAAATTTCTAAGTAGACTCTTTTACTCGAAGGTTCAAACGTACTCATAATAGGTATGCACTCATTTCCAAAGACTTGCCTTTAACGATCAAGAATTTGGATTGATCACTATATGCAGAACAACTTAGACAAGAGCCCCATTGGCTTCTTGATCAATTACTTAGTTTAAACCCAATACTTATCACTTTAATATTAACAAGCAAAATACATTAGGTATGTACACTGGAGTGACGGTCATATCATTTTATAAACAATTTTATCTATATGTATCAATACCTCGAATGGTTTACTAATTTTAGGACTTAGCTTGTCCCTTCTACTCAAACTTATCCAATCTCTTTCAAGACGACATTTTTACTAACACTACTGGTCCTATTTCTATACTCATACTTTCTCTCAATACAATTTCATTTTCTTTCTTTGTCTACTCCGAGCTGCTTCAACTAATAGCACTACGCTCTTGGCGTGCCGATTTAACTTAGGATTTAACAATTTTCTTTCTCCCACTTTATTCTAATAGAAATGGGAACCTACACTTGCATTCACACGAAGCTTGATACAGGGGCATTCCAAAACTGACATTGCTGATAACTGATCATTCCGGTGTTTCCTTAAAACTTCACCTCTCAACATATCTTACATTTCCTAAATCATTTCCGTACTTTGACTTTCCACATAAGGATGTTAGACGGTGCTCGTTTTTAACTTGGTTTCTAAACGTTTAAGCATCTCTTATTCTTTCTCATCAATTAAGGCTGAAAAGTAGTCTCATATATTCACGTATTATCACCTTTAAGTATTTAAACTCCAAATTCCACTCTTTCCAATTCGTCTATTAGCTCCTCGGTGGTCTTAATTACATCCAATCTTCTTTGCTGGCATAATGCATCTGTTACCATACAGTTTTACTTAAGTAGTTGTTAATGGATTAATTCAGAATCTCTTGTTAACCCTAGTCAAAATTTCATTCTTGAAGACTCAACGCATAGTTACTTTCCTTCTGATCCTTGGAGAGAAATTCTTGGGCATTCCACACAGACTTTCTTATTCTTTGAGTAGCTGAGGATGTTATCAATAAATACAGTTTGCTTATCCAAGCACTCCTTATACACCACGTTCCTTAATTTCTTATAATCACCTGATGCACTCGTCATTTCACATAATATCACCCGAGCTCGCAATGCTCTTAACTCACCTTAATCGTAATCTCTGAAATTTTCTTAGGTTGGATCTTAAGTTATTCCTCGAGATATAATAGATTGCTTGAATTAGGTCTCGTAGAAAATTAATTCTTTATAGGGGTCACTTATTCTTATTTGTTGTTTTGTTAAACTCCCACTTCACGATTCGCCTCTTGTAAAGTCACTTCCTGGATCTGCTTTGTCCACTAGGAGTTCTAATATATTTTTTTTTTTAACTCTTTGACCTGTCCAACACCTCCTGATCTATCTTGAAATTTCCTTTTTATACTTGATTATCACTATTTTTCTTTAAATTTCCATATATCTTGACATCTCTTCAATAACTTAAATACTTAATATTGTGAATTCCCTGTGGGATCTCATTTCTTAATTCTTCTACTTGTAGCATCCAAGTGCTGGAAGAAAATCTGGAGATATCGTGATCGTTCTCCCGAGCGTATAAATTTCCGTTTTCTAACTACTAACATCATGATCCATTATTTTCTCTTGACATCTTATTTTTCCCTTCACAACTTCAACTGAAAGGTTACACTATCCATCTTCTTCTTTTTGGATTATGAATTTTAGCTTCCAATTCCAACTTTCAGAATTCTATAGTTAATTCCTCTGGTGTAGTTTCTATGTCCGTTATTACTTTCCTCTATCTTTGTTTTTCCTCGTGAACACATACTTCAACCTCTTATGACCCGTATAGATCTTACACTTTTCTCCATACATATCATGTTTCCCAAATCCTTCAAAACGAATATTATTACTATTAATCCCAAATTATGGGTATGATACTTCTGCTCATAAGGTTTCGGTTTTCTGGATGCATATACAATAACTCTATTGTGCTGCATCAACACACATCCTACTTCCTAATGAGAAGCATCACTATAAACTACCAAACTTCCTTGATACTTTTAAATTGATAAAACAAGTGCTAAAACCATTCTTTCTTTTAACTCCGCAAAACTTTCCCTTCATCCTTCTCCATTTCACAAAACTTCTTGCTTTTCTTGGTTAACTTCGTCCAAGATATTGAAACTTTCATGAAATCTCGCATAAATTTCCAATAGTAACCGACCCATGATAAAACTTCTTACTTTTGTTGGTGTTTCTGGTCTCTTTTCATTCATAGTAATTTTAACTTCTGCTGAATCTCTTTTGATCTTCTCTATATTGACTATTTATGCTAAGAACTATATGTCATACAACTTCTTTCTTCTCCAACTTCCCAGTCATCATTAAATGTTTTGCATGGTCCTCCGTTGACTTTAAGCATCACAACTATAGCTTACTCGGATATTCCTTAAAGGTGCTGTCCATCCAGTTCAAATATTACTAGTATATTGGTTAATCCAATTGATGATACGAGAACAGTACTTAGTTCTAAAAATTATTTTTGATATATCCATAGGTTTAATCTTTAATTGGTGAGATACCAAGTCTTAAATCAATCTCATAAAAGTACTTTGCTTCTTTCGTTTTGATCAAACAAATCATTGGGTCGAGGTAACAGATACTTGCTTTTGATAGTAAACTTGTTGAGCTCTCGCTAGTCGACGCATAATCACATACTTCCATCTTTCTTATTAACATTTAATACCGGTGCACCTTATGGGGTACACTAGGTCTAATCGCTTCTTCTTCTAGCATTTCTTGCATTTACTTTGCTAACTCCTTCACTTTAACTGGCGCCATTCTGTGCGGGGCCTTGGACACTGGCTTCATTTCAGGTGCTAAGTCAGTCACGAACTCAATTTCTATATCCGAAGAAAATGTTGATAACTCATCCAAAAACATATCTTGAAACTCCTTAATTACTATAAAATCTTCAAATTTTTGTTTGCTTTTGACTTCTATTTATCTCATAATCTCCATAATGCTTACATCTTGATCACCATAATCATTGTTAACAAATTCCTTAGAATAATGTCAAATCCTCATATCTCAAATGATATCAATTTTTCACAACTTATTGCCAGAAATCTCAATCCCACTATTGGTACTTATTTAACAACTACACGTTCTTGACTCGCTAGTCCTTTAATCACAATCTTATTAAATCAACAGGGTAATTCATCTTATCAACAAAACCTTGTGAGCTAAACAATCAAGTTGCTCTCACATCTTTCAATTCTTTAACACATAAAGTATCCACGATAATTATTTACATCACCACATCCGGATTCTGAATAACATATTTCACAGGAAAATCGCAATTTCTCGTTCTCCAAGACGTATTCCTCATTGGAGTAGATTCCCCTGATTCTTGGTGCATCCCTGACTGGGACTAGTGATTTGCAATTCTCGTCATATGCCCTTGTTTGCTTTCCATACGTGAAAGGTAGATGGGACTTTGCCCGCTTGGTCCATAATACGTTGATTTCTGTTAGAGAAGCTCTTACAAAAAACAACAGTACAATGAAACAACCAGAAGGATTCACAATTCAACAAAATTTAGAGTTGAAAAGAAAGAAGAAGTAAGGATTTGAATATGAATGAGACAACCACATTGGTACTTAAGATGGCCAGTCTTTCGTACCATATGGCATACAGCACATGATTAGGTGGCGTCCCACCCGACTCTTCGTCATTCTGACAAAGTGTCTAACCATAACACTGTTTGTCCCAATCAGAAAGCAAAACTTGAGGGAAGCAAATAAATTTGAAAGGAATGGAATATCTTCCTTTTGATATCATCATAAAGAATTAAGAAAAGAAGTTCATATATTTTTAGGAATTAAAAAGGAATATACGCGGTAATATTGAAGACAAGAACGATACCACTGGTTACCATTCACATTTCATTTGTATTCATCTTTCGAGCTCGTTCGATCATATCCCAATTGCGTCATATAACAACTTTAGAAAGTCCACTGAAATGTCTTCGCAACCAAGCATTATAATGAATTCTTACGTGCTAAGTTTTGCGTCTTTAACATCGCACTTACACGTATAATACCTTAACAATTCGATTATAATGGCGTTCCTACCTAATAACTTCGAGATTCCTCTTTTAATTTAGAATAACCACGTACCATTCGACATAACGATCCTTTTGTTAATAATACTCTGCTTTTAGAGAGGTCTGGAAATTTTTCCAATCTTCTTCGATCACGCTCTGGCTTCTGTTGAATCAATAAATTCTTCGAACTCTGATAGTCCTAGTAATTGAATATATAGTTACTCCGTACGCTGATTATATTGTAAATTTTATCAAACAATACTTGCACTTTACTGTTAGGAATAATCAACTTCTTCATAATCATAGGTTACTTCGTTCTCGGAATTAGCAATACTAAGTCTGAAACAGCATCATTCCAGGTAATCCGGGCTTTCTAACAAACAAGAAACTCAGGTAGTAACTTGACAACCAATGTTTAAAAATCATTTTATTCAAAAAGGCTTTTAGAAATTTGTAAAGGAAAATCTTTTTCGAATATTTGTTTAAAAATTTTGGAAAATCACAAACCTGGTTGTCCTTACTATATGAGTTGGTTGTTATCTTTCCGACCTATAACAAGGTACCATATTAAAGAAATAATTACATAAAAGTCCATCCACTCCAATCTACCTTTTCTCCTTTATCGTGTCCATTTGCCTTCCTTAATCGACAAAAAACTTCAATTGTCGTTGCATGTTATCTCATTCGTAGCTTCACATCAAAGCTTCCATACTGGTAATACTCCCGACATTACCGTTGCAGTAGTTAAGTAAATCAGGCTATCCAATAGTCAATAAGTCTATTTCATAGAACAAAGTTTGCTCGTATCACATCACATTACTACTTTATATATCGCATTTATCATATCATCATCATTTAATTTCACAAAAATCCCAGGTTTATACTTTTCTCTCTTACTTTTTCAAAATTTATCCCATAATTATTCACGGGTGGCTTAGTCACTAAGGGCTTCTTTTAACCCGATAACAGCTATCCTCTGAAACACTTAAATCTCCTCTCTAAACTTCGTCTCACCTTTATTTATAACTCAAGCGCTCACCATTTACTGTAGCTCTCGAATCCATCCTCGTAGGTACAATCGCTTCATAGGACAAGTTCTAAACTGGGGGTATAGAACAGGATGTAGGGTAAACTAAAGAGATACGCTCACAGCCGAATGTCCAGTAAAACAAGAATAAACAAATGGAAGTTTTTTTTTTAAATAGGTAGTCTCATATCAAGAGACGGAAAAAATAGCATAGAATAGCTTGAAGAAGTACAACCGTTATAACAGAAGGTAGTACCATTAATGCTGGTGGAGGAACAAGGTGCAAGTCCAATCTGAAAGAAGATGACGATCCTTGAACGAGAAGCTCCAAACGATCAGATGATATAGGGAAATCAGGATCTGCCATTGTCGTTGTCTGGAAATCACATCGCAAGCTAAGAATCTCGAATTACAACACGAACCGTGCCGGAGACCTACTACGTAGTCGCACTCATCCTTACGACGTCTTAGCTTTCTATTTCCTAATCCTAATCCTAACCCTCTACCCAATCCCGACGATCTAGGCTTGTTTCAGTGACTTATAACCTGTAGCTCTGATACCAACCTGTGGCGCCCTCCAAACCCGGGTTAGAAGTTTGGGGTCCACAACACAAATATAATATATCAACCTGTATAAGAAATATTATTTATAATGACCCTGCTTCACAAAACCACGGATCGCAACAGGTTAAAGTATAAAAATAAGCCACAACCTTAACTTTTATTACAACGTACCAAATCCCAACTAATTTAACTTACAACTGAAAATAAAATCATTCTTACAATCTGACTATCTCTATACCGCATGAAGCTTCTGCTAGCTCAATCCAACTCGACTGGAACCTTGTCCCGCACTTTGGACTAAGGAACTTCACTATCATCCATATTCTTTTCAACTGTAAAATATATAAAAGAATCGCAAGGGTGAGCTAACTAGCTCAGCAAGTCACGATATCGATAACGGAAGTTAAACAATAATCAAATGAGATGATTCAAAGGAATCCAGTTTCTTTTTCACTAATTATTAGAATTGGATATTCATTTTAAGTTTTAAAACCAAGGTTAGGCTGCTGATCAGTCACGCACTAACCCCGAGCAAAGCACACAGCACTGCTCTAATTACTGGATCCAAGGCACACATTGGCCTAACTTGACCATTGGTATGGTCTGACCACGAATCTGGTCCTCATATATAAAAACTATCCAATCCTAAAGTAGTTCAATACGATAACAATATAATTTAACAAAACAAGATCATAATCAATGACGGTTAAACATTTGCATAAAAACGTACGAAAACTCATGGATATCTCAAGGGTATATTAGGGTATGTATAAGAAACGGTTTTCAGTTTGTACAAGGGTCGGGTATTTGACCAGTAATGATTTTTCAAGATATGGTTCTTTGATGTTATTAAGAATGATTGGAGTATAAAAGTTTCTGTGTTTTCAAATCATTCTCTTTCAGTGTTTTGTGTTTGAGGATCAACAAAGGACAGATTACAAAGAATAAGGCTTATGGCTCAAGATCAAGAACATCAGGGTTCAAGGTTAAATGATTTAAAGCTCTTACAATATAAAACATGAGTTATTTTAAATAATAGCGGCATGTTACAAAGCAGTTCAAAAACATTGGTAATACATATCTTGAAGAAAAGTTCAGAAATACTTGCCTTACAGGGCTTTATAATTATTACTGATCAATTCTGGACCAATTCTGCCGCTTAGGCTTTTACGTCCAACCACTATGTCACTCTGGATTCGACCTCGACACTCAGGTCTTCCTGTTGAAACTCTACTGAGCTCGCCGACTAATTGCTAGGTTATCTTTAGTCCATTGTCCACTTTCAGTGTTTCCGACTATAACCTACAGGGTCGAAATACCCTACATTAGACGTCTAGGTATGCTTGACATATCCTCAATACTAATTCTTACCCAACGATATTCAAACCCGACTCGTAATTATTCATATTAGAATAACACAGAGAATAATTAGGGTTCACATTCTCGAAATCGATCTAGTGTTCATTTTCAGAAAATACTTATACTTGTCATTTTATGAAATTAGGGTTATTACTTTTGGCAAAACAGTTCACCACATTATACAATCAAATTTCGTATAAAACACACACATATATATAGTCACTCGACGTCCCGATAATCCTCGGATACGTTCCCGTATTTACGTAGTTCAATTTCTCGGAAATCGGGCAGCGTCTCCTTCGTTTATCGGACTACCCGTCGAATACAATCGACGTCAATTCAACAACAAACAACCCAACGACTAATTCAACCGATACCATAATCGAAATCCACGTCACAAATCCCAATCACCAATATTATTTGATTATTTACTATTATTCGCATTTTATATTTTTATTCGTATTAGGACTCAGAATTAGATCATCACCGTCCACCGTCCGCTCGTCGAAATTCATCGCAGACGGCGGTAAAATCCGCGGGTACCCGTTTAGTTTCGGGTTTCCAACGCGTACTTCACCGATTAAATTAATAATTATTCCTGCACGATCAATTTTATTTCACGAAACCTCATTTCAATTCATTCACTGCAGCAAATAAAAGAAATAATTAAATCAGTGAAATTTCTCACACTACCGCGTGCAAACACGCACACAAACATCATCAATTGAACCGAAACGGAACAAGCCGGAAAACGGCGGAAGTCAGGCAACACAGTAAAGAAGAAGCAACAACACAGAAGCCAACACAGGGAATAAGAAAGAAACGCAGCAACAATACCCAACTGTAACACACATACATACATACATACGTATGTATCTATATATGTATATACAATCAGACAAAATTGAATTAAGCCACCAAAGCCAACCAGGAGATGGGGCAGCGGCCGGAGAGTTACCGGAATACGGCGGAGAAGGAGCCCGAAATAAACAGGCGCAACAGGGACGGGTGAATAACAGAGGCCGGCAAGGAAAGGAAGGAACAGGAAGCAGAGGAACAAAAATGAGAGAGAGGGTTGAGGAAATAAATTAAGTTGGGTGTTTATGTGCTGAGTTATGTGTTCCTAACACGTGTCCAACCATTTGACACGTACCCCCGATAGCTAATCAATTTGTATCGATTTTATCTTTTAACGATACAATATCATGAATAAATATTAATCGAAACAATTCTAAAATAGTTTTAAAGTTTTACAAATATCCCGAGGCTAATAAAAATACAAATTTCATAATTTTAAAGCATCTTTGAAATGTAGTTTGTACCCGTATTTCACAATTAACGAATCGAGGTGCGTTGAAAACAAATTCAGAAAATCGCGAAAATAATCTTATAATATTATAAATATCCCGGAGTAAATAAAAACGTAAGTTTCAAAATTTTAACATACTTTTTGAAATATCACTTATACCCGCTTTTATCAATAAAATGAAACAACGAGCGCGTGAAACTAATCCCGAAAATTTCCAAAATAATTTTAAAATTCTCGAAATATTCCAAACTTAAATAAATACGAGTTTCATAATTTTTGAAGAATTAAAGAATTAAATATAGATTTTGCAAATAAAAGCATTCAGAAAATCATTTAAAGATAAATAATTAATAAAATATTAATTTCTCAATTTTATAAAATCCTAAAAATAATTATTGTAATTATAAAATCATAAAAACAATTTTAGAGACACTTCAAGTATTTGTACAAATAATTTTGCATTAAATCCACTTTAAAAGCGAAACAATTCAATACAATTCCTTAATTAATCACGCGAACAACCCGGTACATCATAAATCACACATAGATAATAATCAAACAACACATAGTGGTAAAAACCAATACACATATTTGATTTAATAATTTCCATAATAATCACATATTTAAATAATTCGAAAACACACGAGTCGTTATATCCTTCCCCCCTTAAAAAGATTCTGTCCTCAGAATCTTGTCTAATTAATTAAGTAAGGATATTTGTCAAGCATACCTGACTCAAATTTCTAAGTAGACTCTTTTACTCGAAGGTTCAAACGTACTCATAATAGGTATGCACTCATTTCCAAAGACTTGCCTTTAACGATCAAGAATTTGGATTGATCACTATATGCAGAACAACTTAGACAAGAGCCCCATTGGCTTCTTGATCAATTACTTAGTTTAAACCCAATACTTATCACTTTAATATTAACAAGCAAAATACATTAGGTATGTACACTGGAGTGACGGTCATATCATTTTATAAACAATTTTATCTATATGTATCAATACCTCGAATGGTTTACTAATTTTAGGACTTAGCTTGTCCCTTCTACTCAAACTTATCCAATCTCTTTCAAGACGACATTTTTACTAACACTACTGGTCCTATTTCTATACTCATACTTTCTCTCAATACAATTTCATTTTCTTTCTTTGTCTACTCCGAGCTGCTTCAACTAATAGCACTACGCTCTTGGCGTGCCGATTTAACTTAGGATTTAACAATTTTCTTTCTCCCACTTTATTCTAATAGAAATGGGAACCTACACTTGCATTCACACGAAGCTTGATACAGGGGCATTCCAAAACTGACATTGCTGATAACTGATCATTCCGGTGTTTCCTTAAAACTTCACCTCTCAACATATCTTACATTTCCTATATCATTTCCGTACTTTGACTTTCCACATAAGGATGTTAGACGGTGCTCGTTTTTAACTTGGTTTCTAAACGTTTAAGCATCTCTTATTCTTTCTCATCAATTAAGGCTGAAAAGTAGTCTCATATATTCACGTATTATCACCTTTAAGTATTTAAACTCCAAATTCCACTCTTTCCAATTCGTCTATTAGCTCCTCGGTGGTCTTAATTACATCCAATCTTCTTTGCTGGCATAATGCATCTGTTACCATACAGTTTTACTTAAGTAGTTGTTAATGGATTAATTCAGAATCTCTTGTTAACCCTAGTCAAAATTTCATTCTTGAAGACTCAACGCATAGTTACTTTCCTTCTGATCCTTGGAGAGAAATTCTTGGGCATTCCACACAGACTTTCTTATTCTTTGAGTAGCTGAGGATGTTATCAATAAATACAGTTTGCTTATCCAAGCACTCCTTATACACCACGTTCCTTAATTTCTTATAATCACCTGATGCACTCGTCATTTCACATAATATCACCCGAGCTCGCAATGCTCTTAACTCACCTTAATCGTAATCTCTGAAATTTTCTTAGGTTGGATCTTAAGTTATTCCTCGAGATATAATAGATTGCTTGAATTAGGTCTCGTAGAAAATTAATTCTTTATAGGGGTCACTTATTCTTATTTGTTGTTTTGTTAAACTCCCACTTCACGATTCGCCTCTTGTAAAGTCACTTCCTGGATCTGCTTTGTCCACTAGAAGTTCTAATATATTTTTTTTTTTTAACTCTTTGACCTGTCCAACACCTCCTGATCTATCTTGAAATTTCCTTTTTATACTTGATTATCACTATTTTTCTTTAAATTTCCATATATCTTGACATCTCTTCAATAACTTAAATACTTAATATTGTGAATTCCCTGTGGGATCTCATTTCTTAATTCTTCTACTTGTAGCATCCAAGTGCTGGAAGAAAATCTGGAGATATCGTGATCGTTCTCCCGAGCGTATAAATTTCCGTTTTCTAACTACTAACATCATGATCCATTATTTTCTCTTGACATCTTATTTTTCCCTTCACAACTTCAACTGAAAGGTTACACTATCCATCTTCTTCTTTTTGGATTATGAATTTTAGCTTCCAATTCCAACTTTCAGAATTCTATAGTTAATTCCTCTGGTGTAGTTTCTATGTCCGTTATTACTTTCCTCTATCTTTGTTTTTCCTCGTGAACACATACTTCAACCTCTTATGACCCGTATAGATCTTACACTTTTCTCCATACATATCATGTTTCCCAAATCCTTCAAAACGAATATTATTACTATTAATCCCAAATTATGGGTAGGATACTTCTGCTCATAAGGTTTCGGTTTTCTGGATGCATATACAATAACTCTATTGTGCTGCATCAACACACATCCTACTTCCTAATGAGAAGCATCACTATAAACTACCAAACTTCCTTGATACTTTTAAATTGATAAAACAAGTGCTAAAACCATTCTTTCATTTAACTCCGCAAAACTTTCCCTTCATCCTTCTCCATTTCACAAAACTTCTTGCTTTTCTTGGTTAACTTCGTCCAAGATATTGAAACTTTCATGAAATCTCGCATAAATTTCCAATAGTAACCGACCCATGATAAAACTTCTTACTTTTGTTGGTGTTTCTGGTCTCTTTTCATTCATAGTAATTTTAACTTCTGCTGAATCTCTTTTGATCTTCTCTACATTGACTATTTATGCTAAGAACTATATGTCATACAACTTCTTTCTTCTCCAACTTCCCAGTCATCATTAAATGTTTTGCATGGTCCTCCGTTGACTTTAAGCATCACAACTATAGCTTACTCGGATATTCCTTAAAGGTGCTGTCCATCCAGTTCAAATATTACTAGTATATTGGTTAATCCAATTGATGATACGAGAACAGTACTTAGTTCTAAAAATTATTTTTGATATATCCATAGGTTTAATCTTTAATTGGTGAGATACCAAGTCTTAAATCAATCTCATAAAAGTACTTTGCTTCTTTCGTTTTGATCAAACAAATCATTGGGTCGAGGTAACAGATACTTGCTTTTGATAGTAAACTTGTTGAGCTCTCGCTAGTCGACGCATAATCACATACTTCCATCTTTCTTATTAACATTTAATACCGGTGCACCTTATGGGGTACACTAGGTCTAATCGCTTCTTCTTCTAGCATTTCTTGCATTTACTTTGCTAACTCCTTCACTTTAACTGGCGCCATTCTGTGCGGGGCCTTGGACACTGGCTTCATTTCAGGTGCTAAGTCAGTCACGAACTCAATTTCTATATCCGAAGAAAATGTTGATAACTCATCCAAAAACATATCTTGAAACTCCTTAATTACTATAAAATCTTCAAATTTTTGTTTGCTTTTGACTTCTATTTATCTCATAATCTCCATAATGCTTACATCTTGATCACCATAATCATTGTTAACAAATTCCTTAGAATAATGTCAAATCCTCATATCTCAAATGATATCAATTTTTCACAACTTATTGCCAGAAATCTCAATCCCACTATTGGTACTTATTTAACAACTACACGTTCTTGACTCGCTAGTCCTTTAATCACAATCTTATTAAATCAACAGGGTAATTCATCTTATCAACAAAACCTTGTGAGCTAAACAATCAAGTTGCTCTCACATCTTTCAATTCTTTAACACATAAAGTATCCACGATAATTATTTACATCACCACATCCGGATTCTGAATAACATATTTCACAGGAAAATCGCAATTTCTCGTTCTCCAAGACGTATTCCTCATTGGAGTAGATTCCCCTGATTCTTGGTGCATCCCTGACTGGGACTAGTGATTTGCAATTCTCGTCATATGCCCTTGTTTGCTTTCCATACGTGAAAGGTAGATGGGACTTTGCCCGCTTGGTCCATAATACGTTGATTTCTGTTAGAGAAGCTCTTACAAAAAACAACAGTACAATGAAACAACCAGAAGGATTCACAATTCAACAAAATTTAGAGTTGAAAAGAAAGAAGAAGTAAGGATTTGAATATGAATGAGACAACCACATTGGTACTTAAGATGGCCAGTCTTTCGTACCATATGGCATACAGCACATGATTAGGTGGCGTCCCACCCGACTCTTCATCATTCTGACAAAGTGTCTAACCATAACACTGTTTGTCCCAATCAGAAAGCAAAACTTGAGGGAAGCAAATAAATTTGAAAGGAATGGAATATCTTCCTTTTGATATCATCATAAAGAATTAAGAAAAGAAGTTCATATATTTTTAGGAATTAAAAAGGAATATACGCGGTAATATTGAAGACAAGAACGATACCACTGGTTACCATTCACATTTCATTTGTATTCATCTTTCGAGCTCGTTCGATCATATCCCAATTGCGTCATATAACAACTTTAGAAAGTCCACTGAAATGTCTTCGCAACCAAGCATTATAATGAATTCTTACTTGCTAAGTTTTGCGTCTTTAACATCGCACTTACACGTATAATACCTTAACAATTCGATTATAATGGCGTTCCTACCTAATAACTTCGAGATTCCTCTTTTAATTTAGAATAACCACGTACCATTCGACATAACGATCCTTTTGTTAATAATACTCTGCTTTTAGAGAGGTCTGGAAATTTTTCCAATCTTCTTCGATCACGCTCTGGCTTCTGTTGAATCAATAAATTCTTCGAACTCTGATAGTCCTAGTAATTGAATATATAGTTACTCCGTACGCTGATTATATTGTAAATTTTATCAAACAATACTTGCACTTTACTGTTAGGAATAATCAACTTCTTCATAATCATAGGTTACTTCGTTCTCGGAATTAGCAATACTAAGTCTGAAACAGCATCATTCCAGGTAATCCGGGCTTTCTAACAAACAAGAAACTCAGGTAGTAACTTGACAACCAATGTTTAAAAATCATTTTATTCAAAAAGGCTTTTAGAAATTTGTAAAGGAAAATCTTTTTCGAAGATTTGTTTAAAAATTTTGGAAAATCACAAACCTGGTTGTCCTTACTATATGAGTTGGTTGTTATCTTTCCGACCTATAACAAGGTACCATATTAAAGAAATAATTACATAAAAGTCCATCCACTCCAATCTACCTTTTCTCCTTTATCGTGTCCATTTGCCTTCCTTAATCGACAAAAAACTTCAATTGTCGTTGCATGTTATCTCATTCGTAGCTTCACATCAAAGCTTCCATACTGGTAATACTCCCGACATTACCGTTGCAGTAGTTAAGTAAATCAGGCTATCCAATAGTCAATAAGTCTATTTCATAGAACAAAGTTTGCTCGTATCACATCACATTACTACTTTATATATCGCATTTATCATATCATCATCATTTAATTTCACAAAAATCCCAGGTTTATACTTTTCTCTCTTACTTTTTCAAAATTTATCCCATAATTATTCACGGGTGGCTTAGTCACTAAGGGCTTCTTTTAACCCGATAACAGCTATCCTCTGAAACACTTAAATCTCCTCTCTAAACTTCGTCTCACCTTTATTTATAACTCAAGCGCTCACCATTTACTGTAGCTCTCGAATCCATCCTCGTAGGTACAATCGCTTCATAGGACAAGTTCTAAACTGGGGGTATAGAACAGGATGTAGGGTAAACTAAAGAGATACGCTCACAGCCGAATGTCCAGTAAAACAAGAATAAACAAATGGAAGTTTTTTTTTTAAATAGGTAGTCTCATATCAAGAGACGGAAAAAATAGCATAGAATAGCTTGAAGAAGTACAACCGTTATAACAGAAGGTAGTACCATTAATGCTGGTGGAGGAACAAGGTGCAAGTCCAATCTGAAAGAAGATGACGATCCTTGAACGAGAAGCTCCAAACGATCAGATGATATAGGGAAATCAGGATCTGCCATTGTCGTTGTCTGGAAATCACATCGCAAGCTAAGAATCTCGAATTACAACACGAACCGTGCCGGAGACCTACTACGTAGTCGCACTCATCCTTACGACGTCTTAGCTTTCTATTTCCTAATCCTAATCCTAACCCTCTACCCAATCCCGACGATCTAGGCTTGTTTCAGTGACTTATAACCTGTAGCTCTGATACCAACCTGTGGCGCCCTCCAAACCCGGGTTAGAAGTTTGGGGTCCACAACACAAATATAATATATCAACCTGTATAAGAAATATTATTTATAATGACCCTGCTTCACAAAACCACGGATCGCAACAGGTTAAAGTATAAAAATAAGCCACAACCTTAACTTTTATTACAACGTACCAAATCCCAACTAATTTAACTTACAACTGAAAATAAAATCATTCTTACAATCTGACTATCTCTATACCGCATGAAGCTTCTGCTAGCTCAATCCAACTCGACTGGAACCTTGTCCCGCACTTTGGACTAAGGAACTTCACTATCATCCATATTCTTTTCAACTGTAAAATATATAAAAGAATCGCAAGGGTGAGCTAACTAGCTCAGCAAGTCACGATATCGATAACGGAAGTTAAACAATAATCAAATGAGATGATTCAAAGGAATCCAGTTTCTTTTTCACTAATTATTAGAATTGGATATTCATTTTAAGTTTTAAAACCAAGGTTAGGCTGCTGATCAGTCACGCACTAACCCCGAGCAAAGCACACAGCACTGCTCTAATTACTGGATCCAAGGCACACATTGGCCTAACTTGACCATTGGTATGGTCTGACCACGAATCTGGTCCTCATATATAAAAACTATCCAATCCTAAAGCAGTTCAATACGATAACAATATAATTTAACAAAACAAGATCATAATCAATGACGGTTAAACATTTGCATAAAAACGTACGAAAACTCATGGATATCTCAAGGGTATATTAGGGTATGTATAAGAAACGGTTTTCAGTTTGTACAAGGGTCGGGTATTTGACCAGTAATGATTTTTCAAGATATGGTTCTTTGATGTTATTAAGAATGATTGGAGTATAAAAGTTTCTGTGTTTTCAAATCATTCTCTTTCAGTGTTTTGTGTTTGAGGATCAACAAAGGACGGATTACAAAGAATAAGGCTTATGGCTCAAGATCAAGAACATCAGGGTTCAAGGTTAAATGATTTAAAGCTCTTACAATATAAAACATGAGTTATTTTAAATAATAGCGGCATGTTACAAAGCAGTTCAAAAACATTGGTAATACATATCTTGAAGAAAAGTTCAGAAATACTTGCCTTACAGGGCTTTATAATTATTACTGATCAATTCTGGACCAATTCTGCCGCTTAGGCTTTTACGTCCAACCACTATGTCACTCTGGATTCGACCTCGACACTCAGGTCTTCCTGTTGAAACTCTACTGAGCTCGCCGACTAATTGCTAGGTTATCTTTAGTCCATTGTCCACTTTCAGTGTTTCCAACTATAACCTACAGGGTCGAAATACCCTACATTAGACGTCTAGGTATGCTTGACATATCCTCAATACTAATTCTTACCCAACGATATTCAAACCCGACTCGTAATTATTCATATTAGAATAACACAGAGAATAATTAGGGTTCACATTCTCGAAATCGATCTAGTGTTCATTTTCAGAAAATACTTATACTTGTCATTTTATGAAATTAGGGTTATTACTTTTCGCAAAACAGTTCACCACATTATACAATCAAATTTCGTATAAAACACACACATATATATATAGTCACTCGACGTCCCGATAATCCTCGGATACGTTCCCGTATTTACGTAGTTCAATTTCTCGGAAATCGGGCAGCGTCTCCTTCGTTTATCGGACTACCCGTCGAATACAATCGACGTCAATTCAACAACAAACAACCCAACGACTAATTCAACCGATACCATAATCGAAATCCACGTCACAAATCCCAATCACCAATATTATTTGATTATTTACTATTATTCGCATTTTATATTTTTATTCGTATTAGGACTCAGAATTAGATCATCACCGTCCACCGTCCGCTCGTCGAAATTCATCGCAGACGGCGGTAAAATCCGCGGGTACCCGTTTAGTTTCGGGTTTCCAACGCGTACTTCACCGATTAAATTAATAATTATTCCTACACGATCAATTTTATTTCACGAAACCTCATTTCAATTCATTCACTGCAGCAAATAAAAGAAATAATTAAATCAGTGAAATTTCTCACACTACCGCGTGCAAACACGCACACAAACATCATCAATTGAACCGAAACGGAACAAGCCGGAAAACGGCGGAAGTCAGGCAACAAAGTAAAGAAGAAGCAACAACACAGAAGCCAACACAGGGAATAAGAAAGAAACGCAGCAACAATACCCAACTGTAACACATACATACATACGTATGTATCTATATATGTATATACAATCAGACAAAATTGAATTAAGCCACCAAAGCCAACCGGAGATGGGGCGGCGGCCGGAGAGTTACCGGAATACGGCGGAGAAGGAGCCCGAAATAAACAGGCGCAACAGGGACGGGTGAATAACAGAGGGCGGCAAGGAAAGGAAGGAACAGGAAGCAGAGGAACAAAAATGAGAGAGAGGGTTGAGGAAATAAATTAAGTTGGGTGTTTATGTGCTGAGTTATGTGTTCCTAACACGTGTCCAACCATTTGACACGTACCCCCGATAGCTAATCAATTTGTATCGATTTTATCTTTTAACGATACAATATCATGAATAAATATTAATCGAAACAATTCTAAAATAGTTTTAAAGTTTAACAAATATCCCGAGGCTAATAAAAATACAAATTTCATAATTTTAAAGCATCTTTGAAATGTAGTTTGTACCCGTATTTCACAATTAACGAATCGAGGTGCGTTGAAAACAAATTCAGAAAATCGCGAAAATAATCTTATAATATTATAAATATCCCGAAGTAAATAAAAACGTAAGTTTCAAAATTTTAACATACTTTTTGAAATATCACTTATACCCGCTTTTATCAATAAAATGAAACAACGAGCGCGTGAAACTAATCCCGAAAATTTCCAAAATAATTTTAAAATTCTCGAAATATTCCAAACTTAAATAAATACGAGTTTCATAATTTTTGAAGAATTAAAGAATTAAATATGGATTTTGCAAATAAAAGCATTCAGAAAATCAGTTAAAGATAAATAATTAATAAAATATTAATTTCTCAATTTTATAAAATCCTAAAAATAATTATTGTAATTATAAAATCATAAAAACAATTTTAGAGACACTTCAAGTATTTGTACAAATAATTTTGCATTAAATCCACTTTAAAAGCGAAACAATTCAATACAATTCCTTAATTAATCACGCGAACAACCCGGTACATCATAAATCACACATAGATAATAATCAAACAACACATAGTGGTAAAAACCAATACACATATTTGATTTAATAATTTCCATAATAATCACATATTTAAATAATTCGAAAACACACGAGTCGTTATACAAGCCAGATATCTCATGAAGGTTATTAAATTGGGTAGTTGAGCTAAGCCTATTCAACTTGAGTTTCATCCCAAGAACAGAAATCAAAGCCCAAGCGTTGGCTGACTTCATAATAGATGCAACTTCCCGGAAGACGAGCCTAGGCCCATGAGCATTGACCCGGAAAGTAGCAATGATAATAACCCAGGAGCCTCGGCTCTCAAAGTTGATGGATCCTCAACAAATGAAAGGTCAGGAGCAGGGTTTATTCTAAAGAGCCCAGAAGGGTTCACAATTCAAACCGCCATCTCCTTTGGCTTTGCAGCAAACAACAACCAGGTAGAATATGAAGCACTGGTAGCAGGATTGAAGCTAGCAAAGACCCTCAGGATCCAGGACTTCAAAATCTACAGTAACTCCCATATCGTAGTAAAGCAAACAAACGGCGAGTACATAGCCAAGGATCCAGTTTTAGCCAAGTACCAGGCCCTGGTCCAAAGCTACCTTGCCTTAATACCAAAAAGCCAAGTTCTACAGATTT
Organism: Apium graveolens; assembly: GCF_009905375.1. Lineage (NCBI taxonomy): Eukaryota > Viridiplantae > Streptophyta > Magnoliopsida > Apiales > Apiaceae > Apium > Apium graveolens. The sequence goes on from NC_133649.1 coordinate 119,726,407, forward strand.
TCCGAGGTGAAAATTCGGAAGCTGATAAACTATCCAAATTGGTTCGGAATTCATCCGACCTGGAGTGCTCTTTCTACTTCGAAGAATTATAGAAACCCAGCATAGAATCTGAAGACGTCATGGAGATAAATAACAGCCTGAATTGGATGACTCCGTTTATGAACTACTTGGAGAAGGGAGAGCTCCATGAAGACAAAGGGAAGGCTCAAAGGTTGAAAGCCAAAACATCAAAATTCTTCATTGAAGAGGGGATACTCTATCGCCGGACTTTCTTATCCCCAATCCTGAAGTGCATTGGCCTAGGGGAGGCATAGTATTGTCTAATGGAAGTTCACGAAGGGATATTCCGGGATCACATGTCCGGAAAGGCCCTAGCTCATAAGATCATAAGACAAGGGTACTACCGGCCAACTATTCACCAGAATGCAATAGAGTTCGTGAAAAATTGCAAGGAATGCCAACTCTTCAGCAATGTGACCCAGATGAGCCCAGTCCTACCCTCCTCAGTCCTATCACCAATCCCCTTTGTTGTCTAAGGTATTGACATTATGGGACCCTTTCCCAGGGCCAGAGGAGATCTCAGGTATTTATTAGTATCAATTGGTTACATGAACAAATAGGTTGAGGCGAAGGCGATGAGAACCATAAACCAACAAGATTGTATCAAGTTCATGGACAACATCTTGATGAGGTTCGGGATCCCAAGAGTACTGGTCTCGGATAATGGGCCAGAGTTCGTTGGATCAGAGTTTGAATCCTACCTTCAAGAGCGGGGCATCCGACACAAGAAATCATTTATAGCCTATCCTCAAGGAAATGGAAAGTAGAAGTAACCAACCGGATCCTTCTCCGGGGCATCGAGAAGAGGCTCAGGGAAAGCAAAACCAAATGGCCAGAAGAATTTCCTAATGTCCTATGGGCCTACAGGACCAGCCCCCGGATAAGCACAGGAGAAACACCCTTCAAGCTGGCTTATGGAATAGAAGCAATGCTACCAATTGAAGTAGGATCATCCTCCCATCGAGCAATCAAATTTGATGAAATAGCCAATGAGGAGGGGCTCAGAACAAATATTGAGCTAATTGATGAAGTCTGAGACTAGGCTGTTGCAAGGATGGAGAAGTACAAGGAAAAAACTAAAGAGCACTTCAGCAAGAAATCCCGGATCAAAAACTTTCAAGTTGGAGACCTGGTACTTCGAGACACAGAAGCTTCAGATCCAACCAACATTGGGAAGCTAATGGCAAGGTGGGAAGGCCCTTATAAAATCAAGGAAGTGTTAAGGCCAGGCACATATAAGCTGATGAACATGGATGAATCTGAGATCCCGAACACCTGGCATGGACTCAGGCTCAGAAAATTCTATCAGTAGAAAAAGCAACCAAAAAACTTGTAGCCTATGGCAAGCAACCAATCTATGATCCAATATTTTGTATGAAGAAAATTTCAATTCAATGAAAAGAATTTTCCTTTTTCAGCAAGTTATTATTTCTTTTACCTTACTAGCAAAGCAAACAAAAAACAATCCGGTCATGGTATCATACCCAGACTGGAAGCCAAAATTAAAAGCAAACAACCAGGATAAATATTCAAAGCCGGGATAACAACAACCACTATTTACTTAGAAATTTTCTAAAGTACATAGAGAAAATAAAGAAAACATCAATCCAGATATGGTGTCAACCCGGATTGAAAGCCAATATTAAAAGCAAAAATCAATCTGGATAAGCTTCCAAATCCGGGTTGAAAAGCAAATAAAACAAACATCAATCCGTATATGATGTCATACCCGGATTGAAAGCCAATATTAAAAGCAAAAATCAACCCGGATAAGCTTTCAAATCCGGATTGAAAACATCTATTATTTACTCAGATTATTCTCTAAGTACAGAAAAAAGCAAAAGAAAACATCAATCCGGATATGGCATCATACCCGGATTGAAAGCCAATATCAAAAGCAAAAATCATCCCGGATAAGCATCCAAATCCGGGTTGAAAATAACTATTATGTACTTAGATTATTCTCTAAGTATATAAAGAAGTAAAAACAATCATCAATACGGATATGGCGTCATACTCGGATCGAAATCCAACACTAAAAGCAAACAACAATCCGAATCTGGATCCAAAGAAAGCACTTTATACAGAGGAAAATTATTCTAACCTGGTAAGGCTTCATACCCAGAACCACACCGGCTATAAACCCAATCCAGGTTGGGGGCCACTACCATAGCCCGAGTTAGAATAATTTTGTGCACAATATTTTCCAAGTGCCAGCTACAAATCCGGTTAGAATCCGAACCAGGATCCTGATCGAGCCACAAAGCAAACATTCCCGGGGAGAACCTCTTACCCGGGTCAAGAGCTTAAACGAATAAAATATTTTCTAAGCAACTAAATCTCAAAGCAAGAGTCAAATTAAAAATATCAATCCGGATTGACATCAATCCGGATGAATCCAAATATTACAAATTGTTCAGAATCAAAGAACGGAAGCGGAAATACTAGAAAGCAGTAAATTACAAGGGCAAGGCCCGAAAAGTTTAACAATGCTGAAGCAAATCTAAAGGAAACTGGGGCTAGGACCATTGTAGGGCTCTGACTACCCCTTGCCATGTTCAACAGCTGCCTTGGCTGCCAGGAACTCTTGGATGAAGCTCTCCCGAGAAGCCAGGGGATCGGTTTTGATATGCCTCTCAGCAACGACCCAGGACCTGCGAACCTCAGGCACCCCGGCTTGAGCGACCTCAAAATCATAAACATCGTTGGCTTTGAACTTGGCGATGATAGCCTCCTTATCTAAATTCTCCTTAGCAGCCAGATCGGCCTTTAGCTTCTCCACTTCTTCAGCAAGGCCGTCAACCCGGGTCTTCTCATCCTCAAGCTAGTTCTTCAACCCGGACTCCACGGTCCGAAAACCTTCCTGGGCCTCATCCAGTTCATCTTCGAGATTGTCCGCCCAGATTCTTTCAGCTCTGGTCCTGTTGTTAGCCTCCCAGACCTCTGTGAAAGCGATATCCGAGCAAATGGATTTGGTGCTCCCAACCTCAAATAATTCAGAGAAGAGACTTAAAAAAAATACAAAGAAGAAACTTAGGGAAATGCAATCCAGACGGAAAATCAGAAAATGCTTAAAGGTTACCTGCCCCCATTGGCCGGTCACCCTCTTGAAAGCAGCAACCATACTGGAGCCCTCTACCTCATCCCAGTCATCTTTAGAGGAGATACTTGACATGAACCCAGCTAAGTCAACCAGGGACTTAGTCCCAATCTTCACGGGGTCCCCATCCGGGCCTTTTCCTTCCGAATCACAGATGACCTGGCTGGAGATAGCAGCTTTACCCCGGGGAGGCTTGCCCAGAGCCGACTTTCTCTTCCTAGCATGAGGGGCCTCATCCCCGGAAATCGCCTTGACATCCGGATCATCATTCAAGGGCACATTGACCGGATCAACCACATTTTGGGGGGGCAGAAGACTCGGTACCCCCCTAAGCATCTGCAGAACTGGATCAAGGTCCGGGAGCTCCCTTGGAGGTCTTAAAAGCCAGACCCAAGGAGTTAAAAGCAGCAGCGTAGGAAGAAGATGACATTATCGCCTTAAAGGAAGGATTGTAATGCGGCAAACCTACAGAAGAGGGAAAAAGAACAAAGTCAAAATCGAGTTACCAGGTGATCCGGACCAAGCAGCCAACAATAAAAAAGTAAAGTGACCTGGGTCCCCTAATTCAACCGAAAATCCAAATCAGGAAGCAGATATATAAATGCAAAAACAAGTAAATAATCCTGCCCGGGTTGCTAAAAAGGTTAAACAACCCGAACCCGGATGCACAACAAACAATCTGAGATAAATAGAAGAACTAATCTGGATTACCAGGTATGGTGGGCAATCCGGGTAACCCTAGAGCAACTTCTATCCCTGGGAAAACCCGCAAAGTGCAATGTAATAACCCCAATTTTTGGAAATTTTTGAAACCCTTATGAATAGTGTTTTTGCTGAATGGGAAAACTTTTCATGCCACACTATGTAGGGGTTCTGTTATGGATATTCTGAGATTTTATTAGTACTCTATATGGCATATAAGTGTATGTAAAGATCGTTAGAATCCAATTCCGAACACTTTGATTTTTCCCGGAAATCCACTAGATACGAAAAGAATTGAGTATAAGGTAACAAGATAAGAAGGATTTAAATTAAAGGATTATAAGAGAGGATCATAAAAGGAATATAAGATATTGAGAAAGGTTAAGGGAACCTAATTAATAAGATCCCGGGTATGATCCCTCAAACGATAAACGAAAACGAAAATTAAGCGAACCGTATAACAGATCAGCGGTCATTAGACAAACAATTAGGAAGTTAATCAAAGAGATTAGAGGGGATGATGTCATCCAACCAATGGGAAGAGGACAAAGAGGGAAGGATGACACCACATGATGACATAAGCATGACATAAGAGGGAAGGAAGTGTGGTTGAATTATAACCACACAAAATCAAGGTTAATTAGGTAATTAACCTAAAACAACTCAAAATTCAACCAACCAAGCAAAAATTTCATTTTTCACCAAACAAAACACAAAAACTCCTCCATTTTCAAGGAAGCTCTCGGCTTCTTTTTTTCAAAAATGAAGATCCAAGCTCCACCACTTACTATTTGGCAAGGTATTTATCTAAGCTTCCCCATGGATATTTACATACTTCCTATAAGTTTAAGCTTCTAATAACAAGCCAATCTTTTTCTATAAATCAAGGAAGAAGATGGTGAATAGTACTTTCTTGAAATTAATTTTGGTGTTCTTGATTTCTTTGAAAGAACAAGCTTGTAGGAGGTTAGATTAAGGCTTCCATGGCATTCCAAGGATCTTTCATGGATTAAAAGCTTCAAGAAAGGTATAAACTCCAAACCCTAGCTTTAGTTTTGAGTATTTAGGAATGGTTATGAGTAGTATAGTATATGTGAAGCATGAAGCTTGTTTGTTTAGAGTTTGGGTTGTAGTGGTAGTGGTATGAATGTTGAATCTTGTTGATTTGTTAAAGGAATTAAGTATAGTTTAAATTCATGATGAGAATAACATAAATTGGAAGAACTTGAGGTGTTGGGGCTGTTGGAGTGTGTTTTGGATGGATGTTGGTTGTATGATTGATTTGTGTTTGAATTGTGGTTGTTTTGGAATGGCTTATATTTGGGAAATCGCGTAATCATAGTCATCGTAATGTCCGATTTACTTTAGACTGCTTTTGTTCATAACATCAGAACCCTTGAAATCACTGTTAGGTTTTGACCATTGCCATGTTTAGATAGTTCATGTTACGAGCTTCGTTTTGATATGTAGTTCGTTTGATTCCGATGTACGGTTTAGGAGAAACGACCATTTTAAGTAACGGTGTTTCGCGAACGAAACATTTCCCCTCGCCTTACTTTGAAACCTTTGTTAAAGACCTTAAAGGACTAATTGGAGTAGGAATCAATTATGTTAAGTGGATTAGGCAGTTGGTAAGGTACCCGCGAAAGAATCGCCTTAAAACTCATAATGGGTAATTTATTAAAAATGGTGGAGCCGAGGGTACTCGAGCGACTTAAGTAAATCGTTAAGCGCGAAAGCGAACGTTAGGACTCTAAATGGTTAAAGTCTAGTTTCTTAAGCGACCGGGGTTTAATTTCGACTTATGTTGTTGTTCATAGGTTATCGGACCCACTCTAAGCTTAAGTCTATCCGGGAGCACTCAGGCAATTTTTCTACCCGTTATACTGTTGTTGTGATGTATACACTTGTATATGCATTATCTTGTAATAGATGCATGATGGTTATATTAGCAAATTCTTGCGATATATTATAGCATGTGATATGGTACATATGCATGCCTGTTTCGTATTCTTGCCATATATATCTGTTGGTTCAGTTGATAATACCTATGCTAGAGAATAACGGTAATTTGCATATACCCTTAGTATAGGGACCCAAAGGTGAAAACATTTTCTAAAACCGGGAGTCGAGGATCCCGAGTAGATTATATATATATATAATCTAAATGCAAATTTCCTTTAAGTCGCTAAGCTCTCAGAGTTCCAAGGAACAGGTTGACCCAGTCGAGGCAAGAGCCTGGCTAAAGGAAATAGAGGAATCATTTGAGATTCTAAATGATTGACGAACCACAAAAGACTGTTTTTGTCACTTACCCTCCTAAGAGAGAGGCCACCCGCTGGTGAAAGTCCAAGGAAGGCACGGAGCCAGAGGTTACAATAAACTGATTAAAGTCTAGTCAATTGTTTTCAGGAAAGTACTTCCCAAGGTTATGGAGATAGTGTAAAAGCTTTAGAGCCAGAACAAAGGCGGACGAGTATGATGAATTATGAATCTAAGTTGTAAAAGTTGTCAAGATTCGTTCTGAGGACACGAATCCAGAATGACGGGATGTTTGAAATTAATGCTTATGTTGTGTTGGTTCATGAAATAATGATAAGAAAAAGGAAAATAGAAAGAAACTGAAGTGGAAAGGAATATAAAGGCAATAGAGTTTGAGGTATGATAAGGGAGTTAGGTATAGGAAACCCTAAAGACTCATAGCAATAGAAATAGAAAAGTAAGTAATCGTCAGGATGAGTATGATTCACCATGAGTTAAAGTTGATGGTTGAAGGCATAAGAGATACATATAGTTTACCCCCTGTAAGTTGGGAGGATTTGAGGAAACCTTGAGATAGTTTGAAGGATAAATAATGAGACGCGGATAGACTGAGGAGACAAGGAAGTAAGAAATTAGGAAAATTGGATGAAGGAAGTGACCTTCAAGAATGTGAAGTGTAAGACCGGTGGCTTTATACCCAGAAAGGGAGACGCCAGGTATGAAAGATATCCCAACATTGAGGTGACTGTTGAGATAAACAACAAAAGTAAATAAGGAATTATTAAGAAGAAGTTCACGTTGAACACGACCAATATCTTCCAGAACATCCTTGTTATCGTTACCAAATTAGGCAAGAAAAGCGGATAACCGTTGTTATCTTTTGAAGGCCATATGGGTTGACCTCAGTTTGAATACATATGTTATTGTAAAATTAGACATGTACTATCGAGGTAGGAATGATTGAATAAGACACCCTTATCAGGGATATATGACTTGATCTATCCATGGAAGGATGCATGTACCTTTTTAAAGGTAGGAATTAAGGATAGAACATCGGTAACTTAAAATAAATCCTAGGGGAATGCATAAAGGTTGGCATTTCACCCTTAATAGGGACAAGTATGAGTTTTGACAGTATGATTTGGAAAGGGTTAAGGTAACAACAACCTTTAAGAATCAGTGGAGAAATTTTTCAGAAGTATATAGACAATGGTTCTAGTATTAGTAAATGATATTTTGATATGCCCTGTATATAGGGAATACAGGAGGAACGATTGAAGGATAACCTTAGAGGTTTTACAAGGAGAAAGGAAATATTCGAAATTCTCAAGAATAAAAATGTTGATAAAGGAAATATGACATAATTATAATGGTGCCAAGTGGGGCACGTGTTAAACCACGAGAAAGTATGGATCGAACCAGTAAAGGTTGAAATTGTTCAGGGCAATTAGGACCTAAGATAAAAGATGTTCTAAGTATGATTGAGAGTCAGTCGTGACAGTGATTAACCTCTAAAGGCCGAGGCAATAACTTATGGAAAAATGGTGATTTTTTTTTACTCATCAGATTTTAAGAAAGACATCTTCACATAAGCAGTGATTGAAATGAGGTAGAAAATTTATTTGGAGGTGGTTAAAATGACATTGACTGTAAGGAAATTTTACTTTCAGGAAAGGCCAAAGAGGTGGCCGACACTTTTAAGGTAAGAGGATAATTATAGGGGCTTGTGCCAAAGAAATACAGTGATGATGGTTAAAGCTATGAAGGTTGTATTATGGTTCGGAAGATTGACATTCCTTCTGATGACTGTGCAATACCCAACCGTAATAGTAGTTGGTAAAGGTTTAATTCGTGTAATCGCCATGAGTGGGCTATCTATCTCAGAAGGTACTATCTTGAGAATGAGCCTGGACCATGTTTCAAAAGGACTAAACGAACCTTTGAGTTAAGTCTTCTATCGAAGGCATATGATTAAGAATGGTATTAACCTGCTATCGTTGCTTTGATTGAAATTCTTCTACAATTTTATCTGCTTCATGTCATGTATGTATGTCAGGATCAGGAGTATTCTTCATGAATCAGGAATGGTGATTATGTTACCTCCTTAGAAGGATTTGATACGACATGTATGGACTCTGTATGGTTAGATATTAAGATTTCATGGAACATGAATGATGACAGTAGGTCAGTAGTGGACCATAGTCATACAGCAATGATTCTGCGAGTAATGAGCTGATTACAACCGTGAGAGTTGTATTGAAATGGATGTTGAGATTGAGTACCACTAATCGGGTTGTGGTATGTATAAATTATCATTGATAGACTAATTAAGTAGAGTATCTACCTATTGAATATTTATTCCCTCTTATGAAAAGAGAGCCGTATTACTATATGAGGAAGGTTGCGGTGCAAGCATAAAATTCTAGTAACGATGATGTCTAGAATGAGATCCCAGATTCGATTTTCGATATCGAGGGAGTTTCAAAGGTGATTGTGTATAAGCTCAAGGAAGAGCCTGGGTCCATAGAATGATGGACGGAATAGCAAAAATATTTAGGCATGTGAGATACGATGCTATAATACTTGATGTTGATATAAATACATATATGTTTTGTTCTCCTATGACAGACCTCTATAGTTCAGAGGTAGATTCCACGCCAGATATTTTATGGAAAAAAAAATTTATGAATATACAATTCTCTTCGATTCGTTCTTTTCTCTTCTTTTCATTTCATAAAAGCTGAGAAGAACAACCCTTCCAGAAGGGGAGTTATTGCCGAATGACTATCTATCTGTGTGATAGAAGCTGAGTAGGATACCATCTATTGTTTAATTGCTTGTCAAGTACTAAAGGCTGGCCACCTTCTGTACCAACTATGCAATGTAACAAGTGTTCATGATCATGGTGATCTCTCAACAAATTCCTTTACTTCTATATGATTGATCAAATTTTGGAAAATAGAAACAGCTGAAAAAAGAGTAATAAAGTTGTGGTAGTATTCGGAATGGAAACACATTCGTGATACTAAGGTTGTCGTGGTTATTAAAAGGTTATAGAACACTAACGAGCAAAAGTGTAACCAGTATAATATTATGTACGGAAGATAGTAACGACTACGAACTGGAAAAGGATGGGTAGTGAGAAGCAAAAGCTATAATGCTAGAAGCTATAATGAGAATCTGTGCAATAGACTTGAAAGAAATTGGAATGATCACTTAACGCGGATTGAGTTTTCTCACGACAATAGATCATATGTCATTATCGAGATGTCGCCTTATGAGATCCTTGAGGGAAGACAATGTCGATCTCCCTTATGTTAGGATGAAGATGTAGAGCGCAAGATGTTCGGGCCCGCAGTAGCCCAGAGGGCCAGGGATATACTAGATCTAATCAGAGGACGGCTGGGAGTAGCCCAAGATGGGAACACGAAATATGTTGATTTGACACGAAAGGACAAGGAATAGGAAGTATGGGACCTAGTGTTGTTATAGGTATTTCCTTGGAAAGGAAGGATGAGGTTCAGAAAGAAATGAAAGCTAAGTCCACGAATTGTTGGACCCTTGGATATATTAAGACGTATTGGGAGGATAGCATATGAGCTAGCCCTAACCCCGAACATGTAGCAGGTCGTAACGTGTTTCACGTATCAATGTTAAGGAAGTGTAATTCAGATGCCAGATAAATAGGGGCATATGAGCGCATAGACATGCAACCCGATGTAAACTATATGGAGCAACCAAGAAGGGTTATAGAGTGAAAAGGAACAAGTGCTTAGGAGAAGGATTATCAAACTAGGCAGAGTTTGGTGGTGGGACCACAATGTGGGAAAATTTACTCGAGAGTTAGAAAGTGCAATGCTAAGAGAGTATCCCTATTCATTTTCTATCTGATTCCGGGATGGAATCCTTTTAAGGAGGGGAGACTGTAATAACCCCAATTTTTGGAAATTTTTGAAACCCTTATGAATAGTGTTTTTGCTGAATGGGAAAACTTTTCATGCCACACTATGTAGGGGTTCTGTTATGGATATTATGAGATTTTATTAGTACTATATATGGCATATAAGTGTATGTAAAGATCGTCAGAATCCAATTCCGAACACTTTGATTTTTCCCAGAAATCCACTAGATACGAAAAAAATTGAGTATAAGGTAACAAGATAAGAAGGATTTAAATTAAAGGATTATAAGAGAGGATCGTAAAAGGAATATAAGATATTGATAAAGGTTAAGGGAACCTAAGTAATAAGATCCCGGGTATGATCCCTCAAACGATAAATGAAAACGAAAGTTAAGCGAACCGTATAATAGATCAGCGGTCATTAGGCAAACAATTAGGAAGTTAATCAAAGAGATTAGAGGGGATGATGTCATCCAACCAATGGGAAGAGGACAAAGAGGGAAGGATGACACCACATGATGACATAAGCATGACATAGGAGGGAAGGAAGTGTGGTTGAATTATAACCACACAAAATCAAGGTTAATTAGGTAATTAACCTAAAACAACTCAAAATTCAACCAACCAAGCAAACATTTCATTTTTCACCAAACAAAACACAACAACTCCTCCATTTTCAAGGAAGCTCTCGGCTTCTTTTTTTCAAAAATGAAGATCCAAGCTCCACCACTTACTATTTGGCAAGGTATTTATCTAAGCTTCCCCATGGATAGTTACATACTTCCTATAAGTTTAAGCTTCTAATTCCAAGCCAATCTTTTTCTATAAATCAAGGAAGAAGATGGTGAATAGTACTTTCTTGAAATTAATTTTTGTGTTCTTGATTTCTTTGAAAGAACAAGCTTGTAGGAGGTTAGATTAAGGCTTCCATGGGCATTGTAACACCCCCAGATCCGGGGTCGGGAATCCGGGTTGTCACGGTCTTTCTTTCCACAATATCACTTTACTTAATTAATAATAAATACCCTCATGCTGTGACCCCACACTAACACACACCACAACTCGTTATAGTCTCAGAGATGAAATTTAAATAAGTACAAGTCTTTGAATCCACAATTTAAAAGTTATTACAACCCAAAATGATTACTTGATAAATTTACAGTTAATTGCCATTATCTGCCACAAGTTATAATTATACATAATTGATTCTCAAAAGTAGATGGTCTGATCTACAATAGATCTACCTCTGCAGCTATAGCAGCTACAACATCAACGGGAAGACGCGGGACGCTTCCCACGCGCTTGCGCTGGGTCTGCTGGAGTCTGGCCATCTTTCCTAACTGTTGTTGTGTGATGAAAGAAGAAAGCAAGGGTGAGCAGCAAGCCCACCAAAATAATATGTATTATGATTTACAATATATGAGCCTACTCATAATACTCATGAAAGTCTTGGTCAAAAGAAATGAACCAAGTTGATAACTTAATGCGATGAAGTCGCAAAATATTCAGTATATATACATATATACTTTTCAAAATATTGGAAGTCCTCTTCCATGCATAATATACACAAAGTCCTAGTGTGTAACTGTATGAAAAAAAATATCGTTGCAAGGTGATCTCATATATCTAACCTTGTCTCAACGTTTTTCTGAAAATCTTTGTCATACATAAGACAATTATTAATTAGATATAAGTTTAAAAGATGAGGTTACCAAATACCCCAATATACTTATATCTTTCCCAATACTACTTGAACTACCACCGTTCAAGTTATAATCAGTTTCAAAAGTTCATCACATAGATGAGACTACAAGACAAGATTTGAATAGATTCAATCTTTGAAATATTATTGAATGAAATAAAGTTACGAGATACTTTATTTAGTCCCGATATATATATATCCACATATATATCTCTTAAACATTTCCTGGAACCTCTGTTATGTAAAGTATGAACAGAGTTTAAAACATCCAATGAATTTTGGAAAGGAAGAGAATTTTGGCATAAACCCGATATCTCGCTGATCAGGCAAAGATACCAATAAGTAACATTTTCTACTAGTAGATGGACGAATTCCCCACTGGTCATCACCCTGGTCATAATTAAGACCTATGCTGGACTGCCACTCAGCCACCTATGCATTTGATGGACTCCCACTGAGCCACTTACACAATAATAGACCGTACCTCGGCCTGTCGCTTATGCCGACTCAATGAGAGGGGCTTACTTCCCGAACTTTGGGCAAGTAATCAATTCATTTACCAAATCTGCAACCTTGTTGCGAATATAAAATACACCACAGAGCCGGATTTCCCAGGTTTTGAGCGGGTATTTAAATCCCCTTTAAAAAGGAAGATCTTAAATATACAAATGAGTTTTGGGATCCGCTCTGACTTTTAAAAACCATTTTGAAGACTCGAAAACACTTTAAAGAGTGTTTGGAGTAAGGCTGATTTAATGAAGTAAATCAGTCCCCAGAATATTAGAAAATATCTGAATATTATTAATTAAATAATATTCCCATGAAGAATAGTCTTTATAAAAATAATTGAAGTAGAAGTATTAAAATTTATACTTGAAACGAGTATTAAATAACCAAAGATATACTTATATGAAAGTATTATCTTTATTTGAATAATCGAAAATAAGTTTGATTATTAACACCTTATTCTTTAATAAAATAAAGAATATATTTCAGCAAATAATCGGAGTCATAGATCCTCAAATGAATATTCAAATAATATTCAATAAATAAAATAAGCTGAGTCATAATACCTCGAATGAATATTATAAATAATATTCATTAAATAAAATAAAGGAGTCATACATCCTCAAATGAATATTCGAAATAATATTCAATAATAAAATAAAGTTTCAAGTTATCGAATAAACCTTATTCGATTAATAGTTTGGAAAAACTATAACCATATATATATATAAATATATATATATATATATATATATCCATATCCATATAAACTCTACTCGGGATCCTCGACTCCCGGTTTTAGAAAATATTTTCACCTTTGGGTCCCTATACTAAGGGTGTATGCAAGTTACCGCTATCCTCTAGCATAGGTATTATCAAATGAACCAACAGATATATATTTCAAGAATATGAAACAGGCATGCATATATACCATATCACATGCTAAATATATCGCAAGAATTTGCTAAATAACCAACATGCATCTATCGCAAGATAATGCATATACAAGTGTATTCATCACAACAACAGTATAACGGATAGAATACTTGCCTGAGCGACTTGGGGGTGAGAAAGGCTCGGGACGAGTCTGATAGCCTATAAACAACAAGTAAGTTGGAATTAAACCAAAATCACTTGTAAATCTATGCTTTAGCTAACTTAGACTCTAATGCTAGTTTTACGCTCACCGATTCGCTTAAGTCACTCGGGTACTCTCGGCTCCATCATTTTTAATAACTTAACCTTTACGAGTCTTAAAGCGATTCCTTCGCGAATGACTTACCAACTGCCTAACGCACTTACCATAAATGTTTCACACATTAATTAACCCTTTTTGGTCTTTAACCTATGTTTCAAAGTAAGGCGAGGGAAAAAGTTTCGTCCGCGAAACGCCGTTACTTGAAACGGTCGTTTCTCCTAAACCGTAAATCGGAATCGAACGAACTACATATCAAAACGAAGCTCGTAACATGAGCTATCTAAACATGGCAGTGGTCACAATTTAGCAGGGGGTTCTCGGGTCCTAATGCTATGCACAAAAACAGTCCAAAGAAAATCGGACGTTACGACGGCTATGTTTACGCGATTTCCCATTTTTTAAACTATCCACAATCAACACAAACCATCCTCAAATCCAACACACAACAAACACCCATCCTTATCACATCATAACAACCCCGACCAATTCAATTTAACCATTCATACTTATGCTTAAACTTTACTTTAATCATTCTTAAGTTTCTTTAAATCAAAACCACAAAATTACCATTTCATTTCACTACCATTCCAAATCTCAAACTCTAATCATAACAACAACTACAATAACATCCTACTCATCAAAATCACCTTATAATATATATGAACCTAGGGTTTGAAAATGGTATACCTTCCTTGAAGTGGTGGGTTGAGCTAGGAAGCCTTAAGAAGCTTGGAGAAGCCTTAGGAAAGCTTGGATCTTTAAGAAAAACAAGAAAAAGTTCAAGTTAAAAACTTGAAAACACTATTCATTGTCTTCTTCATTGATTAAATGGAGAAGCTAGAGAAAGAATTAATGGCTTAAACTCATGATATAGCCATAACTAAGCATAAAGATGGTTAGGGAATTTTCTTACCAATTAAGGATGCTTGGATCTTGATTTTGGAAATTTTTTTTTTTCTTTGAAAAAGGCAAAAAGCCGAGAGCTAATATGAAGAACAATGCCTTGGCTGATTTTTTGATTTTTGATGAAATGATTTGCTAGTTGGTTGGCTTGGTTTTGTTTTTGATTTAGCAAATTACCACCTTGCCCTTGAATTTGTGTGGTCCTTAATCAACCACACCTCCCTTCTTCCCATGTCATGCTTACCTCATCCTCATGATGTCATCTTTCCTTCCTTGTCTTCTTTCTATTGGTTGGATGACATCACTCCCATTAAACCCTTTGATTAGCTTCCTAATCGTTTGCCTAATGACCGCTGATCTGTTGTACGGTTCGCTTAACTTTCGTTCTCGTTTATCGTTTGAAGGATCATACCCGGGATCTTATTACTTAGGTTCCCTTAACCTTTCTCAATACGTTATATTCCTTTTTATGATCCTCTATTATAATCCTTTAATTTAAATCCTTTTTATCCTGTTACCTTATACTCAATTCTCTCCGTATCTTGTGGATTTCCGGGAAAAACCAAAGTGTTCGGAATTGGGTTCTGACGATATTTACATACACTTATATACTTTATATAGTACTAATAAAATCCCAGAATATCCATATCAGAACCCCTACATAGTGTGGCATGAAAAGTTTTCTCATTCAGCAAAAACACTATTCATAAGGGTTTCAAAAATTTTCCAAAAATTGGGGTTATTACAGTCTCCCCTCCTTAAAAGGATTCCGTCCCGGAATCAGATAGAAAGTGAATAGGGATACTCTCTTAGCATTGCACTTTCTAACTCTCGAGTAAATTTTCCCACATTGTGGTTCTACCACCAAACTCTTACTAGTTTGATAACCCTTCTCATAAGCACTCGTTCCTTTTTACTCTATACCCTTCCTGGTTGCTCCATATAGGTTACGTCTGGTTGCATGTCTATGCGCTCATATGCCCCTATTTGTCTAGCATCCGAATTACACTTCCTTAACATTGGTATGTGTAACACGTTATGAACTTTCTACAGGTTCGGGGGTAGGGCTAGCTCATATGCTAACTTCCCAAACGTCTTTATATACCCAAGGGTCCAACAAATTGTAGACTTAGCTTTCCTTTCTTTCCGAACCTCATCAATCCTTTCCAAGGGATACCTATAACATTACTAGGTCCCCTATTTCATACTCTTTATCCTTTCGTGTCAAATCAACATACTTATCATGACCATCTTGGGCTACTACCCGCCGTCCTCTGATTAGATCTATCATATCCTTGGTCCTTTGGACTACTGCGGGTCCGAGCATCTTGCGCTCTACAACTTCATCCTAACATAAGGGAGATCGACATTGTCTTCCCTCAAGGATCTCATAAGGCGACATCTCGATAATGACATATGATCTATTGTCGTAAGATAACTCAATCCGAATTAAGTGATCATTCCAATTTCTTTCAAGTCTATTGCACAGACTCTCATTATAGCTTTTAGCATTAGAACTTTTGCTTCTCAATACCCATTCTTTTCCAGTTCGTAATCGCTATCACCTTCCGTTCCTAATATTATACTGGTTATACTTTTGCTCGTTAGCGTTCTATAACCTTTTAATAACCACGTCAACCTTAGTATCACGAATGTGTTCCCATTCCGCATACTACCACACTTTATTACTCCTTTTTCAGCTGTTTCTATTTTCCAAAATTTGATCAATCAAATAGAAGTAAAGGAATTTGTTGAGAGATTACTATGATCATGAACACTTGTTATATCGCATAGTTAGTACAGAAGGTGGCCAGCCTTTAGTACTTGACAAGCAATTAAACAATAGCTGGTATCCTACTCGGCTTCTATCACACAGATAGATAGTCATTCGGCAATACCTCCCCTTCTGGAAGGGTTGTTCTTCTCAGCTTACATGAAATGAAAAGAAGAGAAAAGAATGAATTGAAGAGAATTGTATATTCATAAAAAAAAAATTTATTGCCATAAAATATCTGGCTTGGAATCTACCTCTGAACTATAGAGGTTTGTCATAGAAGAACAAAACATATTTTGTATTTATATCAACATCAAGTATTATAGCATCGCATTTCACATGCCTAAATATTTCTATTCCGTTCATCATTCTATGGACCCATGCTCTTCCTCGAGCTTATACACAATCACCTTTGAAACTCCCTCGACATTGAAAATCGAATCTGGAATCTCATTTTATACATCATCGATACTAGAATTCTGTGCTTGCACCGCAACCTTCCTCGTATAATAATACGACTCTCTATTGATAAGAAAGAATAATAATTCACTAGGTAGATACTCTACTTAATTAGTCTATCAATGATAACTTATACACTGCCACGACCCGATTAGTGGTACTCAATCTCAACATCCATTCCAATACAACTCTCACGGTTGTAATCGGCTCAATACTCGCAGAATCATTGCTGCCTTACTATGGTCCACCACTGACCTACTGTCGTCATTCATTTTTCCATAAAATCTTAATATCTAACCATACGGAGTCTATACATGTCGTATCAAATTCTCCTAAGGAGTTAACATAACCACCAATCACAATTCATGAAGAACACTCCAAACTCTGACGTACTTTCATGTCATGAAGCAGATAAAATTGCAGAAGAGTTTCAATCAAAGCAACGATAGCAGGTTAATACCATTTTTAATCATATGCCTTAAATAGAAGACTTAACTCAAAGGTTCGTTTAGTCCTTTTTGAAACATGGTCCTGGATTATTTCAAGATAGGACCTTCTAAGATAGATAGCCCGTTCATGGCGATTACATGAATTAAACCTTTACCAACTACTATTACGGTTGGGTATTGCACAGTCATCAGAAGGAATGTCAATCTTCCAAACCATAATTCAACCTTCACATTTTTTTTTTTTTTTAACCATCATCACTGTATTCTTTTGGCACACGCGCCTATAATTATCCAGTTACCTTTAAAGTGTCGGCCACCTCTTTGGCCTTTCCTGATAGTACAATTTCCTTATAGTCAATGTCATTTTAACCACCTCCAAAAAATTTTCTACCTCATTTCAATCACAGCTTATGTGAAGATGTTTTCCTTAAAATCTGATGAGTAAAAAAAAAATCACCATTTTTCCATAAGTTATTGCCTCAGTCTTTAGAGGTTAATCACTGTCATGACTGACTCTCAATTATACTTAGAGCATCTTCTATCTTAAGTCCTAATTGCCCTGAACAATTTCGACCATTACTGGTTCGATCCATACCTTCTCGTGGTTTAACACGTGCCTCACTTGGCATCAATATAATCACGTCATATTTCCTTTATCAACATTTCTATTCTTGAGAATTTTGAATATTACCTTTTTCCTTATAAAACCTCTAGGGTTATCCTTGAATCGTTCCTCCTGTATTCCTTAGATACAGGGCATATCAAAATACCATTTACTACTACTAGAACCATTGTCTATATACTTCTGAAAAAAATTCTCCACTGATTCTTAAAGGTTGTTATTACCTTAATTCTTTCCAATTCATACTGTCAAAACTCATACTATCCCTATTAAGGGTGAAATGCCAACCTTTATGCATTCCCCTAGGATTCATTTTAAGTTACCGATGTTCTATTCTTAATTCCACCTTTAAAAAGGTACATGCATCCTTCCATGGATAAATCAATTCATATATCCTTGATAGATTATCTTATTCATCATTCCCACCTCGATAGTCTATACCTAACTTCATAATAGCATCCTTATTCAAATTGAGGTCAATCCATATGGCCTCCAAAAGATAACAATGGTCATCCGCTTTTCTTTCCTGATTTGGTAATGATAACATGGAGCTTCTGAAAGATATTGGTCATGTTCAACGTGAACTTCTTCTTAATAATTCCTTATTTACTTTTGTTGTTTATCTCAATAGTCACCTCAATGTTGGGATATCTTTCATACCTGGCGTCTCCCTTTCTGGATATCAAGCCACCGGTCTTACACTTCACATTCTTGAAGGTCACTTCCTTCATCCAATTTTTCCTAATTTCTTACTTCCTTGTCTCCTCAGTCTATCTGCGTCTCATTATTTATCCTTCGAACTATTTCAAGGTTTCCTCGAATCCTCCCAACTTAAAGGGGGTACAATATATGTATCTCTTATGCCTTCAACCATCAATTTTAACTCATGGTGGATCATCATCATCCTGACGATTACATACTTTTCTATTTCTATTGCTATGAGTCTTTAGGGTTTCCTCATACCCGACTCCCTTATCATACTTAAAACTCTTTTGCCTTTAAATCCCTTTCCACTTCAGTTCCTTTTTATTTCCCTTTTTCTTATCATTATTTCATGAACCAACACAACATAAGCATTGATTTCAAACATCCCGTCATTCTGGATTCGTGTCCTTAGAACGAATCTTGACAACTTTTACAACTTTAAATTCACAATTCATCATACTCGTTTGCCTTTGTTCTGGCTCTAAAGCTTTTACACTCTCTCCATAACCTTGGGAATTACTTTCCCGAAAACAATTGGCTGAACTTTAATCAGTTTATCATAACCTCTGGCTCCGTACCTTTCTTGGTCTTTCACCAGCGGGTGGTCTCTCTCTTAGGAGGGTAAGTGAAAAAAACAGTCTTTTGTAGTTCATCAATCATTTAGAATCTCAAATGATTCCTATATTTCCTTTAGCCAGGCTCTTGCCTCGACTGGGTCAGCTTGTTCCCTGGAACTCTGAGAGCTTAGCAACTTAAACGTCTTGAAAGAATTTCTCACCGCATTGTTTCCTCAAGGTGGTGGTTGGGGATAATAGTCTAAGTTCTGTCTAGACAGGTCCATGAATTGCTATATAGGAGTACCGTCTCGGGTCTCCTTTCCTTACTCGACTTTTTGTTTCCTTAGTATGAAATGTTTCATCCTACTCCCCATAATTGGGGTCATCTTTTAATTTAAAATCCTCATTTTCCACTCCATTATGTCATGGGTTCCTTCTATCTTGATGGCGACCTCCCTGACTATCACGTTCAGGGTTTGCTCTAAATCTTATTCCTCAAACTAGCTTTCATCTAAGATCTCATCTTTAAGCTCTTGAACATTTGGAACCCAAATTCTGTAGGAATACCTCATTATTCCCTTCTCATCTTTCTCGATATTAATCTTTTATCTAATTGTTGGCTCTCTGCCTTTCTTCATAACTTTTTCTGGCACAATATGCTCTTTTCCAATAATTCGGGCTGTATTGCAATCTCGAACAGCTTTTCGGTACCGGCTCCGGTTACCTTCACTACTATTTCCAAAATCTCTTATAAACTCTCCCAAAGACATTATCATCTTGAGTCTCTCCTTTTACTAAGGGCATCAGCCACCACATTGGCTTTCCCCGAATGATAAAGAATCTCCCAATCATTATTCTTGATTAGCTCTAACTGCCTCCTCTGGCATATGTTGAGCTCTTTCTACGTGAAAATGTACTAGAGCACTTATGGCTTAGGTAATTCTCGCACTTCTCTCCATACAAGTAGTGCCTCCAATCTTTAGGGTAAAACTATTGCCACGAGTGTAACACCCCCAGATCCGGGGTCGGGGATCCGGGTCGTCACGGTCTTTCTTTCCACAATATCACTTCACTTAATTAATAATAATAACCTTATGCTGTGACTCCACACTAACACACACCCCAACCCGTTATAGTCTCAGAGATGAAATTGAAATAAGTACAAGTCTTTGAATCCACAATTTAAAATTATTACAACCCAAAATGATTACTTGATAAATTTACAGTTAATTGCCATTATCTGCCACAAGTTATAATTATACATAATTGATTCTCAAAAATAGAATGCCTGATCTACCAATAGATCTACCTCTGCAGCTATAGCAGCCACAACATCATCGGGAAGACGCGGGACGCTTCCCACGCGCTTGCGCTGGGTCTGCTGGAGTCTGGCCATCTTTCCTAACTGTTGTTGTGTGATGAAGAAATAAAGCAAGAGTGAGCCTTACAGCTCGCAAGATAATATATAGTGATAACAATAATATAAGTATCTAAATGGATACTTACTAGAATCATTTATCGTGTGTAAGATAATTACTAGTATATACTTACTAGTATATGAGCCTTCTCATAGTACTCATGAAAGTCTTGGTCAAAAGAAATGAACCAAGTTGATATCTTAATGCGATGAAGTCGCAAAATATTCAGTATATATACATATATACTTTTCAAAATATTGGAAGTCCTCTTCCATGCATAATATACACAAAATCCCAGTGTATAACTGTATAAAAATATCGTTGCAAGGTGATCTCATATATCTAACCTTGTCTCAACGTTTTTCTGAAAATCTTTGTCATTCATAAGACAATTATTAATTAGATATAAGTTTAAAAGATGAAGTTACCAAATACTTCACTACACTTATATCATTCCCAAATACTACTTGAACTACCACCGTTCAAGTTATAATCAATTTCAAAAGTTCATCCCACTGATGAGACCACAAGATAAGACTTGAATAGATTCAATCTTTGAAATATTATTGAATGAAAAAGTTATGAGATACTTTATTTAGTCCCGATATATATATATATCCACATATATATATATCCCGAAAACATTTCCTGGAACCTCTGTTATGTGAAGTATGAACAGAGTTCGAAACATCCAATGAATTTTGGAAAGGAAAAGAATTTTGGCATAAACCCGATATCTCGCTGATCAGGCAAAGATACCAATAAGTAACCTTTTCTACTAGTAGATGGACGAATTCCCCACTGGTCATCACCCTGGTCATAATTAAGACCTATGCTGGACTGCCACTCAGCCACCTATGCATTTGATGGACTCCCACTGAGCCACTTACACAATAATAGACCGTACCTCGGCCTGTCGCTTATGCCGACTCAATGAGAGGGGCATACTTCCCGAACTTTGGGCAAGTAATCAATTCATTTACCAAATCTGCAACCTTGTTGCGAATATAAAATACACCACAGAGCCGGATTTCCCAGGTTTTGAGCGGGTATTTAAATCCCCTTTAAAAAGGAAGATCTTAAATATAAAAAATGAGTTTTGGGATCCGCTCTGACTTTTAAAAACCATTTTGAAGACTCGAAAACACTTTAAAGAGTGTTTGGAGTAAGGCTGATTTAATGAAGTAAATCAGTCCCCAGAATATTAGAAAATATCTGAATATTATTAATTAAATAATATTCCCATGAAGAATAGTCTTTATAAAAATAATTGAAGTAGAAGTATTAAAACTTATACTTGAAACGAGTATTAAATAACCAAAGCTATACTTATATGAAAGTATTATCTTTATTTGAATAATCGAAAATAAGTTTGATTATTGACATCTTATTCTTTAATAAAATAAAGAATATATTTCAGCAAATAATCGGAGTCATAGATCCTCAAATGAATATTCAAATAATATTCAATAAATAAAATAAGTTGAGTCATAATACCTCGAATGAATATTATAAATAATATTCATTAAATAAAATAAAGGAGTCATACATCCTCAAATGAATATTCAAATAATATTCAATAAATAAAATAAAAGAGTCATAAGCCCTCGAATGAATATTCAAATAATATTCATTAAATAATATAAAAGAGTCTTAAGTCCTCGAATGAATATTCAAAATAATATTCATTAAATAATATAAAAGAGTCTTAAGTCCTCGAATGAATATTCAAAATAATATTCATTAAATAATATAAAGGAGTCATACGCCTTCGAATAATATTCGAAATAATACTCGATAATAAAATAAAGTTTAAAGTTATTGAATAAACCTTATTCGATTAATAGTTTTGAAAACTATGACCATATATATGTATATATATATAAATATATATATATATATATCCATATCCATATATATACAAAATCTACTCGGGATCCTCGACTCCCGGTTTTAGAAAATATTTTCACCTTTGGGTCCCTATACTAAGGGTATATGCAAGATACCGCTATCCTCTAGCATAGGTATTATCAACTGAACCAACAGATATATATTTCAAGAATATGAAACAGGCATGCATATATACCATATCACATGCTACAATATATCGCAAGAATTTGCTAAATAACCAACATGCATCTATCGCAAGATAATGCATATACAAGTGTATACACGTATATTCATCACAACAACAGTATAACGGATAGAATACTTGCCTGAGCGACTGGGGGTTACGAATGGCTCGGGACGAGTCTGGTAACCTATAAGCAACAAGTAAGTTGGAATTAAACCAAAGTCACTTGTAAAT
The DNA here is from genome assembly GCF_009905375.1 of Apium graveolens. Taxonomy (NCBI): domain Eukaryota; kingdom Viridiplantae; phylum Streptophyta; class Magnoliopsida; order Apiales; family Apiaceae; genus Apium; species Apium graveolens. The sequence goes on from NC_133649.1 coordinate 119,749,034, forward strand.
CTATGCTTTAACTAACTTAGACTCTAATGCTAGTTTTGCGCTCACCGATTTGCTTAAGTCACTCGGGTACCCTCGGCTCCACCATTTTTAATAATTTAACCTTTACGAGTTTTAAAACGATTCTTTCGCGAATGTCTTACCAACTGCCTAACACACTTACCATAAATGTTTCACACATTAATTAACCCTTTTTGGTCTTTAACCTACATTCCAAAGTAAGGCGAGGGAAAAAGTTTCGTCCGCGAAACGCCGTTACTTGAAACGGTCGTTTCTCCTAAACCGTAAATCGGAATCGGACGAACTACATATCAAAACGAAGCTCGTAACATGAGCTATCTAAACATGGCAGTGGTCACAATCTAGAAGGGGGTTCTCGGGTCCTAATGCTATGCACAAAAACAGTCCAAAGAAAATCGGACGTTACGACGGCTATGTTTACGTGATTTCCAAATTTTAACCCATTCACAAACAACCCAAATCAACCTCAAATCCAACATACAACCATCCTCCATCCTTATCACATCATAACAACCCCAACCAATTCAATTTAACCATTTATACTTATGCTTAAACTTTACTTTAATCATTCTTAAGTTCTTTTAAATCAAAACCACAATAATTACCATTCCATTTCACTACCATACCAAATCTCAAACTCTAAATCATAACAACAAGCTACAATAACATCCTACTCATCAAAATCACCTTATAATATATATGAACCTAGGGTTTGGAAATGGTATACCTTCCTTGAAGTGGTGGGTGGAGCTAGGAAGCCTTAAGAAGCTTGGAGAAGTTTTAAGAAAGCTTGGATCTTCAAGAAAACAAGACAAACTTTAAGTTAAAAATCTTGAAAACACTATTCATTGTCTTCTTCATTGATTAAATGAGGAAGTTAGAGAAAGAATTAATGGATTAAACTCATGATATAGCCATAACTAAGCATGAAGATGATTAGGGAATTTTCTTACCAATTTAGGAAGCTTTGATCTTTGATTTTGAAAAATCTATGCCTTGAAAATGCTAAAAAGCCGTGAGCAAGATGAACTCATGCCTTGGTTGTTTTGATTTTTTGATGGAAATGATTTTTACTTGGCTTGGTTGACTTGATTTGTATTTGATTTAGCAAATTACTACCTTGCCCTTGAATTTGTGTGGTTCTTATTCAACCACACCTCCTTCCTTCCCATGTCATGCTTACCTCATCCTCATGATGTCATCCTTCCTTCCTTGTCTTCTTTCTATTGGTTGGATGACATCATTCCCATTAATCCCTTTGATTAGCTTCTAATTGTTTGCCTAATGACCGCTGATCTGTTATACGGTTCGCTTAACTTTCGTTCTCGTTTCTCGTTTGAAGGATCATACCCGGGATCTTATTACTTAGGTTCCCTTAACCTTTCTCAATACATTATATTCCTTTTTATGATCCTCTATTATAATCCTTTAATTTAAATCCTTTTTATCCTGTTACCTTATACTCAAATCTCTCCGTATCTTGTGGATTTCCGGGAAAAACTAAAGTGTTCGGATTTGGATTCTGACGATCTTTACATATACTTATATCCCATATAAAGTACTAATAAAATCTCAGAATATCCATATCAGAACCCCTACATAGTGTGGCATGAAAAGTTTTCTCATTCAGCAAAAACACTATTCATAAGGGTTTCAAAAATTTCTCAAAAATTGGGGTTATTACAGTCTCCCCTCCTTAAAAGGATTCCGTCCCGGAATCAGATAGAAAACAAATGGGGATACTTTCTTAGCATTACATTTTCTAACTCTCAAGTAAATTTTCCCACATTGTGGTTCTTCCATCAAACTCTGAATAGTTTGATAACCCTTCTCCAAAGCACTTGTTCCCTTTTCACTCTATACCCTTCCTGGTTGCTCCATATAGGTTACGTCGGGTTACATGTCTATGCGCTCATATGCCCCTATTTATCTGGCATCCGAATTTCACTTCCTTAACATTGATACGTGAAACACGTTACTACCTGCTACATGTTCGGGGTTAGGGCTAGCTCATATGCTAACTTCCCAAACGTCTTAATATATCCAAGGGTCCAACAAATTGTAGACTTAGCTTTCCTTCCTTTCCGAACCTCATCAATCCTTTCCAAGGGATACGTATAACATTATAGGTCCCCTATTTCATACTCTTTATCCTTTCGTGTCAAATCAACATACTTATCATGTCCATCTTGGGCTACTACCAGTCGTCCTCTGATTAGATCTATCATACCCTTGGTCCTTTGGACTACTGCGGGTCCGAGCATCTTGCGCTCTACAACTTCATCCTAACATAAGGGAGATCGACATTGTCTTCCTTCAAGGATCTCATAAGGCGACATCTCGATAATGACATATGATCTATTGTCGTAAGAAAACTCAATCCGTGTTAAGTGATCATTCCAATTTCTTTCAAGTCTATTGCACAGACTCTCATTATAGATTTTAACATTAAAGCTTTTGCTTCTCAATACCCACTCTTTTTGAGTTCGTAATCGCTACTACCTTCCGTTCCTAATATTATACTGGTTATACTTTTGCTCGTTAGCGTTCTATAACCTTTTAATAACCACGTCAACCTTAGTATCACGAACGTGTTCCCATTCCGCATACTACCACCACTTTATTACTCCTTTTTCAGTTGTTTCTATCTTTGGAAGCTTGATCAATCATATAGAAGTAAAGGAATTTGTTGAGAGATCACTATGATCATGAACACTTGTTATATTGCATAGTTAGTACAGAAGGTGGCCAACCTTTAGTACTTGACAAGCAATTAAACAATAGATGGTATCCTACTAGGCTTCTATCACACAGATAGATAGTCATTCGGCAATACCTCCCCTTCTGGAAGGGTTGTTCTTCTCAGATTACATGAAATGAAAAGAAGAGAAAAGAACGAACTGAAGAGAATTATATATATAAAAAAATATATATATACTGCCACAAAATATCTGGCTTGGAACCTACCTCTGAATTATAGAGGTTTGTCATAGGAGAACAAAATATATACGTATTTATATCAATATCAAGTATTATAGCATCGCATTTCACGTGCCTAAATATTTTCGCTATCCTGTCCATCATTCTATGGACCCATGCTCTTCCTCGAGCTTATACACAATTACCTTTGAAACTCCCTCGACATCGAAAATCGAATCCGGGATCTCATTCTAGACATCATCGTTACTTGAATTCTATGCTTGCACCATAACCTTCCTCGTATAATAATACGACCCTCTATTGATAAGAAAGAATAATAATTCACTAGGTAGATACTCTACTTAATTAGTCTATCAATGATAACTTATACACTACCACGACCCGATTAGTGGTACTCAATCTCAACACCCATTCAATACAACTCTCACGGTTGTAAACAGCTCATTACTCGCAGAATCATTGCTACCTTACTATGGTCCACCACTGACCTACTGTACTCATTCATTTTCCATGAAGTCTTAATAGCTAACCATACGGAGTCCATACATGTCGTATCAAATCCTTCTAAGGAGGTAACATAATCACCATTTCTGATTCATGAAGAACACTCCAAACTCTGACGTACTTTCATGTCATGAAGCAGATAAAATTGCAGAAGAGTTTCAATCAAAGCAACGATAGCAGGTTATTACCATTTTTAATCATATGCCTTAAATAGAAGACTTAACTCAAAGGTTCGTTTAGTCCTTTATGAAACATGGTCCTGGATTATTCTCAAGATAGTACCTTCTAAGATAGATAGCCCGCTCATGGCGATTACACGAATTAAACCTTTACCAACTACTATTACGGCTGGGTATTGCACAGTCATCAGAAGGAATGTCAATCTTCCAAACCATAATTCAACCTTCACACATTTTTTTTTTTTTAACCATCATCACTGTATTCTTTTGGCACACGCGCCTATAATTGTCCACTTACCTTTAAAGTGTCGGCCACCTCTTTGGCCTTTCCTGATAGTAATAATTCCTTACAGTTAATGTCATTTTAACCACCTCCAAATAAATTTTCTACCTTATTTCAATCACAGCTTATGTGAAAATGCTTTTCTTTAATATCTGATGAGTAAATAAAAAAAATATCACCATTTTTTTCCATAAGTTATTGCCTCAATCTTTAGAGGCTAATCACTGTCAAGACTGACTCTTAATCATACTTAGAACATCTTTTATCTTAAGTCCTAATTGCCCTGAACAGTTTCGACCATTACTGGTTCGATCCATACTTTCTCGTGGTTTAACACGTGCCCCACTTGGCATCATTATAATTACGTCATATTTCCTTTATCAACATTTCTATTCTTGAGAATTTTGAATATTACCTTTTTCCTTATAAAACCTCTAAGGTTATCCTTCAATCGTTCCTCCTGTATTCCCTAGATACAGGGCATATCACAATACCATTTACTAATAGTAGAACCATTGTCTATATACTTCTGCAAAATTTCTCCACTGATTCTTAAAGGTTGTTGTTACCTTAACCCCTTTCCCAATCATACTGTCAAAACTCATACTGTCCCTATTAAGGGTGACATGCCAACCTTTATGCAGTCCCCTAGGATTCATTTTAAGTTACCAATGTTCTTTCCTTAATTCCACCTTTAAAAAGGTACAAGCATCCTTCCATGGATAAATAAAGTCATATATCCCTGATAAGGGTATCTTGTTCAATCATTTCCACCTCGATAGTCTATACCTAACTTTAGCATCCTTATTCAAATTGAGGTCAATCCAAATGGCCTCCAAAAGATAACAACGGTTATCCGCTTGTCTTGCCTAATTTGGTAACGATAACAAGGATGTTCTGGAAGATATTGGTCGTGTTCAACGTGAACTTCTTCTTAATAATTCCTTATTTACTTTTGTTGTTTATCTCAACAGTCACCTCAATGTTGGGATATCTTTCATACCCGGCGTCTCCCTTTCTGGGTATCGAGCCACCGGTCTTACATTTCACATTATTGAAGGTCACTTCCTTCATCCAAATTTTTTTTTTCCTGATTTCTTACTTTCTTGTCTCCTCAGTCTATCCGCGTCTCATTATTTATCCTTCGAATTATCTCAAGGTTTCCTCGAATCCTCCCAACTTAAAGGGGGTACAATATATGTATCTCTTATGCCTTCAACCATCAATTTTAACTCATGGTGGATCATCATCATCCTGACGATTACATACTTTTCTATTTCTATTGCTATGAGTCTTTAGGGTTTCCTCATACCCGACTCCCTTATCATACCTCAAACTCTTTTGCCTTTATATCCCTTTCCACTTCAGTCCCTTTTTATTTCCCTTTCTCTTATCATTATTTCATGAACCAACACAACATAAGCATTGATTTCAAACATCCCGTCATTCTGGATTCGTGTCCTTAGAACGAATCTTGACAACTTTTACAACTTAAATTCACAATTCATCATACTCGTCTGCCTTTGTTCTGGCTCTAAAGCTTTTACACTCTCTCCATAACCTTGGGAATTACTTTCCCGAAAACAATTGGCTGAACTTTAATCAGTTTATCATAACCTCTGGCTCCGTACCTTTCTTGGTCTTTCACCAGCGGGTGGCCTCTCTCTTAGGAGGGTAAGTGATAAAAATAGTCTTTTGTGATTCGTCAATTATTTAGAATCTCAAATAATTCCTATATTTCCTTTAGCCAGGCTCTTGCCTCGACTGGGTTAACCTGTTCCTTGGAACTCTGAGAGCTTAGAGACTTAAAGGTCCTGAAAGAATTTCCTATCGCATTGTTTCCTCAAGGTGGTGGTTGGGGATAATAGTCTAAGTTCTGTCTAGACAGGTCCATGAATTGCCGTATAGGAGTACCGTCTCGGGTCTCCTTTCCTTACTCGACTTTCTGTTTCCTTAGTATGAAATGTTTCATCCTTCTCCCATACTTGGGGTTATCTTGTACGTTAAAATCCTCATTTTCCACTTCATTATGTTATGGGTTCCTTCTATCTTGATGGCGTCCTCCCTGACTATCACATTCAGGGTTTGCTCTAACTCTTATTCCTCAAACTAGCTTTCATCTAAGATTTCATCTTTAAGCTCTTAAACATTTGGAACCCAAATTCTATAGGAATACCTCATTATTCCCTTATCATCTCTCTCGGTATTAATCTCATATCTATTTGTTGGCTCTCTGCCTTCATTCATCACTTTTTCTGGCACAATATGTTCCTTTCCAATAATTCGGGCTGTATTGCAATCTCAAACAACTTTTCGGTACCGGCTCCGGTTACCTTCATATCTATTTCCATTTTTTTTTTTTCAAAATCTCTTATCAACCCTCCCAAAGTCATTATCATCTTGAGTCTCTCCTTTTTACTAAGGGCATCAGCCACCACATTGGCTTTCCCCGAATGATACAGAATCTCCCAATCATAATTCTTGATTAGCTCTAACCGCCTCCTCGGGCGTATGTTGAGCTCTCTCTACGGGAAAATGTACTAGAGTACTTATGGCTTAGGTAAATCTCGCACTTCTCTCCATACAAGTAGTGCCTCCAATCTTTAGGGCAAAACTATTACCACGAGCCCAAGCTCATGGGTGGGATATCGAATTTCATATTACCTTAATTGTCTTGACATGTACGCGATTACCTTACCGTGCTGCATAAGCACGCACCCTAAGCCCTTGTGCGAAGCGTCACTACACTTCACAGAATCTCCTTTTCCATCCGGCAATGCCAGCATAGGGGCCATCACCAACCTTTGCTTCAGTTCTTGAAAGCTGTTCTCACATTTCTCTGTCCATTCGAACTTCTCAGTCTTACGAGTAAGCCGCGTTAAAGGGGTTACTATCTTTACAAACTTGAACGAACCTCCGGTAGTGACCGGCCAATCCTACCTCTGGTAGTCGACCAAACCATGGTCATCAATTCATCAGTGGTCCTTTATCCAATCCTGTCAGGATCCTCCATGGGGTCCTCCTCAACAACTATCCCTACTAGGACAACATCCTCAACCGCTAAATCCTCAATATCAACATCATCCGGTCCTGCGTTAGGACGCTCCATCGGATCCACAATCCGATCTCCAATTAGTAATAAAACATCATCGCGCTGTTGCTCCTCAACCTCAGGGTTCGGAGTCCCGCTACCATATACGATAACGAACTACGCTCCTATCACGATATTTATAAGGGTTCCCATAAGGGTTTTTAACTGTCAGTACTACGTTAGGTAGCCCGACTATGAACTTGGCAAGAGTTCTTATTATCTTAGTTAACTTATTATCTTAACGTCCCATCATCTCTGAGGTTTATAACGCTTAGCTCTGATACCATTTCTGTAACACCCCCAGATCCGGGGTCGGGGATCCGGGTCGTCACGGTCTTTCTTTCCACAATATCACTTCACTTAATTAATAATAATAACCTTATGCTGTGACTCCACACTAACACACACCCCAACCCGTTATAGTCTCAGAGATGAAATTGAAATAAGTACAAGTCTTTGAATCCACAATTTAAAATTATTACAACCCAAAATGATTACTTGATAAATTTACAGTTAATTGCCATTATCTGCCACAAGTTATAATTATACATAATTGATTCTCAAAAATAGAATGCTTGATCTACCAATAGATCTACCTCTGCAGCTATAGCAGCCACAACATCATCGGGAAGACGCGGGACGCTTCCCACGCGCTTGCGCTGGGTCTGCTGGAGTCTGGCCATCTTTCCTAACTGTTGTTGTGTGATGAAGAAATAAAGCAAGAGTGAGCCTTACAGCTCGCAAGATAATATATAGTGATAACAATAATATAAGTATCTAAATGGATACTTACTAGAATCATTTATCGTGTGTAAGATAATTACTAGTATATACTTACTAGTATATGAGCCTTCTTATAGTACTCATGAAAGTCTTGGTCAAAAGAAATGAACCAAGTTGATATCTTAATGCGATGAAGTCGCAAAATATTCAGTATATATACATATATACTTTTCAAAATATTGGAAGTCCTCTTCCATGCATAATATACACAAAATCCCAGTGTATAACTGTATAAAAATATCGTTGCAAGGTGATCTCATATATCTAACCTTGTCTCAACGTTTTTCTGAAAATCTTTGTCATTCATAAGACAATTATTAATTAGATATAAGTTTAAAAGATGAAGTTACCAAATACTTCACTACACTTATATCATTCCCAAATACTACTTGAACTACCACCGTTCAAGTTATAATCAATTTCAAAAGTTCATCCCACTGATGAGACCACAAGATAAGACTTGAATAGATTCAATCTTTGAAATATTATTGAATGAAAAAGTTATGAGATACTTTATTTAGTCCCGATATATATATATCCACATATATATATATCCCGAAAACATTTCCTGGAACCTCTGTTATGTGAAGTATGAACAGAGTTCGAAACATCCAATGAATTTTGGAAAGGAAAAGAATTTTGGCATAAACCCGATATCTCGCTGATCAGGCAAAGATACCAATAAGTAACCTTTTCTACTAGTAGATGGACGAATTCCCCACTGGTCATCACCCTGGTCATAATTAAGACCTATGCTGGACTGCCACTCAGCCACCTATGCATTTGATGGACTCCCACTGAGCCACTTGCACAATAATAGACCGTACCTCGGCCTGTCGCTTATGCCGACTCAATGAGAGGGGCATACTTCCCGAACTTTGGGCAAGTAATCAATTCATTTACCAAATCTGCAACCTTGTTGCGAATATAAAATACACCACAGAGCCGGATTTCCCAGGTTTTGAGCGGGTATTTAAATCCCCTTTAAAAAGGAAGATCTTAAATATAAAAAATGAGTTTTGGGATCCGCTCTGACTTTTAAAAACCATTTTGAAGACTCGAAAACACTTTAAAGAGTGTTTGGAGTAAGGCTGATTTAATGAAGTAAATCAGTCCCCAGAATATTAGAAAATATCTGAATATTATTAATTAAATAATATTCCCATGAAGAATAGTCTTTATAAAAATAATTGAAGTAGAAGTATTAAAACTTATACTTGAAACGAGTATTAAATAACCAAAGCTATACTTATATGAAAGTATTATCTTTATTTGAATAATCGAAAATAAGTTTGATTATTGACATCTTATTCTTTAATAAAATAAAGAATATATTTCAGCAAATAATCGGAGTCATAGATCCTCAAATGAATATTCAAATAATATTCAATAAATAAAATAAGCTGAGTCATAATACCTCGAATGAATATTATAAATAATATTCATTAAATAAAATAAAGGAGTCATACATCCTCAAATGAATATTCAAATAATATTCAATAAATAAAATAAAAGAGTCATAAGCCCTCGAATGAATATTCAAATAATATTCATTAAATAATATAAAAGAGTCTTAAGTCCTCGAATGAATATTCAAAATAATATTCATTAAATAATATAAAAGAGTCTTAAGTCCTCGAATGAATATTCAAAATAATATTCATTAAATAATATAAAGGAGTCATACGCCTTCGAATAATATTCGAAATAATACTCGATAATAAAATAAAGTTTAAAGTTATTGAATAAACCTTATTCGATTAATAGTTTTGAAAACTATGACCATATATATGTATATATATATAAATATATATATATATATATCCATATCCATATATACAAAATCTACTCGGGATCCTCGACTCCCGGTTTTAGAAAATATTTTCACCTTTGGGTCCCTATACTAAGGGTATATGCAAGATACCGCTATCCTCTAGCATAGGTATTATCAACTGAACCAACAGATATATATTTCAAGAATATGAAACAGGCATGCATATATACCATATCACATGCTACAATATATCGCAAGAATTTGCTAAATAACCAACATGCATCTATCGCAAGATAATGCATATACAAGTGTATACACGTATATTCATCACAACAACAGTATAACGGATAGAATACTTGCCTGAGCGACTGGGGGTTACGAATGGCTCGGGACGAGTCTGGTAACCTATAAGCAACAAGTAAGTTGGAATTAAACCAAAGTCACTTGTAAATCTATGCTTTAACTAACTTAGACTCTAATGCTAGTTTTGCGCTCACCGATTTGCTTAAGTCACTCGGGTACCCTCGGCTCCACCATTTTTAATAATTTAACCTTTACGAGTTTTAAAACGATTCTTTCGCGAATGTCTTACCAACTGCCTAACACACTTACCATAAATGTTTCACACATTAATTAACCCTTTTTGGTCTTTAACCTACATTCCAAAGTAAGGCGAGGGAAAAAGTTTCGTCCGCGAAACGCCGTTACTTGAAACGGTCGTTTCTCCTAAACCGTAAATCGGAATCGGACGAACTACATATCAAAACGAAGCTCGTAACATGAGCTATCTAAAAATGGCAGTGGTCACAATCTAGAAGGGGGTTCTCGGGTCCTAATGCTATGCACAAAAACAGTCCAAAGAAAATCGGACGTTACGACGGCTATGTTTACGTGATTTCCAAATTTTAACCCATTCACAAACAACCCAAATCAACCTCAAATCCAACATACAACCATCCTCCATCCTTATCACATCATAACAACCCCAACCAATTCAATTTAACCATTTATACTTATGCTTAAACTTTACTTTAATCATTCTTAAGTTCTTTTAAATCAAAACCACAATAATTACCATTCCATTTCACTACCATACCAAATCTCAAACTCTAAATCATAACAACAAGCTACAATAACATCCTACTCATCAAAATCACCTTATAATATATATGAACCTAGGGTTTGGAAATGGTATACCTTCCTTGAAGTGGTGGGTGGAGCTAGGAAGCCTTAAGAAGCTTGGAGAAGTTTTAAGAAAGCTTGGATCTTCAAGAAAACAAGACAAACTTTAAGTTAAAAATCTTGAAAACACTATTCATTGTCTTCTTCATTGATTAAATGAGGAAGTTAGAGAAAGAATTAATGGCTTAAACTCATGATATAGCCATAACTAAGCATGAAGATGATTAGGGAATTTTCTTACCAATTTAGGAAGCTTTGATCTTTGATTTTGAAAAATCTATGCCTTGAAAATGCTAAAAAGCCGTGAGCAAGATGAACTCATGCCTTGGTTGTTTTGATTTTTTGATGGAAATGATTTTTACTTGGCTTGGTTGACTTGATTTGTATTTGATTTAGCAAATTACTACCTTGCCCTTGAATTTGTGTGGTTCTTATTCAACCACACCTCCTTCCTTCCCATGTCATGCTTACCTCATCCTCATGATGTCATCCTTCCTTCCTTGTCTTCTTTCTATTGGTTGGATGAAATCATTCCCATTAATCCCTTTGATTAGCTTCTAATTGTTTGCCTAATGACCGCTGATCTGTTATACGGTTCGCTTAACTTTCGTTCTCGTTTCTCGTTTGAAGGATCATACCCGGGATCTTATTACTTAGGTTCCCTTAACCTTTCTCAATACATTATATTCCTTTTTATGATCCTCTATTATAATCCTTTAATTTAAATCCTTTTTATCCTGTTACCTTATACTCAAATCTCTCCGTATCTTGTGGATTTCCGGGAAAAACTAAAGTGTTCGGATTTGGATTCTGACGATCTTTACATATACTTATATCCCATATAAAGTACTAATAAAATCTCAGAATATCCATATCAGAACCCCTACATAGTGTGGCATGAAAAGTTTTCTCATTCAGCAAAAACACTATTCATAAGGGTTTCAAAAATTTCTCAAAAATTGGGGTTATTACAACGAGCCTAAGCTCATGGGCGGGGATATCGAATTTCATATTACCTTAATTGTCTTGACGCGTACGCGATTACCTTGCTGTGCTAAGAAGCACCCTAATTCCTTATGCGAAGCGTCACTTACAAATCATAAAATCTCCTTTTTCCATCCGGCAATGCCAGCATAGGGGCCATCACCAACCTCTGCTTCAGTTCTTGAAAGTTGTTCTCACGTTTCTCTGTCCATTCGAACTTCTCAGTCTTACGAGTAAGTCGCGTTAAAGGGGTTACTATCTTTACAAACTTGAACGAACCTCCGGTAGTGACCGGCCAATCCTACCTCTGGTAGTCGACCAAACCATGGTCATCAATTCATCAGTGGTCCTTTATCCAATCCTGTCAGGATCCTCCATGGGGTCCTCCTCAACAACTATCCCTACTAGGACAACATCCTCAATATCAACATAATCCGGTCCTGCATTAGGACACTCTATCGGATCCACAATCCGATCTCCAATTAGTAATAAAATATCATCACGATGTTGCTCCTCAACCTCAGGGTTCGGAATCCCGCTACCATATACGATAACGAACTACGCTCCTATCACGATATTTATAAGGGTTCACATAAGGGTTTTAACTGTCAGTGCTACGTTAGGTAGCCCGACTATGAACTTGGCAAGAGTTCTTATTATCTTAGTTAACTTATTATCTTAACGTCCCATCATCTCTGAGGTTTATAACGCTTAGCTCTGATACCATTTCTGTAACACCCCCAGATCCGGGGTCGGGAATCCGGGTTGTCACGGTCTTTCTTTCCACAATATCACTTTACTTAATTAATAATAAATACCCTCATGCTGTGACCCCACACTAACACACACCACAACTCGTTATAGTCTCAGAGATGAAATTTAAATAAGTACAAGTCTTTGAATCCACAATTTAAAAGTTATTACAACCCAAAATGATTACTTGATAAATTTACAGTTAATTGCCATTATCTGCCACAAGTTATAATTATACATAATTGATTCTCAAAAGTAGATGGTCTGATCTACAATAGATCTACCTCTGCAGCTATAGCAGCTACAACATCAACGGGAAGACGCGGGACGCTTCCCACGCGCTTGCGCTGGGTCTGCTGGAGTCTGGCCATCTTTCCTAACTGTTGTTGTGTGATGAAAGAAGAAAGCAAGGGTGAGCAGCAAGCCCACCAAAATAATATGTATTATGATTTACAATATATGAGCCTACTCATAATACTCATGAAAGTCTTGGTCAAAAGAAATGAACCAAGTTGATAACTTAATGCGATGAAGTCGCAAAATATTCAGTATATATACATATATACTTTTCAAAATATTGGAAGTCCTCTTCCATGCATAATATACACAAAGTCCTAGTGTGTAACTGTATGAAAAAAAATATCGTTGCAAGGTGATCTCATATATCTAACCTTGTCTCAACGTTTTTCTGAAAATCTTTGTCATACATAAGACAATTATTAATTAGATATAAGTTTAAAAGATGAGGTTACCAAATACCCCAATATACTTATATCTTTCCCAATACTACTTGAACTACCACCGTTCAAGTTATAATCAGTTTCAAAAGTTCATCACATAGATGAGACTACAAGACAAGATTTGAATAGATTCAGTCTTTGAAATATTATTGAATGAAATAAAGTTACGAGATACTTTATTTAGTCCCGATATATATATATCCACATATATATATCTCTTAAACATTTCCTGGAACCTCTGTTATGTAAAGTATGAACAGAGTTTAAAACATCCAATGAATTTTGGAAAGGAAGAGAATTTTGGCATAAACCCGATATCTCGCTGATCAGGCAAAGATACCAATAAGTAACCTTTTCTACTAGTAGATGGACGAATTCCCCACTGGTCATCACCCTGGTCATAATTAAGACCTATGCTGGACTGCCACTCAGCCACCTATGCATTTGATGGACTCCCACTGAGCCACTTACACAATAATAGACCGTACCTCGGCCTGTCGCTTATGCCGACTCAATGAGAGGGGCTTACTTCCCGAACTTTGGGCAAGTAATCAATTCATTTACCAAATCTGCAACCTTGTTGCGAATATAAAATACACCACAGAGCCGGATTTCCCAGGTTTTGAGCGGGTATTTAAATCCCCTTTAAAAAGGAAGATCTTAAATATACAACTGAGTTTTGGGATCCGCTCTGACTTTTAAAAACCATTTTGAAGACTCGAAAACACTTTAAAGAGTGTTTGGAGTAAGGCTGATTTAATGAAGTAAATCAGTCCCCAGAATATTAGAAAATATCTGAATATTATTAATTAAATAATATTCCCATGAAGAATAGTCTTTATAAAAATAATTGAAGTAGAAGTATTAAAATTTATACTTGAAACGAGTATTAAATAACCAAAGATATACTTATATGAAAGTATTATCTTTATTTGAATAATCGAAAATAAGTTTGATTATTAACACCTTATTCTTTAATAAAATAAAGAATATATTTCAGCAAATAATCGGAGTCATAGATCCTCAAATGAATATTCAAATAATATTCAATAAATAAAATAAGCTGAGTCATAATACCTCGAATGAATATTATAAATAATATTCATTAAATAAAATAAAGGAGTCATACATCCTCAAATGAATATTCGAAATAATATTCAATAATAAAATAAAGTTTCAAGTTATCGAATAAACCTTATTCGATTAATAGTTTGGAAAAACTATAACCATATATATATATAAATATATATATATATATATATCCATATCCATATAAACTCTACTCGGGATCCTCGACTCCCGGTTTTAGAAAATATTTTCACCTTTGGGTCCCTATACTAAGGGTGTATGCAAGTTACCGCTATCCTCTAGCATAGGTATTATCAAATGAACCAACAGATATATATTTCAAGAATATGAAACAGGCATGCATATATACCATATCACATGCTACAATATATCGCAAGAATTTGCTAAATAACCAACATGCATCTATCGCAAGATAATGCATATACAAGTGTATTCATCACAACAACAGTATAACGGATAGAATACTTGCCTGAGCGACTTGGGGGTGAGAAAGGCTCGGGACGAGTCTGATAGCCTATAAACAACAAGTAAGTTGGAATTAAACCAAAATCACTTGTAAATCTATGCTTTAGCTAACTTAGACTCTAATGCTAGTTTTACGCTCACCGATTCGCTTAAGTCACTCGGGTACTCTCGGCTCCATCATTTTTAATAACTTAACCTTTACGAGTCTTAAAGCGATTCCTTCGCGAATGACTTACCAACTGCCTAACGCACTTACCATAAATGTTTCACACATTAATTAACCCTTTTTGGTCTTTAACCTATGTTTCAAAGTAAGGCGAGGGAAAAAGTTTCGTCCGCGAAACGCCGTTACTTGAAACGGTCGTTTCTCCTAAACCGTAAATCGGAATCGAACGAACTACATATCAAAACGAAGCTCGTAACATGAGCTATCTAAACATGGCAGTGGTCACAATTTAGCAGGGGGTTCTCGGGTCCTAATGCTATGCACAAAAACAGTCCAAAGAAAATCGGACGTTACGACGGCTATGTTTACGCGATTTCCCATTTTTTAAACTATCCACAATCAACACAAACCATCCTCAAATCCAACACACAACAAACACCCATCCTTATCACATCATAACAACCCCAACCAATTCAATTTAACCATTCATACTTATGCTTAAACTTTACTTTAATCATTCTTAAGTTTCTTTAAATCAAAACCACAAAATTACCATTTCATTTCACTACCATTCCAAATCTCAAACTCTAATCATAACAACAACTACAATAACATCCTACTCATCAAAATCACCTTATAATATATATGAACCTAGGGTTTGAAAATGGTATACCTTCCTTGAAGTGGTGGGTTGAGCTAGGAAGCCTTAAGAAGCTTGGAGAAGCCTTAGGAAAGCTTGGATCTTTAAGAAAAACAAGAAAAAGTTCAAGTTAAAAACTTGAAAACACTATTCATTGTCTTCTTCATTGATTAAATGGAGAATCTAGAGAAAGAATTAATGGCTTAAACTCATGATATAGCCATAACTAAGCATAAAGATGGTTAGGGAATTTTCTTACCAATTAAGGATGCTTGGATCTTGATTTTGGAAATTTTTTTTTTCTTTGAAAAAGGCAAAAAGCCGAGAGCTAATATGAAGAACAATGCCTTGGCTGATTTTTTGATTTTTGATGAAATGATTTGCTAGTTGGTTGGCTTGGTTTTGTTTTTGATTTAGCAAATTACCACCTTGCCCTTGAATTTGTGTGGTCCTTAATCAACCACACCTCCCTTCTTCCCATGTCATGCTTACCTCATCCTCATGATGTCATCTTTCCTTCCTTGTCTTCTTTCTATTGGTTGGATGACATCACTCCCATTAAACCCTTTGATTAGCTTCCTAATCGTTTGCCTAATGACCGTTGATCTGTTGTACGGTTCGCTTAACTTTCGTTCTCGTTTATCGTTTGAAGGATCATACCCGGGATCTTATTACTTAGGTTCCCTTAACCTTTCTCAATACATTATATTCCTTTTTATGATCCTCTATTATAATCCTTTAATTTAAATCCTTTTTATCCTGTTACCTTATACTCAATTCTCTCCGTATCTTGTGGATTTCCGGGAAAAACCAAAGTGTTCGGAATTGGGTTCTGACGATATTTACATACACTTATATACTTCATATAGTACTAATAAAATCCCAGAATATCCATATCAGAACCCCTACATAGTGTGGCATGAAAAGTTTTCTCATTCAGCAAAAACACTATTCATAAGGGTTTCAAAAATTTTCCAAAAATTGGGGTTATTACAGGCATTCCAAGGATCTTTCATGGATTAAAAGCTTTAAGGAAGGTATAAACTCCAAACCCTAGCTTTAGTTTTGAGTATTTAGGAATGGTTATGAGTAGTATAGTATATGTGAAGCATGAAGCTTGTTTGTTTAGAGTTTGGGTTGTAGTGGTAGTGGTATGAATGTTGAATCTTGTTGATTTGTTAAAGGAATTAAGTATAGTTTAAATTCATGATGAGAATAACATAAATTGGAAGAACTTGAGGTGTTGGGGCTGTTGGAGTGTGTTTTGGATGGATGTTGGTTGTATGATTGATTTGTGGTTGAATTGTGGTTGTTTTGGAATGGCTTATATTTGGGAAATCGCGTAATCATAG
Organism: Apium graveolens; assembly: GCF_009905375.1. NCBI lineage: Eukaryota > Viridiplantae > Streptophyta > Magnoliopsida > Apiales > Apiaceae > Apium > Apium graveolens. The sequence goes on from NC_133649.1 coordinate 119,765,977, forward strand.
CCCTCGTAATGTCCGATTTACTTTAGACTGCTTTTGTTCATAACATCAGAACCCTTGAAATCACTGTTAGGTTTTGACCATTGCCATGTTTAGATAGTTCATGTTACGAGCTTCGTTTTGATATGTAGTTCGTTTGATTCCGATGTACGGTTTAGGAGAAATGACCGTTTTAAGTAACGGCGTTTCGCGAACGAAACATTTCCCCTTGCCTTACTTTGAAACCTTGGTTAAAGACCTTAAAGGACTAATTGGAGTAGGAATCAATTATGTTAATTGGATTAGGCAGTTGGTAAGGTACCCGCGAAAGAATCGCCTTAAAACTCATAATGGGTAATTTATTAAAAATGGTGGAGCCGAGGGTACTCGAGCGACTTAAGTTAATCGTTAAGCGCGAAAGCGAACGTTAGGACTCTAAATGGTTAAAGTCTAGTTTCTTAAGCGACCGGGGTTTAATTTCGACTTATGTTGTTGTTCATAGGTTATCGGACCCACTCTAAGCTTAAGTCTATCCGGGAGCACTCAGGCAAGTTTTCTACCCGTTATACTGTTGTTGTGATGTATACACTTGTATATGTATTATCTTGTAATAGATGCATGATGGTTATATTAGCAAATTCTTGCGATATATTGTAGCATGTGATATGGTACATATGCATGCCTGTTTCGTATTCTTGCCATATATATCTGTTGGTTCAGTTGATAATACCTATGCTAGAGAATAGCGGTAATTTGCATATACCCTTAGTATAGGGACCCAAAGGTGAAAACATTTTCTAAAACCGGGAGTCGAGGATCCCGAGTAGATTATATATATATATATATATATATATATATATATTTATATATATATGGTTATAGTTTTCAAAACTATTAATCGAATAAGGTTTATTCAATAACTTTATTTTATTTATTGAATATTATTTGAATATTCATTTGAGGATGTATGACTCCTTTGTTTTATTTAATGAATATTATTTATAATATTCATTCGAGGTATTATGACTCCGCTTATTATTTATTAATATTCTTTACTTTATTAAAGAATAATGTTCGATAATCAAACTTACTTTTGATATTTAAATAAAGATATTACTTTTGTATAAGTATATCTTTGATTATTTACTATTCATTTCAAGTAAGTTTTCCAACTTCTACCTCAAGTATTCTTTATGGGAATATTATTTAAATAATAATATTCAGATATTTCTTTTTATTGAGACTGATTTACTTTAGTAAATCAGCATTATTCCAAACACTCCTTAAAGTGTTTTCAAGTCTTTAAAATGATTTTCAAAATTTAGAGCGGATCCCAAAACTCATTTTTATATTTAAGATTCTTCCTTTTAAAAAGGGGATTTAAATACTCGCTCAAAACCTGAGGGATCCGGCTTTGTTGTGTGTTTTATATTCGCAACAAGGTTGCTATCTTGATAAAAGAATTTCTGATTACTTACCCAACACTCGGGAAGTAAAATTCTTGGAACAAGTTAATCCATTAACAGGCATCGCCTGGGAAATATCGGTAAGTTTTCCTTTCCAACTAGATACGACTTCTTGATGGAGCCGTATCAACAAGTTTCTACTTGGGGAAAGTGGGGACGAGCTTTACGTTTCAGAGTCATGGATTTTATCTGAACTAGGAGTAGCGTAAGTGGCCGAGTAACGTCGGCCCAGCCTTATTATATTGGCCCAAATGGCCTGGAAGTTCCGCTAAGGCGGTCCATTCCTTAGGAGTTCAGTGTTCGGTTGACAAGTAAATCCGACAGGTTCTCCTCTACATGTAGAAAATGGTGGGGTTGCACTACTACGACTGATCATCGTAAGTGGTCTTCCTGGCACGGTAAACTCCCGTAATGAGTTCATCATCCAATTGGATATTTCTGCAACACTACCCAGAGCACTTCGATAGAAAGGCTACGGTTGGGCGATTGTTGAGTGTTGGCAGGGTCAAGTTTTCAAAATGATGTTTGCATCAAATGAAGTATCTCGTAACTTCATTTTATTTTGATGATATTTTAAAAGATTTAATCTATTCAAATCTGGTCTTGTAGTCTCATCTATGTGATGAACTTTTGAAACTAATTATAACTTGAACGGTGGTAGTTCAAGTAGTATTTGGAAAAGATATAAGTATATTGGAGTATCTTGTAACTTCATCTTTTAAACTTATATCTAGTAAACGATTATCTTATGCATGACAAAGATTTTCAGAAAAACGTTGAGACAAGGTTAGATATATGAGATCACCTTGCAACGATATTTTTATACAGTTATACACTGGAACTCTGTGTGTATTATGCATGGAAGAGGACTTCCAATATTTTGAAAAGTATATATGTATATATATACTGAATATTTTGCGACTTCATCGCATTAAGATATCAACTTGGTTCATTTCTTTTGACCAAGACTTTCATGAGTACTATGAGAAGGCTCATATATTGTTAATCAGTATACATATTATTTTGGTGGGCTTGCTGCTCACCCTTGCTTTCTTCTTTCATCGCACAACATCAGATAGACAAGATGAACAGGTCAAAGCTTCCAATTCGCAAGCGATTAGGAAACGTTCCGCAGTTCCTATAGGCGTTGATGTCGCTGTAGCTGAGGTATGAACTACCAATAGGCTAGGCTTTCAACTTTTGATGTACCAGATTTATGTATATTATGAATTATAATAATGGCAAAGAAAATGTAAATTTATTCAGAAAACCTTTTAAGGTGTATTGGCAGATAATTGTGGAATAAAATGACTTGTGATTATTTTTGGATGTTCATCTCTGAGACTATAACTTGTGGTGTGTGTGTTTATTGTGGGGTCACAGTACAGAGTAGTTGATTAATTATTAAGATTGGGTGTTTTTAAGGGAAATGGAACTCGTGACAACCCGGATCCCCGACCCCGGATTTGGGGGTGTTACATGCAAGGCAAGGGATCCGAATCCCCAAAAACTAAAGGCAAACCAAAGGAAAAGGAAATCTGGAATGACGTAAAACTTACAGTCGAGTTCGAATAGCAGCTTGTGGTTTATGAACGTATCCCGGGTTGGCTGGAACCCGAGAAAACCACAGAATTTCTTAATCTGGGTCACAGCATCCCCCTCTAAGATTGCAGGGTTGAACTTGGTTTGCACACCTCCCAGGGTAAAGTAAGGAAAGAAGGCCAAGTCAAATCCCTTCAACATTATCAGCTCCCCATTCCATTATTTTAAGGAAGTCTGGTGCATAACTAATTTGGCTACACCCGGGCCATAACCACAGGATGACCATCCTCCTGCTTTGGTTCTTCAACATTATCAGCTCCCCATTCCAGGTGTGGTCCCGGCTAATTGGGAACGTGGAAAAAGCTTCCTTTAGAGCCCCCTGGTCATAAACCCCAGGATGACCATCCTCCTACTTTTCATACCTAACCCGGCCATAATAGATGCTATTCTCAAACTCGATTGGTTTTCTGACAAAGTGATATTTAATATTGGTCCAATGGCCCTCGAGCGTGAAGAAAATCGAGTTTTCCGGAAGCCTCTTGTACCAGAAACTGGTGATTATTCCAGCAGATCTGGAACCCTTTTTAACCATTTTAACCTGGTTTTGTGCTCTTTCAGATGAATCTGGGTCGCTCTCGTCAACAGAAAAGCTTGGGTAGCAGTTAAAACCTCCTCTAGCCCGCTTCTTGATCCGGAGCATATACCTATTAAAATGAAGGTCAGTTAGCTTGGGCCCTACAGATTTTATTTATCTTACTCAGCGGTCCAGATCAAGTGTGTTATGTTAGTTTTACCATAACCTAATGACCCGGACCGCTAATGCAAGTCCAACCCGGAAAAACATCGACGACCCGGATCATGTGAACTACGAGCATAAAATGAATCACCTAAACACATTCATAGTTCCAGATTCAACACCATCCCAGAATATAAAAAAATCACGAACCGGATCAAGATCAAATACCTGGATCCAGATCAAGAGCAACCAAAAATAACTTCAACATCCTAAGGCATAGAATTCTACCCAAGCAACCTAATCTAGGTCTGGATTATGCACCCCCTACCCGGATCAAAAATAAAACCCCAACCCACAAACAAACAGATTGAAAATCGAAAGCCAAAATACACAAAAGAAATATATATATACACATATTTTCCTCAAGAACACGAAGAACACCCAAAAAACCCAGAAAATTCAAAACCAAAAAACCCAATTTTCCGTAAAAAAATATAGCAAAATCAGCCAAAATACGCAGATCAGTACGAGATGTGGAACCAAACACGAAAAACACAACCAAACACAAAATCAAACCAAATACTTCGACAACAACTACCCAATTCGAAGCAATTATGAACTCGAAGTCAAATACGATAAATCAAGAAGGGAACAACGCGAAGAATCTTACAAGTTATAGATAAATGGAACAGCGGCGAACCAATAGTGGAAGGAAAGAGCCCAAGCATCAATCTTCGGAGAAAAGTGAGAAGAGAGAGAGAAGAGACTGATTGTTTTCTTTTGCAAATGAATAAAAAAGAAGAAAAGGGAAGGGCGGCTTTTATAGGGGGTGGGGAGGAGAACTACCCCTGCCACGTGGCAGGCTATGAGTGGCCCTGGGAGCAGTTACGAAAAAAGAAAAATAAAAACCATACAAATATATATACATGTATGTATATACGCATTAAAAGCACATCAAACCCCATAATGATTATGGGGCAATTTTTTAGGAGGTAACTGCCATAATTTCAAAAATACGGGGGGGGGGGGGGAAACTGAACAAAAACGTTACAAATTCCCTATTTTTCAGAATCTACAGCCCTCAACCAGATCACTAACATCAATCCAGATCTCGATGCACCCGGATCAGTGATTCCAAGGAAACTATCCTAGACTACATTAACCCAGATTGGTCTCCTTACACCTAATCCGGATTGGGGGCAACAGAGAAGCAGAAGTTTTTCTAAGGCAACAATTTTCACCTACCTTAATCTGGATCGGTCTCCTTACACCGGATCCGGATTGGGGGCAACTAGGGAGCAGAAATTTTTTCTAAGCAACCAGTTTCATCTATCTTAATCCGGATTTGTCTCCTTCACACCTAATCCGGATTGGGGGCCTGCAAGGAGCAGAAATTTCTCTAAGGCATCAATTTTCACCTACCTTAATCCGGATCGATCTCCTTACACCAGATCCGGATTGGGGGGCAACCAGGGACCATAAATTTTTTCTAAGCAACCAATTTCATCTACCTTAATTCGGATTTCTCTCCTTCACACCTAATCCGGATTGGGGGCCAACACGGAGTAGAATTTTCTCGAAGGCAGCAATTTTCACCTACCTTAATTCGGATTGGTCTCCTTACACCTAATTCGGATTGAGGCAACAAGGAGCATAGTTTTCTCTAATGTAGCAATTTTCATCTACCTTAATTCGGATCGGTCTCATTTACACCAGATCCGGATTGGGGGAAACCAGGGAGCATAAATTTTTCAAAAATAGCAAAGACCTTCTACCTTAATCCGGATTGGTATCTACTACACCAGACCCGGATTAGGGGGCAACAAATAGCAAGAATATTTTCTAAGGAAAACAATTTCAAATACCTTAATCTGGATCTGTCTCTACTACACCAGACCCGGATTGGGGGGCAACAAAGAAGCAGAAATTTTTCCCCAAATCAACAGTTTTGTGAAACTACTCTACTCCCTCATCCAGAGAATATGCATAATTAACAGGATTTTTCCATGCCAATATGTAAACAAAGCCTATTAACATTATAATTAACAGGATTTTTCCATGCCAATATGTAAACAAAGAAGTTGTTATGAATCAAAAACCAAGGTATAATAATTTTTGTATTTATTACCAGGGAACGTGAGCTTCGAGGCTCGATTTGACTGCTCTTGTATTTCGTGACTCGATCTGCCTTAACAAGATGCCTACCTACCTTGCTATATGCCAATGATTAAGTCAAAAACGTAGTTCTGATTTGTGGGGTGAGACCCCTTATATAGATGTTGAGAGTCCTTGAATTGGACTTGATTTAGGAGACTTGGTGGGCAAGTCTCAAAGTTAGAATGGACTTTGGAGTCCTAGGAAATAGGAGGTTGATTCCCTATTCAATTAGGTCTCTTGGAAGCTGATCTACACGGATTTATATCTTCATTAGGACTCATATTGATAGATGATTTCCCCCTTATTTAATTAATTACGAATTTAATTAATATTCAGGGTTATGGGCCTTCTTGGTTCCATCAGGCCTGATATGGTCCATCAGTCCTGATTAATGTGTTGACTTTTTTGGTCTGAATGCCATACATCTTCTTATTGGGACTTGTAGCCCAAATCATGTTCAATTAATGCGATATTAATTACATAATCAGAATTTATTTTATTCCCTATCATTTGCCCCCCAACTCCTGGGAAATCATCAAAAGATTTTGCAGGAGTTAAGTTCATTGTTTCCCTTACAGGGTATCATTCTTGCGTAAAATGTGGAGCGACCTACATATTTACAACGATTTGACTTTGTACATGACTTCAGGGATTTTTTCCTAATTTCCTGGAATTTTCCCTTGATTTTCTGGAATTTCCATTAATTTTTCATAATTTCTGGACATCATTCCTTATTTTTCAGGAATTTTCAATTAAATCCTGGGAATTTTCCTTAATTTTATGGAAATATTCATAATTTTCAGAAAAACTTTAAGGAATTTCCTTAATTTCTGAAATTTTTATGAATTTTTTCTCAGGAATTTTTTTTATCTGGTTTGACCAGGAATCCTATTCGACCAGGATTCTGGTCGAAGTAGCTCCTAGAATGCCCTGGTCGAAAGTCCTTTCGAGCAGGAGTCTTCGAGCAGGAATCCTGGTCGAATTTTGGCCAGTATTTTATCCATTTTGACCGATTTAAACCCCTTTTTTAGTCCTGGTCGAAGGTCATTTTGATCTCAAGCATTTCGACCAGAAATCAAATAGGAATTCTGGTCGAATTGGGTCAGATTTTGGTCGATTTAATCTCCCTTTTTAGCCCTGGTCGAAGGCATTTTCGACCTCATCGATTCGATCAGAAATTCAATAAAAATTCTGATCGAATAGGGTCAGGATCTTTTATATTTATTTATATACACCTTTTTTTTGCATATCTATTTTCTGGGACTTTCTTTTGGGCCATCCCTTTTCTGGGTTTGGGTACTTTGTATTAATCCTGGACTCAAAATATTGGGCTTGATTTATTGAACCCTTTACTGGGCTTTTTTTGAATTGGGCTTCTCCCTTTTGGGCCCTTAGTTGGGCTTCTATTATCCTAGGCCCAATAACACTTGGGCTTTTTAGGCTTTTCTGTTTAGCTTATTTCTGGAACCTTCCAGAATTTGAGCCCATGAAATAGGTTGGGCCCTTATTTTCAAACCCAACTTCCAGAATATTCTGGAATTTCTGAGGTTTCTTCTAGATTCTTCCAGATTTTTCCAAGTAATATATATTTTTCCAGAATTTTCTTAAAGTTTTCCAAAATTTTCTAGAACATTCCAGATTTCTCTATTTTTTGGGCCCAAATGGGCGTTTTCAGGCCCAATTTGCCCTCCTAGGGGCTATATAAGAGTGGGAGGGGAGTGATTTCATTTCACACTTCTCACTTCACACTTTTCATTTCTCAAACACTCTCCTATCCTCTCAACACTTCTCCCTCTCTTTAAGAATTTTCTGGCGATCTACTTAGCCTTTTCCGGCCTCCCCCTTTCCAAGGTTTCAGTTTTCCTTCAATCTCCCTCAATGGCAGACAAGAATTCTGAAAGAGCTGCTAAGATTGACTCAGCTTCGAAACGAGGTAAGGATATCAAAATCCGCTCTTCTTACATGTCTTTGTTAGATATGATTAACACTAGGGGGACGAATATCCCTCAACTGCACATCTTGACTCTTTCAATCATTGCAACACATGGCAAAATATAGATTACGATAAGTTAAATGCACGTTATAATATTCGTCCCCCTCTTAGATTAGTTCCAGTTGCCGGTGGCGATCGTACTTGCCACTGAAAACCCGACACTCTTTTTGTTTACACAGATGTCCTTGATGCTGGGCTTAGGTTTCCCTTCCATCCTTTCATTCCCCACCTTTTAACAGATTAACAAATTAACCCATGTCAGCTTCCTCCAAACGCCTGGAGGAACATTTTATGTTTCATGGTTTATTGTCTTAGGGGAGGTTTTCCTTTATCAATAGAAGTTTTTAGGAAAATCTTCCAGTGTTATAACAGTTCTTCGAGTATTTGTGGTTGGGTCTATATTAAACAAAGGCCCAAGTGTAAGCACATTTTTAATAGTGCCTCCATTCCCGACAATAACCAACATTGGAGGAGTAGTTTTGTCGGGTTAAGGTGCGAGAATGGAGACTGGGGCACCCTCTTCAGATCTTCCTTCGGTAAGGTTAGCGATGGTAGCCTCAAATCCATTCACCTAACCCCCGAGGAAACTATCATTAATGATGAGCTTACTCGGGATGATGGTGCCACTGTCAGCTGGACTCTTTTAGAGGAGTTTTCCCTTATCCACGTAGGGCTCTCCTCAGTTTCTCAACAGGGTATTTTTCTTCCCTTCTTATTTCTATTTTCTTTCATGCATTATTGACACCACTTATTTTTGTTTTTCTCTTGTTTTTGCAGCTGCTAAGGAAATTAATGAGGATAACGTGCTTGTTGTCGAGGAGACCGCAAGGATGAAGAAGGCTCGCCTTGCGGGGCTGGACACTCGGGGGAAGGTTATAGAGCCTAGCTTCTTATGGAAGCATAAGGAGCCCATGGTGGAGGTTCTTGATGAGGGGACTAAAGCTCAAAATGCCCCTATCTCTGCTGCTGCTCCTGTCTCTGCTGCTACGGGCGCTTTTCAGCCTCTTTGGGGATTCCACCGAGGGGATACCGTGGTTGGATCCACAAAACACGCCTGGGATTGGTCTTACCACGATGTAACCCCCAAGGACTTCACCGATGTGGTAGCTACTCCCGAGCTGGAGAGGATAAAGCTCATGGGAGCTCAGTCCTTGGCCTCGGTACGACTCTTTCTTATAATTTAACTATCTTTTTACTTGTAGCATTAACTTGCCTTATGTATTTTTTCACCATTTCATTTCAGTCTAACGCCTACTTCAAGGTGCTGTGAGGCAAGCTGAATCATGGAAGAGTGCCTCGGACAAAGCTAATAATGCCCTCAAGAAGCAGGAGAGGAAGTACGCTACTTTGGAGAGAAAGTTGAAGCGTAAGGAGGAGGAGCTCGGAGAGTCCAATGCTGAGCTAGTTGTGCTAAGGGCTGAGAAGGATAAGGCGATTGACAACTACCTGGACTCGGAGGAGTTCACTCAGTCTATGAGGGTGAGGGAAGACTCGTAGTTCCCTGGGTTTTTAGGACTGGTTGGGACACGACCCTTGGGACCGTGAATGAGGCTTGTCCTGATATCAACCCAGCAGACTATGTCTTCCCTGAGGACGAGGCTTTACTATAGAGGTTTCGCACCCGAGTAGTTGTCTCGGATCGTACTCCTTAGGACCCGCTTCTTCCTCCTCCCGAGTCGTCTTCTAGGCCTTCTGCAGATGATAGCTCTTCCTCCTCCGGGACTACTGAGACATCTAGCGAGAGTGGTGGGGATGACAATATGGATGCCGAGGACACCTCTGCTCCTTAGAGCTTTTCTAGCCCTATATGGCTTATTTATTTTACTTTATTTCTGAGACTATCTTTATCAGACTTTGTACTATTTATTTGAACCAGTTTTCTTTATCGAACTTTATGCTTTTATCTTATGCACTTAGTTTACTTGCCATGCCATAGGGATTTAAACATATTTTGAAAACTTTCTAAATTATATAAACTGTTGGGATCCACAAGTCTTAACAACTCTCAAACTTTTAAAGGATAAAACTAAAACATGTAATCCTAAGCAAGCAAAGCTTCGAGGTGCTTTTCAACCTACTCGTCATCTTGACAAGTGAGAATCATGCTCAACTATCTTACACATAGTAAATCTTCAGGTTTTGTGCATGCCAAGTTCTCGGAACTTCAAAACCATCCACAGTCTCCAGCTTGTAGGTTCCCCTTCCATGAACGCCTTTGACCTTGTATGGCCCTTCCCAATTTGGGGCAAGTTTTCCTTTCTGCCCAACACCGGAAGCTTCCACCTTCCTCAGAACCAAGTCACCTTGCTTGAAGAACCTTTCCTTAACCCTTAGGTTGTAGTAGAACGAGGTCTTCTTCTAATATTCTACTATCTTCGCATGTGCCTCATCTCGTACTTCATCAATCAGATTCAGAGCTAATCTTTGTCCTTCCTCATTTTCCTCAGCATTAAAAGCTTGAATCCTGGGAGACGAATGTGATATCTCTACAGGAACAACCGTTTCTGCCCCATATGCCAGCATGAAGGGAGTTGCGCCAGTCGTGACCCTACAGGTTGTCCTATAGGCCTATAGTATTGGCAGTATTTCATCCACCCAGTTATTCCTTGACTTCTCGATCCTCTTCTTTAGTCCATCCATGATTATTCGATTTGCCACCTCCGCTTGCCCATTGGCTTGAAGGTGAGCTACGGAGGTAAATCGTAACTCAATCTCATTCTCCTCACAATACTTCTTGAATTCCTCATTATTGAACTGTGTTCCATTATCGGTAACCAGGACACGGGGAATTCCATATCGTCACATGATGTTTTCCCACAGGAATTGTGCAACCTGCTTAGTTTTGATTTTGGCCAAAGGCTTGGCTTCAATCTATTTAGTAAAATAATCAATGGCTACAATAAGGAACTTCGTTTGTGCCGTGGCCATGGGGAAAGGTCCAAGTATATCCATTCCCCACATGGCAAAGGGGATGGGAGAGTTGATGGAGGTCAACATCTCGGGAGGTTGTCGAATGACAGGTGCATGTTTCTAACAGCGATCACACTTTTTCACATACTCTTTGGCATCGGCCATCATCTCTGGCCAATTGAAGCCTAAACGGGTTATCTTATGAGCCAGTGCTCTATCCCCCAGGTGTTGCCCACAAATACCTTCATGTACTTCTTCCAGAGCCAAGCGTACCTCATCGGGCCTGAGACATCTTAAGTACGGAACCACATAAGATCTTTTATACAAAATCCCATCAATTAAGGAGTATCTTAGTGCTCGAACAACCAACTTTCTTGCTTCAGTCACGTCATTTGGCAGCCAACCAGTTTGAATATGGGCATTAATGGGATCTATCCATGATTTCCCAAGCCCTATAGGAGCTACGAGCTTAACATCAATGCTTCGTGTCTTCAAAACGCGGAAGTACACGCTTCCTGAGCTTTCCTCTATTTCAGATGAAGCAAACTTTGACAATGCATCCGCCTTAGCATTTTCCTCCCTTGGGATGTGCTCAACATGTCACTCATCGAATTGAGTCATCACAGCTCTTACTAGGCGGACATACTTAGCCATCATATCATCCCTTGCCTCAAAGTCTCCCTTCACCTGGGATATGACCAACTTCGAGTCTCCACAGACCTTCAAGTTCTTGACCCTCAGTATCCCTTCTAGGCCGAGGCCAGCTATCAGAGCTTCATATTCTACCTCATTGTTTGTGGTTGGAAAGTCTAACTTCATAGCATATTCAATTAAGAACCCATCAGAGCTTTGTAAAATGAAACCTGCTCCACTTGAATTTGTTTTTGATGCTCCATCAAAATAGAGGACCCAATATTCTTTTTCCCTCTCTTTGTCCCCTTTATCACCTTATGTGTTTGGAGGTATAACATCTTCCTGCCTCCCGACTTCTTGGTTGGGTATGGTACATTCCACCACAAAGTCAGCCAGTGCCTAGGCTTTTATTGTCGTTCGTGGCTTATATTTGATGTCGAATTCTCCCAACTTTATCGCCCACTTAATCAGCCTCCCACTAGCCTTGAGACTATGAATAATATTTCTCAAGGGCTGATTTATTAGCACTTCAATCTTATGAGCCTGAAAGTAAGGATGCAACTTTCTTGAAGCCATTACCAAGGCTAAAGCAAACTTTTCAATAGTTGAATAATTCAACTCAGCTCCATGCAGAATTTTGCTAACATAGTATACGGGTTTCTGGATTTTAAGTTCCTCCTTAACCAATACAGCGCTCAAGGCATTCTCTGAAACGGCCAAGTATAAGTATAAAACTTCATTCAGAGCTGGCTTGGCCAACAATGGGGCCTGGGCCATATATTTCTTTAATTCCTTGAATGCCTTCTGGCTTTCCTCACTCCATACAAAATCCTTAACTTTCTTTAAGGACTTGAAGAACGACAATCACTTGTCCCCAGACTTTGAGATGAATCATCCCAATGCAGCAACCCTTCTAGTGAGCTTTTGAACATCTTTTATAGTTTTTGGTGACTCCATGTCCAGGATTGCCTTTATTTTATCGGGATTGGCCTCGATTCCTCTCTTGGAGACCATCAATCCCAAAAACTTTCCAGATCCTACTCCGAAAGCACACTTTGTAGGATTTAACATCATCTTGTGGTATCTCAGGACCTTAAAAGCTTCCCTCAAATGGGTTATATGGTTAGTCTTTACTAGACTCTTGACTAACATGTCATCGACATAAACTTCCATGGTCTTGCCAATAAGATCCTTAAAAATCTTATTTACCAACCTTTGATAGATGGCTCCTGCATTCTTGAGACCAAATGCCATAACAAGATAATAATAAACACCAAAGTCAGTGATGAATGATACCTTTAGGATGTCATCCTTGTGCATCTTGATTTGATTGTATCCACTAAATCTATCCATGAAGCTCAGCATCTCATGTCCAACAGTAGCATCTATCAAAGTATCCATCCTTGGCAACGGGAAACAATCCTTTGGGCATGCATCATTTAGGTTAGTGAAGTCCACACACATTCTCCATTTTCTATTGGCCTTCTTTACCATCACAGGGTTCGCTAACCATTCTGGAAATTGTATCTCCTCAATGAAACCAGCCTCTAAGAGCTTCTCTAGTTCCTATTTTATAGCTTCTTGCCTTTCTGGAGCAAAACTTCTTTTTTTTTGCTTCACCATCTTCTGACTCGGATCCACATTCAGCTTGTGAGCAATCAGTTCCGGCTCTATGTCTGGCCTATCAGCTGCCGACTATGCAAACACATCACTATTTTCTTGCAGAAATTTCACCAACTTCCCTCTAAGGGGCTCCTCTAGTGTGGCTCCAATGAAAGTCACTTTCTCAGGATCCTCAGGAGCTAAATGAATCGAAATCAAGTCTTCTGCTGCTTCCCTCTATTCTCATCATTCTCACGGATATCCAGATCTTCAATAGGCAAAACTTGCCCCCCCAACTCCATCTACCCAAAGAGAGGCCACATAACAACTTCTAGCCATTATTTTATCTCCTCTCTCTTCTCCAATCCCATTCCGGGTAGAAAACTTCATGACTGAATGGTAGGAAGAAGGGACTGCCTTGAAGGCTTGTATCCCTGTTTTCCCCATGATAGCGTTATAAGTTGAACTAGCCTTTACCACCATAAAGTCCAACATCTGCATTGCTTGCCTTGGTTCCTAACCAATGGTTGTTGGCAACTTAATTATCCCTTCTATGAGACACTCTACTCCCGCAAATCCATATATCGGCATATCAGTTGGGGTCAAATGAGAATCATTATAACCCATCCTTAAAAAGGTGTCATGGAGCAAGATATCCACTGAAGCACCATTATCTAAAAGGACCCTTTTCACCGGGCTGTTTCCTATTATTGGTGTTATGACCAGTGGGTCGTCATGAGGAAATTTCACACCCTCTAAGTCAGAATCATCGAATGGCATTGTTAATCCTGTCCAGGCCCTCTTCGGGGCTTCCCCAACAATATACAGGACTTCATTAGTATTGTTAGGCAAAAAGCATGCGCTAAATAATTCACGCAAGTATACGCGTTCGCAAGTAATATAGAATGATTTTTAGTTCGTTCCCACAGAGACTCTGATTAATTATATTTAATTTAACACTTACTCACCAATGTATGATTATTCTTCAATGCTAAGACAATAACAATTAAGGTTGGTTAGCTAATATTAAATGCAAGAATTAAACACTTAAATTAACAATATTAAACACACATGAGATCCTAACTTCATTAATACTTCATTCAATAGTTATTGTTATTAACCTTAACATGTAATGGTGATGATATTAATTGAACAACACGAAACTGATAAACGCCAACTTTCGTTGTACGAATTCCATTCTACCAAGCATCCATAATTTAGATAGAAGTTGAATAGACATCAATTATGTTGAGACCCTATATGTCTACGGAATTTGACAACATAACGATTTAAGTACAAGTTATTCATGATGATTACACAGGGCAAGTAAAACGGTTAGAGTTACCCGCTAATCATGCATACAACACATAAACCTATGCTAGCATGGCAAGTTCTAAATCTCAAGATCCACTGTCGCTTCACAAGAGATTAAAAGGCTATCTTACATGTTCGCGATGCATATAAGACGAATAAGCACAACCTATACTAGATGTCATACAATCACCGCATACCAAGGTATTAAACAATTAACTAAAGAATTCCATAGTAAATCCGCTAGAATCCCATGATCATGATTAGCCCATAATAGAACTCATCGTCACCATGGGTTCATATCAAAGCATGATAATAACACAACGATATGAGGCTGAAAAAAATACTTAATAAATAATGAAGTACGTCACAAGAGTATTAAGATTCAAAGCATAAAGAAAACTAGCATGCACTGTTACAACGAATTAAAAGAATCACAAGATAAACTAATGCTTCCTCTTCTTCGTTGTTACGTGCTAAAACGGTCTTCTCAATCTTCTTGCCTTCGCTTTGGTTGAAGAAAACGTCTTCCCATAAGGTTTATATAAGAGTCCAGGAGTCACCGCGCCAACAGAAGCCCAAACAGAATTGAAAACAAATAAAACCAGAATCTGAAATTCCGCACGCACGCGGCCGCTTGCTCCCTTCACGCGGTCGCGTGCTGACACGCGGTCGCTTACTCCTGGCGCGCGGTCGCGTGCTACTCTTCTGGAAAATTCTTCATTTTGCTCCTATTTGTGCTTATTTCTTCGCTCATCACCCCTAGATTGATTCTAAGTACTTCCTTAAGCTTTATTTGATGAAAACCACCTATCTAAGCAAGTTATACCTTGAAATGCAAAAACACTAAAAAACGCGTCAAATACATAAAATACTTGAGTCCAAGACACCAATTCAAGCTGTAATGAGACGCTCTAAGTGGTATAAAGTGCCACTTATCATACCCCCAAACTTGAATCGATGTTTGTCCTCAAGCATCACAGACTCAAACTCAGAATAAAACATGCATGAATGCAATTATATGAATGCGGCGATCCCCTCACGATGACTAAACCAACCAACACATGACATATCAACAAATGCAATTAGGCGACTAAAGATCAATCAAATCACGTAAGATAACATACAACTAGAAACATGGTATGTGCGAATGCTTAACAGATATGCTTCGAAATTAGATCAACCATCATAACTTAATTATCCTCAAGGAAATCACACGCTTATACGAAGAATATATTCTAGACACAAAATGACTTATAACACTACAAGATTATTGGAGTTTATTACAGATTCATGCTTTTATTCAACACATAAACAAATGCTTATTTGATCATGTAATGAGTGAGATCCACAAAAGACTTATGCAATGGTACCCATTTAGCGAGCGTTAGGTTAACGGATCCTGGACTATAAAAGCCTTAGGTCACTAGGCAGAAAGTCCCCTAAGAACTTAATAACTCGAATACCAAAGAGCCCACTCATGATCAATTGTGCATTAAACCATAATTTTTTTCTTTCTATTTTTTTTTTCTTTTTTTCACACATATATTTTTTCATTTTCTGAGCAAGTGCGTTTCGCTCCATCTCGCTCAACCCTAGACTACTCGTATAAAATACGAGCCGACTACTAGCCATTTGACGCTTAGCCATAACTAGCAATGAATTACAATTTTCTATCTCCAATTTTTACCTTTTCATGTCTTTTATCATTAAGAGCCTAGCATGCATTCTAAGTATAAGCAATAGATTGAACTAAAAAACCATCAAACCATGACAACGATCTAGTCCTTAAGCATACTCTAAGACTTAGTGAAATTACAAGTGTTTCTATCATGCATATCAACCTAACAAGATTCAACATCACTCTAACGCTATTACTACACTCGCATCAATATCACATATTAATCGGTAAAGCAACACAAAGGGATCATGGCATATGCATGAGCTATATGACATGATAAATAAAGCTATAAATAAAAAAAACTATAAGGCAAAAATATGCAACTATATGAACTAAACTATCATGAATATGCAACTACATGACACACACACACAGATATGTTCCTTAACTACTACCCCCAAACTTAAAATCTTCATTGTCCCCAGTGAAGGTAATAGAAAGGAACACAGGGTATACCTACTCAGACGAATCATCATCATCACCCTCAGAGGGTGGAGTGTTAGGAGGTGGATAAGCAGAATCCTCACAAAAAATAGGCCACTGGATGTTAGCTCCAAGGCCTCTGAATGCAGACCCAAGTGCCTGGGTGAGCTCCTGCGTAAACCGACTATGTGACTCATACATCGCATCCATCCTCCTCGAAAGCCTCTTGTACTGGACATCAGCCAATCCTGAACCATCTCCTCCCTGGGCTCTCAAAGAGCCTGCCTCTCACTGATAATAGGCTTAACAAGAAGCTTGGTGTGCTCTTCTTCAGCAGTCCTATCAAACAATTGGGGCCTCCCAGCAGTATTCCTCGAAGAATCAGTAGTATTCAGATTGGTGCTGCTGCTACCCACAGTTCGTGATCTCTTTGGGGCCATGAGAATTGAGAATAAGAGTTGGAGAGTTTGTGTTTGGTGTGTAGGAGAGATTTTGTAGAGTTTAAAGTGTGTGGGATGTGTATGGAGAGATTGTATGTATTTATAAGGCAAGATTAGGGTTAGAATTTGATTAGGAGTGGGGATTGCGGCAATGTATGGGAAGAAATCGTGGGTTAATGGGACATATAGCTTCTGGAATACTCTTGATAAAAACTAGATTTTTTTTTGAATTTTTTAACATTAAAATCGATTTTTCAAAAGTCAGGGTCGCACGCGGTCGCGTGATACCAGCACGCCGTCGCGTGCTAGGCTACTGCAAAAAAAAATTCTGCAACTTTTTTTGGATTTGTTTTGGGTTTTTGGATAAAGTACTATATTCTAAGGTGTCCTATGGTCTCATATCTTGTGTTTCCTCCCAAGAAGCGCTTCTTTTACGTCATTAGCTTGACGTGGAGTTATGCGATCAAGTTGACAATAAAACGGCACTAACCACTTCACGATTTGCCGTATCCCCATAATAGTGCTTCAATCTCTGACCATTTACTTTGAATGCTTGGCCCAGATCGTTCTCAAAAATCTCCACCGCTCCATATGGAAACACAGTTTTGACGATAAATGGTCCAGACCACCTTGATTTCAACTTTCCAGGAAAAAGTCGGAGACGAGAGTTGAATAGAAGAACTTGTTGCCCCGACACGAATGACTTAAGCGTTAGTGTTGTGAACATGTTGTGTACTTGATGATCACTTAAACAAAATGTCTAAGTAGATTTTACTTAGTGAAATTATGTAGCACTCGACGGATAAGAGTTTTAGTCCCGACAGATAACTCATTATAGTCCCGACGGATGATTAACTTATTATCCATCGAGTGAGTAGCTTGTGTAATAATATGTTTATAGCACAATAATGTATGCACCTTTGTATAGAATCTGTAGTAGTATATAAGTCATGTTGACTTTAAATAGATATGCAGAATATGTTGATTAACTGTACATAAGCAATGTCTTGTAATTCTGTATAAGTGAAATGAAGTCAAGTGCCAAGATAGCTATCGACGGATGATTAACAAAGCTTCGGCGGATGATCAAATGACTATCAACGGATGTTTAACATTGCAGTCGACGGATGATCAATTAAGTCATCGACGGATGATCTGAAAGTCGACGGATGATCATATCAAGATTCAAACATCAGTTGAACAGTGAAAGCTGACACACAGCCGTCGAGTTGGATACAAATACACTGTGGAAGCCCATTAACTGGGTAATAGAGGACGAAAAGCAGCAAAGATCAAGACTGTTAGATTTTATATTTGTTCAGTTCTTTTGACTTTGTAATCTTGGTAATATATAAACCAAGAGAGTAGCAAATAAAAAAAATAACTGAGATAGCTGAGAAACATAAAAAACAGAGAAATCTTTGTAAGCACAATCTTTAGCATTTCCTGTATTCTCAGCAGTTCTATTTTGTAAGCAGCTATGAGCATTTCTGCACACAGAGTCCTCTCGATATATTATATATATCTCTGGTGGAATTGTTTAAATCCACCAGAAAGTTGTTAAAGACTCTTGTTTTTAATTACTTATATTTTGATTCATTCAAGTTTATATTCCGCATTATGCTAATCAAAACAAATATATCCATAATCAAGTTGAACATTTTTATTTCAAGAAAAAGGTTCAAGAATTCCATTCAACCCCCCTTCTGTAATTCTTGCTATATTGTTAAGGGACTAACAATTGGTATCAGAGCAAGCTCTTAATCTTCAAAGAGTTTAAAGATCAAAACAATTCAGCAAGATGAACAAGAAAGATATTGGAGTCAAGATTCCTTTTCTTGATAAAGATAATTACCATCATTGGAAGGTAAAGATGCATCTTCATATACTTTCTCAAGATGAGGCCTATGTGGACTGCATAGAAAGAGGCCCTCATGTTCCAATGAGAGCTGCAACAGGAAATGAACCATCTATTCCAAATCCAAGGCATGAATGGTCTGATCCTGATATTGAACAAGTCAGGAAAGATAAAAAGGCCATGAATATTATGTTCAATGGTGTTGATGCAGACATGTTTGATAACATTATCAACTGGAAGACTGCCAAGGAAGTTTGGGACACAATACAGATAATCTATGATGGTACTGAGCAAGTAAGAGAAAATAAAATACAGTTCCTGATTCAGCAATATGAGCATTTTTACAATGAAGAAAGTGAGTCACTCACTGACATTTTTAGTAGATTCCAAAAGCTACTAAATGCTCTTAAATTGCATGGAAGAGTCTATCAGACTAAAGACTCAAATCTGAAATTTCTCAGATCTCTTCCAAAGGAATGGAAACCAATGACAGTCTCATTGAGAAACTCACAAGATTATAAGGAGTTTACTTTGGAGACACTGTATGGCATTCTGAAGACCTATGAGCTTGAAATAGAGCAGGATGAAAGAATGGAGAGAGGAAAGAAGAAAGGAGGATCCATTGCACTAGTTGCTGATCTGGAAAAGGAGAAGGAAGTGAAGATGGAAGCTGTGGAATCAACTTCAAAGGCCTGTGAAAGCAAGGGTAAAGGGCTAGCTGCAGAAAATGAAGATTCATTGAGCCAAGATGACATGGAGGACATTGATGAGCACCTAGCATTCCTTTCAAGAAGATTTGCCAAGCTCAAGTTCAAGAAGAACTTTGGAGCTGCCAAGCCAAATAGAAACATGGTGGATAAATCAAAATTCAAGTGTTTCAAATGTGGCTTGGCAGGGCATTTTGTAAATGAGTGTAAAAAGTCAGATTCCAGTAAGAAAAGATTTGAGTCTGTAGATTACAAGCAAAAATACTTTGATCTACTCAAACAAAAGGAAAGGGCTTTTATTACACAAGAGAATGACTGGGCAGCTGATGGCTTGGATGAAGATGAAGATGTCAGCTATGTCAATCTAGCCCTTATGGCCAAGTCTGATGAAACAGAGACAAGTTCCTCAAGCAATCAGGTAATCACTACAAACCTTGCACATTTATCTAAAGCTGAGTGTAATGATGCAATAAATGACATGTCTACAGAATTGTATCATTTGCGTGTTACACTTAAGTCCCTCACTAAAGAAAATGCTAAAATCAAAGAAAACAACTTGTTTTTGAGTGAGAGGAATAATGTGCTTGAGTCTCAGTTTGTTGAGTTTGAGAAACTAAAAATTGAGTGTAGAATTGCCAAGGAGGAATTAACTGAGTCCTTGAAAAAGGAAGAAATTTTAAAGAAGCAGCTCGATCGTGAACAAGAGGTGATTAAAGCATGGAAAACATCCAGAGATGTTCATGCTCAAATCACCAAGGTTCAAGGAATTGAGTCTTTTTGTGATGAAGCCTGGAAAAAGAATAAGGAGAAACTAGAACCTATTTTGGTAGATGGGTTGCTGACAGATGTAGACTCGACGGATGATGAGGACTATCCGTCGGATAACAAAAAGTGTTATCTGTCGAATGATAAAAATCCTCATCCGTCGGCTGTAAGCAAACCCATTAGCAAAGCCAAATTAACCAAGCTAAATGATAAGTATGGGTCTGTTTCCAAGAACTTTGTTTCAGGAGAGTCAAGTCAAGCCAAGAAAGGGAAGAAGGCTAATGTTGGTCACATGACTGTCAAACAGTTAAGTGACAGACTTGAGAAGATAGAGGTAAAAACAGAGACTAAAAGGAAAAACAATAGGAATGGTAAAGTAGGGATTAACAAACACAATAACTACACACCTGACAAATATGCTCCTAGAAAAATCTGTGTCAAGTGTGGTAGTGTAAATCATTTGTCTGTTAATTGCAAATCTGCCATGCCTACTCCCATGTCTGTTCAGCCTCAATTCTCTAACATGAATGCCATGCCTCCCATGCCTGTTAATGATATGCCTACACAGAACATGAATGCACAGTTTGCTAATATGCCATTGGCACCTAATCCATATTATGCTGCATACAATATGCCTCAAATGCCATTTAGCATGCCTTACTGGAATAACATATTTGCACCAAGCATGCCATTTCCTGTTAGCCATAACATGCATGATAATTTTGTTGCATCTAGTGGTTTCAAAGGCCCAACCCAAATGACTAAGGAAGAATCTGAAATTCCTAAGTCAAATGAGTTAAGACCTAAGAAACAGAAGAAGAAAGCTAACAAGGCAGGACCCAAGGAAACTTGGGTATCAAAATCAACTTGATTTGATTTTGATGTGTGCAGGGAAACAGAAGGAATCTTTGGTACTTGGATACTGGTTGTTCAAGACACATGACTGGTGATTCTACCCTGCTCACAGAGTTTGAAGAGAGAGCTGGCCCAAGTATCACTTTTGGAGATGACAGCAAAGGTTATACTGTGGGATATGGCTTGATTTCAAAGGACAATGTCATCATTGAAGAGGTTGCCTTAGTGGATGGTCTCAAACACAATCTGTTGAGTATCAGCCAGCTTTGTGACAAAGGCAACTCAATAACCTTCAATAAAGAAACCTGTGTTGTGATTAATAATCAAAACAACAAAGTGGTTCTCACTGGTGTGAGAAGAGGAAATGTGTACCTAGCTGACTTCAACTCAACTAAAGCAGAATATGTAACTTGTCTTCTTAGTAAAGCAAGTCAAGATGAAAGTTGGCTATGGCACAAGAAGCTATCCCATTTGAACTTCAAGACCATGAATGAGCTGGTAAAGAAAGAGCTAGTTAGAGGCATTCCTCTGGTGTAGTTTACAATGGATGGACTGTGTGATGTCTGCCAAAAAGGGAAGCAGATTAAAGCATCATTCAGGAAGAAACTTGATTCAGCAATTGAAGAGCGTCTGCAACTGCTTCACATGGATTTGTTTGGACCAGTCAATGTATTGTCAATTTCAAAGAAAAGATTTTGCCTAGTAATTGTAGATGATTTCTCAAAGTTCTCTTGGACCTATTTCCTAAAGTCCAAAGATGAGGCTAGTGAAATCATCATCAATCACATAAGGCAAGTTAACAATCATCTTGATTTCAAAGTTAGAAGAATCAGGAGTGACAATGGAACTGAGTTCAAGAACTATGTCATGAGAGTATTTTGTGAGGAAAATGGGATCTTGCATGAGTTTTCAGCAGCAAGGACTCCACAACAGAATGGAGTAGTGGAAAGAAAGAATAGATCTCTTATTGAAGCTGCAAGGACAATGCTTGAAGAATCAAAATTACCAACTTATTTCTGGGCTGAAGTTGTAAACACTGCATGCTACACTCAAAACATCTCTCTGATTAATCAAGCAAGATGCATGACACCTTATCAATTGTTTAAGAACAAGAAGCCAACTCTAAACTTTCTTCATGTCTTTGGCTGTAAATGCTATATTCTGAGAAATCAAACTGATCAAAATGGGAAGTTTGATGCTAAAGCAGTTGAAGGAATTTTTGTTGGATATGCTGTTGGTAAAGCATATAGAGTGTAAAATCTAAGAACCAACATTGTTGTTGAATCTATACATGTTGTGTTTGATGATAAAAAGATTGAAGGACTAAAAGATGGAGATTACCATGAAAGCCTCAAATTCGATAATGTTGAGATGGTCAGTGATGAAAGTGATGATGAGAGTGATCAAGAAACAGTGTCTAAGGATAATGCATACAAATCTACCATAAATGAAGCACATAACTCAACATCCGTCGAGTTACATAATGCTTCATCCGTCGGAAGGCAATCTGTATTATCTGTCGGAAGACAACCTGCCTCATCCGTCGGTACTCAAAATTCACCATCCGTCGGGTTATCAAAAGGAGCAGGAAGTCAAGGCAG
The DNA here is from genome assembly GCF_009905375.1 of Apium graveolens. NCBI lineage: Eukaryota > Viridiplantae > Streptophyta > Magnoliopsida > Apiales > Apiaceae > Apium > Apium graveolens. The sequence continues at coordinate 119,788,633 of NC_133649.1, forward strand.
ATCACCCATAGAAAGTACCCCTATCTCAAATCAAAGATCCACAAACTGAGGGGGAGTTTCTAGAAATCAAAACTCAATCACACATCAAGACAACATTGAGGTCTCTTCATCTAGGGCTAATCTGCCTCAACCAAGAAAATGGACAAAAGATCACCCCTTTGAACTGATTATTGGTGATGTTTCTTCCAAAGTTCAAACCAGGAGAGCAACTCAAGAAGAATGTCTATACAGCAGCTTCCTGTCTAAGGAAGAACCAAAGAAGGTAGAAGAAGCCTTGTTAGATCCTGATTGGATTTTAGCTATGCAGGAGGAGCTAAACCAATTTGAAAGGAATAAAGTATGGAAGCTGGTACCCAAGCCTACAGGAAAGAATCCAATAGACACCAAATGGGTATTCAAAAATAAGATGGATGAAAATGGCATAGTAGTAAGGAAAAAAGCAAGATTGGTTGCTAAAGGCTATTGTCAGCAAGAAGGGATAGATTTTGATGAAACATTTGCTCCTGTTGCAAGACTTGAAGCCATCAGAATCTTCTTAGCCTATGCAGCCCATGCCAATTTCAAGGTCTATCAAATGGATGTCAAAAGTGCCTTTCTGAATGGAGATTTGGAGGAAGAAGTGTATGTAAGTCAACCTCCTGGCTTTGAAGATCCAAATTTCCCAGAGTATGTCTATTATCTACTGAAAGCACTTTATGGACTGAAGCAAGCACCTAGAGCCTGGTATGACACTTTATCAAAGTTCCTTTTGAAAAATCACTTCACAAGAGGTACTGTAGATAAAACTTTATTTTTCAGAAATGTTAATGGCTCTAGCATACTTGTTCAAATTTATGTAGATGATATTATTTTTGGCTGTACAGATGAGAAACTTTGTAAAAAGTTTGCCAAACTGATGCAAAGCAAGTATGAAATGAGTATGATGGGAGAACTAACTTACTTTCTTGGTTTACAAGTTAAGCAAGTTAGTGATGGAATATTCATTAGTCAAACTAAATATATTTTTGATCTTTTAAAGAAGTTTGATCTAATGGATTGCACATCTGCAAAAACTCCCATGGCCACTGCAACTAAGCTTGAACTAAACACTACTGAAAAGTCTGTGGATATTTCAAGTTATAGAGGCATGGTTGGCTCACTTCTGTACTTAACAGCTAGTAGGCCAGATATAATGTTTGCTACATGTTTGTGTGCTAGATTTCAGGCTGATCCTAGAGAGTCTCACTTGATAGCTATTAAGAGAATTTTTAGATATCTCAAAGGAACACCAAAACTTGGCATTTGGTATCCTAGAGATTCTGGTTTTGATCTAACTGGTTATTCAGATGCAGATTATGCAGGTTGCAGAATTGATAGAAAAAACACAACAGGAACCTGTCAATTTTTAGGAGACAAGCTTGTGTCCTGGTTCAGTAAAAAGCAAAATTCAGTTTCTACTTCTACAGCTGAAGCTGAATATATTGCTGCTGGCAGTTGCTGTGCACAGATTTTATGGATGAAAAATCAATTGCTAGACTATGGTTTGCAAGTTAAAAGGATTCCTATTTTCTGTGACAACACAAGTGCAATTGCCATCACTGAAAATCCAGTGCAACATTCAAGGACAAAGCATATAGACATCAAGTACCATTTCATAAGGGAACATGTAATGAACGGTACTGTAGAGTTACATTTTGTTCCAAGTGAGAAGCAACTTGCAGATATTTTTACCAAGCCACTGGATGAATCCACCTTTTCTAGGTTGGTAAGTGAGTTAGGTATGCTTAATTACTCTTGAATTAATCTGAACTATTTTGCAAGTTGAAAAGTAGCCAGAAATTTAACTGATTTTTAGTCTTGGATGAAATTTTGGCTAAGTCAAAATTTGCATCTCGACGGATGACCATTATCCATCGAGTTGAGTCATCCATCGATATAAAAATTGTAAATAAAAATCAATTATTTTTTCTGGAATCTTTTCAAATTCGACAGATAACAGTTTATCCTCATCCGTCGAAGTGTCTAAATCTTAACCGTTAATTCACTGAACATTATCCATCGAGTATACTTACAGTTTGTAAGCATTACACGACGGATAATGAGTGGAATTTTTACAGTTTATATCTAAAACGGCTATTTTAGGCAATTTCTATTGGGTAATTTACTTCTCTTTATTATTTTTATCCGTTGATTTTGAGTAAAGTATAAAAGCTTATTTCATTCTAATCATTTTCTTTTATCATTCTCAAATTCAACTGTGTTATTTCATTCTCTCTCAAGCAAAAATCCTTTTCTCTTCAAGCTTTTCTTCTCTAACAATGGCACCCGTAGTAAAGATCATGTCACAGACTGGGTTCATATATGAGAAGAACAACTTCACTACTTTGGTCAATAAGGGTATTCAGCAATCAGAAGACTATCATAAGATGATGGACTTCGTGAAGAACTGCAAGTTAAGTTTTGCCATGCTGGAATCACCCACAATTTATTGTGAAGTTGTTGAAAAGATGTGGACAACAGCAATCTACAACTCTACTGACAAAACCATCACTCTGACCATCAAAGGTAATGAATTCTGTATCAATAGTGATGTAATAAAAGCATGTTTCAAGAATCCTGATGATAATGTAACTGCACCACACACTGACACTGATATTGTCAATATGCTCAATTCCATTCATTATGTACTTCCTACTACAAAACTAAGTGACATTAGGAGACTAGGTCTTAGGAAGGAATGGAGTTACATGTGTGATGTTGTAACTAAAGTCTTTTCTGAAAAAATCAGTAATTTTGATTTTGTGAACATTTCCATGCTTAACATGCTATACATGCTAGTTACAGACAAATTTTACAATTTTAGTGACCTTATTGTGTATGAGTTAGGTTTTAAATTAGGTGACTTAGCCAAAAGAGGAAAGAATGTTTACTATGCTAGATTTTTTATGCTTTTGGCTAACCATCTTTGTCAAGAGATTGTGCTTGAGAACCCAAACAACAAATTAACTTGTTGGGTTCAAGAGAGAAGAATCATTGCAGACTTGAACAGAGCCAACCATCACAGGGATGTGCCAATGTTCTATTTTCCTGTAATGCTGACACCTAAGGTAAGTGAGGTAAGTTCATCCATACCCTCAACTATTCCAATCTCTTCTATTTCTTTGACTTCAGGCATAGCTATGGCAACTTTGACAATGACCAAAAGTTGCCTACCAAAGCTGCTAAAACAACTGCAATTTCTAAATCCAAATCAAAGAAAACCCCTCTGGTATCTCTCAAAAGGTACCAGTTGAAAAATCTACCAAAGCCAAAGAGGGGAGTGTGAAGGAGGGTAAGATAGGTGAGGGAAGGGGTGAACATCAAAGAAACTCCAAGGATAAAGTTGGAAAGTTGAGTGAATCCCAGCCTAGCCACACTGCAGTTTCCCAACAAACTGCAGTGCTTAAAAAGGACAAAAGCTCACTTCTAGCTGCATCCTCCCAAAAGGATGTGGCTATTGAACAAAGCTCTCATCCAAGAGCACAGGCCAAGAGGGTTAGGGACACAAGCTCACCCCAAACTTACACTAGAAAGAAGAAATCCAAAACAACTGGGGATGCACAGGGCACACACTTAGTGCAAACTGGTGCTAAAGACACAGTCCCTGCACCTTCTCAAATTCAGATTGATGTGGCTCCAATAAATGTGGAGTCACAGCCAAAATCTCTCATTATAGAAGCCACTGAAACACAATACTCACCAACTAACTCACTGGAAGTGGACATGATAAACACTTCAATTCCTGATTCCCCTTCTTTAACTCTGTTGGGGAAGCCAAAATCTAGTGCAAGTGAGCATCATCTTTTAGATGATTTGTTGGCTCACTTGCCAATTCTATCAGATTCTATTATGACATATGTGCCTCAAATAACTTCAATCAACACAGAGTCAACAATAGTTTCTCTTCCCACCTCATTCATTTCTACTCTCTCAATGGATATTGCTCATCCGTCGAGTAGTGATTGTATCCCGATGGATAAGCTTAACAGCAGTTATCCATCGGATAGCTTTACCACTTACCCGACGGATATCACTTATCCGTCGAGTGTCTCTGCACAACTTCAAACTTCAATAATTTCAAGTGCAGAAGATTTAGTGGTAATACAATCACTCTTAGGACTGAGAGAGGAGAGTGCATTGAGTGAGAGGCTGGGTTGCTCCCAGGTAAAACGAGAGGAAAAGAGTGAATCTCAGCAATCCATTCATTCAGGATTGGCAAAAGTGAGTGAGAGGAGTCCCACCTTAGTAGGTGAAGGTCAAGGTGTGAGGGTGGGGAGCCAGGGTGAGACCCTGATGCAACAAAAGAGAGAATATGAGAGAAAGGCAGGTACCGGAGAAATAAGGATGGAACCAGCCATTGCTAGTGAGTCAATGATTGTAGATGATGCTGAAAAGGAAAGACAATTTCAGCAACATTACAAAGCTGTAATTGATAACATTTCCTTGGATGCTGACACTTTTACTCACCCTGTTTCAGCCTATCAATTGTTGGCTGCTCAGGGCAATATGGAGGCACATCAGACTTTGAATTTAGTGCACACCACATAATCTCTTCAAAGAGATAAAGCTGCTGTGAACAGAATGCCTTCTCAAGCTGGAGAGCCATCTGAAGAATTTGGAGTAAATTCTGATGATGATGACTCTAGTTCTTTGGATGGAAGCATGAACTTAGGGGGAGCTGAAGGCCCAAGTTCTGCTTTAAGTTTACCTGAATGGGCATGGGCAAAGGAATCTACACCAGGACAATTTGAGGTGTCTTTGGTCAAACAATTAATAGCTATTCAACAGGCCCTTCAGGAAACTTCAGATGCTGGTACCAAGGCTGTTCTTCAAGCTCACCCGGACTCTCTACATCTAATGAAGATCCAGCACTTAAGACAAAATCTCAGTGTGGATGAATTGAAAAGGGATATAGCTGACTTGAAGACCTATAACTCTGCGAAGCTGGATTCAATAATGCCATATGGTACCATGCAAGATCTATTACTGAGATTAAGGAGAGAATCAGATTCTGACAAGAAGATAGCCAAGCTGGAGAACAGAGTTCAAGTTATTGAGAATTCAGTGGCTCTACTTCTTCAAAATCAACAGACTCAGACAAATCTTCTTATGCAACTGGCTAAAGCACAAGGCCTAACTCCTCCACTTGATGATAACAAAAAGGGGGCGAGAGAATCAAGTAAGGGGGAGAAAGGACCAACTGAGGGGGAGAAACTTCTAGTTCAAATCAGCAAAGTAATTATACCTTCAATTACTATCTCCAAGCCACCAGTTGCAGATGGTATAGATCTTATCAATGCAGCATCAGAAAATTTGAAAGATGCTGATAAAGGAAAGTTGACTCTGATCAACTGGAAAAAGATTGATGAGGACATACAGAAAAAGTTTGAATTAGTCAAGGAACCAGCTCAGTCAGCCATCCATCACTCTCATGTCAAGCCAATCAGTGTGAATGAGATGAGCATGAACTATCTGGCGAATGGACAATCTTCCTGCATCAAGACTACAAAGGCTGAGATAATTCTTAAACCAAGGGCAAACTATCCAAAGTCATCTTTGAAGAACCCTATGGATACTGTGTATGAGACACCCAAGCCTGATGAAAAGAAGCTTCTGTCAAGATCTATTATCTTCTACAAAGATCCAGCTGATTCAGCCTCAAGAAAGAGAATTGCAAAGATATTCAGAAATGGGAAGGAAATTTGTGTGGTAGCTGGACATCCACAATTTGCTCATGCAAAGAAAGAAGAAAAAGCCAGATTGAATCAGGAAAAGAGGCAAGCTGCTCTAGATGCAAAGAAGTCTAAACAAAAGAAAGAACAGTTTGCTATCTTGGCCAAGGTACAGGCTGTGAATTCTTCTCAACAAATTCCCTCTCAATCATCTCAAGCTACTGAATCAAAGAAGAAGATTGAAGAACAGAAGAAATCCCCAAGAAAGAAAGAACTGACTAAAAGAACAAAAAGGAAATTGGATGTTGTTGACAAGGAATTGGAAGATCAATTTCCTAAGGAATCCACTCAAGCTAAAACTCAATTATCAAAGCCCTCTGTGGTATTTGAAGATATAAGGGTGGTGGACCCCTACAGGAACATACATGGAGAGCCTATTGTGCCAAAGGATGAGCCAATAGAGTGGGACAAATTACCAATTCCTGACTTCAACTTGCCAATTCTTACTAATCCAAGAAGGACAAAGTCAAGGGCAGTCAAGAAAGTGAAGTTGTCACCTCTCAAATCCAAGTCAGTAGTCAAAGCTCAACCCAAGGTCAACAGGGGAGACTACTTGTACTTATGTGACATCAAAGAATTCTCAGATCTAAACCTTTATCTGGAGGAGCTGGATGAGGTAAGGGTAATTGATGCATACAGAAACCTACCTGAAAGGTTGGTGTTCAAGTACAAAGGAGGAAGGGAGATTCAGTGGCCTCTTCACAGGATACTTCAAGAAAGCCAAGTTGTATTGATCAAAGTCTATTCATCCTTCAAGAAAAACTTTGGGTTCAATGTAACTGTAAGAAGATTAGTATTGAAGAAGATTGAAGAGCTAAGGAGTGTTAGAGCCAAAGATGCACTTACCAAGACTCTTATCATCCCATACACAGGGACAAGAGTGCATTTAAGGCCCTACTAGCTGATGGAATTCATGGATGACAAGGGTGTGAGAAGATTATTCAGATTAGAAGACAAATTGAGTATCTCTAGCAATGAGACTCTCTTGGAGATGCAAGAAATGTTAGATCTCTCAGAATCTGATGAATTAGAATTCCACAGGCAGCTCCAGAATCAAATTGAAGAAAACAACAGAAAGCTTTGAAGAGGATCCAGACCTTCAAGAAACTAGAAAAATCTGCTCAGGCTAGAGGAGCATCTTGAACTGACTGTGAGCCAAACCTTGTACATTTTGTTTAAATTGAAGCACTTTCAGTTTTATCTACTTATCTTTAAAGATATATGTTAAGGATGTTTTGTAATCATCAAGTGTCTCTTAATTTATGGCTACAATTCCAGTAGACATAAATTGGGGGAGATTGTTGTGAACATGTTGTGTACTTGATGATCACTTAAACAAAATGTCTAAGTAGATTTTACTTAGTGAAATTATGTAGCACTCGACGGATAAGAGTTTTAGTCCCGACAGATAACTCATTATAGTCCCGACAGATGATTAACTTATTATCCATCGAGTGAGTAGCTTGTGTAATAATAAGTTTGTAGCATAGTGATGTATGCGCCTTTGTATAGAATCTGTAGTAGTATATAAGTCATGTTGACTTTAACTAGATATGCAGAATAGGTTGATTAACTATACATAAGCAATGTCTTGTAATTCTGTATAAGTGAAATGAAGTCAAGTGCCAAGATAGCTACCGACGGATGATTAACAAAGCTTCGGCGGATGATCAAATGACTATCATTGGATGTTTAACATAGCAGTCGACGGATGATCAATTAAGTCATCGACGGATGATCTGATAGTCGACGGATGATCATATCAAGATTCAAACATCAGTTGAACAGTGAAAGCTGACACACAGCCGTCGAGTTGGATACAAACACACTGTGGAAGCCCATTAACTGGGTAATAGAGGATGAAAAGCAGCAAAGATCAAGATTGTTAGATTTTATATTTGTTCAGTTCTTTTGACTTTATAATCTTAGTAATATATAAACCAAGAGAGTAGCAAATAAAAAAAAACTGAGATAGCTGAGAAACATAAAAAATAGAGAAATCTTTGTAAGCACAATCTTTAGCATTTCCTGTATTCTCAGCAGTTCTATTTTGTAAGCAGCTGTGAGCATTTCTGCACACAGAGTCCTCTCGATATATTATATATATCTCTGGTGGAATTGTTTAAATCCACCAGAAAGTTTTTAAAGACTCTTGTTTTTAATTACTTATGTTTTGATTCATTCAAGTTTACATTCCGCATTGTGCTAATCAAAACAAATATATCCATAATCGAGTTGAACATTTTTATTTCAAGAAAAAGGTTCAAGAATTCCATTCAACCCCCCTTCTTTAATTCTTGCTATATTGTTAAGGGACTAATAGTTAGCTTCTTGTCATGCCATCTTTTTACCTTTTCTTTGTACAGTTTGTTGTTTTCGTACGCTTGAAGTCGAAATTCATCAAGTTCATTTAACTGAAGCATTCGCTTCTTCCAAGCTGCATCTAGATCAAGGTTTAACTTCTTCAATGCCCAATAAGCCTTATGCTCAAGCTCCGCAAGTAAATGACATCCCTTACCATAGACAAGTTGAAACGGGGAAATCCCAAGTGGAGTCTTGTATGTTATTCTATAAGCCCAAACAGCTTCATCGAGCTTCAAAGACCACTCTTTCCTTGATGGACAAACGACTTTCTCTAGAATGCGCTTGATCTCTCTATTAGACACTTCAACTTGACCATTAGTTTGCGGATGATAGGCAGTAGTAATGCGATGATTCACATCATAGCGTTGCATCATAAAAGTGAACTTACGATTGCAGAAATACGACCTTTCGTCACTTATGATAACTCGTGGCGTTCAAAACCTTGTGAATATCTGCTTATGAAGAAAACTCAACACTACCTTTGCATCATTAGTCGGTAGAGCTTCGACTTCTACCCATTTCGAGATATAATCGATTGCCAGCAAGATGTACTGGTTATTGCTGGACGAGATAAATGGTCCCATGAAATCGATTCCCCAAACATCGAAGACCTCAACTTCAAGTAGCACATTTAAAGGCATCTCATCTTTTCTGGAAATATTCCCAACTCTTTGGCAATGATCACACCTTAAAACGAACTGATATGCATCCTTAAACAACGTAGGCCAAAAAAAACCTGCTTAAAGAATACGAGCTGATGTCTTTTCACCACCATAATGTCCACTATAAGCTGTGGAATGAAAGTCTCGTAATATCCCCTCCATCTCACAGGATGGAATATATCTCTTGATGATCTGGTCAGCTCCCTGTCTAAACAAATATGGTTCATCCCACATGTACCACTTTACCTCATGCAGAAACTTTTTCTTTTGAGCTGCATTCATATTAGGATGCATTATATTGCTAAGAAGATAGTTCACAATGTTTGCGAACTATGGCTCTTCCTCCTGAATTGCGAACAACTGCTCATCAGGAAAAGATTTGTTGATCAATGTCTTATCATGTGAAGTAGAATCGGGATTCTCCAATCTAGAGAGATGGTCAGCTACTTGATTTTCAGTACCTTTTTTATCCTTGATTTCTAACTCGAATATCTGTAGTAAGAGAACCCAACAAATAAGTCTAGGCTTCGAATCCTTCTTTGAGACCAGATAGCGGATGGCAGAGTGATCAGTGAACACTGTCACCTTTGTCCCAAGTAGATAAGATCGAAATTTTTTGAAACCATAAACTATAGCCAAGAGCTCTTTCTCAGTAGTGGTGTAGTTCAGTTGGGCTCCATTTAGCGTCTTACTAGCATAGTAGACCACATGAAAGATATTATTCTTTCGTTGTCCAGGAACTGCCTCACTGCATAATCACTTGCATCACATATCATCTCAAAAGGTTCTCTCCAATCAGGTGTCGTATTAACTGGTGCTGTGATTAAACTCTTTTTGAGAGTCTCGAATGCTGTGAAGCATTTATCATCAAATTTGAAAGGCACATCTTTCTCGAGCAAGTTGCACAACGGCTTAGATATATTAGAGAAGTCCTTGATGAAACGTTGATAAAACCCGCATGACCAAGAAAGCTACGGATTCCTTTCACAGAAATAGGTGGCGGAAGATTTTCAATGATGCCCAACTTGGCTTTATCCACCTCAAGACCTTTACTAGAGACCTTATGCCCAAGAATGATGCCTTGTTACACCATGAAGTGACATTTTTCCCAATTGAGCACCAGATTGGTCTCAACACACTATTTGAGCACCAAACGGAGATTATTCAGGCATCCATCATACGAAGTTCCAAAGACGAAAAAGTCGTCCATGAACACTTTGACATTATTTCCAATCATATCATAGAATATAGCCATCATGCATCTCTGAAAAGTGGCAGGTGCACCACATAAGCCAAAAGAAACTCTGCGAAAAGCAAACATGCCAATTGGACAAGTGAAAGTAGTCTTCTCTTGATCTTCTGGTACATTGCAAATCTGATTGTAGCCTGAATAGCCATCCAGAAGATAATAATACTCGTGACCAGCCAACCTGTCAAGCATCTAATCAATGAATGGAAGAGGGAAGTGATCCTTCCTCATGGATTTATTCAACTTCCTATAGTCCATGCATACCCTCCAACCTGTGACTGTTCGAGTGGGGATGAGCTCGTTCTTCTCATTTGCTATCACAGTAATACCTCCTTTCTTAGGTACACACTGCATGGGGCTCACCCAAGAACTGTCAGAAATAGGATATATGATTCCTGCATCCAGCAATTTTAGAATTTCTTTCTTCACCACTTCTTTCATGATAGGATTAAGCCTTCGTTGTTGCTCAACAGTCGGCTTGCTACCTTCCTCTAGTAGAATTTTATGCATGCAGTATGAAGGGCTGATCCCTTTTATATCTGATATAGTCCATCCGATGGCCGATTTGAATTCTCTCAGAATCCTCAAGAGCTTGTCATCTTCACTACCTGAAAGGCCAGATGCAATAATAACAGGCAAAGTAGATGCATTGCCTAAAAAAGCATACCACAAGTGTTCAGGCAATGGTTTAAGCTCCAAAGTAGGTGCTTCCTCAATAGCTGGTTTGAGCTTTCCCTCAGCATTCTTGAGATCAGTATTTCCAAGAGATTCAAATGGCATGTCTAGCTTCCGTTTCCAAGGAGAAGCATTTAGATATTGTAACTGCTCATTGCCTTCATCATCTTCACTGTCAAAATCCCCCAATAAGGCTTTTTTTAAGGCATCAGACCTTAGCACATGATCAAGTTCTGAAGTAACTGTAGAATTGACCAAATCCATCTTGAAGCACTCCTCATCTTCCGTAGGGAATTTCATTGCATTGAACACATTGAATGTCACATCTTGATCTTGCACCCTCATAGTGAGTTCACCTTTTTGCACATCTATCAAGGTACGTCCTGTAGCCAAGAAAGGTCTTCCCAAGATTATGGGAATCTTTTTATCTTCCTCGAAATCCAGAATGATAAAATCTACAGTAAAGATGAGCTTGTCCACCTTTACTAGCACGTCCTCCACAATGCCTCGTGGGTATGTAATCGAACGATCGGCCAATTGTAAAGACATGTAGGTGGGCTTCGGATCAGGCAAATTGAGCTTTTTGAAGATAGACAACGACATCAGATTGATGATTGCTCCCAAATTGCAAAGTCACTTGTCAAATGACAACTTGCTAATGGTGCAAGGAATGGTGAAGCTACCTGGATCCTTAAGCTTTGGAGGTAACTTTTGTTGCAGCACGGCACTGCACTCCGTTAGAGCAACGGTATCAAGATCATCCAGTTTCACCTTCCTTGAAAGAATACCTTTCATGAATTTCGCATAATTAGGCATTTGCTCAGGAGCCCCAGCGAAAGGTATGTTGATGTGAAGTTTCTTGAACACCTCCAGAAACTTACCAAATTGCTTGTCCAGCTTTTGTTTTTGCAATCGCTTAGGAAAAGGTGGTGGGGATAGAGCTGTTTCTCCCCTGTATTACCCTCAGGCAGTGTGTGTTCAACAATAGTCTTCCTTGGTTCCGCCTCTTTCTCCTTTTGCATTCCTTCTTCATCTACAACTTTAACTTCTACATCTTTTGCTTTTTCAGCATCAGCAACTTTTCCAGACCTTAAGGTGACAGCTTTGACTTGCTCTTTACCTTCCTTCCTGCCTGGCACTTCAGTATCGCTGGGAAGTGTGCCAGGTTGACGATTGAGCAATGCATTGTCTATTTGTCCAATTTGATTTTCCAAGTTCTTGATAGAAATAACCTGACTTTTGCACAACAACTTTAACTCCTCGAAATCAGCACTAGAAGGTGGAGCAGCACCTCCTTGTTGAGGATATTGTTGCCTATGAGCAAATTGTTGAGGGTTCTGGAATCCAGGTGGATTAAACTGTTTATTTGCAGCTTGTTGATATGGTTGCTGAACATCATTCTGATTATTGCTCCATCTTAAATTAGGATGATTTCTGTTATTAGGATGATAAGTAGCGGGCACAGGCTGCTGCGGTATCTGAAAATTGTTCACATACTGAACAGATTCATTAGCAAGAGAACACTGATCCATAGCATGAGAGCCTGCACAAAGCTCACAGACACTAGCTATTTGATTTACGCCATAGTTGGTTAAAGAATTGACCTTCAGAGTCAGCGCCTTGAGCTGCGCTGCAATAGCTGTAGCTGCATCAACTTCCATAATACCTGCTACCTTCCCAGGCATCATCCTTTGAGTCGGGTTTTGATACTTGTTTGCAGCCATAGTTTCAATGAGATTATAGGCCTCAGTATAGCTTTTGGCCCACAAGGCACCTCTAGAAGCTACATCGAGCATGGGTCAAGATTGGATCCCCAAACCATTATAGAAACTAGTGATCACCATCCAGTCAGGCATACCATGATGTGGACACTTTCTCAACATCTCCTTATAGCGCTCCCAAGCCTCGCACATAGATTCTCCTGGATACTGCACAGATTGAGTAAGAGCACTCCTCATAGCTGCAGTTTTGGCCATTGGAAAGAACTTCACCAGAAACTTTTACGCAAGATCTTGCCAAGTAGTGATGGACCCAGCTGGTAAAGAATGTAACCAGTCCTTAGCTTTGTCCCTCAGAGAGAATGGGAAAAGCCTCAGCTAGATAGCCTTATCAGTAACAACATTATATTTGAAAGTACCACAGATCTCGACAGAATTCCTGATATGCATGTTGGGATCTTCAGTCGCAGCCCCTCCGAAAGAAACAGAATTCTGCACCATCTGAATAGTGCCCGACTTGATTTTAAAAGTATTGGCCTCAATAGCCGGATGAATGATGTTTGACTGAATGTCATCAATTTTAGGCTGAGAAAAGTCCATAAGAGCTTGACTAGCTTCAGCTAGACGATCACCCATTATTTCAGGTTCTTTCTTTTCACTCTCTTTATCCGAATCTTTCAAAACTATCTTCTCTGGAAAGTCAAGAGCTTCATCTATTTCCTCATCTTTATCCAGATTTCTCTTACGAGTGCGAGAACGTGTTTGCATAGACGCTCGCTAGAGTACCTTGAACACTATTGGAAGTAGTAAGTAACAAGTCTTAATCAATGAATCCTAATGACCACTGATGGCAAGTACATAAACTAAACAAATTAACACCGAGTCGCTAGCAGCGGCGCCAAAAACTTGTTAGGCATAAAGCATGCGCTAATTAATTCACGCAAGTATACGCGTTCGCAAGTAATATAGAATGATTTCTAGTTCATTCCCACAGAGACTCTGATTAATTATATTTAATTAACACTTACTCACCAATGTATGATTATTCTTCAATGCCAAGACAATAACAATTAAGGTTGGTTAACTAATATTAACTACGAGAATTAAACACTTGAATTAACAATATTAAACACACATGAGATCCTAACTTCATTAATACTTCATTCAATAGTTATTGTTATTAACCTTAGCATGTAATGGTGATGATATTAATTGAACAACACGAAACTGATAAACGCCAACTTTTGTTGTACGAATACCATTCTACCAAGCATCCATAATTTAGATAGAAGTTGAATAGGCATCAATTATGTTGAGACCCTATATGTCTACGGAATTTAAAAACATAACGATTTAAGCAAAAGTTATTCATGATGATTATACAGGGCAAGTAAAACGGTTAGAGTTACCCGCTAATCATGCATACGACACATAAACATATGCTAGCATGACAAGTTCTAAATCTCAAGATCCACTGTCACTTCACAAGAGATTAACAGGCTATCTTATATGTTCGCGATGCATATAAGACGAATAAGCACAACCTATACTAGATATCATACAATCACCGCATACCAAGGTATTAAACAATTAACTAAAGAATTCCATAGTAAATCCGCTAGAATCCCATGATCACGATTAACCCATAATAGAACTCATCGTCACCATGGATTCATATCAAAGCATGATAATAACACAATGATATGAGGCTGAAAAAAATACTTAATAAATAATGAAGTACGTCACAAGAGTATTAAGATTCAAAGCATAAAGAAAACTAGTATCCACTGTTATAACGAATTAAAAGAATCACAAGATAAACTAATGTTTCCTCTTCTTCGTTGTTACGTGCTAAAATGATCTTCTCAATCTTCTTGCCTTCGCTTTGGTTGAAGAAAACGTCTTCCTATAAGGTTTATATAAGAGTCCATGAGTCACCGCGCCAACAGAAGCCCAAATAGAATTGAAAACAAATAAAACCAGCATCTGAAATTCCGCACGCACGCGGCCGCTTGCTTTCTTCACGCGGTCGCGTGCTGACACGCGGTCGCTTGCTCCTGGCGCGCGGTCGCGTGCTACCCTTCTGGAAAATTCTTCATTTGGTCATGTTTTTGCTGATTTCTTCGCTCATCACCCCTAGATTGATTCCAAGTACTTCCATAAGCTTTATTTGATGAAAACCACTTATTTAAGCAAGTTATACCCTGAAATGCAAAAATACTAAAAAAAGCATCAAATACACAAAATACTTGAGTCCAAGACACCAATTCAAGCTGTTATGAGACGCTCTAAGTGGTATAAAATGCCACTTATCAAGTATATGCTTTCCTTGAGTTTTTGGATAAACCAGCAGTTGGTCCTCCAAAGATTGTGTTTATCACAGGCCATCGGGGTCGTGGTCCTCCAAAGATTGTAATTATAACTGGTCCCCTAGGCTGGTGATTTTGCCCCTGATCATCTTGGTCCCTTCTATGATCTTTAAATTTCTTTCTCCCATTGTTATTCCTATCTCTTCCATCCCCGGTGTACTTGTTCAATCTTCCTTTCCGAATGAGGAATTTTATTTCATCTTTCAATTGCCTACACTCATCGGTGTTATGACCAACATCTTCGTGAAATCTACAATATTTGCTCTTATCTAGCTTGGCAGGATCAGCCTTCAAGGGTTTAGGCCAACGAATATCTTGATCTTTCTCGATTTCCATCAAGATCTGACTTCTAGGAGCATTCAGCTTAGCGTATTCAGTGAACTTTTGGCCAGGTCCTCCCTTCTTTGGGGTTGAATCATGGTTTTGCTCAGTTCTGGGATATTTGTCCTTAGCGATATACTTCAGATCAGTTTTCCACTTCTTGCCTCCAGTGGGCTCGTTACTTACTACTGTCTTCCTCATGCTCTCCTCCACTTTGATGTACTTCCCGGGCCTATCTTGGAGCTGCAACATGCTTTCAGGGGGGCGCTTGGCCAAGGACAACTTGAAGAACTCATCCCTAGTTCCCTGTTGCAGTGCTATCATTGCTACCTTGTCATCAAGGTCTGGGACTTTTAAAGCTTCCTTTGTGAAATGATTCAGGTAGTCTTTCAAAGATTCCTTCTCTCCCTGCACAATGCTCATGAGGGATGCTGAACTTTTTTCATGCACTCTCCCGCTGATGAACTGCTTAATAAAAGCCTGACTTAATTCTCTGAAGGACCCAATAGAGTTCGGGGGAAAATGACTATACCATCTTTGAGCCATTCCCAACAGGGTTTGAGGAAAGGCCTGACACTTAATGGAGTCATTCACGGGCTGCAACAACAGTGCATTAGAGAATGTCCTGACATGATTGGCGGGACCTCCAGTGCTATCATAGGCTTTGATAGTGGAAATCTTGAACTTCCTTGAGATATGGGTATTCATTATCTCTTCAGTGAATGCTGGAGTAGGATCATCAGGATCTCCAAGGGGGAAAAGGTTGTTTGGATCAGCTCTTGGGACTACAGTCTTTCTTTGTGACGGACCATCCAGGTCTATTATTGGAGGATGATTTCTCCCTCTAGGTGGTAGTGGAGGTCTGGGGGCCTGGTGCACCTCCAAGTCGCGCTTCAGCCTTTGAATCTCAGCCTCATGAGCCCTGATTCTCTCCTGCACTTTTTGGGGATTCATCCCTCGAGTGCACCTGGGACGTTGGTTACCATCAGGCATCGGCTCTTTGCAGGCACGTCTCCTTCTTGGGGCTACTACATCATCCGAAAATTCAGAGTCTCTCTCAGTATAAGTACCAGAAAATTCCCAATCCTCCGGGATAGGAGCCAAACCTTGTATATAGGGGGTGTTTGCCCCGTGCTTCACTCCATCCAGCATGTCCACTACCTCCAACCTCGGGCTAAAGGGGCATCTCATAAGGGGGGTTAGTGGTCACAATAGTTGAATACTCATACCCAACGGGTCGAGAATTCATAGGTGTATATAGTTATTGAAGTTGGGGATTCATCCCTTGAGGAGCCGGGGGAATCGTCCCTTGAGGTTGAGGTTCAGTTGCCCCTACCTGGGCTCCTCCTTGGGTAGCGGCATAGGTTGAATACGGAGGTACCTCCACGGTTGACGAAATCATTTCGGTTGTCCCCGCTGGTGTTCCTCCTTTTAGGGCGCTGCTTCCTCTCCGTATTCTCGCCATGGTTATTGTTGTGTTTTCCCATAGACGGCGCCAAATTTTATGAATGAAAAACTAAGGTATAATAATTGTTGTATTTATTACTAGGGAACGTGAGCTTCGGGGCTCGATTTGACTGCTCTTGTGTTTCGTGACTCGATCTGCCTTAACAAGATGTCTACGTACCTTGCTGTATGCCAGGAATCAAGTCAAAAATGTAGTTCTCATTTATGGGGTGAGACCCCTCATATAGATGTTGAGATTCCTTGAATTGGACTTGATTTAGGATACTTGGTGGGCAAGTCTCAGAGTTAGAATGGACTTTGGAGTCCTAGGAAATAGGAGGTCGATTCCCTATTCAATTAGGTCCCTTGGAAGCTGATCTACGAGGATTTATATCTTCATTAGGACTCATATTGATAGCTGATTCCCTCCTTATTTAATTAATTACAAATTTAATTAATATTCAGGGTTCTGGGCCTTCTTGGTTCCATCAGGCCTGATCTGGTCCATCAAGCCTGATCAATGTGTTGACTTTTTTGGTCTGAATGTCATACATCTGCTTATTGGGCCTTGTAGCCCAAATCATGTGCAATTAATGCGATATTAATTACATAATCAGGATTTATTTTATTCCCTATCAGAAGTGCACATAAATTTTTATATAATATTTCCAGCAAGAATGTATACTATGATGCACTAAAATCTTGAATCCATTTATAAAATTGTTATTAATAATTATTATCTATTTTATAATTATGTAGATCCAAAACCTGTCCATATATTCAAATGAACAATTCTGTTGGTTTTTTTAATAAAATCATGCTCAACACTTTTTTCTCTAAAAATACTTGTAAAAATAGTTGGCATGATTTACTATTTTGGGCTATAATTGTGTGATAGCCACGTAAAGAAAATTGATAAAACATGTGTGCTAGTACGTGTGTTTCTAATTTTTATCAATTTTATTTATTTGCACAAGTCAAAATCCAGTGCACAAATATATATAAATATTAACAAATGCTTAGATATTTGTTAAGTAAAAATATGGGTTTAAATAAATGGCTACCATGACATATTTGTATGATGTTTTTGGCATTATTCCAAACACAAGGGAAGAAGAAATTGCACCCCCATTTTTCAAAATTTTAAATTTTGCTAGACACTTGCTAAAAGATTAACATTCTACTTCAATATATTTTTATGATACATCTAACAAAAATATTTTGCATGAATTATCCTAAGAGAGGAATCAAGCTTAGTTCCACAGACTATATGTGCAAAAATAATTTTTTAATTCATGCATACATCAAGGGGAAGCACACACTTAAAAATTTAATATTTTATGTTTGTTTGGAAAATACCAAGGGGAAGATTGAAAGGATGTATTCAATATTTTATTTATTTTGGTATTTGTACGACTGAATATAAAATTTAAATACATGTAGATCCTCTCTATTAGGACATGAATTTAACCGATCCAAATCGGAGCAAATGGTCAAACTAGCAAAATTATTTTGAAGTTTATTCATATAAAAGAGATATTCCATTATTCTGAAACATCAAAATTATACCTTTATGAAATATATCTATAAGGCAATATGATCACTAATATTCTTTAGTAGACTCGTGCTATATCAAAAATATCTTTACTCTTCACTCTAAAATATATTTTTACATTCATCAAAAGAGTTTTTATGCAATGTTTATTAATATTCATGATTGGAATATTAATATCAATTTTTATAACCCATTTCATGTATACTTGACGTAATTTTCTCTATTTTCGTAAAATCAGTATTTCTTGAAGAAAATTATTCAAAAATACTCAAAAATATTTCCTACCATCCAGATATATTTTATATATTAGGAAATATATTTTAAGTATATATTCTAGTCAAATCTTTGGTCAAAAGATCCATCTCTTTCGTTTCAAGACCAATGGTATCTTTACTTAGAAGAAAAGGATGACAGAACTGTTTTAAATCTAGATAAAATACTTCCACATACTAGAATGACTTGAAATTTGGTATGGATCATTTAAATAATATTTTATATGCATGTAAAATTTTCATAACATTTCAAGAATTTTTGTACGGGCACAAATTTCGAGGCAGTTGGTCCCACAGTTGACCACGTTTGACCTAGTTACCATTGACCAAGGTTGACCAAAACTTTCAGGACATCATTTTATATTATTTAAATATTTATCATATTCTTTATGGTATTTATTTAAAAAAATTTAATGTGGTTATATTTAATGGTGTTTATTGCTTAATTAAATGATTAAACCATGATTAAAAGAAAAGGAAAATATATAACTATTAAAATAAATCAGCTGAGTTTTTGAACTCCATAAACTTGTTTGTCTCATATGGCAAGTGGCAAAGAAACACAACTAACACACCTTACTTTCCATATCATCAATCCATGCCACTTCCATCATCCACCATTTATTTTCCTTAAATCTCCACCATTCAAACTACCCAAACTCTCCTATAAATAAACCCCACCCCAACCCATACCAATCTAAGAGCCACAAAGTCGCTGGGATTTTCAAGAAGTATACTCTCTTCATCTCTCTCAAATTTCTAAACACATACATCTTCTCAAAAACCTTCTCTCTTTTTGGATATATTATCATTCATACAAGGTTTTTGATATACAAATTTAGCTTCAATTAACCAAGCTTGTCCCCACAAAGTGATCTTATCCACTACCACTCGTCGAAAGAATCCCCGAACACATAGAAATCATCCATAAACACCTCCACATTCTGACCAATCATATCAGAGAAGACATCCATCATGCATCTCTGAAATGTGGCAGTTACACCACACAACCCAAAAGAAACTCTTCTGAAGGCAAAAGTACCAAACTGAAAAGTGAACATATTCTTTTCCTGATCTTCTGGAGCGATGCAAATCTGATTATAACCCGAATAGCCATCCAGAAGACAGTAGTACTCATGCCCAACCAACCTGTCAAACATCTGATCAATAAAAGGAAGAGGGAAGAGATCGTTCCTCGTGGCCTTGTTTAGCTTCCTGTAATCCATGCAAATCTCCACCCCGTGACTGTTTGAGTAGGAATGAGCTCATTCTTCTCATTAGCAACAACTATTATGCCTCCTTTCTTCGGCACGCATTAACTAGGCTCACCCAAGAACTGTCAGAAATAGGATAGATGATCCATGCATCTGGCCACTTGAGAATTTCCTTCTTCACAACCTCTTTATTATCGGATTTAGCCTCCTCAATTTCTCAACAGTCGACTTGCTTATTTCCTCTAGCAGAATTTTATGCATGCAATAAGAAGGGCTGATTCCCTTGATATCTGCTATAGTCCATCCAATTTCGGATTTGATCTCTCTCAGAATTCTCAAGAGCTTTTTCTCGTCACTACCTGAAAGGTCAGATGCAATGGTAACAGGAAAAGTAGATGCATCACCTAAAAAAGCATACCTCAAGTGTTCAAGCAATGGTTTAAGCTCGAGTGTAGGAGCTTTCTCAAAAGATGGCTTGAGACGCCCCTCGGCATTTTTCAGTTCTGACATTCCAAGAGATTCAAAAGGCATATCCAGCCTTCACTTCCAAGGAGAAGCATTCAAATACTGCAACTATTCATCACCTTCATCATCTTCACTATCTGAATTCCCCAATAGGGCCTTCTCTAAGGCATCAGACCTTAGCATTTGATCAAGTTCTGAAGTAACCACAGAATTAACCAATTCCACTTTTAAGCACTCCTTATTATTAGTAGGGAATTTCATGGCATTGAAAATATTGAACGTCACATCCTGATCCAGTACTCGCATAGTGAGCTCACCCTTCTGCACATCTATTAAGGTTTTGCCAGTAGCCAAGAATGGTCTTCCCAAGATTATGGGAATCTTTTTATCCTCCTCGAAATCAAAAATTATAAAATCAGCATGAAAGATGAGTTTGTCCACCTTGACCAAGACATCCTCCACAATGCCTCATGGATATATAATAGAACGATCGACCAACTGTAAGGACATATAAGTAGGCTTTGGATCAGATAAATCCAACTTCTTAAAGATTGATAAAGGCATAAGATTGATGCTAGCTCCCAAATCACATAAACACTTGTCGAACGACAAGTTTCCAATGGTGCAAGGAATAGTGCAGCTTTCAGGATCTTTATGTTTTGGGGGCAACTTCTGTTGCAGTACATCACTGCATTCCTCCGTTAGAGCAACGGACTCTAAGTCATCGAGCTTCACTTTCAGAGAGAGAATACCTTTCATAAACTTCGCATAACTAGGCATATATTCAAGAGCTTCAACGAAAGGTATGGTGATATGAAGTTTCTTAAACACCTCCAGAAACTTTGCAAACTACTTATCCACCTTTTGCTTTTGCAGCCTCTAAGGAAAAGGAGGTGGAGGATAAATCTGTTTCTCCACTGTATTACCCTCAGGAGGAGTGTGTTCCACAGTTTTCATCCTAGGTTCCACTTCTACTTCCTTCTACACATCTTCTTCAGCCACAGCTTCATCTTCCGAAACTTGAGATTTTTCGGGATTCGCAACCTTCCCAAACCTCAATGTAATTGCCTTAACCTGATCTTTAGCTTCCTTCTTTCCTGGAACTTCTGTGTCACTAGGAAGAGTATCAGGTTGTCGATTCAGCAAGGCATTGGCAATCTGCCCATTTTGATTTTTCAAGGTCTTAATAGAAACCGCCTGGCTCTTGCACCTGAGCCTCAACTCCCCCAGTTCAGATTTTTCATTAGTTTGACTTGTACCTCCATGGGGTAACTGCTGAAGTTGGAGTTGTTGTCTTGGAGCATATTGCAGTTGTTGAAAACCAGGAGGGTTGTATTGCTTTGTTACATACAGCTGATAAGGCTGTTGAACCGCATTCTGAGTGTTGCTCCAGCTAAAGTTAGGATGATTACGGTTGTTGGGATGATAGGTGGCTGGAACTGGGTGCTGCGACCTCTGAAAGTTGCTCACGAACTGAGCTAATTCACCAGATATATCACACTGCTCTGTCTCATGCGCACTAGCACAAAGCTCACAGGCACTAGTGATCTGATTAACTCCATAAATAGCCAAAGAATCCACCTTCATCGTCAAAGCCTTAAGCTGAGCAGTTATAGCAGTAGCTGCATCCACCTCTAAAATTCCTACTACTTTGCCTTGATTTAGTCTATGAGAAGGGTTCTGGTATTTATTAGCAGCCATCAGTTCAATCAACTCATAAGCTTCATCATAGCTCTTGGTCCATAAGGCTCCACCTGATGCTGCATCGAGCATGGGTCTAGACTGTGCTCCCAAGCCATTATAAAAGCAGTTGATAATTATCCAATCAGGCATCCAATGACGAGGACACTTTCTAAGCATTTCCTCATAACGATCCCAAGCTTCTCACAAAGACTCTCCTGATTGCTGCGCAAATTGAGTAAGAGCATTCCTGATTGCATCAGTCTTCGCCATAGGAAAGAATTTAGTAAGAAACTTTTGAGCAAGATCTTCCCATTTAGCGATAGAGTCTGGAGTTAGAGAATGCAACCAACACTTAGCTTTATCCCTCAGAGAGAATGGGAAAAGCCTTAGCTTTATAGCAACTTCAGACACATTGTTGAATTTGAAAGTATCACATATCTCAATGAAATCTCTAATATGCATGTTAGGATCTTCCGTAGGAGAATCCTCAAACTAAACCGAGTTCTGCACCATCTGAATCGTGCTAGTTTTGATCTCAAAAATATTAGCCGTGATGGCTGGTCTGACAATACTAGACTGAATATCATTGATCTTAGGTTGAGAGTAATCCATCAAAGCCTTCAGATTCGCTTCTGGTTCTCCTATTGCAATAAGAGCTTCTTCTTCAACTTTCTCCTCAACAAGAACTTCTTCCACTACTTCCTCCGCTTTATCCAGTGTTCTCTTTTGAGATCGAGAACGCGTTAGCATACACGCTCTCTAGAGTACCTGAAAAAGCAACAAACAAACAAGTAAGTAAAATATCCGAGTCAGTGCACATTAACGACCACTGATGTCAATCACCTAAACTAAAAGTAAACCACGAGTCCGCGGCAGTGGCGCCAAAAACTTGTTAGGATGGAAACACGCGCTAATATTACACGCAAATATACGCGTTCGCAAGTAATATAGAATTATTTCTAGTTCGTTCTCACAGAGACTCGTTATGTTAAGTTCAATTTATGCACTTATGCAACAATGATATGGTTATTATTCAATGCTAAGATGATATCAAGTTGAGATTGTTTATAACTAAAGAATTATACTAACTAAAAATTAACTAAGAGAATTAAGGTTGATTTACTTATATAACACAAACATGGGATTCTAACTTCATTAAATACTTCATTCAATAGCCTTTTTGTTCTTAACCTTAGCATGCAATGGCGATGACACTAATCAGATAACATGAAACTAGTAAACGCCAACTTTCGTTGCACGAATACCCTACTACCAGACATCCACAAAAGAGATAGAAGCTGAATAGATAACAATTATATTGAGACCCTGGATGTCTATAGAATTGGACAACATAACGGTTTAATTCGCAAGTTATCTATTATGATTTATAGGGCAAGTAAGATGGTTAAAATTACCTACAAATCATGCATATCAAATACATGAACCTATGCTAGCATGGCAAGTTCTAAACCCCTATATTCACTTTCGCTTCAATAGAGATTAACACGCTATCTTATAAGTTCACGACGCTCATAAGACAAATAAGCACAACCAATACTAGGATATCATACAATCATTAAACACTAAGGTATCGAAACAAATTAACTATTAAAATCCATAAGAAATCTGTTAGAACCCCACGATAATGATTAGCCCATAACCGAACTCATCATCAATGTGGGTTCTGATGAAAGCATGGTATAATAAACTAAGTATTTATAAACTAAATAATAATCAAAGTATGTTAAACAAGAGTAATAGGTTCAATAAACAAGAAAAGTAGCATCCAAGATTACAACTCAATTAAAGAATCACAAGTATAAACAAGTTTTTCTTCTCCTTTGTTATATTTGTGCTCTTAGGTCTTCTATCCGTCTTCTCCTTCATCTCTGTTATGAAAAACATCTTTAAGATGTCTTTATATAGCAGCCCAATCAGCATGGAAGTCCAGAAAATCAATCTTCTACTCAAAACAGGATTATTAAGTTTCGGCCTGGCGTGGTCGCGCGCTATCCCAGCGCGGTCGCGCGCTATCACAGCGCGGCCGCGCCCTTCTGGAGAAAATGAATTGCTTTGTTTTATTTGCTGGTTTTTTATGGTGATCAACACACAAACATCTAAGACACCTTCCTAACACTAATTTAGCAACAAAACAACGCTAAACCTCATCCTTCCTCCAACTATGCCTGAAATGCAAAAATACTACAAAAACATAAACAACTCGAGTACAAAACACCAATTCAAGTCTTTACGAAGCATTCTAAGTGGACATAAATTCCACTTAACACACCCACAAAGTTGAACCAACGCTTGTCCTCAAGCATAAATAGACTCAAAGAACAAGAAACAAAAATGCATGAATGCAACTAACATGAATGCAACGATCCCCTCAGAATAACTAAACCAACCAATGAGCAACATCTCAACAAATGTAGTTATTCACACAAAGATCAATCAAATCTCACAAATCAACTCACAAGCCAGAAACGTGTGTGTGTGTAGATGCTTAACAGATATACTATCGCAACTATATCAATAATCACTACTCATCAATGCAATCACAAGGTTATAAATAGAATAAACGTTAAACTCAAAATGACTGACAACACTTCAATTTTTTATCGGAGTTATTTCACGGATTCATGCTTTTATTGATAACACATAACAACACAAGTATGCTTATTTGTTCGTGTAATGAGTGAGGTCCACAAAAGACTTATACAATAATACCCATGTAGCGAGCGTTAGGTTAGTGGATCCCAGACTATAACAGCCTTAGGTCACTAGGCACAAAGTCCCCTAACAACTTAATAACTCGAGTATTAAAAAGCCCACTCGTTATCAATTATGCATAACACATATTTTTTTCTTTTTTTCATTTTTTTTCAACAATTTCTAAACGAGTGCGTTTCGCTCCATCTCGTTCAACCCTCGACTACTCATATAAATATGAGTCATCTACTAGCCATTTGACACCTAGCCACTACAACTAGCAATGAAATCCAATATTTTTCTCTAACTTTTTAAATATCCATGTTATTACGCCACTAAAAGAATATCATACATTCTAGATATAAACAAGTGATTAAACCTCGATAAACAAATAAAACATGATCATGATATAGCATTCAAGCAACCTTTAAGACTTAGTGAAATTTTTATTGCTTCTAGCATGCAAATCAACTCGATAGGACTTAGCAACACTCTATACGACATCAATACACTAGCATCAAAATCACAAATCAATCGGTAAATTAAACTTAAGGGGTCATGATACAATGCACATGCAATTTATATGCAACATACTAACATGCAAAATAAAAAAAACTACTACATGGCAAATATGCAACTATATAAACTAAAATATCATGAATATGCAACTATATGGACACACAAATAACATATATTCCTTAACTACCACCCCCAAACTTAAAATATTCACTGTTATCAGTGAAGGTAATAGTAAGGAATCAGGCATACCTACTCGGAATCAGGATCATCACCCTCAACGGGTGGAGTGTCGGGAGTATCAGGAGGCGGGTACACAGAGTCCTCACCGAAAACTGGCCACTTGATGTCAACACCTGTGGCTCTGAATTCAGTCCCCAACGCCTGGGTAAGGTCCTATGTAAACCTGTTATGGATGTCATGCATCACATCTATCCTCCTCATCAAGCACATATATTGTGTTGAACTCAAACCAACACTTCCCTCAACATCTGGCTGCTACTGCTATGAAGAACCGACCTCTCCTATCTGATGTCTCCATGCTGCTTTACTAATCTGAGCAGAACCACCAGCATGTGTCTGATCAGCTGGCAGTCCACCCGGTAAGTGACCATGGGAGTAACCGAGCCCATTCTCATCAGCCTTTCTACCGTACCACTTCTGCATCACTGCTATAGGCGAACTATCAATCGGGGCATTAGGCAACTGCAGTTGCTCGTGTGCAGGCCAATGAACACCAACTGCCACACACAGCTTCGTCACAATTGACGCATACGGAATGGAACCCGTAGTGCTCCCTCGCAGAAACCTCAAAATCCCCTGAAAAATAATGGACCCCAAGTCCACATAATCACCCTGCAGAATACCCTACAACAGCTTTTCCCGGTCCATCATAACATCATGCACATGTGATAAGGCATAATGTTAGCATAATTAAACTTGTTCCATGCACGGGCATACCTATTCATGCATGATGCATGGAAAATAGCATACTCATTCGACCCCTTCATGAACTTCCAGTGAGTGTCGGGAACGCAGAGAGTAGTAATAATTAAATCTAAGTTAAAATTTCCCCAGTCTTCATCACCCAATTATCCTGTCCTGGATGTCTCTCGGGCTGATTTAGCACCCTCCGAATAGCATCCACAGTATAATCTACCGCCAATCCCCTAACACTGAATAACCGTTCTTATCCGCCTTCACGTTCACGTAAAACTTGCGAACCACACTCATGGGCACAACAGCTGGTGCCTCATAAAAAGTAACCCAATCCATCTCCATAATCATCTCAAGCAACTTACCATCCCTCCCCGATGGCAGAAAACCTCTCTCCTTGGCTATGGGCTTCGATAGCAGCCTCGTATACTCCGCCTCAGCCTCTGAAGTTGCAAACCTGGGCCTCACACCCCCAACATTAGAAGAATCGGTGGTGCTGCTGCTAACTTGGGTTCTTTGTCTCTTGGGTGCCATTGAATTTGAATAAGTTTGAAAAAAAGATGTGTGTAAGAGAGATTTAGAATTTTGAGAATTGAAAAGTGATGGAGATGATTGTGTTTAAGTGTATGTATATATAGGGTGTAGAATTAGGTTTAGAAAGGAAGGGGGAATTGATTATGAGAATGATGAGAGTAATGGGGTAATTGAAATTGATTTGGAGAGGGAAATATGGAAGGTGGAGGGAGTAAAATTCGGCGGTGATGTGATTTTGTTTTGATTTTTTGATTTTTCTATTTTTTTTCTACAGGGTGCAGCGCTGGCGCGCCGTGCTACTGGAATTCCAGCGCGGCCGCCCCGCATACCAGGGCGGGCGCACGCAACTACTGGAAGTTCAGCACGACCGCCCCGCTTCTCAGCACAGGCGCGCCATGCTAATGTAGTTGGCACTGAATTTTTCCAATTTTCTAATTTTTTTGAGTTTTCTTCCTGTTTTCTTCTTCCTTCTATATACGAATGTACAACAAGCTTGGGTTTCCTCCCAAGAAGCGCTTGGTTTACGTCGCTAGCTTGACGTAGAATTCCCAAGATCAAGTTGACAATAAAACGGCACTAACTACCTCACGATTTGCCGTATCCCCATAGTAATGCTTCAATCGCCGTCCATTCACCTTGAACGCTTGGCCTGGATCATTTTAAAAAATCTTCATCGCTCCATGTGGAAACACAGTTTTGACAACAAATAGCCTGACCATCTAGACTTCAACTTTCCAGGAAAAAGACGGAGATGAGAGTTGAACAAAAGAACTTGTTGCCCCGGCACACATGATTTGAGCACTAGACCCCTATCGTGCCACCTCTTAACTTTTTCCTTATATATTTTGTTGTTCTCATACGTTTGAAGTCGAAATTCATCGAGTTCATTCAATTGAAGCATCCTTTTCTTACCAGCTGTATCCAAATCGAGGTTCAGTTTCTTCAATGCCAAATACGCTTTGTGCTCCAGCTCCACAGGTAAATGTCATCCCTTACCATAAACTAACTAAAATGGTGACATAGCCTAACAGAGTCTTGTATGTTGTTCGATATGCCCATATAGCTTCATCCAGCTTCAAAGACCAATCCTTCCTCGATGGATTCACAACTTTCTCTATAATATGCTTGATCTCTCTATTAGACACCTCAGCTTGACCATTAGTTTGAGGATGGTAGGCTGTAGCAATGTGATGATTCATATTATATCGCTATATCATTGCAGTGAACTTGTCCCTCGTCACTGATTATGACTCTTGGAGTACCAGATCTTGTGAATATTTGCTTTTAAAGAAAATTTAGCACTACCTTTGCATCATTCGTTGGCAAATCCTTGACTTCCACCCATTTCGATACATAATCAACCGCCAACAAGATATACTGATTATTGCTAGATGAGATAAATGGCCCCATGAAGTCAATTCCCCAAACATCGATGACCTCAACCTCGAGAAGCGCATTAAGAGGCATCTCATCCCTCTTAGATATATTACCCACACGCTTGCAGCGATCACACTTTAAAATGAACTGATGCGCATCCTTAAACAACGTAGGCTAGAAGAATCCTGGTTGAAAGACACGAGCTGTTGTCTTCTCTCCACCATAGTGGCCTCCATAAACAGTTGAATGACAGTCTCGCAAGATACCCTCCGTCTCGCTGTACAGAATACATCTCCTGATGATTTGGTCCGCTCCTTTCCTAAACAAAAATGGCTCACCCCACATGTACCACTTCACCTCATGAAGAAACTTCTTCCTTTAAGCAGAAGACAAGTATGGAGGCATAATGTTGCTCACAAGGTAGTTCACAATGTCTGCGAACCACGGTTCTTCCTCTTGCACCCCAAACAACTGCTCATCGGAAAAAGACTCATTAATCAATGTCTTATCTTGTGAAGCTGTACTAGGATCTTCTAACTGAGATAGGTGATCAGCGACTTGATTCTCAGTACATTTCCTATACTTGATCTCCAATTCAAACTCCTGAAGTAAAAGAACCCATCGAATCAGTCTAGGCTTCGAGTCCTTCTTCGAGACAAGATAACGAATAACAGCGTGATCAGTGAAAACTGTCACATTTGTCCCAAGCAAATAAGACTGAAACTTCTCAAAACCATAGACAATGTCTAAGAGTTCTTTCTCAGTAGTAGTATAGTTCAGTTGAGCACCATTGAGGGTCTTACTAGCATAGTAGACCACATGAAATATGTTGTTCCTCCTTTGCCCAAGCACTACTCCAACTGCATAGTCACTTGCATCGCACATCATTTCAAAAGGCTCATTCCAATCAGGTGCAGTTATGACAGGTGTTGTGATTAAGCTCTTCTTTAAGATCTCAAAAGGAGCTAGACACTCATCATCAAATTTGAAAGGAACATCTTTCTCTAGAAGATTGCACAACGGTTTAGAGATTTGCGAGAAGTCCTTGATGAACCGCCTATAGAAACCTGCATGACCAAGAAAGCTGCGGACTCCCTTAACATAAATTGGTGGAGGAAGATTTTCAATGTCCCCCACATTGGCTTTATCCACCTCAAGACCTTTACTAGAGACCTTGTGCCCAAGAATAATGCCCCATTGCACCATAAAGTGACATATTTCCTAGTTGATAACCAGATTGGTCTCAACACACCTTTTAAGAACCGCGCCAAGATTCTGCAAGCACCCGTCGAAAGAATCCCCGAACACAGAGAAATCATCCATAAACACCTCTACATTCTGACCAATCATGTCAGAGAAGATAGCCATCATGCATCTCTGAAATGTGGCAGGTGCACCACAAAACCCAAAAGAAACTCTTCTGAAGGCAAAAGTACCAAACTGACAAGTGAAGGTAGTCTTTTCCAGATCTTCTGGAGCGATGCAAATCTGATTATAACCCGAATAGCCATCCAGAAGACAGTAGTACTCATGCCCATCCAACCTTTCAAGCATCTGATTAATAAAAGAAAGAGGGAAGTGATCCTTCCTCGTGGCCTTGTTCAGCTTCTTGTAATGCATGCAAACTCTCCACCCCGTGACTGTTCGAGTAGGAATGAGCTCATTCTTCTCATTAGCAACAACTGTGATACCTCCTTTCTCTGGCATACATTGAACTGGGCTCACCCAAGAACTGTCAGAAATAGGATAGAAGATCCCTGCATCTAGCCACTTGAGAATTTCCTTCTTCACAACCTCTTTCATTATCGGATTTAGCCTCCTCTGTTGCTCAACAATTGGCTTGCTTCCTTCCTCTAGCAGAATTTTATGCATGCAATAAGAAAGGTTGATTCCCTTGATATCTTCTATAGTCCATCCAATTGCCGATTTGAACTCTCTCAGAATTCTCAAGAGCTTTTCCTCGTCACTACCTAAAAGGTCAGATGCAATAATAATAGCAAAGTAGATGCATCACCTAATAAAGCATACCTCAAGTGTTCAGGCAATTATTTAAGCTCGAGTGTAGGAGCTTCACTTTCCGCGAGAGAATACCTTTCATAAACTTCGCATTACTAGGCATATGTTCAAGAGATTGAGCGAAAGGTATGTTGATATGAAGTTTCTTGAACACCTCCAGAAACTTCCCAAACTGCTTATCCAACTTTTGTTTCTGCAGCCTCTTAGGAAAAGGAGGTGGAGGATAGATCTGTTTCTCCCCTGTATTACCCTCAGGAGGAGTTTTCTTCCTTGGTTCCACTTCTACTTCCTTCTGCACATCTTCTTCAGCCACAGTTTCATCTTCCAAAACTTGAGATTTTTCGAGATTCGCAACCTTCCCAGACCTCAATGTAATTGCCTTAACCTGCTCTTTAGCTTCCTTCTTGCCTGAAACTTCTGTGTCACTAGGGAGAGTACCAGGTTATCGATTCAGCAAGGCATTGGCAATCTACCCAATTTGATTTTCCAAGGTCTTAATAGAAACCGCCTAACTCTTGCACATGAGCCTCAACTCCTTCAGTTCAGATTTTTCATTAGCTTGACTTGTACCTCCATGGGGTAACTGCTGAAGTTGAAGTTGTTGTCTTGGAGTATATTGCGGTTGTTGAAAACCAGGAGGGTTGTATTGGTTTGCTGCATACTGCTGATAAGGCTGTTGAACCGCATTCTGAGTGTTGCTCCAGCTAAAGTTAGGATGATTGCGGTTGTTAGGATGATAGGTGGCTGAAACTGGGTACCGTGTAATAACCGAGACATAGCGTGTAATTGTTTTTATCGATAAATGATTAT
Organism: Apium graveolens; assembly: GCF_009905375.1. Taxonomy (NCBI): domain Eukaryota; kingdom Viridiplantae; phylum Streptophyta; class Magnoliopsida; order Apiales; family Apiaceae; genus Apium; species Apium graveolens. Next base: position 119,819,277 of record NC_133649.1, read on the forward strand.
TATGTGATTATTATGTGAATTTTTGGTGAATTATTTGACGATTGGTGTTGTTATGTGGATTTTGATACGTGGTAAAGTATAAGTATGTTAATTTTATTATGTCAAGAATAAAATACAGATAATTAAGGTATTTTTCTGGTAATTTTTGGAGTATTATATGATTTTATATTAATTTATGAATTTAATAATTATTTTCTAAATAATTACAAAATTATTTTATAAAGCCGGGAATCGTCCAACTTCAACCATTTTTAAGTTTTTACAACCCGAAACTTTTCCGAAAACTCCTTCCTAACCTAATCTGGTAATTCCAGACATTTTCTGTGTTTTGACTTTTTCGATCCGGATTACGGTTTGACCCGTGCGCGTCCCGACACGGTTTGACCCGTGCGCGTCCCGACACAAGTTTTTCGATACGATAATCCTTTCGGTGAATCAACAAAATCGTATTCTCGAAAGACGGGATATTATTACATTATTTTCGTATAAAGTGTTTTATCAAAAGTCCGGTTTAGATAATAATCCAAGACGGGTATTAAATCAGATGTTTTTTGTCGTTACTTAGCGGCTAAGTAACTAATTTATCGATCCAAAACGATCCAACACGAACCAATATTCCATAAATATATATATAGCCCTTTTATTATTTCATTTTATTCATATAATCATAATCGATCAGTAAAAATATAGAAAATACAGAGAAAAACCCTAAAAACGTTATGTTCTTGAGAATCAAACGCACGAACGAGGACGTTATCGAACTCCGATTCGGGCGTGCAATATATTAAAACGAAGCTCTAGAAAACCTCTTTCTGAATTAATCGTCTATTTTATGTAAGAATCAAGGTATTCTTCTTATTTAATTATTTTATTTCAAATTTATTAAAGATTAAATTATGAAAATTTATTCTTGATATTGTTGATATGATTTGATGATTCCATCATGTAGATAATAGTTTTCTAATCATTTTGGTATATTATATGTCAAAAACCGAGTTCAATAACATATAGAAAAGGGTGTTTGATTCTGGAAAATTGAAATTAGGGTTTATAGGTTGAATGTTCTTGATTGGAAATCTGGGCGTTTCTTTATTTAGGGTTAATTAGTTGATTCTGAGGATTGGGTTATGCTCCTTATTTGATTTACAATCGATTTAAGTATTCACTGATAACAAACGATTCCTGGATCGGTTTAATTGAACATCGCCGGAAAATACAACGGGGCGGCGGCGGGAATTTCGATCTGATTTTCCGGCTTGTTCAAGTGACGTTTATGGGTTGTGATTGTACGATCGTGTTCCTGGAAGCTTGTACTTCATGCCCTGGTAATCTGGGACGTTTCTGGTCTAAAAAATTGAGTCGCTGGAAAGCTTGAAGGACGGCGGAGGTCGCCGTTAAAGGCTTCCCAGCCGTCGACGGTGGAGAAGGAGGAAGACGAGGCTAAACTACAGTTTAGTCCTCGATCTTCTTCCTTTTTTTTAAAATTATCCCTGTATTTTCAAAATCTTATAAAAATAGGATTTATGTTTTATATATTTTCAAAAGTAATATTTCTGTTTATTTAATTTTTTCAGAAATTAGTTTTTAATTGATTTTAAATTCTAAATATCAATATTTTTAATTCTAAAATTATTTTAAATTCAAAATTTAATCTTAATTATTTAATTAATTAATTTTAAGTGATAATTAATTATTTAATTAATCAATTAATTTTATTATTAATTGATTAATTGATTTAATTAGTTACTAATTAATTTTAATTAATTAATTAGATTTAATTAATTCTTTTAATTTAAAAAAATCCCGAAAAATAGTTTCGAGCTTTAAAATATTATTTAAAATTATTTTCAAGGCTCGATAATTATTATTAAATGGTTTTAAAGTCAGATTCGGGTGTTCGAACCCTATTATTTAATTATAAAATGACCCGGAGGCCCGTTTTAATTCCGAAAAATGTTCAAAAATTCGTAATAAATACCTGGAAGATCATTTTAACCTCGAATCTTCTTTGAAAATTTATTTTGATCGAATATCTTACGTGTTATGTCCTACCTGCTAACTGATTGATGTGTTATATGCCTATGTTGTAATGGTTTGACTGTTTTAGGCATAGCTTTCAATCCGTAAATCGGATATGGGTGAAACGAAGGGTAGATAAAAGCTTATGATGTCTATGTGACGATTAGAATAATATGAGTTTGAATATTGATAGATATTAGTGATGCCTAGAAGAGTAAACGAGGCATAGAAAAGAAAGCCAGTGATCAGTAAATAGAACTGAAGCGTATAAAGAGAAGGCGAGTGATTGATAAATAGAAGCAAGGCATAGAAATAGAAGGAAAGTGGTTGATGAGTAAAATTGTTAGATGAGTACAAGTAAAGTGGAAATCATATGTGATAAGGCAAGTACTTCTAAACCTTTCTTCAAGATATATTGCAAATATTTCCAAACTCTCTCATAATATGTTGCTATTATTCGAAATAACTCTTGTTTGATATTGCAAGCGCTTTGACCTATTCAACTTTGAACCCTGATTCTGATTGATCTTGAGCCATATGCCTTATTCTTCATAAACCATTGATTAATGAATTCTCAAATACGAGCCAGACACATACGATACTACTCCACAAATGCATATCTACCACATACTGATTTCTGATATTGAATTGTTTGACATACCAACCCTTATTCCTTGTTTAACAGAAGACCAATCCTTGTAACCCTTGAACCCTTGGTCTTCTACCTTCTGATTCTTTCCTTGATTGAAAGCCAATCTTTTTGAATTTCTTGTTATACCTTCATGGTATTGTGAATCACCCTATGCTTCAAGATAAATGTTGTTTATGTTTCAGCTTATTGAATTACATTGGTTATCATATTGAATTATTTTAGAATTGGATGGTATTATAAAAGTTGACCAGATTCGTGTTCGGACCAGATTCGTGGTCATAATAGGCCACATGGCTTGGATTCAGTATACAGAGCAAATCTGGGATCGACCAGATTCGTGGTCATAATAGGCCACGTACCTTGGATCCAGTATATAGAGCAAAGCTGGGATCAGCAGCCTTACCTTGATTTTTTTTTTAAAAAGAAAAAAAAGAAAAGTGAATATCCAATCATAATCATTGCTTATTCAGAAACTTGATTCTTCTGAATCATTTCAATTGATTATTGTTTTACCTCGTTTATTGATTTTATGATTTGCTGAGCTAGTTAGCTCACTCTTAAAAACCTTTATATGTTTTTAACAGTTGAAAAGGAAATTATTGGTAACGAGGATTCTCAGTCCAGTGTGCGATCTAGGATTTCAGGTTAAGTTGGATCGAGCTAGAAGGAGCTTTATATTGTAAATGAGTTATGCAAGATTGTAAGAACGATATCATTATCAGTTGTAAGTTGAACTAGTTGGGTTTTGGTATGATGTAATAAAAGATAAGGTTGTGGCTTGTTTTAATACTTGAACCTGTTGCGATCCGTGGTTGTGTAAAGAAGGGTCAATGTATATAATATTTTATATACAGGTTTATATATATTGTGTGTGTGTGTTGTGAGCCCCAAACTTCTGACCCGGGTTTGGAGGGTGTTACAGTTTTGGCATCAGAGCCACAAGTTATAAGTCACTGAAACAAGCTTAGAATATCGGGAATGGATAGAGGGTTAGGATTAGGATTAGGAAATAGAAAGATAGAATGTCGAGAGTTGGAGTGCGAGTGTATAGTAGGTTTTGGTATGATTCGTGATAAGATTCAAGATTGTTATTTGGCGGCGCGATTTTCAGATGTCAGAAATGGTAGATTCTTTTATTCCGGTATCGTCTGATCATTCGGAGCATTCAGTCAGAGGACCATCATCTGATTCACGCCCTGCTCGTCCACCGGTGTTAGCCATGTCACATCTTGTTGCGGCGATTGCACCTTTTCACGTTATTATCTCATCCCCTGCTGCGAGACTACCTATTCGAGAATCTCCCACATGCTAATTCTGGTTCTACCGGATATTCAGCTGTGAGTGCATCTTTTCTGTCTACCCTACACCTTGTTCTATACCATCAGTTTAAAACACGTCTTATGAAGTAACGACACCTATGAGGATGGATTTGAAAGCTACAGCATATGGTGAGTACACGAGGTATTAAGAAGAGTGAGAAGAAAAGTAGAGAGAAAATTCATGTGTTCCGGAGAATAGCTGCTACCAGGTTATATGGAGCTACTAGTAAGTATGCCACCTATGATTATCATGTGGAGTGAGCTAGATGGATTTTAAAGAAGTTTGAAAAGATTGGAAATTGAGAATTTTCTTCGAAGTAGATGATGATATTATGACCAAACATTATGCGTATAGTAGTAATGTGATGTGATATTAGTCAACCTTGTTTTATAAAAATAGATTTGATGATTATTGGATAAACCTGTTATACTTAGTAATCGTAAGAGATGATGATGGGAATGTTACCAGTGTGGAAGACTAGAAGTGAAGTTACGAATAAGCTAATATGCAACGGTAACTGAAGTTTTTATCGACCAATGAAGGTAAATTGGACGTAATGAAGGGTAGAAGATATATGGAAATGAATGAGCTCTTATCTGAAGGTTTCCCAAATTTGATACTCGGTAGTAGTTGAGAAGGACAACAACCAACTCATATAGTAATGACGACCGGGTGTATGATTTTTAAAATTTTAAACCAGTTTTCAAAAGAGATTTTCTTAATAAAAAATTTCCTAAAAGTCCTTTAAATAAAGCAAGTTTTAAAACTTGGTTGTCCAATTACTACTTGAGTTGCTTGATTGATATAAGATTTGGATTATTCTGAAGAATATTTGTTCTGGAAATTAGTATGGTTAATTTAGAAGGTCAAATAGACCCGTTATTACGGAGAAGATTTGATTGTTCCTAACAGAAGAGTGCAAACATTGTTTGATAAGTTTAAATGACAGAACCAATATACGGAAAAACTATTTATCCAATTTTTGAGACTATTAGAGTTCAAAGGGTACGTCAATCTAAAAGAAGCTGACTAGGATCAAAGAAGATTGATAAATTTCCAAAATTTCCTAAAAAAAGAACGTTATTAGCAAAAGAGGCGATATGTTGAACGATCAGCAGCATAATCAAAATTTGAAGTTATGATTATGAATCTCGTAAGACTGCAAATAGAGTCGAATCATAAAAATATTGAACATGGAAGCGCGATATTAAAGATGCAAGACCTAATAAATGGGAAATTATTCTAATGATCCATTCAAGAAAGTATTTCTGAGAACTTTCTACAGTTAATATATGACTCAGAATGGTATCTATTAATTGGACAAGCGTTGAAGCTGTAAATAGGTGAAATGTGGATGATGACTAATGATATCAATCTTTCCTATAATCCTTACAAATCTCGAGTAAAGTGTGAACTTCTTTCATGATCAGCTCTATAAGGTGATTGTTGAATCCCTCTCAAATCACTCCTCCTTCAAAATATTGTTTTCTTATTGAGACAAGTAGTGTTATGGTGTGACGCTTTGTCGAAATGACAAAGAGTTTGGTGGGACGCCACCTAATCATGTGTTGTATGCCATATAGTATAAAAGACTTGCCATCTTGAGTACAAATATGGTTGTCTCACTCATATCTAAATCATCATTCATTCTTTCCTCTTCAATTATGATTTCTTGATTCATGGATCTTTCTGAATGTTTCCTTGTACTCTTATTCCTTACAAAATGTTTCCAATCAGAATCATATACACAAATTCCTTTTTGTGTAAGGTATATCCTTTGAATATTTAAAAAAAACATGAAATGAACCCTTGTAGCAGATGGAGTTATATGATGAGTATGGATAATTGCAAGCCAATAAATGGTGGACATTTACGTGCAGAGAAGAACCATTATGCCAATAACGGGATTGTTGTGAGAACATCACATCAGAGGCAGAAATCTGTATACATGATACGTTGCAAGTATGAGATTTTGGCGTGAATTGGAGTAGTTAGCGAACCGTATAAGGTAAATTAACTAGAGGAGTAAAAAAGTAAAGTTGCGTATATCGGATAAGGCAAATGATTGATTGGACAACGGAAGCGAATGAAGAAATTCTTAGTAATAACCAGATAATCGATTGATACGTTGTGAAGATGAAGCATACCTCAATCATGTGGGAGATATTTGTCATGAAGATTCAAGATCGAAGAAATGCTAGTTACGAATAAACTTTGAGTGCGGTCATCAAGGAATGGTTAGACTTTCCCACTCAAGTAAGTAAGTTACGGAAAATTTGATGCTTATAACTGGGTCAGCAAAGAAGGTTCATTATGAAAAGACATAAAGAGAAATGAAGGTATGGTGGTTTGACTGCAACAATTTTTAAGAAATGATGCTTTAAAACCAAAGGAATTCTTTCACAAGATTATATAGTGTTGGTTAAGACCACGTGCTGGTTATCAGAAGTTGAACAAGTTGACTAATAGGAATAAGTATATGTTTTCAAGGATGGATAAATTGCTAATTAGATAGCTTGAATTGGAGTACGAACTAGCAGAATTTTAGAATAATTTGTAAATGCACTCATTAGTGATATTCTGTTATAATCAGAAGATATGAGAAAAGGTATAGTATAATAAGAATTGTTCGCTATAATCTTAAGTTGAACTAAAATATGGGTTATACCGGCTGGTATGTGATGGTGAAATGGTGAATTTAGAAGGTGGAAGTTGATTGGTCTACTTCTGGGTTAATTGTTGATTGTGTGATTGATTGTTGGTGTCGGCTTAAGTCCGACTGGTAGTCAATAATATAAAGGAGATGCTGCCCAAATTTTTGGAAAATACCCTACTCTTAAAAATAGAGAGTATACTTCCATGTGTTATTGATATTCATGTTGATACTCCAAATAATTGTGATCTTGGCCCTTGAAAAAGGTTGTTACAGCCAATCCGACTATATATAATTGGCCTTTGATTTCATTTAGCTAGTCATCACTTGGTGTAATGATCAATTAAGTGAGTTAATTGGTTAATTTTACCAATTAATGGTCAGATAGATGGAAACTGATTCCAATTATATTAAGTCAAAGTTTGATGTGACCTCCGAATCCGAAATTAAAGTAATGCGGAATATGGAGAAGTTATGGACACCAGTAGAATTCAGAAGTTGCTGCAAGTACATGAGGCTTTATTTGGATGAATATGCCTTTGTAATAGACAAAAGAAATAAAAAAAATTATTTGTATGGAAAAGTGAGAAAAATGTTTTGAAGAACTAAAGATTGAAGATATAGCAAAGAGAAGGAAGGAAGGAAAGGAAAAAGGGAGGTGGAATGAAGAAGAGATTAGTACCTACACCAATATGGATTTTATTAGTCAATCAAAGAGATTTTATCATCTGCAATAAAGTTTTATTAAAGGACGTATTGTTTCCAAATTGTTTTGATAATCATACAATAAATGATTTATCAAGTAATTCCGGTTTGGAATTAATGTGAGATATAGTTTTAATTCAGTCTCTGATTGATGTTGATACTTAGGTTGTTGTTAAATATCGAAAGTGGTATTAATATAGATGATTATGTTTACTTCAGAATGGGATGTTGTGAGCATTAAAGTTCGTATTGATATCTAATTTGATATGACATCAAAATGAGTATTAATGTCAAGAGTTCGGTTTTGAATAAGCTATGAGAATGAAGAACAAAAATAGGAAAGAAAGTAGAACCAAAAGGATGATAAAGAAACTTTATAAGATGCCAGGATATAGATAAGATATGGGTATTATGTGGGACAGGAGTAAAGTGAAGAGTTTGAGGAAAATTTGTAAATTGAGATATGGAATGCATCTCAGAAATACGATTGAGTACCGAGGGCTGAAAGAAAATATCTAGTGACCAGACGTGAAGAGAAAATGGGGGAAAACACAAGTAAATGTTATACGTACCAAGAATTGGGACGGAACATCAAAGGCTAGATGGATTATTATAACCGTTGACTTTCAAAAATAAAGACAGATATATTTTGTCAGGAGATGTCGTAATGAAGTCACCTGGGAACCAAAGGTGAGAAAAGTGTGAATTGCATCATTATTGATAGGTTATTCCCAATCTAATCATTTTCTTTAATTAATAAATAGTTCATCAAATAAGTGGGTTAGTTGTTGCTTGAAGAAATGATGGCATGTCACCAAATACGGAAATTTATTGTAAATGATCAATATTGTTTGATGTGAGATTTGACAGGAGTATTCAGAATACGATGAATTATGTCAAACCAGAATAGTATATACCACTCCTAGATGGACGGGCATTAAGTAAGGCAGAACTAAAAGATAGGAATTTGGCTACGATAGCTCAAGAGATTTAAGCTACTTCGAAAATATGATACAAGACCTAGATGGCAAAGAAGACTTTCCGATAGTATGGCACCAAGAAAGAATAAACGTTATATGTGACTAGACGTCAAGGAAAGCATTGCAGTCAGTTTCGTATGAGAACTTCTTAGAACCAAAACAAATGATAATAAGGGATAGAATATGCTGGTAATGCATCCAGGTTAGTGCATATTCTTCAAAATAGTAAGAAAGTTTCGCTCAGCAAATATACTCGATTGTGATTTAAGGAAAATAAGATATGGTGATAAGTTTGTATGGCAATCATATCTAGTCAAGATTTTCTCGTTACTTCTTAATTCTGATATAATTTTGAGAACGTTAGAAATTGAATACGCCATGGTTTTAGTATATCATTCGCATATGGACGAGAAGATTAAGGGAGCAATTAAAGAGCCTCGAATGCGATTGGAAGTGATTACAAACTAGGATAATTGAACAAAGAAATATGTGGGAATGATGTTCAACAACCAGTTCTATTGGAAACGTTCATGAGCACGAATTACTAGAAATAGAAAGAAAAGAGAGTTAATATGCATTATGTTGGTCCTTTTGGAACAGTAAAATAAGCAAGATAAGTGTAAGTGAGTTGGCTTCACCGCCACACATATAGCTGTTAGGGCGAAAACACGTGCTAATATTCACGCAAGTATACGCGTTCGCAAGTAATATAGAATACTTTCTAGTTCGTTCCCACAGAGACTCAGACTGAAATATTATCTAATTAAACTCACTCACCAATGTATGATTACTTCTCAATGTTAAGACACTAACACTTAAAATTGTTGATTAAATATTAACTATAATTAACTACTTAATTAACCACTTAACTAACACTTCAATTTATCAATAATAAAACACTCATGAGATCACAACTTCATTATTACTTCCTTCTATAGCCATTGTTATTACCTTTAGCACGTGACAGTGATGATATTAATCGAATAACACAAAACTGATAAAAGCCAACTTTCATTGTACTAATACCATTCTACCAAGCATCCACAATTAAGATAGAAGTTGAATAGTCATCAATTATGTTGAGTTCCTATATGTCTACAGAAATTGACAACACAACGATTTAAGTACAAGTTATTCCTTTTGATTACATAGGGCAAATAAAACTGTTAGAGTTACCCACTAATCATGCACAACGTACATGAACCTATGCTAGCATGGCAAGTTCTAAATCTCAAGATCCACCGTCGCTTCACAAGAGATTAACACCCTATCTTATATGTTCGCGACGCACATAAGACGAATACGCACAACCAATACTAGATATCATACAATCATCACACACTAAAGTATTAAACAATTACTAAAGAATTCCATAATAAATCCGTTGCAACCCCATGATCACGATTAGCCCATAATAGCACTTATCGTCATCATGGGTTCATATGAAATCATGATAAACAAACACAAGAAAATAATAACTAAACTAATTATATTAAAAAAGAGTACGTCACAAGAGTAAATAAGTTCAAAGCAAGAAAACTAGCATCCAACGTTACAACGAAACAAGAATCACAAGAAGATATGCTTCCTCTTCGTTGCGGTGTGCTAAATCGGTCTTCTTCCTTATCTCCTTCGCTTCTTGCGTAAAAACACAATCTTCTTCAATCCATACTTGTGAAAACGTCTCAAATCTACTTATATAATAGTCCCATAAAACTCAGATTACATAGATTGGAAACCAAACAGAAGTAGAAGTCCTAAAATAATTTGTCTTTTTTCCCGACCCTGCGCGGCCGCTCAGCATAGCTGAGCGGGCGCTCAGCTTGCTGCGCGGCCGCTCAGCAATGCTGAGCGGGCGCTCAGACCTGTACTGGAAAAAATCTGATTTTGCTCCGTTTCTTCACCGTAATCTGCCCGTTTCTTTCCTCTCGCAATGGTGAACACATGCCAAGGCTTATTCTTGATGATTCCTCCCCCGAAATGCAACTAAAACCCTGAAATGCATAAACACTAGAAAAACGCATCAAATACACAAAATACTTGATTTCAAGACACCAATTTAAGCCATTTTAAGACGTTCTAAGTGGTATAAAATGCCACTTATCAATAGCTTGTTCATAGGATATTTATATGTGTATATTCAGGAAAAGCAATTAAGCTCCATTATATATAAAATGGAGACTTGAGTTGAGTTATTTGAGCACTAAAAGAACATGATGTCAGTGAGAGGCTATTAAGTAATGAGTGATAGTACGAGTAAAAGTTTATGAAAAGTTGTACGGTTGAGGAATCAACCTGAGAAAATGGAAGTAAGATACTTGAATGTATCATTATCTGATCCTTAGTATGATTATGAGGACAAAATCCTTTTAAGGGGGAAGGATGTAATATCCAGGACATACCGTGTAATTATTTTTATCGATAAATGATTATTATGTGATTATTATGTGAATTTATGGTGAATTATTTGATGATTGGTGTTCTTATGTGGATGTTGATATGTGGTAAAGTACAAGTATGTTAATTTTATTATGTCCAGAATAAAATACAGATAATTAAGGTATTTTTCTGGTAATTTTTGGAGTATTATATGATTTTATATTGACTTATGAATTTAATAATTATTTTCTGAATAATTACAAAATTATTTTATAAAGCCGGGAATCGTCCAACTTCAACCGTTTTTACGTTTTACAACCCAAAACTTTTCCGAAAACTCCTTTCTAACCTAATCTGGTAATTCCGGACATTTTCCGTGTTTTGACTTTTTTTATCCGGATTACGGTTGACCCGTGCGCATCCCGACGCAAGATTTTCGATACGATAATCATTTCAGTGAATCAACAAAACCCGTATTCTCGAAAGACGGGAATTTAGTATATTATTTTTGTATAAAGTATTTTATAAAAACCCCGGTTTGGATAATTATCAAATACGGGTATTAAATCGGATCGTTTTTGTCGTTACTTAGCATCTAAGTAACTAATTTATCGATCCAAAACGATCCAAAATGAACCAATATTCCATAAATATATATAGCCCTTTTATTATTTCAATTTATTCGTATAATCATAATCGAACAGTAAAAATATAGAAAATACAGAGAAAAACCTTAAACCGTTAAGTTCTTGACAATCAAACGCACGAACGAGGACGTTATCGAACTCCGATTCGGGCATGCAATATATCAAAACGAAGCTCTCGAAAACCTCTTAATGAATCAATCATCTGTTTTTGTGCAAGAATCAAGGTATTCTTCTTATTTAATTATTTTATTTCGAATTTATTAATGATTAAATTATGAAAATTTATTCTTGATATTGTTGATATGATTTGATGATCCATCATGTAGATAATATTTTTCTGGTCATTTTGGTATATTATATATCAAAAACCGATTCAATAACATATAGAAAAGGGTGTTTAATTCTGGAAAATTGAAATTAGGGTTTATAGGTTGAATGTTCTGTTAGGGCGGTAAACACACGCTAATAATACACGCAAGTATACGCGTTCGCAAGTAATATAGAATAATTTCTAGTTCGTTCCCACAGAGACTCGGACTAATTATGTTCAATTACACTTACTCACCAATGTATAATTACTTCTCAATGTCAAGACAATAACACTTAGAATTGATTAACTAATTATTAGCTACAATTAACTACGAGAATTAAGCACTTAATTGACACTTGAATTAACAATATTAAACACACATGAGATCACAACTTCATTACTACTTCCTTCAACAGTTATTGTTATTACCCTTAGCATGTAACGGTGATGACATTAATCGAACAACACGAAACTGATAAAAGCCAACTTTCGTTGTACTAATACCATTCTACCAAGCATCCACAATTAAGACAGAAGTTGAATAGGCATCAATTATGTTGAGACCCTATATGTCTACAGAATTTGACAACATAACAATTTAAGCACAAGTTATTCCTTAAGATTACACAGGGCAAGTAAAACGGTTAGAGTTACCCACTAATCATGCATACACATACATGAACCTATGCTAGCATGGCAAGTTCTAAACCTCAAGATCCACTATCGCTTCACAAGAGATTAACACCCTATCTTATATGTTCGCGACGCACATAAGACGAATAAGCACAACCAATACTAGATATCATACAATCATCACACACTAAGGTATTAAACAACTAACTAAAGAATTCCATAGAAAATCCGTTACGACCCCATGATCACGATTAGCCCATGATAGAACTTATCGTCATCATGGGTTCATATGAAAACATGATAATAACACACGAGAATAACTAAATAAACTACTTATATTAAACCAAAGTACGTCACAGGAGTAAATAGGTTCAAAGTAAAGAAAACTAGCATCCAATGTTATAACGAAATAAAGAATCACAAGAAACTATGCTTCCTCTTCGTTGTGATGTGCTAAAACGGTCTTCTTCCTTATCTCCTCGCTCCTTGATTGATACTACAATTCAACGCACCGTGAAACGTCTCTGAAAACTACTTATATAGGAGTCCCACAAAACCCAGTTATCTCAGAAGTTGGAAGCTCAACAGAATTAGGAGTCTAAAAATAATAATTTAAATTTACGTCCCTGAGCGGCCGCTCAGCAATCCTGAGCAGGCGCTCAGCTTCCTGAGCGGTCGCTCAGCAGAGTTGAGCGGGCGCTCAGACCCCTTCTGGAAAAAACTCTGTTTTTGCTCCCGTTCTTTGATGCCTTTTGCTCCTATCTTCCCACTTGCAATGCCAAACACATGCCAAGGCTTATTCTTGATTAAATCTCTCCACAAACGCAAGTAATACCCTGAAATGCATAAACATTAGAAAAACGAATCAAATATACAAAATACTTGATTTCAAGACATCAATTTAAGCTATTATAAGACGTTTTGAAGTGGTATAAAATGCCACTTATCACACCCCCAAACTCAAATCGATGTTTATCCTCAAGCGTCACAGACTCAAAAACAAAACAAAAGCATGCATAAATGCAATTTATATGAAATGCAGCGATCCCCTTACTACGACCAAACCAACCAACTCATGACATCTCAACAAATGCAATTAGGCAAATAAAGATCAATCAAATCATGCAAACTAACATACAGCCAGAAATGTGGTGTGTGCGGATGCTTAACAGATATGCTTCGAAACTACATCAATTATCATAACTCGACTTTCCTCAAAGTAATCTCATGATTATACGAAGAATAAATTTTAGGCACAAAATGACTTATAACACTTCAAGATTAATGGAGCTTATTACAGAATCATGCTTATTATAACACACAAACAAATGCTTATTTGACCATGCAATGAGTGAGGTCGACAAAAGACTTATACAATGACATCCATTTAGCGAGCGTTAGGTTAGTGGATCCCAGACTATAAAAGCCTTAGGTCACTAGGCACAAAGTCCCCTAAGAACTTAATAACTCGAATACCAAAGAGCCCACTCGTGATCAATTATGCATTAACTCTTTTTTTTTCTTTTTTTCTTTCTATTTTTTATCAAATTTCTGAGCAAGTGCGTTTCGCTCTATCTTGCTCAACCCTAGACTACTCGCATAAAAATATGAGCTAGCTACTAGCCATTTGACGCCTAGCCACAATTAGCAATGAATTCCAATTTTTACTCCACTTTTTTCTACTCATGCCTTTTATCACTAAGAACCTATTATAAATTCTAAACATAATCAATAGATTAACCTTGAAAACCATCAAACCATGACAACAATCTAGTCCTTAAGCATTCTCTAAGACTTAGTGAAATTACAAGTGATTCTAGCATGCACGTCAACCTACAAGACTCAACATCACTTTAACGCTATCACTACACTCGCATCAACATCACAAATCAATTGGTAAAGCAACGCAAAAGGGATAATGGTAAATGCATGAGCTACATGACATGATAAATAAAGATATAATAAAATAAAACAATTATATGGAAAAAATATGCAATTATATGAACTAAACTATCATGAATATGCAACTATATGACACACACACAAAATATTTCTTAACTACCACCCCCAAACTTAAAATCTTCACTGTCCCCAGTGAAGGTAGTAGAAAGGAACACAGGGTATGCCTACTTGGAGAGATCATCATTATCACCCTCAGAGGGTGAAGTATCAGGAGGCGAATATACAGAGTCCTCACCAAAAACGGGCTACTGGATGTCAGCTCCAAGGCCTCTAAAAGCAGTCCCAAGTGCAAGGGTGAGCTCTTGAGTAAACCTGCTCTGCGTCTCATACATAGCATCCATCCTCCTGCGACAGCCTCCTATACTGGGCATCATCCATCCCAGCACCCTCCTGAGCTCTAGAAGAGCCTGCCTCATCACGCCCCGATCTCTCCATGGTAGCACCACGTGATGGATGCCCTCTTGGAAGACGATAACCCATCTCATGCTCCTCGGGCTCTCCACCATTCCACTCCTGCATCGCATTCAGAGTCCCGGAATCAATAGGAGCGGCCGGCAACTATAACTGCTCGTGAGAAGGCCACTGAACTCCCACTGCTCTGCAAAGCTTTGTAACAGTAGATGCATAAGGGATGTTCATGTGCTTCACTCCCCTCAAAAACTTCAGAATTCCTTGGTAGATGAACTCACCAAGGTCCACATAGTACTCCTCATTCAAAATACCCCATATCAACTGTGCTCGCTCAACTGTAATCTCATGTGCATGTGAAGTAGGCAGAATATTAGCACAAATAAAGGCATTCCATGCACGGGTATACCTATTCATCGCAATTGCCGAAAAATGACGATACTCATTAGTCCCAGTCTTGAACGTCCAAACCATGCCCGGCCTACAGAGAGTAGCACAAATCAAATCCAAGTCAAAGTCTTTAGCAGTCTTCTCGTTCCAATTCTCCTCTGTGGGCTTCCTCTGTCACTTCCCAATCACACGACGAATTGCCTCAGGATGATAATCCACCGTCATCCCACGCATAACAGAAAACCCATTCTTTTCAGCCTTCGCATTCGCATAGAACTCGTGAACCACGCTCATCGGAACAGCCTCCGGTGACTCACATAAAGCAATCCAACCCTTTTCAGCGATATCGGCAACAAATACCATCCCTCCCCGATGGTAAGAATCCCCTCTCCTTCAAAATCGGCTTACCCAGAAGCCTAGTATACTCCTCCTCAGTAGCCCTATCAAACAAACGAGGTATCGTAGTAGTACCCCTCGACGAATCAGCAGTAGGAACAGTGCTGCTGCTATCAATAGTCCTGGATCTCCTGGGTGCCATTGAAACTGAGAAAAAGTGCTTAAGAATTGTGTTTTTAAATATGGGAGAGAGTTTAAGGTTTGAAAGTGTATGGGGGTGTATATGGAATAGTTGTATATATATATAGGGTAGAGATTAGGTTAAAATTTGATTAGGAGTGGGTTTGAGGGTTAAAAACGTGGGTAATGGGAAGATAATTCGTGGGTAGTGAGGATGTGTTTGTATTTTTATGTTTTCTGATTTTTTTTTATTAGGCTAAAAAAAATTCAAACAGTCGGGCCCTGAGCGGTCGCTCAGCAAAGCTGAGCGGGCGCTCAGGGACCTTCTGGAAAAATATTTTTTTGTCCTGGTTTTTCTAATATTTTTTTGGTTTTGGATAGGTTACTAACTTCTAAGGGTTCCTATGACAACAAATCATGGGTTGCCTCCCAAGAAGCGCTTCTTTTTCGTCATTAGCTTGACGTAGCGTACCTTACTCAAGTTGACAATAAAACGGCACTAATCACTTCTCGGTTTGCCGTGTCCCCATAGTAATGCTTCAAACGCTGACCATTAACCTTGAATGCTTGGCCCGGATCATTCTCAAAAATCTCCACCGCTCCATGTGGAAACACAGTTTTGACAATAAAAGGTCCAGACCACCTTGATTTCAACTTTCCAGGAAAAAGTCAGAGACGAGAGTTGAATAAAAGAACTTGCTGCCCCGGCACAAATGACTTAGGATATAGCTTCCTGTCGTGCCACCTTTTCACTTTTTCCTTGTACATTTTGTTGTTCTCGTACGCTTGGAGTCGAAATTCATCAAGTTCATTTAACTGAAGCATTCGCTTCTTACCAGCTGTATCTAGATCAAGGTTCAACTTTTTCAACGCCCAATAGGCTTTATGCTCAAGCTCTGCAGGTAAATGACATCCCTTATCATACACAAGTTAAAACGGGGACATCCCAAGTGGAGTCTTGTATGCTGTTCTGTAAGCCCAAACAGCTTCATCGAGCTTTAAAGACCAATCCTTCCTTGACGGACAAACAACTTTCTCTAGAATGCACTTGATCTCTCTATTAGACACTTCCACTTGACCATTCATTTGCGGATGATAGGCAGTAGCAACACGATGATTCATATTGTAGCGCTGCATCATAGATGTTAACTTACGGTTGCAGAAATGCGACCCCTCATCACTTATGATTACTCGTGGCATTCCAAACCTTGTGAAAATCTGCTTATGAAGAAAATTCAATACTACCTTTGCATCATTCATTGGTAGAGCCTTGAATTCTACCCATTTTGAGACATAATCGACTGCCAGCAAGATGTACTGATTATTGCAGGATGAGACAAATGGTCCCATTAAATCGATTCCCCAAACATCAAAGACCTCGACTTCAAGCATCACATTTAACGGCATCTCATCCTTCCTCGTAAGATTTCCCACTCTTTGGAAACGATCATACCTTAAAACGAACTGATGAGCATCCTTAAACAAAGTAGGCCAGAAAAAACCTGCTTGCAGAATACAAGCTCCCGTCTTATCACCACCATAATGTCCACCATAAAATGTGGAGTGGCAGTCTCGTAATATCCCCTCTGTCTCACAGAATGGGATACATCTCCTGATGATCTAGTCAGCTCCCTGTCTAAACAAATATGGTTCATCCTACATGTACCACTTCACCTCATGCATAAACTTCTTCTTTTGATCTGTATTCATATTAGGAGGCATTATATTGTTGACAAGATAGTTCACAATATCTGTGAACCATGGCTCTTCCTCCTGAACTGTGAACAACTACTCATCCGGAAAAGATTCGTTGATCAATGTCTTATCATGTGAAGTAGAATCGGGATTCTCCAATCTAGAGAGATGGTCAGCTACTTGATTCTCAGTATCTTTTCGATCCTTGATCTCTAACTCAAATTCCTGTAGCAAGAGCACCCAACGAATAAGTCTAGGCTTTGAATCCTTCTTGGAAACCAAATAGCGAATGGCCGCATGATCAGTGAACACTGTCACCTTTATCCCAAGCAAATAAGATCGAAATTTTTTGAAACCAAAGACTATAGCCAAGAGTTCTTTCTCAGTAGTGGTGTAGTTCATTTGAGCTCCATTTAGAGTCTTACTAGCATAAGTAGACCACATGAAAGAGATTATTCTTGCGCTGCCCAAGAACTGCGCCCACCGCATAATCACTCGCATCACACATCATCTCAAAAGGCTCTGTCCAATCAGGTGCCGTAATAACTGGTGCAGTTATCAAACTCTTCTTGAGAGTCTCGAATGTCGTCAAACATTCATCATCGAATTTGAAAGGCACATCTTTCTCGAGCAAGTTGCACAACGGCTTTGATATCTTCGAGAAGTCCTTGATGAAATGCCGATAAAAACCCGCATGACCAAGAAAACTATAGATTCCTTTCACAGAAATAGGTGGTGGAAGATGGGTTGGACCGTAGGTGCGATGATTTACTTCACGGTTTTAATGACTCCCACCTTGGCTTTGTCTACCTCGAGACCCTTCCTAGATACCTTATGCCCAAGAATAATGCCTTCACGCACCATAAAGTGACATTTTTCCCAATTTAGCACCAGATTAGTTTACACACACCTTTTGAGCACCGCACGAAGATTATTCAAACATTCATCATACGAATGTCCAAAGACGAAAAAGTCGTCCATGAACACCTCGACATTATTTCCAATCATATCAGAGAATATAGCCATCATACATCTCTGAAAAGTGGTCGGTGCGCTATATAAGCCGAACGAAACTCTGTGAAAAGCAAACGTGCCAAATGGACAAGTGAAGGTAGTCTTTTCTTGATCCTCAAGTGTAATACATATCTGATTATACCCCAAATAGCCATCCAGAAGACAATAATACTCATAACCGGCCAACCTGTCAAGCATCTGATCAATAAATGGAAGAGGGAAGTGATCCTTCCTTGTGGCCTTGTTCAACTTTCTGTAGTCCATATATACCCTCCATCCTGTGACTGTTCGAGTGGGAATGAGCTCGTTCTTCTCATTTTCTGCCACAGTAATACCTCCTTTCTTAGGTACACATTGCACGGGGCTCACCTAAGAACTGTCAGAAATAGGATATATGATTCCTGCGTCCAACCACTTCAGAATTTCTTTCTTTCACCACTTCTTTCATGATAGGATTAAGTCTTCGCTGTTGCTCAACAGTCGGCTTACTACCTTCCTCTAGCAGAATTTTATGCATGCAGTATGAAGGGCTGATCCCTTTGATGTCTTCTATAGTCCATCCGATAGCTGATTTGAATTCTCGCAAGATCCTTAAGAGCTTGTCCTCCTCACTACCTGAAAGGTCAGATGTAATAATAACAGGTAAGGTAGATGCATCACCTAAAAAAGCATACCTCAAGTGTTCAGGCAATGGTTTAAGCTCCAAGGTAGGTGCTTCCTCAATAGATGGTTTGAGCTTTCCTTCAGCATTTTTCAGGTCAGAAGTGCCAAGAGATTCAAACGCCATGTCTAGCTTTCGCCTCCAAGGAGAAGCATTTAGATATTGTAGTTACTCATTTATAAAGCCATAAGAACAATTTTAGAGACATTTCAAATATTTATGCAAATAAATTTGTACTTTTAAAAGTGAAAACGATTCAATACAACTCAATAGTTAATTACGTAAATAACCCGGTACACCCTAATTCACACAGAGACCAACCCATAGCGATCGAAACCAATACGCATATTTCATTTAACTATTTATTTAATAATTAAACTTTTAAATAATATAAAAGTATACGAGTCATTATATCCTTCCCCCCTTAAAAAGATTATGTCCTCAGAATCTGATTTAACTAAACAAGTGAGGATATTTGTCAAGCATATCTGACTCTAACTTCCAGGTAGACTCTTCTACTCGAGGATTTATTCAAAGCATACTTATTAGGGATATAAACTCCTTCCTATGGACTCACTTTCAATGATCCAGGATTAGGATCGATCATTCCACGCAGAGTAAATTTGGATAAGAGCTCATTGGCTCCTAATCAATGACTTGGTTCAATCAGACATATATAGCCTTAACATTGACACGTGGAACACATTATATATACACATTGCAACTGCGGTGATAACATCAACTCATAGACAACTTTGCCTATATTTATTTATACTTCTAATAGTTCACTATATTTAGGACTCTTCTTGTCCCTTTTATTCAAACTTAACCAATCTCTTTCCAAATAAAACGTTTACCCGCACCAACGATCCTAATTCTATATCCATATTTTTTTTGATACAATTCCGTTTTCTTTCTTTACATATCCCGAGTTATTTCAAATCTTTTCCGAGTCAACATCATACACTTTTGATGTACTGAATTAGCTCAGGACTTAACAATATCTCTATTCCCACTTTCTCTCAATAGAGTGAGGATCCACGCTTATGTCCATACCAGGTTTCGCAAGGTAGCATTCTCTTACCAACATGATAACTATTAGCATATAATACTCAATCTTTAGTAGATCATTATCGTGGTTCACTTTTTAAACCCATCATATATATACTCTCCACACATCTTATATTATCTAAATCATCTCTCACTTTAACCCTCTGTCTAAGGGTGATAGGTAATACTGATTTTCAATTTAATTTCCAACATCCAATCACTTCTTACTCATTTCCATTAGTTAAGGCTGGGAAGTAATCTTATATACTAACTTCTCATCACCTTCAGATACTCAACTTCAATTCCCACATTTTCCGATTCCTTTACTGATTCCTTGGCAATCTTGCCTACATTTAATCATTTTTTTCCTGCACGAGGCATAAGAACTACTACACTAACTTTACTTAAATGGCGGTTAATGATATGCTCCAAATCCTTTTTTATTTTCAACCAAAATTCATATTTTAAAACTTAACGTATAATTGCTTCCCTTCTAATCTTCATAGGAAAATCCTAGGTCATTCTACACAAACTTCCTTAATCTTTGAGTAGCTGAGGATGTTATCAATAAATACAACTTGCTTATCCAAGTACTCCTCATACACCAGGTTCCTTAAATTCTTAGAGATGACTCTTAAACTTGTCACTCCACATGATATCACCAACCTTGCGATGCTTATAACTCATCCTAATCACAATCCTTGATATGCCCTCGGGCTGTATCTTAAATCAATCCCGTAGAAATCACACACTCCTTGAATTAGGTCACATAAGTAATCAATCCTTTATAGGGGTTACCTATTCTTATTTATCATTTATTAAACTCCCGATAATCAGTACACAATCTCATAATTTCATTCCTCTTTCCAGTAACATCACTGGTGCATCCCCAGAGAACTATATCTGGTATGCTCACTTTTCTTTCTAATAACTGTTACCATTATCAACTAATTATTTCATTCCACTGGCCTCCAGAGACTTATCTTACTATTGGCTTATGTACACTTTACACTTCGCTTCTTCTAAAACCACTCCTAGTCATAACACAGGGCAACCAACTCAATCCTAAAATCACATCAAACCCTTCTAACTCGTAGGGTATCAGATCAACTGCAACTACGTCCAACTTCTAAACACTTGTGATGTAGTATCTTGAATAACCGTTCTACAACTCCTTGCAACATGCCCACTTTCTTCATAATTGTAATACATAACTCCTGGGTTACCTTCTGAGGCATAATAACCCTTATATCCACACTTGCAACATTGCACACTATTTTTGCACGCACCACTGCGTCTCCTATCACAGGACTTGCAATCCACTGCTCACTTGACTGACTAGGCTGGAGTGGAAGCAACTGAAGTAGCACTAGATCTATCTTGAAATAAACTCTATCTCCGGAATCTCTTACCCCTATTCCGGCCAAACCAATTCTCAAATCCCTGAGTGGATTCTCCTTGGTTTGCTTTATCCTTAACACCTTCCGACTTCCTTTTCTTATCACTTTCATCCTTAACAATCAACCTCTGGTCACCTTCCATTACTAGGGCGACCTGAACCATAGAGGAGTATGTCTTGAGTTGCAACGCCACAACTCCTCTGTGAATTTCAGGCTTCAACCCTTGTTGGAACCTTCTTACCTTCTGAATCTCCACACTTACATACTCAGGAACTAATCGGGCCAATTCAGCAAACTTGGCCTCATACTCCAACACACTTCTTCTTTCATCTTGTTTCAGTTCCAGAAACTCGACTTCCCACTGATTCCTTAAACCATCGAGAAACACTCCTCCAAAATAATTCTGTGAATCTTGTTCAAGAAACAGGGTCTTCTCCTTCCAACGCTCAAGTGGATGCCCACCAGTAATTTTCTTCATTCTTAAGAAAGTAACTCGCATAATCGGTCTTAAGGTTATCACTTACTTGAACGAGGTTGAAAACATACTCCATTTCTTATAACCATGCTCCAACAACTATTGGATAAAATTCACCCTGAGACTCAGGAGGTTTAATACTCTGATAAGATTTGAAACAAACACTTGGGTTCACTCCTTGTTGTTGCTACTGCAACAGTAGTTGTTATTGCTGAACCTGTTGGATTAGCTGCAACTGTTGTTGCTGCTGCTTGCGTAACAAGTCTAGAATTTCATTTATAATTGGACCCTCTTCAAATCTACTACTATTTTCTTAGAATGGGTAACTTTCTTGGGTGGCATTTTCCTGGAATATATAAATGAATTTATTCAAAACACAGCAAAATGTTTAACAAAAGATATCACCGTTTGAACAGTGCACCTGTATCAGGAAAATGCTGCCCAATAAAATACCTGTGTCTTTAATACCGGGCTCATTTACCAAAGAAATCTAGATTAATAGCACTAGCAATCACAGTAACAATGACAGTAGTAGAATCAACAACAGTTCAGGGAACTAGAATACAAAGAAACCAAATACCATGGCATAGCTCCTCGATTCAACAACAACTGACCAACTTTCCGCCACTACTTAATTATCACATTAACACCAATCGGATATACTACGAGACTTATCTTGCTATATTAACCACCGATTACCTAGAGCAAGCTGGTAAATCAAGTCAACTTAAGGAACACTAAACTCTTCCAGGCACCCTAGTCCAAAATTCAATCAACCTTTTCTCCAGGGATGATTTCTTATCACCCTCAAATGATCCATCAATGAGTTACCTTTCTCGAGGCTACAACTCCATCCTTAGATCCTGAACTCTCACGGTTACCATTACTCTTAAATAACACCCTGATATAAAGCTTTCCTTTCGTTACAGTTACTTTGACTTGCTTTCAATAACGAGGACCCTCCAATCGCATAAATTCATTATCATAGAATATCAAAGAAAATTTCAAACTCAAAGGAATCAAATAAGAAGAAATTGTGAAGACGATGTAGGTATGACTGAGAGCAACCATACAAGTACATAAGATGGCCATTCTTAGTACTGCACAGTTCACAATACATAACTTGGTGGCGTCCCACCAGACCCTTTTGTCACATAGACAAATAGTCAATTTATATGCATTGTTTGCCCCAATCAACCGATAGAATCAACGAAACAAGAAACAACGTTTAGATAAGAAATTCACAAATAGAAAAGAAAGAATCTGATTTGTAATGAGATCAACAGAACCCTAAGTAGCTTACCTCGGGTTCACAACTTTCTCACAAGAAAGATAAACAACTTATAGAATAAGAGACAATTACTCTTGAGATAAAATACATTTCAAGGAAGGAAATAAATGAAGGGTTTTTAGCACATAAACGCAACGAAAACGTAAATTTAAATCTTAAAAAAAACCGAAACCCTCCGTAGGATCCATACGAAAAATAATATTTAATTTGTAGTTCAGTATGTTTACCTTAAGAAGCTTTACGTTAATAGAAAGATGGAGGTCTTTAATAGCGATCCAAGAACGATGAACGGAAATCCCTAGCAGCTGCTCCTCAAGTGTAAAGCACTCCACCGGTATCCACCAAGAGTACAATATGATGGAGGAGGAAGAGGTTGAGAGAATTAGTTGTCTCCCTCTTGTTCTACTTTAAAATTAGGGTTAATTATTTTGGGTTTTGGCAAATAGGGTTTATAATAGTATATTTATAGGCAAAATTTTCAGCTGAAAATTTTCCATAAAATATTATTATTATTAACCCTTTAATTGATTATTCTTATTAACCAATTAACTAATAATTAAAACACCTTTTAATCATTAATCCCTTTTCTAAACACTTTAGAAAAATAATTCTCTCACTTGATTTAATTTCCAAAATTAAATTATTAATTAATAATATTAAGAATTAATTAAATCTCATTTAATCAATTATTAAATCTGCTAATTAATTATTTATTTCACAAATAAATAATTATCAGCCATTATTAATTAATTCCTCCACCATTAAATCATTCTCTTTTATGGTGTGACCCTGTAGGTTCAATATTAAGCCGGTAGTAGAAATAAATAATAATAAAACTATTTTATCATTATTTATATAAATTCTCTAATTCATTAAATATGATTAATTAAAAAATTAATCATATTTATTCTACATCGTGAGGGATACTTCTCAGCATATCGCGACTATCCGGATAATACGAATTCACTGCTTAGAATACCAAGAACCTATTCAGTGAGTAGTTACCGTATAATCAATTCCTTCTACCCTACAATGTCACGATTAAATACAAGGCATGGAACTTGTGTCAAGCCTGTCTTATTTAATCATTTACTTTCCCATTCACTATGCTTAGTTCTATTTAATGTAAATTAGAAACTCCTTTCTAATTTCATTCACTCTAGCCAGAGATTCCTGAACTAGCATAAGTGGATCAGCATTGAACATTCTCTTCCTTCACTGTAAGGGGTAGATCCTTTATTGATCATAAACTATCTTCGTGTACAAATTCCTATCCCTAGTAGAGCCCTTATAATTGTCCCTGGAGACTAAGAACTAAACCAAAGCATAGTTCAGTGTACACAACATGACTATGATGACCTCAAGTTTAAGGATACTTGTACAACTATCACTATGTGAACAACTGCTGACACGTGAGTGAACTCCATCAGTTGTTCAGCTGTGTGAGTCATGTTCAGTGAACTTATTCTATAATAAGCACCTACATACTAGCTATAGTGTCACCACACAAATGTCTATGAGAACAGACATCCTTCATAATGAAGCAAGCATAGTATGTACCGATCTTTGCGGATTACTAATTACCAGTTAGTAATCCTACGACCAGGAAATATTTAAGTTTAGAGTTATCAACTTTTAGGTCTCATTATTATGATCTCATCATAATCCATAAAAAGCTTTACTTTAAATTATGGTATATCTTATTTAAACACTTAAATAGATAAAGCCCGCAATAAAACCAAAAAAAGTCTTTTATTAATATCAATTAAATCAAAACAGATTACATAAAAGTTATTCCTAAATCATCATACATGATTGGACTTAGGACACATCTCTTTCAATCTCCCACTTGTACTAAAACCAATCACTCTGGTATCTATTACCCATCTTGTCTTTATAACGATCAAAGTGACTTTGAGAAAGTGGCTTTGTGAGTGGGTCTGCTACGTTTTTATGTGTGTCAACTCTCTTGACGTCTCCTCTTTCAATACAATACAAGAAATTTTATCGCGCTCCCACTAACCTTTTTGTAGACACATGGTTCATCTATGTTTTTGATAAAACCAAACTCTTTGATTGTCTCATCAAAACGGATGTTCCATCTACGAGAAGCTTGCTTTAAACCATATATGGTTCGCAGCAGCTTACACACTAGGTGTTCATTTCCCTTGGAAAGAAAACCCTCTGGCTGTGTCATATACACTTCCTCTTCAAGTTTCCCATTGACGAAGGCCATTTTCACGTCCATTTGCCAGATCTCATAGTCGTATTAAGCAGCAATCGCAAGCAAAATCCGAATTGATTTTAATAGGGCTACAGGCAAAAAAGTTTCATCAAAGTCAATCCCTTCCCTTTGTTTGAATCCTTTTGCCACGAGCCTGGCCTTATAGGTCTCCACTTGCCCATCTATTCCAATCTTTCATTTGTATACCCACTTACACCCAATAGGCTTAACACCTTCAGGCGCCTCAACCAGAGTCCATACTTGGTTGGTATACATAGATTCCATTTCGGATTTCATGGCACTATATCATTTCTCTGAGTCAACACTACTCATAGCCGCATTATAGGTCACAGGGTCGTCATCATCAATGATTGACAACTCATTATCATTCTCAATGACAAGGCCATAATACCTCTCAGGTTGGCGAGACACTCTCCCTGACCTACGAATGGGCTGTTCCACAGAAGGTTGTTCAGTCTGAACAGGTGTTTCCACTTGATCCGTAGTAGTTTATGCTTCTTGAACTTCATCAAGTTCAATTTTGCTCCCACTGTTTCCTTCAAGGATGAACTACTTTTCCAAGAAGGTAGCATGTCTGGAGATAAATACCCGATGATCGGTGTAAAAGTAATACCCTAAAGTCTCTTTAGGATATCCCACAAAATTACATTTTACAGATCGAGATTCCAGCTTATCTGGGTCAACTTTCTTGATATAAGCTGGACATCCCCAAATCTTAACGTGTTTAAGACTCAGTTTCCTTTCTTTTCATATCTCATATGGAGTTTGAGGAACATATTTGGAAGGCACCTTATTCAGTAAATATGCATAGGTTTCCAATGCATAACCCCACAGGAATACTGGAAGATTCGCATAGCTCATCATGGACCGAACCATGTCTAACAAAGTTCGATTTCTCCTTTCAGATACCCCATTCAACTATGGAGTATATGGAGGAGTCCACTGGGAGACTATACCATTTTCTTTGAGATAAGCTAGAAACCCTACATTCAAGTATTCACCACCTCGATCTGATCGAAGAGTTATAATACTATGTTTGGTTTGTTTCTCCACTTCATACTTATATTCTTTAAACTTTTCAAAGGCTTCAGACTTGTGTTTCATCAAATACACATATCTGAATCTAGATCGATCATCTATGAAAGCAATGAAGTATGAAAATCCACCCATGGCTTGCATAGACATTGGCCCACATACATCTGTGTGTACCAATCCTAGCAAATATGCAGCCCTCTCTCCATGTCCACTAAATGGAGATTTGGTCATTTTACCCAATAGACAATACTCGCATGTAGGTAATGATTCAAAATCAAAGGGGTCAAGTAACCCTTCCTTATGCAATGTCCGAAGTCTATTTTCACTAATATGACCAAGTCCGCAATGCCACAAGAAAGTGAGATTTTCATCATCCTTTTTTCT
Source organism: Apium graveolens (assembly GCF_009905375.1). Taxonomy (NCBI): domain Eukaryota; kingdom Viridiplantae; phylum Streptophyta; class Magnoliopsida; order Apiales; family Apiaceae; genus Apium; species Apium graveolens. The sequence goes on from NC_133649.1 coordinate 119,846,101, forward strand.
TTTATTAGTATGTTCAATTTGTAGTAAATTATGCTCTACGTCACATACATACAGACCATTGTTTAAAATACCACTTCCATAAAGAACGTTATCTCTAAGAATTGAACATTTATTATTCTGAATAACAAACGAAAATCCAGCCAAGTCAAACATGGAATAGAAATAATATTCCTCACAATTGAGGGAACAAAATAACAATTATTTAGAACAATAGTCTTGCCCGTAGGCATATGTAAATGAAATGATCCTACAGCTTCAGCAGCAACTCTTGCTCCATTTCCCATCCGTAGAATCACCTCCTCTTCTTCAAGAGTCCTACTTCTCTTTAGTCCCTGCAATGAATTGCAAATATGAGAACCACAGGCCGTATCTAATACCCAAGTAGAAATTTGACCTAGTGACATATTAACTTCGATCATGAACATACCTGAATCAGAAGCGGTAGTCTCACTACCCTTCTTCTTCTTCAATTCTGCAAGGTAAACCTTGCAGTTCCTCTTCCAGTGCCCCCACCTTGTTACAGTGAAAGCAAACAGCTTTGCTCTTAGGGTCTTTAGCTTTTGGTGGAACCGGCTTTTTCTCACCTACTTTCTTCTTCTTGGAAGGGTTCTTCTTCCTTTTCTTAGGATTGGAACCTTCACCAATTAGAAGAACATAACTCTTCTTAGGGGAAAATTCGATTCCGCAGTCTTCAACATGTTGTGGAGTTCAGGCAGGCTGACATCCAGCTTATTCATGTGAAAGTTCACAGCAAACTGCGAGAACGAACTCAGAAGTGATTGCAAGACCAAGTCTTGGCTCAGCTCCCCATCCATGGCAAAACCAAGTTGTCCAAGACGTTCAATCAAATTGATCATCTTAAGTACATGGTTATTCACAGATGATCCCTCAGACATCCTACAACCGAACAATTCCTTCGATATCTCATATCGAGCTATCCTCCCTGCCACATCATACAACTCTTGTAGATGCATAAGGATAGTGTGAGCATCCATATGCTCATGTTGCTTCTGTAGCCCAATGTTCATGGAAGCTAGCATGATGCATTGAGCAATATTTGCATCATCTATCTACTTACGATACATAACATGTTCATCATTATGTGCATCGCTAGCAGGTTCAGTAGGCTTAGGTGAGTCAAGTACATATTCCAGCTTTCTCAACCCTGAGAACAATTCCCAAGTTTCGAAGCCAGTCTACAAAATTAGGACCAGTCAACTTGTGAGCATCTAGTATACTCCGGAGTGATAGTGCAGAAGACATAACGAATATAGTAAATCTGTAAATGATGAACACATAACAACACTTAGCAAATATTCAATTTCATTTCAAGACACTATATGAATCGGGTCTTTATTCATAAGTGGCTCCCACTAGTTTATCCATTTGTACAACCCCTAATTGAAAATTAAGTATTCATAATGCTAGTGGTAATAGGGATCCTACATTCCATCACACAACATCGGCTATAGCACGAAACGTCATGTGATGTTCAATAGGCAGACAACTCTTGTCAATTACATCTTATGTTATTCCCTAATAAAAATTTAGCCTCTTGAATAATTGAGTCACGGCTGTAGCATGACAAACTCAATATTCTAAGTCAAGTCTAACCCAACATTTCGTACAATTGAATCAGTCTCCAACGGCCCACGGCTGTAGCATGTAACGACCTTTAGATTCTAATTCAATGTACACATCTTTATGTAATAGACAAGTATTTCTTATTTCGAAATCAAAGCCCTCGGCTGTAGCACGAAATGACAATGATTTAAAAATAAGAACCACTTTCTACCATGTTGGAAGGCTATGACCGACACAAGCCCGTTGTGTCATTGTCCAATTACTACTTGATATTATTTAATTTTAGAGGGATTATATTATGTTATAATCATAATCATATTATAAAGAGATTATTCCTTTTAAATTAAATATTTCAAATCAATAATCGATAATCAGATGATTCCCAGATCGGGGGAGCATTGTCAAGAGGCGTCACTTAATACCCCTTTCTTACAGATAGAAATCTGCTTTTGACATAATCATCCTTTCTCTCAATATTGAAAATTCATATTTAATTATGTGTTTCATAAACACAAGAATCTTATGATTGTATTTATAATATTATTGTTAAGGCAAGAAACGATTCTTATTCTAGATTTTCTAGAGCACGCCTTATATTGATTTAAGTTCACCTAAATCTATCATCGCATGGTAAACATAGGCATATATCTCATATATAAAATTAAATAAACAAGTAAATGTAAAGTGCAATAAAGTAAATGTGTTTGGTTATGGCCCCATCCTATGTGATCTTTATCAAGCTCATGATAAAGATCAAGATCAATCTAATATGGTGATGGAAATAAATACAACTACTTTTTACATAAGTCTTCTTCTTTGTTTAGACTTCTTGTATGCCTCGTCTTCTTCTTTGTATCACCTCCATTGGATAGCATTCTTGAGTCTTCAATTACATTACATAGATTGAAAGTAAAACTAATCTAACGAACTTACAAGAATAACTCGAGTTACATTCGAGATTTATGATTACAAAGATTAACGACATGCAAGTCGTATTTAAAACCAAAACCATTACACTAAGGTCGAAAGGCCATAACCATCCACCATGCTCATTCAACACATAAAAGCTTGTTAAAACACATAATATGATCTTAACATATCATATTATCCATGATCTAATCATAAAAAAAATATGACAAAAATCAGAAAAATCAGAGTCAAATCAGAAAAACAAGAATCACTGTTTACGGACAGTAAACGACGTCAAACGCCTTACCGACGAGTCATTGACAGCTTTTGCTATCAGTATTGTTCAGACGCTCGTTTACCTATGGAATATGGTATTCGTTTGCGTAAATCGGACACCAGACCCAGATTTCAGCAAATCTGCAGCAGCCAATTCAGAATTCGTATCTAATATGATTCTCATAATTAGAACAAACATAAATCATGTATATATCAGTATATATACAGATTACATAATCATCTTATGATTATACAACTCATATTAATATCATATATTCAAAACCATACATATATAAGCATATTATATCAACATCAAATCATGGTGAATCACGTACATGCTCATATATCGAAAACAGTTAAACACATAAACGAATTAAAAACTTTTCGCAAGTAGCTCTGATGTCATTGAAGGGTTTTTAGCACATAAACACAACAAAAACGTAAATTTAAATCTTAAAAAAAAACGAAACCCTCCGCATGATCCATGCAAAAAATAATATGTAATTCGTAGTTCAGTATGTTTACCTTAAGAAGCTTTTCGTTAATGGAAAGATGGAGGTCTTTAATAGCGATCCAAGAACGATGAACGGAAATCCCTAGCAGCTGCTCCTCAAGTGTGAAGCACTCCACCGGTATCCACCAAGAGTACAATGTGATGGAGGAGGAAGAGGTTGAGAGAATTAGTTGCCTCCCTCTTGTTCTACTTTAGAATTAGGGTTAATTATTTTGGGTTTTGGCAAATAGGGTTTATAATAGTATATTTATAGGCAAAATTTTCAGCTGAAAATTTTCCATAAAATATTATTATTATTAACCCTTTAATTGATTATTCGTATTAACCAATTAACTAATAATTAAAACATCTTTTAATCATTAATCCCTTTTCTAAACACTTTAGAAAAATAATTCTCTCACTTGATTTAATTTCTAAAATTAAATTTTTAATTAATAATATTAAGAATTAATTAAATCTCATTTAATCAATTATTAAATCTGCTAATTAATTATTTATTTCATAAATAAATAATTACCAGCCATTATTAATTAATTCCTCCACCATTAAATCATTCTCTTTTATGGTGTGACCCTGTAGGTTCAATATTAAGCCGGTAGTAGAAATAAATAATAATAAAACTATTTTATCATTATTTATATAAATTCTCTAATTCATTAAACATGATTAATTAATAAATTAATCATATTTATTCTACATCGTGAGGGATACTTCTCAGCATATCGCGACTATCCGGATAATACGAATTCACTGCTTAGAATACCAAGAACCTATTCAGTGAGTAGTTACCGTACAATAAATTCCTTCTACATTGTAATGTAACGATTAAATACAAGGCATGGAACTTGTGTCAAGCCTATCTTATTTAATCATTTGCTTTCACATTCACTATGCTTAGTTCTATTTAATGTAAATTAGAAACTCCTTTCTAATTTCATTCACTCTGGCCAGAGATTCCTGAACTAGCATAAGTGGATCAGCATTTAACATTCTCTTCCTTCACTAGAAGGGGTAGATCCTTTATTGATCATACACTATCTTCGTGTACAAATTCCTATACCCAGTAGAGCCCTTATAATTATCCCTGGAGACTAAGAACTAAACCAAAGCATAGTTCAGTGTACACAAGATGACTATGATGACCTCAAGTTTAAGGATACTTGTACAACTATCACTATGTGAACAACTGCTGACACGTGAGTGAACTCTATCAGTTGTTCAGCTGTGTGAGTCATGTTCAGTGAACTTAGTCTATAATAAGCACCTACATACTAGCTATAGTGTCAGCACACAAATGTCTATGAGGACAGACATCCTTCATAATGAAGCAAGCATAGTATGTACCGATCTTTGCGGATTACTAATTACCAGTTAGTAATCCTACGACCAGGAAATATTTAAGTTTAGAGTTATCATCTTTTAGGTCTCATTATTATGATCTCATCATAATCCATAAAAAGCTTTACTCTAAACTATGGTATATCTTATTTAAACACTTAAATAGATAAAGCCCGCAATAAAACCAAAACAAGTCTTTTATTAATATCAATGAAATCAAAACAGATTACATAAAAGTTACTCCTAAATCATCATACATGATTGGACTTAGGGCACATCTCTTTCAATAAAAGAGTTCAAAGATATCACCTCCCATTCTAATCCACATTCACTACCACACTTAGTCGTCATAACAGCCCCTAACTATTATCACGCTATCCGAACTCCCCAAGGTCACACAATCAGTCCAATATCATTCCTTGACATAGAAAATGCGATATTTAACAATAATGTTGGCGTCTTCTCAGCTGACACAACAAGAGCCCGCTCAATGCTGAATTCTCGCAATCAGACTCATTTTCTTCAGGGAAAACTAGAAATCTCTATCGAACATTACTAATAATACATATGCAAAGGAAACGTACTCTAGGTTAGGGCAGTTCCAGTCAATTCTCAACAAACGTCAGGGTTACGCTTCCGAAACCCTTGACTAAACTCATAGACTCACTCCTCTGATTGAGTTGCTGACTCACATCTATCTACGAACCTTTCTTCACTCTTTTAACTCTACCCATAACCTAAATCAGGGACTCAAACCTATAGCTCTGATACCAACTTTGACGGCCTCAACCCCGGGGTCAGGAGTTGACGTCATCAACAACAATAATAACAATTGTAACTCAATCTAAATCATTAATAATACATAACTACGACCCCTTTTACCAAGACCTTTTCCAGGTTTAAGTATGATTTAGGTTACAACTAACACAAACCAACTTACGAAAATCGTCCTGACGCGGCTAACTTAACACAGCAACTCAACAGACCGCCCTTGGTCCAACACAACCATCTCAGAGGAGTCTGACACGACGGGAACTGGAACTCTGCCCCGACTACCACGGAAGAATCTCCTAGGCATCTGCAATGCATATATAAAACATTCCGCAAGGGTGAGCAATCAATTGCTCAGCAGTACCACTATATGCATAACATATAAAATAGTTTATGATAAAGCAATGATAGGAACAGAGATTATAGCTCGCTTGCAAAATATGTAAAATAATTCATAAACTGGATATTCAAAACTAGCATGCTCTGTAAAACAATAACATCAGTAGTGTGTTGTGCATAAATACCAGAGAATAATTCTAGCATGCCATTTTCATTTCCAAATCCGCTATATCAACTACTCATGCCCATACGGGAATCACAAATCCACATCAGATACGTAACGGATATGTGAAAACAGCTGATCAGGCTATCAACGCCAGACGGCTCCAACTGCCATCTCATTTACCCATTCCGGAACTCAGAGACTAGCTAGGTCTCTGACCTGCTGGACTAATCAGTTACACAGTACGCGCAACCGAATTAGCCTCTTACGGCACCTCAATAGGCCCACTCTGGCCCCAACGTATCCCATATCTGATCGTTTTATCCAGTTTTCAAAAATCACTTTTACCTATCTCTTTTTTAAAATCAATTATGTCACAGCACACTATTCAAATCCTCTTTTTCATTTAAATCACGTTTAAAGATAGGTGTTTTCAGAAGTTACTTTTCCCCAAAACATAATTTTAAACAATATTTTAAATACGGGGGATACGTAACTTAAAACTTTTCTGTTCCATTATGAAAGTAAAACATTTAGCTATTCATATGCACTGAACCATAAAAGAATGGTCAAGGGTACTTGCCTTGCAGAGCTTTATAACTATCACTGACTGATTTTGATAGACTTGAACGTTCGGCTCTCATGGAAAAATGATTGTCTCACTAGAAGACATCCCTGCTTCGCAGCAATCTATCTCAAGATAGTATCCAAGACTCTCAGGGTTCTTCGCTTGGGAACCTCGAGGCACTTGCCGACTGATCACTAGATTATCTTAGTTCGATATCAACTCCTGAGTTCTTCGACTAGAACCTACAGAGCCGAAATACCCTACATTCGACGACTTGGTATGCTTGACATATCCTCAATACCAATTCTATCCATTCGATATCAAATCCCGACTCGTAATTAAACATATTATAATAACACACACAACAATCAGGGTTCACGTTCTCGGAAATCAGTTCGGTATTCGTTTTCAGGAAATACGCATATTCGTCATTTTACAAAATTAGGGTTACTGGATTTTGACAGAACATTCACCATAACATACAATCAGGTTTCGCACAAGATATATGTATATACTTATTTACACTCATTCGACGTTCCGATAATTACAGGATATGTCCCGAATTTTCGAATTCAATTTCCAAAAATTCGGACAGCACCTTCTCTATTTATTGGTCTACCCGTCGAACAGCTCGACATCAATACATAACAATCACAATAATCCAGAATCACAACCAAGCATTCAATCCATTTATGCATTTCAATCCTCGATACAACCGTTACATTCTAAATAAATATTTTCATTCTGAAAATAACTTTACGAATTAAGTTTATTTATTTATAAAGATAGGACTCAGATCAAAATCATCACTGTCCACCATCGACTCGCCGAGGCTCATCGTCGACGGCGGCAAAATTCGGAGGTACCCGAACCGGGTTTCCAATCACGAATTTCACCGATTATTTTTAATAATTTCCCGCACGAAATTATCATTTATTTCATAAATATTAATCAAATAATTTCCTGAAAAAAAAATTCAAGAAAAATTCGAATTAGTATCGCACACAAACGGAACAACAGGCAAGAGAACACCACACTGACTTGCAGCTACGCGCCACCACCCTCGCCGTTTCCGGTGAGGGGCGGCGGTGGCAAAGAAAAGAACAGGACTTCACCGAGACAATAATCAAAACTGGAAATCAGGCGACAACAATCAAGGGAATAAAGAGATGTAAGCACAGGCATCACACATATATACATACATATAGCGTGTATATACACACGCACAATAATTTAATCCAACAGCGGAGGAACAAAGAGACAGGGCGAAACCGCGGCTAATTGGAAAACAATCGGAAGAAACCAGGCGCCGGCGATCGTCGCCGGAAAGTACAGGAACGAAGCAATGATGGAGAGGAGAATACAAAGAGCTCGAGAAAAACAGTGAGGTCGAAGAAAAATAGAGAGATTCGAGAGAGAGGCCGTAGAGATCGAGAGTGATAGAGAGGCCAGGAAGAGATAAGAAAGATTGATGTTATCTGTTTTAATTTGCTGGCACTCCCCCTTTGAACCACGTCTCCACAAAAAAAACACGTGTCCCAACCTGACTGAAACTCTGAATTTTTAACCCGAGTCTGTATTTTAATGAATAACTTATGGGTAAAAATAAGTCAAAATAATTCTAAAATAATTTTAAAATTTCCAAAATATTCAGAAGTTAATAAAATGTAAATCTCGAAATTTTCAAAATATTTTTGGATTGCGCGACAAACTCACATTTCCAATTTAACGAACCGAGCTGCACTTAAAACAAATTCAGAAAATCACGAAAATAGTCTTAAAATGTCACAAATATCCCGAAGTTTATAAAAACATGAATTTTGTAATTTTAAAATAATTTTCGAAACACAAATCATACCCGTTTTTATCAATTAAACGAATCGACGCGTGGGTGAAACTAACTCCAAAAATTTCCAAAATAATTTTAAAATTCTCAGAATATTCCCAACTTCAATAAATATGAATTTCATAATTTTTGAAGAATTCTGGAATTAAGTACGAATTTTACCAATAAATGCAATCAGAAAATCGTACAGGGCCAAATAATTGATGAAATATTGATTTCTAGATTTTATCAAATCCCAAAAATAAATATTGAGATTATAAAACCATAAGAACAATTTTAGAGATATTTCAAATATTTATGCAAATAAATTTGCACTAAATTCACTTTTAAAAGTGAAAACGATTCAATACAACTCAATAGTTAATTATGTAAATAACCCGGTACACCCTAATTCACACAGAGACCAACACATAGCGATCGAAACCAATACATATATTTCATTTAACTATTTATTTAATAATTACACTTTTGAATAATATAAAAGTATACGAGTCGTTATAATTTTAACCCCGAATCTTCTTTGAAAAATTGTTTTGATCGAATATCTTACGTGTTATGTGTTACGTGCTAACTGATTGATGTGTTATATGCCTATGTGATTATGGTTTGACTGTTTTAGTCATAACTTTCAATCCATAAATCAGATTTGGGTGTAACGAAGGGTAGAAAAAGATTATGACGTCTATGTGATGATTAGAATAATATGAGTTTGAATATTGATAGATAATTGTGATTCATAGCAGAGTAAACGAGGTATAAAAAGAAAGCCAGTGATTAGTAAATAGAACTGAAGCGTAGAAAGAGAAGGCGAGCGATTGATAAATAGAAGCAAGGCATAGAAAGAGAAGAAAAGTGGTTGATGAGTAAAACTGTTAGATGAATACAAGTAAAGTGGATATCAACTGTGATAAGGCAAGTACTTCTGAACTTTTCTTGTAGATATATTGCAAATATTTTCAAACTATCTCATAACATGTTGCTATTATTCGAAATAACTCTTGTTTTATATTGCAAGCGCTTTGAACTATTCAACCTTGAACCCTGATTCTGATTGATCTTGAGCCATAAGCCTTATTCTTCGTAAACCATTGATTATTGAATTCTCAGATATGAGCCAGACACATACGATACTACTCCACAAATACATATCTACCACATACTGAATTCTGATATTGAATTGCTTGACATACCAACCCTTATTCCTTGTTTAACAGAAGATCAATCCCTGTAACCCTTGAAACCTTGGTCTTCTAATTTCTGATTCTTTCTTTGATTGAAAGCCAATCTTTTTGAATTTCTTGTTATACCTTCATGGTATTGTGAATCACCCTATGCTTCAAGATAAATGTTGTTTATGTTTCGGCTTATTGAAATACATTGGTTATCATATTGAATTATTTTAGAATTGGATGGTTTTATAAATATGGACCAGATTCGTGGTCGGACCAGATTTGTGGTCATAATAGGTCAATGTGTGCCTTGGATCTAGTATATAGAGCAAATCTGGGAGCCTTGCTCGCGGTTAGTGCATGACTGATCAGCAGCCTAACCTTGATTTTTTTAAAAAGAAAAAGAAAAGTGAATATCCAATTCTAATCATTGTTTATTCAGAAACTTGATTCTTCTGAATCATTTAAATTGATTATTGTTTAACCTCAGTTATTGCTATTATGACTTGTTGAGCTAGTTAGCTCACTCTTGCAAACCTTTATATGTTTTCAACAGTTGAAAAAGAAATTGTTGGTAACGAGGATTCCTAGTCCAGTGTGCGAGCTAGGATTTTAAGTTAAGTTGGATCGAGCTAGCAAGAGCTTTATATTGTAAATGAGTTATGCAAGATTGTAAGAATGATATTATTATCAGTTGTAAGTTGAACTAGTTGGGTTTTGGTATGATGTAATAAAAGATAAGGTTGTGGTTTGTTTTCATACTTGAACCTGTTGCAATTCGTGGTTGTGTAAAGAAGGGTCAACGCGTATAATATTTTATATACAGGTTTATATATTGTGTGTGTGTGTTGTGAGCCCCAAACTTCTGACCCGGGTTTGGAGGGCGTTACATGCTGCGACCTCTGAAAGTTACTCATGAACTGAGCTGATTTACTAGATATATCACATTGCTCTGTCTCATACGCACCAGCACAAAGCTCACAGATACTAGTGATCTGATTAACTCCATAATTAGCCAAAGAATCCACCTTCATCGTCAAAGCCTTAAGTTGAGAAACTATAGTAGTAGCTTCATCCACCTCTAAAATTCCTGCTACTTTGCCTTGATTTAGTCTTTTAGAACGGTTCTGGTATTCATTAGGAACCATCAGTTCAATTAACTTATAAGCTTCATCGTAGCTCTTGGCCCATTATTGAGTGGCATTTATGACACTTTATAATGCTCTAATAAACTTTGAATTGATGTATTTATACTCAACTTGTTAAGTGTTTTAACGTGTTTTCTAGTATTTTAGCATTTCAGGCATTAATCTGTGAATCAGGTGAATTAGCATTATTTTGGTGCTAATTTGGTGTCAAGGTGGTGTTGGAATAAAAGCTCGTAAAAAGCCGGCTTGAAGCAACAAGGAAAAAGATGAAATCTGAGTTTTTCCCAGAAGGATGGCGCGCCCGCGCTGTGATAGCGCGCGCCCGCGCCAGGATTCCAGAAAGGCACCGCGCCCGTGCTGTGTTATCGCGTGGCCGCGCCCGTGCGGAAATTAAAGAATCCTGATTATATTTCGATTCTAAGTGGGGAGACTTCCAGATTTAAAAGGGCTGCTATATATATTGAAATAAGGTCGTTTTTAATAAGTTATCAAGTAGGAGACATACCAGAGTACAAGGAGAGCCGTAAGAAGATTCAACGAAGGCGAAGAAGATCTTGTTTTTACTTCTGAAACTTTGTTTTAAGTTGTATTTGGATGCTAGTTTTCTTACTTGTGAACCTTACTCTTGTTTTGTACTTGGTTTTATTTATTCGTTATAAAGACTGTGCTTGTTATACCATGCTTTCATCGGAACCCACGTTGATGATGAGTCCGATTATGGGCTAATTGTTATCATGGGGTTCTAGAGGATTTATTAATGGATTTCTTTAGTTAAATTATTTGGATACCTTAGTATGTGGTGATCGTATGATAACCTAGTATTGGTGGTGCATATTTGTCTTATGAGCGTCACGAACTTATAAGATAGTGTGTTAATTCTTAATGAAGCGACAGTGAATTTAAGGATTTAGAACTTGCCATGCTAGCATAGGTTCATGTATTGTTGTGCATGATTCGTAGGTACTTTTATCCATCTTACTTGTCCTGTGTAATCAAGATAGAAAACTTGTGCTTAAACCATTATGTTGTCAAATTCTATAGACATATAGGGTCTCAATATAATTGGTGTCTATTCAGCTTCTATCTCTTTTGTGGATGTCTGGTAGTATGGTACTCGTGCAAAGAAAGTTGGCGTTTATGTTAGGCATAAAACACGCGCTAATAATTCATGCAAGTATACGCGTTCGTAAGTAATATAGAATGATTTCTAGTTCATTCCCACAGAGACTCAGACTAATTATATTTAATTAATACTCACTCACCAATGTATGATTACTTCTCAATGTCAAGACAATAACACTTAAGGTTGATTAACTAATTATTAACTACAATTAACTACGAGAATAAAACACATAATTATTACTTGAATTAACAATATTAAACACACATGAGATCATAACTTCATTACTACTTTATTCAATAGTCATCATTATTACCCTTAGCATGTAACGGTGATGATATTAATTAAACAACACGAAACTGATAAAAGCCAACTTTCGTTGTACTAGTACCATTCTACCAAACATCCACAATTAAGATAGAAGTTGAATAGGCATCAATTATGTTGAGACCCTATATGTCTACAGAATTTGAGAACATAATGATTTAAGCGCAAGTTATTCATTATGATTATACAGGGCAAGTAAAACGGTTAGAGTTACCCACTAATCATGCACACAATACATGAACCTATTGTTGGATCTATCGAATCTTGGCCCTGCGTTTTATGATATTAATTAAAAGAGTACGAATAGAACATTAATCTTAATCGCTACAGCGTAAGCGATTCAAATCCACATCTTCTACTGTATTCCCTGATTCTCATTGGACGAAGTGTGGACTTCGATCTCCCAAGGTGTACCTCTCCCAAAGCTCCGAAATTCCAAAACCCTAGCTGGCTCCTTCCGAAAAATGGCTACCTCTCTCAAACCCTAGGATGTAATTTCGTTTTTTGTGTGTTAACCCTAGCTTTAGGAGAATGAGAATATTTATAGGCTACAATAGGGATCATGGACCATTAGGTCAGGCCTTCTAATGACATTCCGGGCCAAGCCCAATGTCATTAAATATTAATTCAATCCACTAAAGAATTAACATTTACACTACCTTTCCTAATTCCGTAAATTAATTATTTAATTCGGCTCCCATATTAATTGCTTAAAAATTCCCCATGTTTAAGATATCGCATGTCCATTAATTGAATTAATTTCTGACAATTAATTTAATCAATATCTTTTATCCTTGATCATCCACTCAACCTTATAATTATACAAGAACAAATATGCCTGCAGGACTAAAGCATAATTATCTTTATGAGCTTTCAAGAGGACATCATCACCCGAATATATTTTTCGGACACGGTTTCCTTTTATAGTTAATATCCCACTCTGTATATAATGTCATTGCCCAATACATAAATTTTGTAATTTAAAATAAATTACTTAATGTATGAATCAAGGCATGTGCATTAAATACAAGTGTCAATTACTACATCTGGATTAAGAACCTAAGCAATAATAATATCGTAGAATCTTAGTTCTTCTTTATTGTCAGAATAAAAGAAACAATTATTCTACTATTTTGATCCCGTTCAATATACACAAAGTATACAAGTATTATTCAATAGTCAAGATAAACTATTTCTAAATAATACTTCATCCGTTCCAGTGGTTTGTCTAATACCACTTAGACTGTGAACCTTTATTATATTATATAAGGAGTTTGACAATCTAATCTTCTGCTATTCCATTTGATATTAGATTGTCTACAATATATAATATACAGACTATGTGAAAACATGCATTCAAGATTCTCAAATAATTTATTATTAAAGTATATACTTCAAACGAATATTTCAGTATAAACCCTAACACCTATGCTAGCATTGCAAGTTCTAAATCTCAAGATTCACTGTCGCTTCACAAGAGATTAACAGGCTATCTTATATGTTCGCGGTGCATATAAGAAGAATAAGCACAACCTATACTAGATATCATACAATCATCACATACTAAGGTATTAAACAACTAACTAAGGAAATCCATAGTAAATCCACTACGACCCCATGATCACGATTATCCCATGATAGAACTTATCGTCACCATGGGTTCATATGAAAACATGATAATAACACGAAAATATAAACTAACTAACTATTTATTAAAACCAGAGTACGTCACAAGAGTATTAAGGTTCAAAGTAAAGCTTCCTCTTTTTCATTACGGTGTGCTAAAACGGTCTTCTTTTCTTCTTTCCTTGCTCCTTGCTTGATGAATACTTCGTGTTGTGAAACGTCTCTGAAGATTACTTATATAGAAGTCCACAAGAATCAGCTGTCTCAGAAGTCCAGTAGAACACGACTTAATAAAAATCTGAATTAAATTTCCCGACTCCGGGCGGCCGCCTTAGCTTCCTAGGCGGACGCCTGGCAGGCTTCTGGAAAAAATATTTTACTGCTCCTGATTTTGCTGAATTCTTCACACATTCCCCCGAGACCGATCCCAAGTACTTCCCTAGGCTTACTTTGATGAAATCTCCCTGAATACGCAAGTTACACCCTGAAATGCAAAAACACTCGAAAGCGCATCAAATACACAAAATACTTGATTTCAAGACATCAATTCAAGCCATTATAAGATGTTCTAAGTGGTATAAAATGCCACTTATCAGTTTATCAGTTTCGTGTAATCTGATTAGTGTCATCACAATTGCATGCTAAGGTTAACAACAATAAGGCTATTGAATGAAGTATTTAATGAAGTTAGAATCCCATGTTTGTCATATATATTAATTCAGTCAATCTTAATTTTGTAGTTATAATAGTTAGCGTAATTCTTAGTTATAAATAACCTCAATTTGTTATCGTCTTAGCATTGAATAATAACCATAAATTATTGCTTAAGTACGTGAATTAATTAGTTAATCGATACAGTCTCTGTGGGAACGAACTAGAAAAGATTCTATACTACTTGCGAACTCGTATACTTGCATGTAATATGAGCGCGTGTTTAGCGACTAACAAGTTTTTGGCGCCGCTGTCGGGGACTGCAGTGTTAATTTATAGTTTATGTGTTTCCATCAGTGGTCGTTAAAGTTTATTGACTCGGACATTGTTACTTAATTGTTCCTTGTTTTATTTCAGGTACTCTAGCGAGGGTGTATGCATACGCGTTCGCGTACTCGTAAGAGAACACTGGATAAAGCCGAGGAAGAACTTGTGGTAGTTCGTAAGGAAGTTTTTGAGGAAGAAAAGAAGGTAGAAGAAGAAGAAGAGAAAGTTGAAGAACCATCTTTAGTAGAGATGGGTGATCAAGCGGAAAATCCGAAGGCTTTGATGGACTATTCTCAGCCTGAGATTAATGACATTCAGTCAAGCATCATCAGACCAGCCATCAGGGCTAACACTTTTGAGATCAAGTCAAGCACGATTCAGATGATACAGAACTCAGTTCAGTTTGGGGATTCTCCTGCTGAAGATCCCAACATGCACATCATGGATTTCATCGAGATCTGTGACACCTTCAAGTTTAATGATGTGACTGAAGATGCTATCAAGCTAGGCCTCTTCCCATTCTCTCTAAGAGACAAAGCTAAGTACTGGTTACACTCTCTACCAGCAGGGTCTATCACCACTTGGGAAGATCTTGCTCAAAAGGTTCTCACTAAATTCTTCCCTATGGCGAAGAATGCTGCAATCGGGAATGCTCTTACTCAGTTTGCTCAGCAAACTGGAGAATCTCTTTGTGAGGTTTGGGATTGATATAAGGAGATGCTAAGGAAGTGCCCACAATATGGCATGCCTGATTGGATGATTATCAACTATTTCTACAATGGATTGGGTGCTACTTCTAGACCCATGCTTGATGCAGCATCAGGATGAGCCTTGTAGGCTAAGAGCTACGATGAAGCTTATGAACTTATTGAACTAATGGCTGCTAATGAGTACCAGAATCCATCCCAGAGGCTGAATCAGGGAAAAGTCGCAGAAATTCTGGAGTTGGACGCAGCAACTGCTATCGCTGCCCAACTTAAGGCTTTGACGATGAAGATGGACACTTTGGCTAATTATGAAGATAATCAAATCTCTAGTATCTGTGAGCTTTGTGTTGGTGCCCACGAGACTGAACAGTGTGCAATTTCTAGTGAATCAGCTCAGTTCGTGAGCAACTTCCAGTGATCGCAGCAACCAGTGCCAGCCACCTATCATCCTAACAACCGCAATCATCCTAATTTCAGTTGGAGCAACACTTAAAATGCGGTTTAACAGCCTTATCAATAGTATCCAGCTAAGCTGTACAACCCTCCTGGTTTTCAGCAACCGCGGCATGCACCAAGACAACAACTCCAGCTACAACAAGCCAATGAAAAACCTGAATTAAAGAAGTTGAAGCTTATGTGCAAGAGTCAAGTTGTTTCTATAAAGACCTTGGAAAATCAAATTGGGAAAATTGCCAATGCCTTGCTAAATCTTCAGCCTGGTACACTACCTAGTGACATTAAGTACCAGGAAAGAGGGAAGCTAAGGAGCAGGTAAAGGCAATCACTTTAAGGTCTGGAAAAGTTGCGAATCCCGAACAAACTCAAGTGTTGACTAAAGAAGCTGAGGCTGAGAAAGAAGTAGAGCATCATGAAGTAGAAGTGGAACCAAGGAAGACTACTATTGAGCACACTCCTCTTGAGGGTAATTTAGGGGAGAAGCAGATCTATGATACACCGCCTTTTCCCAATTGGCTGTAGAAGAAAAAGCTGGACAAGCAATTTGAGAAGTTTCTAGAGGTGTTCAAGAAAATTCATATCAACATACATTTCACTGAGGCTCTTGAGTAGATGCCTAGTTATGCAAAGTTTATGAAAGGTATTCTCTCTCGAAAGGTGAAGCTAGATGATTTAGAGACAGTCACTCTCACGGAGGAATGCAGTGTTGTGCTGCAATAGAAGTTTCCTCCGAAGCTTAAGGATCCAGGAAGCTTCACTATTCCGTGTACTATTGGAAAAGTGTCATTTGACAGATGCTTATGTGACTTGGGAGCTAGCATCAATCAAATGCCTTTGTCAATCTTCAAACAGTTGGACTTGCCTGATCCAAAATCGACTTATATGACCTTGTGTTAGGTCTCAATATGTTTGTAGAAGGGGGGTTGAATATAAACAATACCGTTTAATCGAATAAAATGCGGAATAAAAAAGTGAAACAAAATTCAAGTTAAATAAAATTATTATTAAACTTGAAAGGTGTTACAACAATAGTATCGTTTACAAGGGATTAATCTCAAATCAATTATCACAAATCTAGAATAAATTCGACATGAACTTTTTCTATTTTTGCAATAAAAAGATCAAATGCTAAAAGCGATTTGAGATTAAGTTCTAGGGATTTCGATCCACTAGATAGTTACACAAGAACAAGAAAAGTATTTCTAGTGGATTGGATTTAACAATAAATACTAGAAATAAATGATCTGTGAATTTGCAATAAATTCTCTGCAGGTTTCTTTTGTTCTGTGTTCTGCTGAATGATATTCAATACTCTTCTGTCTGTTGAAAAATGATCTGCTTTACTTTATATTGACTTCTGTGATTTTAATTGGCAAGACAATCCATTTAGCTCAGCATGACAATCCTTTGAACTGGTAAGACTTTCGGTAGGACTATCAATTGAACTGATAGGACTTTCGGCAAGATAATCTAAATGAACTGGCAAGACAATCAAATGAACTGGCATGACTTTCGGTATGACTATTGATTGTCATACCGATTGTCTTGCTAATACAAAAGAAAGTCTTGCTGAATTAATATAGAATATTAATTCAAAATCAATTCTGAAAATACATAATATTAATTCAGAATTAATTAATCAATTAATTCAATTAATCAATAAATTAATCTTTGAAGATATAATTTATTTTTTTAATTAAATTATACGACTTAGTTAATTAATAGAGAATTAATACTACTCTTGAGCAGCAACCATTCTTCTGAAAATCACTGTCAATTATGAATCAATTCCACCACTTCAATGTTGACACTCGATGTACTGTCTGGTTCATGAGTGACTAACTTCCGTGACGTTTCTTCATGCCTTGACCTTGATACTCTTGATTTTCTTCAGACTAAATCCTTGTAATTAATTGATACCCTGACGAGATCTCTGTTACTTGATTAAATCCACAATCTTGATTTATATCACTGAGGCTTGATCAATTTCTTGAGCTTCTTCCAGTGAATTAAGTCATCAAGTCTGTAGAAGAACAATGTTACTCAATCCTTTGACATATGTTACTCTGAGAGATCTCTCTGACGATAGAACCACTATTTACTTGTTACATCCTTATTTGAGTTGAGTTAAATCCTCGAATAAACAAATAGGCTATGACATATGCCTTTCAATCTCCCCCTATTTGTTTGTTAGACAATAACAACAAATACCTAAAGGATAACTCAACTAACAAATAAGAAAAAGATATAAACAGTAATGCAAAGTAAATAGCAGAAAAGTTCTGGATTATATTTAACATTTTCCAGATTCCAAACAAAATTTACAAGTGAATACAAGATAGATGTTCCTCTAGCCTGAACATGTAACTACATTAGTCTATCTTGATTCATAAAGCTATAATCATATTACATTGAGTTTTGAGCTAATTGAATTCAATTCTCTTCTCTTCCGACTTCACCTTCTTCCAACTCATCACCTTCTTCCAAATCTTGAAGCAACTCCTTGTCAAAGACACGATCCTTTTCTAAAGTGAAGATGTCAGGCCTGACTGGTTGAACTCCAACTATCTTTAGCTTATTCTTGAGTTGATTGCACCTTTTAATATTCTTTTCATAATAAGCTTGAATCAAATCAGCTGCTTGAGTTTTCAACATGGATGAATATCCAGCAGTTCTTAGGTGATGTTCCATCCAGACCAGATGCTTAGCTGAGTAGTCTTTAAGAGATTGTGAATCGAGCTGGCAGATTTGAAGACAGTCAGACTTAAAGAATCTTACCTGATGAGGATTGTTGACCACTTGAGGACTAGCCCTGCTGGCAAACTCTTTGAGCCTTTTTCTAAGAACTTCATTCAATTCTGAGCTTCTTTTGACTTTGTTGAGAAGAACCCAAATCTCTGAAAAAGAACGATTCTCAAACAGATGAAGTGACACCTTGAAAGATCCTTCGCTCTGATAATATACAAATATGCTCATCTCATTTAGTGATCTGTCAAAGGCAGCTGTGATCCTTGAGACTTCAGTCTTTATAGCATTCATGTACATGTCATTGTTTGGATTAGAGATCTCCAGCTTGTCCAGAAGAAGTAGAAACTGTCTATCATTGTTTGTGCTTAGCTGAGGCATATCAAGTACTCTCCTAGCTTCATCCCATTTTTCACCAATCTTCAGTCTGACATCTCTTCTCCTTTCTTGAGCCTTAATGTCATGAAGACGTTGCTTTTGAAGAGTTTCTGTTCTTTGTATGTCTTTCCTCATGTCAATGATCTGGGATACCTTTTTGAGTTCAGCTTCTTTTCTTTTCATCTCTGACTGCTGCTGCTGAAACTCTTTCTCAAACAGAGGATCCACTGGAGCTTCCTCTTCCCATTCTCCAAAATCACTTTCCTCCTCAGCTTCAAAGAAACCATCTTTATCTTCCAAGACTGGTTCAGTGGGAACATCACAAATATCAAAGTCATCCTGTTCTCCACTATAGTAGATATCATCAGGCTTCCCCGTGCCTCCAGCAGACGAATCTTTTTATTTTCCCTTTTCACTTCTCCCTTTCTTCTCCCCCTTAGTTGAGGAATCCTCTACAGATTTTCCCTTAGATCCTCCATGACCTCCATCACCTCCCGAGCCTGAGCCTCCACCAGATGGCCCTTCAAAGAAAGTCCTTTGTTCTTTATTGGGACAGTGAGAATTTTTTATCATGAAGTACAAGTGCTTCATCCCTTCATTCAGATGTTCCATGCCCGTCTCTATCTTCAGAAATCTGGAAGAATCTAGTGAATGATTCATTTCAACCAATTCTTCAAGAGAAGTCATTCTTGTATGTAGAGAGCAGAAGTTTGAAATGTCGTCAGCTGATAACGTTGGAGATGCCTGGATTGAGTTAAGCTTTGGTACAACAGATGTCTTCAAATCTGATATTTCAGTCCTGATGAGAGCCAGCTGATTATTGACAGAGGTGGAAGACGAAGACCGTTTAACCACTTGTGCTTTGAATGATTTAGCTTCAGCCTGAATTTTTGCAAGTTGTTCCTTGAGATCAGCAATTTAAGTTAACAGATTTTCAGTGTTTGTGTCTGTGTGTGCACTCACCTGAATATCTCTCCTGTTTAATTCACTCAACTCACGTGCATGTGTATCTCTCAATATAATTGCTCGTGAGGAGTCTTCCTGATGCTGATGTTCTGTACCTGCATTTAAAATCACCCTAGCCTCTTCAAGAGAGGTCAGTGGTGGTGCAATGGGAATTCGCGAGTCCCGATCCTCAGTCAAACCTATCATTTCATGTGAAATAGATGTCTGAATTGCTTCAGGGATAGATTGACCGAGTTGCCCTCCACTTTCTCCAGATAAATCTGCGAGTGGAGAATCCCGTGAGGGAGCCAGAGGTGTTGGATCTGGGAGGGGAGAAAATGACTCTATTAACGGTGGCTGAGAGTCAGATTTTCCCTCAGAAGCATGTGACTGCTCTTCTGCCGTAACTATGGCAGGCACTGTAACCGACTCAATGTGCACTCCTCGCTCCGTGTCCTGAGTATCATCTACTGGTATGTATGCTTCCATTGTGAGTAATGGAATTGTGCTTGACTCAGTACAGGATGCCATGGCCCTATGGCGAATTTCAATAGATTCATCCTGTTGAGAGAATATTTCTAGTAACTGTTCAGTGGCCATTTCAAAGTCTATGTCCTGTTGGGAGGACAAGGATGGGCTTTCAGATGCCTCAGTAAATGTTCTCCTTTTCTTGGGTGGAGGCAGAGCTGAGGGTTCATTCACATCCACTAACAAACTACTTCCTACTAACCTTCTAGGCAACATTTTAGACAGTGGGGGAGAGGTTGAGATAGGTTGTGACTCTGTGTTTGGCTCTATGACCTGGGATTGAAGCTGTGGTTCTATAACTTTATGGTCAGTCCTATCAACCACTGGGGGTCTTTCAACAGAAGTAGAAATAGGTTGAGTTTGAGGAATTATTACCTGTAGAGGAAGAGCATATGATGTTTGAGCCTGGGTGGTTTGAACCACTGGAGGTTGAGTTTGTTGTTCATGACCGGGAAGATTGAAGATAGGTAAAGGAATATAAGTGGCCATGAAAGCAGATACAAGTACTGGAACTTGCATGAATTTGAAAGTTGTGTCTTGGCGGGTGTAAATCTTTTTGCTTACTGGAGGGGGTTCGGTTACTGGGGAGTTAGCAAAAAGGGCTTTATGCTCAGGTGAGAGAATATGTTCTGCTATGAGCATGAGAAAACGAGCATAGTAGCACGAGACCCTACGATTTGTAGAATGATCACGTAAAGCAGTAGTGAGACGTCTCAACAGAATGGGTAAAAGTAGTTTGCCAAAATTGATCCTTTGATTGAAAACAACCGCAAGACCAATATACTGCAGAGTGGAAGTGATGTTGTGAAAGTTGGATTTAGTGTAGTTGGCAAACACTTTAGAAAGAGTATCGAAGAAAATGTCCCATTCAGAAACCAAATTGGATTTAGACAACTTGGTTAAATTAATCACCCCCTGATAGTGAATACCAAGGAAAAAGTTTGAAATATCATTTTCAGAGGGCAAATTACAGAAATTGTCTATAGGAAAATTTAATGATCGATTGACGACTGTTTCATCAACCACATACTGTGTGTTTGCCACGGTGAATGAAAAAGATTTAAAATCATCGGCCACAGTAGAGGTTGTGCAAATCAGTCTGAGCAGATCAACATTTAAAATCACATTTGATTTAATAGCAGAGCTAACAATCGAATGGTCATTTAAAAATCTAATCCACGGCTTAAATTTTTCTACATCACATTTATCTGGATTAAAATAACCAACAAGATTATGTCCGACAATTTGGAAATTGAGAGCTATTAAAAAAAATTAATAAAACACACACTTTCAGAATTTTAAGAATTAAATTAAGAAAATTCGAATTAATTAAATTAATTTAATAATTCGAATTAAATAAATTATATTCGAAAAATTTAGAAAGAAATGTATCTCGTTAAAGTTCTTAACTCACGATAATAGATCTGAAAAACGCACAAGACACCAAACAAAATTAAAATAAAAATACCCAAAATCAAACAAACACAAACTGTTTTTTTTTACAAAAAAAAAACGACAGCACTTGTGTATGTATATACGTGTATGTATATATCACAGGAGTGATGATTTTGTATGCTGAGTAAAAACTCGAGCAAGGAAGACAAAAGAGGCAGTTTTGATCTGTTCGAATATAGAGAGAGAGAGAGAGAAAAAAAAATGAGAGAAAAAAACTGATGGAATTTTGCACAAAAAAAAACTGAACTGAATGAATTACCAAGACAAAGAGACACTAAATAGGCAACTGGTATGACAATTGGGGATAGTCTTACCGATTGTCATACGGATAGTCATACCAGTACAAAATAAAACAAAAAATATTAAAATAATATAACTGGTATGACAATCTGATAGTCATACCTATTGTCATACCAGTACAAAATAAAACAAATAAAAACAAAAAAATATCTGATATTAATTTTATTACTGGCATGACAATCAATAGTCATACCGATTGTCTTGCCAGTTATAAAATTAAACTGAATTAAAAATAAATAATTATATGTACTGGAATGACTTTCAGCAAGACAATTTCAATTGTCTTGCCGATTGTCATTCAAGTATAAACTAAATTAAGTATTTATATAAATATACTGAAATGACTTTCAGCAAGACAATTTCAATTGTCTTGCCGATTGTCATTTCAAGTATAAACTTAACACACACAAACAAATATATATTTTATAAACCAAATATTAACAGTTTTTAACAAAAACAAATACAAACAGTTTTTTTAAAAAAAACAGAACACATATATATATATATAAAAATTACAGAAAACTATAATAAATACTAATATAGATATGGCAGAAAATATTTACACAATTAAAATATTTCAGAGATAATTATATTTTCAGTCCAAAAATAGATTTCTTTTGAATTTTAGCAAATAAAATTCATAGAAAAATATTTTTTAGAGAAAATAAAATATTCTGAGACATTAAAATAAACAAGTTGAGTAAATAAATAAGATAGGATAATAAAAAAATTACATAGAAATAAGCAAGAAATTTTGGAAAATGATAAAATAAATTTGCAAATGAATTTTTTATTTATGAAAAATTCATTTGTAAATTCACTCAAGAACAGATTTCAGATATTCACAAGTTTAATCACTAAAGCTATTCAACATACCCAATTTACCAACTAATTTGGTAAATATGGATTCATCAAAAGGTTTAGTGAAAATATCTGCTATTTATTCTTTTGTTGGAACAAAAAATAGTTCAACAGTACCATTCATGACGTGCTCTCTAATAAAATGATACCTGATGTCAATGTGCTTGGTCCTTGTATGCTGCACAGGATTGTTGGTGATGGCTATTGCACTTGTATTGTCACATAGGATAGGTATTTTGTTCAATACAGAGCCATAGTCCCGTAGTTGATTCCTAATCCACAAGATCTGAGCACAGCAGCTTCCAGCAGCAATATATTCAGCCTCGGCCGTTGAATTTGAAACTGTTTGATGTTTCTTGCTATACCATGAGACTAGTCTGCTACCTAGGAATTGACAACTCCCTGAGGTGCTTTTTCTATCAACAACACTTCCTGCGTAATCTGAATCTGTATATCCAACAAGGTTAAAACCAGATTCTTTAGGGTATCAAATACCTAGATTTGGTGTTCCCTTAAGATATCTTAAGATTCGTTTAACAACAACGAGATGAATATCTCTAGGATCCGCTTGGAACCTTGCACATAAGCATGTAGCATACATAATATCTGGTCTACTTGCAGTAAGATAGAGTAACGAGCCAATCATACCTCTGTAGCTTGTGACATCTACCTTAATGGAGTTTTCACATGGTCCAAGCTTGACAGCTATAGTTGACGGAGTCCTTGCTGATGCAGAATCCTCTAGATTGTACTTTTTGAGGAGTTCCTTGAGATACTTGGATTGAAAAATAAAAGTTCCATCTAACCTTTGATTTACTTGTAATCCAAGAAAGAACTTCAACTCTCCCATCATGCTCATTTCAAATTTATTGTGCATTAACTTAGCAAATCTCTTACAAAGATTATCATTAGTAGACCCAAATATTATATCATCCACATAGACTTGGACTAATATAGTATCATTCTTATGCTTTTTAGAAAAGAGAGTTTTGTCTATGACACCTCTAATAAAGCTATTTTCAATAAGAAATTCAGAGAGAGTGTCATACCATTTTCTCGGAGACTGTTTGAGTCCATAGATAGCCTTGAAAAGAAAGTGGACAAAATCCAAATGATCTGGATCTTCAAAACCAGGAGGTTGCTCTACATATACCTCTTCATCCAGCTTTCCATTCAGAAAGGCACTCTTGACATCCATTTGATAAACTTTAAAGTTAGAGAATGCTGCAAATACCAGAAATATCCTGATGGCCTCTAGTCTAGCCACTGGAGCATAGGTTTCATCATAATCAATGCCTTCAGCTTGAGAATACCCTTTAGCTACCAGTCTTGCTTTGTTTCTTGTAACCACACCATCTTCATCTAGTTTATTCCTGAATACCCATCTAGTACCAACAGTTTTCTTGTGAGTAGGTCTAGGTACCAGTTTCCAGACTTGTTGATGTTCAAACTGATTGAGTTCATCTTGCATAGCAATCACCCAATCTGGATCAGTCAGTGCTTCCTCAATCTTCTTAGGTTCCATCTCATAAAGAAATCCTGAGAACAGACACTCATTTTGAGTAGCACGTCTAGTTCTGACTCCAACATCTGGATCACCAATAATTAACTCAAAAGGATGAGCTTTATTTCAGACAGTCTATCTTGGAAGATTTGATCTTGATGATTCACCTTGAAATTCATTGGGATGTTGTGTTCTACTAGTTGATCCTTCAGCATCTCCCCCTGAGTTGTTGCCATGTTGACTTGAAGATTCTCCGTCAGTAGAAGTGGTATCTCCATTGTTGCCAAAGTTTCCATCACCATTACCTTGAGTATCATCCTGATTAACAGGTTCTTCACCAGCAACAACCTCAGTTTCTTGACCATGTTCTGACCTTGAATCTGACATATCATCAAACTTCAGTTTCTCAGACGGATCTTCAGTTTGGATACTAGGGAGTTTAGTGTCATCAAATGTAACATTGACACTTTCAGTTACTTTGTGTTGATCAATGATATACACTATGTATGATCTTCTTCCATATCCAACAAAAATACCCTCATATGCCTTTGCCTCGAATTTACCACGACGATCATCTCCATCCTTGAGCACGAAGCATCTGGCACCAAATACATGAAAGTATTTGATAGAAGGTTTTTGTTCATTCAAAATCTCATAAGGAGTTTTCATGAAGTCTTTGTTGATTAGAGCTCGATTCTGAGTATAACATGCAGTATTGACAGTTTCAGCCCAAAAGTACATTGGAAGACCTGATTCACTTAACATCGTTCTTGCAGCTTCAATCAATGTACGATTCTTCCTTTCTACCACTCCATTTTGCTGAGGGGTTCTAGGAGCTGAAAATTGTCTGGTAATCCCTTTGTCTGTACAGAATCCATTGAGAAGTGAATTCTTGAATTCTGTTCCATTATCTGACCTTATTGCTTTAACAGGGACATTAGAATCTAACTCGATCAACTTGATATGATCAATCACAACTTGTGGTGTTTCATCCTTAGAGTGAAGGAATAAAACCCACGTATACTTGGAATAGTCATCAACTATCACAAGACAGTAACACTTCTTTGACATCGAAAGGACATTAACTGGTCCAAATAAATCCATGTGCAATAATTGCAGAACACCAGTTATGGAAGATGTGTCAGTGCCTCTGTGACTTGCTTTCTTTGACTTTCCTTTCTAGCAAGCCTCACATAGTCCTTCTGGGGAGAATTCCAGCTGAGGCAGACCTCTGACTAATTCTCTTTTGACAAGAGAATTCATTGTTTTGAAATTGACATGAGAAAGTCTCTTGTGTCATAGCCAACTCTCATCTGACGATGCCTTTGCATACAAACAATTGACTTCAGGATTGCTTCCAGAGTTCATGTCAGCTACGAACAGATTTCCTTTCCGGATTCCCATCAAGGAGGGTTTTTCATTTTTCTTATGCAGAATCTGACACTTCAGCTTGTGGAATAAAACATTGTAGCCGTTTTCACAGAACTGACTAATGTTAAGCAGATTATGTTCAAGTCCTTGCACAACATACACATTTTCAATGATAACATTTCCAGCTAGCAAACAGCCATATCCCTCCGTTAAACCTTTGCTGTTATCTCCAAAGGTAACCACTGGGCCAGCTTTCTCAACCACATTTGATAACAGGGCTCTATCTCCGGTCATATGTCTTGACGATCCGCTGTCAAGAATCCACACTACCGGTTGTACCTGTTTAATGCCCTACAATACAAATAGATTAGACCTTCTTCGGAACCCAAGCTTGGCTGGGTCTGGCATACTTGTAAAATTGGCCTTTATCAGGCAAAACAACATTCTTAATTTTAATGTTCTCAACTTTCTCAATGACTGGACATTTGACCTTGTGAACAACCTTGACAAATTTCTATTTAGGCTTAGGCACAAATGTCTCCTTTCTAGCTTTAGGAGGACTAGCAGTCTTAGACCTATCATGCTTTCTATTATTCACATGCTGACGAGGAGTAGTCTTATCATTAGAAACATGCTTACCATTAAAATAAGCATACATCAAATTAAAAGCACAAGACATACAATCAGGAACACCACATGCTTTATGAGAGGGATTAACAATAGGCAACTTATGCATGGTAGACATGGCATTTGTGTTATCCAACTCATGTGTGTCTGAGTTAGTCTCAGTTGCTTTCATAACTTTGACTGGAACCTTTGACACACTTGACTTGGAGACAGCTTTCTCATCAGCATGATCTTCAACACGGATTTCTTCTTGAATAATAAATGAGGTATCATCAAATGGTTCAGCAATTGATTCTTTATAGAGGGGTTCATCAACACCCTTAAGCACATATGGTACTTTCCTGCCTTTAGCACGGACATGAGGAGGGGAGTTTATGCCTAATTTTCCAATAGCAACATTATAATCATAACCTATTCCAGATGTTTGATTAACAGCTTGCTTATTGTAAAACTCTTTGGACTTTGAACAAGAATTAAAGTAAGCTTTAACCTTAGCCTCAAGACCGGTGATCTTGTCTTTGAGAATAGTTTCGAGTTGTCTATAACAGTCAACTCTATTCTCTAGAAAAGATACTTGTTCTTTTAATTTATCTTGATTAATGTGCACAAGTCTTAATTCATTGACCTCTTTCTCAAGGTCTTTAATTTGTTGATTTAACAATTCATTATCACGACGAGCATAATCTAAGGAACCTCTTAGATGATAAACTAATTCAGCATCAGTAAATTTTACCTCTTTTCTTGACAATGAGGTGTTTGCATCACTAGCCATGAGAGCAAGATTCCCAACTTCTTCATCTTCACTGTCAGTATCATCCCAGCTTCTTCCCTTTGCCAGGTAAGCCCTTTCAGATTTACTCTTCTGATTAGAATCGTAAGAGTTCTTCCTAACTTGTTTTGGCTTCCTGCATTATGTGGCAAAGTGTCCCAACTCATTGCAGTTGAAGCATCGAATGGTGTTTCGATCAACCATCCATGTTTTGTACCCACCACTGCTGGTGTTAGAGGATGAAGATCCACCTTTCTGGAATCTGTTGTAGTTGGACTTGTACTTGAACTTGGGATTCCTTTTGAATCTGACATTTGAGAATCTCTTGACAATCAGGGCCATTGACTCATCCTCCAATTGCTCCAGTTCTTCTAAGGAATAAAAATCATCTCCTGATTGATTTGTAGTAGGAGGATCAAATTCTGGTACTATCACATTTTCTTCAACCTTGGAAGACTGTACCATTCTTTCTGACTGTTGAGATTGTTGTTGATATTGTGGTTGTTGTTGTTGTTCATCAGCTACTAGAGCAGTAGATGTGCTGACCACTCTTCATTTCCCGTAAACTTCCTTCTGCTGAATCTGCTCCAACTCATAAATCTTTAACACACCATAGAGCCTTTCCAAAGAAATCTCACTCAGATCTCTTGCTTCTCTTATGGCAGTGATTCTATGTTCAAGATGAGTTGGCAGTGTTAAAAGGAACTTTTTGTTGACCTCCCTGATGGAAGAGTATTTACCATTAATGTTCAGGTTGTTGATCAATGCATTGTACCTCTCAAAGACTTCAGTGATTCCTTCTCCTGGATTGGATTTAAAGTATTCATACTCAGAGGTTAGGATTTCTAACTTGTTCTCCCTAACTTCCTCTGTGCCTTCATTAATAACCTCAATAGTTTCCCAGATATGTTTGGAATCTTTACAGTTCATCACATGTCTATTCTGAAAGGAATATGTCCTAAGTCCAATCATGTATAAGGATTTAGGAATAACTTTTATGTAATCTGTTTTGATTTCATTGATATTAATAAAGACTTGTTTTGTTTTTATTACGGGCTCTATCTATTTAAGTGTTTAAATAAGATATACCATAGTTTAGAGTAAAGCTTTTTATGGATTATGATGAGATCATAATAGTGAGACCTAAAAAGATGATAACTCTAAACTTAAATAGTTCCTGGTCATAGGATTACTAATTGGTAATTAATAATCCGTAAAGATCGGTACATACTATGTTTGCTTCATTATGAAGGATGTCTGTTCTCATAGACATTTGTGTGGTGACACTATAGCTAGTATGTAGGTGCTTATTATGGAATAAGTTCACTGAACATGACTCGCACAGCTGAACAACTGATGGAGTTCACTCACGTGTCAGCAGTTGTTCACATAGTGATAGTTGTACAAGTATCCTTAGACTTGAGGTCATCATAGTCATCTTGTGTACACTGAACTATGCTTTGGTTTAGTTCTTAGTCTCCAGGGACAATTATTAGGGCTCTTCTAGGTATAGGAATTTGTACACGAAGATAGTGTATGATCAATAAAGGATCTACCCCTTCCAGTGAAGGAAGCGAATGTTCAAGGCTGATCCACTTATGCTAGTTCAGGAATCTCTGGCCAGAGTAAATGAAATTAGAAAGGAGTTTCTAATTTGCATAGAACTACGCATAGTAAATGGTAAGCAAGTGATTGAATTAGATAGGCTTGACACGAGATCCATGCCTTGTATTTAATCGGGACATTATAGGGTAGAAGGAGTTTATTGTACGGTAACTATTCACTGACAGGTTCTTGGTATTCTAAGCAGTGAATTCATATTATCCGGATAGTCGCGATATGTTGAGAAGCATCACTCACGATGTAGAATAAATGTGATTAATTAATTAATCATATTTAATAAATTAGAGAATTTATATAAATAATGATAAAATAGTTTTATTATTATTTATTTCTACTACCGGCTTAATATTGAACCTACAGGGTCACACCATAAAAGGAGAATGATTTAATGGTGGAGGAATTAATTAATAATGGCTAATAATTATTTATTTATGAAATAAATAATTAATTGGCAAATTTCATAATTGATTAAATGAGATTTAATTGATTATAAATTAATTAAGAAAAGTTCTTAATATTATTAATTAAGGATTTAATTTTTGGAAATTAAATCAAGAGAGAGAATTATTTCTAAAGTGTTTAGAAAAAGGATTAATAATTAAAAGGTGTTTTAATTATTAATGAGAATAATAATTGGGATAATAATAATATTATTTATGGGAAAATTTCAGCTGAAAATTTTGCCTATAAATACACTATTATAGACCCTATTTTATTCTAACCCCAGAAACCCAAAAGTTTCAGAAAACCAAATTCTCTCCACCTCCTCCTCCCCCTAAAGGTCGTTTTCTTGGTGGATACCGGTGGAGTGCTTCACACTTGAGGAGCAACTGCTAAGGATCTCTGATCGTTGTCTCCGAATTATTTTTAAAGGTAAGATTCGATCCCTTGAATTTTTATTCACGATTTATATGCTTTTATTTGGATTTTGTGTGTGTAAAAGTGTTTTACCATGCCCCGATGCGTTAGAAATCCAACAAAGGTATCAGAGCATAGGTTGTATGCATATAGATCTGTGGTAAAAATTTCAGAATTTTATGTGCTTGTATGAATTAATTATGATTTTTACAAGTTATATTATGGATTAATTTTGTCTGATGAGAAATCGTTTCTCATAATAATTTTGATTGTTGATCTGGGTTCTACAAGTGTTGTAGATCGTCTGGGTATTTTTTTCATAATTTTAGGATGTATAGATTTTTTATTATGAATTTTTGAAGTTTTTAAAATTAAAATTCGTAATTAAATAATCATATATATATATATAAATTGTTAGTAAGTATATATATATATCTGCTGTTGCTTCTGTGTTGAAAGTCATGGCTGTCAGTAAAGGTAGAAAAGAAAAGGTATAGACAAAGAAACAGGTATGTCAGGCGGCGGCACAGGTTTCGAGAAAAAAAAAGGCGGCTGCTGAAAAACAAAAAAAAATAAAAAATAGGGGTATAACGCATTCCGGGAATGCGTTACACACCTGTGGCGCATTCGCGGAATGCGTTACACCCTTTAATGGTTGAAAAGGGGTGTAACGCATCACCGGAATGCGTTACAGGTACTGTAACGCGTTCCTGTAATGCGTTACAACCCTTCTGTTGATTTTAAAATTGATTTTCTGGGAGTTTCGTAACTCCGTTTTAGGCGTGCAATATACCGTTGGATTCATTTTTTCGAGACGGATCTAATGGAGTAATCAATTTTAGTTTATATAAAAGTTTTGAACTTTTTATATTTCCATGAAGTGTTTTAAAGCTGTTTTTGACTGTTTTAATTGCTTTTAAATGCTTCATGTGATACATAGAGATGTATAATGCTTAGACTAATGTGCTAGATGATTTAACATGCATACCTTGATGTTTATTCATGTTGATATATGTGATATATGCTTAGTTTATCATGCGATGATAGATTTAGGTGAACTTAAATGAACATAAGGCGTTTGTTAGACAACCTAGTATAGTGAAATTGTTTCATAACCTTAATAATAATATTATGAATACAATCATGAGATTCTTGTGTTTATGAAACACGTAATTGAATATGAATTTTCGATATGAGAGAAAGGATGATTCTGTCAACAACAGATTTCTATCTGTAAGAAAGGGTTATTAAGTGACGCCTCTTGACAATGCTCCACCCGATCTGGGAATCATCTGATTATTGATTATTGATTTAAAATATTTAATTTAAAAGGAAGAATCTCTTTATAATATGATTATGATTGTAACGTAATATAATCCCTCTAAAATTAAATAATATCAAGTAGTAATTGGCCAATGATACAACGGGCTTGTGTCGGTCATAGCCTTCCAACATGGTAGAAAGTAGTTCTTATTTTTGAATCATTGTCGTTTCGTGCCACAGCCGAGGGCTTTGATTTCGAAATAAGAAATACTTGTCTATTACATAGAGATGTGTACATTGAATAAGAATCTAAAGGTCGTTACGTGCCACAGCCATGGGCCTTTGGGGACTGATTCAATTGTACGGAATGTTGGGTTAGACTTGACTTAGAATATTGAGTTTGTCGTGCCACAGCCGTGACTCAATTATTCAAGAGGCTAAAGTTTAATTAGGGAATAACATTAGATGTAATTGACAAGAGTTGTCTGCCTATTGAACATTACATGGCGTTTCGTGCCACAGCCGGGGTTGTGTAATGGAATGTAGGATCCCTATTCCCACTAGCATTATGAATGCTTAATTTTTCATGTAGGGGGTTGAATAAATTAGGAAAACTAGTGGGAGCCACTTATGAATAAAGACCCGATTCATATAGTGTTTTGAAATAAAATCGAATATTTGCTAAGTGTTGTTATGTGTTTATCATTTACAGATTTACAATATACATTATGTCTTCTGTACTATCACTCAGGAGCATACTGGATGCTCACAAATTGACTGGTCCTAATTATGCTGACTGGCTTCGAAACTTGAGAATTGTTCTCAGGATTGAGAAGCTGGAATACGTGATTGACTCACCTAAGCCTACTGAACCTGCTAGTGATGCACATAATGATGAACATGTTGTGTATCGTAAGTGGTTAGATGATGCAAATGTTGCTCAATGCATCATGCTAGCTTCCATGAACATTGAGCTAGAGAAGCAACATGAGCATATGGATGCTCACACTATCCTCATGCATCTACAAGAGTTGTATGATGTGGCGGGGAGGACAGCTCGATATGAGATATCGAAGGAGCTGTTCAGTTGTAGGATGTCTGAGGGATCATCTGTGAATGACCATGTACTTAAGATGATCAATTTGATTGAACGTCTTGGACAACTTGGTTTTGCCATGGATGGGGAGCTGAGCCAAGACTTGGTCTTGCAATCGCTTCCGAGTTCGTTCTCGCAGTTTGTTGTGAACTTTCACATGAATAAGTTGGATGTCAGCCTGCCTGAACTCCACAACATGTTGAAGACTGCGGAATCGAATTTTCCCCCTAAGAAGAGTTATGTTCTTCAAATTGGTGAAGGTTCCAATCCTAAGAAAAGGAAGAGGAACCCTTCCAAGAAGAAGAAAGTAGGTGGGAAAACGCCGGTTCCACCAAAAGCTGAAGACCCCAAGAGCAAAGTTGTTTGCTTTAACTGTAACAAGGTACAGGCACTGGAAGAGTAACTGCAAGGTTTACCTTGCAGAATTGAAGAAGAAGAAGGGTAGTGAGACTACCGCTTCTGATTCAGGTATGTTCATAATAGAAGTGAATATGTCATTAAATCAAATTTCTACTTGGGTATTAGATACCGCCTGTGGTTCTCAAGTCTGTAATTTGTTGCAGGGACCAAGGAGAAGTAGGACTCTTGAGGAAGAGGAGGTGATTCTACTGATGGGAAATGGAGCAAGAGTTGCTGCTGAAGATGTAGAATCATTTCATTTACATATGCCTACGGGCAAGACTATTGTTTGAAATAATTGTTATTTTGTTCCCTCGATTGTGAGGAATATTATTCCCATGTTAGACTTGGCTGGATTTTCATTTATTATTGAGAATAATGAATGTTCTATTCTTAGAGATAATATTCTTTATGGACGTGGTACTTTAAATAATGGTCTGTTTATATGTGACATAATTTACTTCAGATTGAACAAACTAATAAAAGAAAAGAGATGATGAAAATCTCACTTTATAGTGGCACTGCAGTCTCCATTTAGTGGACATGGAGAGAGGGCTGCAGATTTGCTAGAAATGGTACACACAAATGTATGTGGACCAATGTCTACGCAAGCCATGGGTGGATTTTCATACTTCATTACTTTCATAGATGATAGATCTGGATTCGGATATGTGTTTGATGAAACACAAGTCTGAGGCCTTTGAAAAGTTCAAAGAATATAAGTATGAAGTGAAAAAACAACCAAACATAGTATTATAACTCTTCGATTAGATCGAGGTGGTGAATACTTGAATGGAGAGTTTCTGGATTATCTCAAAGTAAATGGTATAGTCTCCCAGTGGACTCCTCCAGATTAGCATCTGAAAGGAGAAATCGAACTTTGTTAGACATAGTTCGGTCCATGATGAGCTATGCGAATCTTCCAGTATTCCTATGGGGTTATGCATTGGAAACCTTAGCATATTTACTGAATAAGGTGCCTTCCAAATCTGTTCCTCAAACTTCATATGAGATATGGAAAGTAAGGAAACCGAGTCTTAAACACGTTAAGATTTGGGGATGTCCAGCTCATGTCAAGTAAGTTGACCCAGATAAGCTGGAATATCGATCCATAAAATGTAGTTTTGTGGGATATCCTAAAGAGACTTTAGGGTATTACTTTTACACCGATCATCGGGTGTTTCTCTCCAGACATGCTACCTTCTTGGAAAAGGAGTTTATTTTTGAAGGAAACAGTGGGAGCAAAATTGAACTTGATGAAGTTCAAGAAGCACAAACTACTACAGATCGAGTGGAAACACCTGTTCTGACTGAACAACCTTTTGTGGAACAACCCATTCATAGGTCAGGGAGAGTGTCTCGCCAACCTGAGAGGTAATATGGCCTTGTCATTGAGAATGGCAATGAGTTGTCGATCATTAATGATGACGACCCTGTGACCTATAATGAGGCTATGAGTAGTGTTGACTCAGAGAAATGGCATAGTGCCATGAAATCCAGAATGGAATCTATGTATACGGTATACAAAAGATAGATTATAGCAGATGGCCAGGTGGAGACCTTTAAGGCCAGGCTTTTGGGAAAAGGATTCAAACAAAGGCAATGGATTGACTTTGATGAAACCTTTTACCTGTAGCCCTGTTAAAATCAGTTCGGATTTTGCTAGCGAATGCTGCTTATTACGACTATGTGATCTGGAAAATAGCCAGATGGTTTTCTTTCCAAGGGAAATGAAAACCTAGTGTGTAAGCTGCTGCGAACCATATGTGGTTTAAAGCAAGCTTCTTGAAAGATGGAACATTGGTTTTGATGAAACAATCAAAGAGTTTGATTTTATCAAAAAACGTAGATGAACCATGCATCTACAAAAGGGTTAGTGGGAGCGCGGTAACATTTCTTGTATTGTATTGAATTAGAGTTGACACACATAACAATATAGCAGACCCACTCACAAAGCTACTTTATGAAAGTCATTTTGATCGTCATAAAGACAAGATGGGTATTAGATACCAGAGTGATTGGCTTTAGTACAAGTGGGAGATTGAAAGGAATATGTCCTAAGTCCAATCATGTATAAGGATTTAGGAATAACTTTTATGTAATCTGTTTTGATTTCATTGATATTAATAAAGACTTGTTTTGTTTTTATTACGAGCTCTATCTATTTAAGTGTTTAAATAAGATATACCATAGTTTAGAGTAAAGCTTTTTATGAATTATGATGAGATCATAATAGTGAGAC
This sequence comes from Apium graveolens, assembly GCF_009905375.1. Lineage (NCBI taxonomy): Eukaryota > Viridiplantae > Streptophyta > Magnoliopsida > Apiales > Apiaceae > Apium > Apium graveolens. The sequence goes on from NC_133649.1 coordinate 119,880,904, forward strand.
CTAAAAAGATGATAACTCTAAACTTAAATAGTTCCTGGTCATAGGATTACTAATTGGTAATTAATAATCCGCAAAGATCAGTACATACTATGTTTGCTTCATTATGAAGGATGTCTGTTCTCATAGACATTTGTGTGGTGACACTATAGCTAGTATGTAGGTGCTTATTATGGAATAAGTTCACTGAACATGACTCGCACAGCTGAACAACTGATGGAGTTCACTCACGTGTCAGCAGTTGTTCACATAGTGATAGTTGTACAAGTATCCTTAGACTTGAGGTCATCATAGTCATCTTGTGTACACTGAACTATGCTTTGGTTTAGTTCTTAGTCTCCAGGGACAATTATTAGGGCTCTTCTAGGTATAGGAATTTGTACACGAAGATAGTGTATGATCAATAAAGGATCTACCCCTTCCAGTGAAGGAAGCGAATGTTCAAGGCTGATCCACTTATGCTAGTTCAGGAATCTCTGGCCAGAGTAAATGAAATTAGAAAGGAGTTTCTAATTTGCATAGAACTACGCATAGTAAATGGTAAGCAAGTGATTGAATTAGATAGGCTTGACACGAGATCCATGCCTTGTATTTAATCGGGACATTGTAGGGTAGAAGGAGTTTATTGTACGGTAACTATTCACTGACAGGTTCTTGGTATTCTAAGCAGTGAATTCATATTATCCGGATAGTCGCGATATGTTGAGAAGCATCACTCACGATGTAGAATAAATGTGATTAATTAATTAATCATATTTAATAAATTAGAGAATTTATATAAATAATGATAAAATAGTTTTATTATTATTTATTTCTACTACCGGCTTAATATTGAACCTACAGGGTCACACCATAAAAGGAGAATGATTTAATGGTGGAGGAATTAATTAATAATGGCTAATAATTATTTATTTATGAAATAAATAATTAATTGGCAAATTTAATAATTGATTAAATGAGATTTAATTGATTATAAATTAATTAAGAAAAGTTCTTAATATTATTAATTAAGGATTTAATTTTTGGAAATTAAATCAAGAGAGAGAATTATTTCTAAAGTGTTTAGAAAAAGGATTGATAATTAAAAGGTGTTTTAATTATTAATGAGAATAATAATTGGGATAATAATAATATTATTTATGGGAAAATTTCAGCTGAAAATTTTGCCTATAAATACACTATTATAGACCATATTTTATTCTAACCCCAGAAACCCAAAAGTTTCAGAAAACCAAATTCTCTCCACCTCCTCCTCCTCCTAAAAGTCGTTTTCTTGGTGAATACCGGTGGAGTGCTTCACACTTGAGGAGCAACTGCTAAGGATCTCTGATTGTTGTCTCAGAATTATTTTAAAGGTAAGATTCGATCCCTTGAATTTTTATTCACGATTTATATGCTTTTATTTGGATTTTGTGTGTGTAAAGGTGTTTTACCATGCCCCGCTGCGTTAAAAATCCAACATATTCATCAAGGGATCAAGGGAATCTACTAAAATTAATTGAAGGCTAGCATCCAGGGAGGCTTCTTCTTTTTCAGCAGGAGAAAAATCCTCAGGATCTTTCACATAAGTTCTTGCTTTGATAATCACCACATCATTTTCTATTACCTCTGGTTCAATAACCATCGGAATTTTAGGACCCTTCTTTAACACTTCCAGATATTTGGAATTTGCAACTTGTAAAAACAATAGCATCTTCTTCTTCCACATAACATAATTTTCTTTATCGAATAGTGGAATTTTAACGGTTCCAACTTTTTGTGTAGTCATTATGAATTTTTGAGTAAATAAAAATTCAAGGAGTGAAAGAAACACAAAAGTCTAGGATCTTGATTTGTACGTTAATCAGAAGGCTCTGATACCAATTGTTAGGTCTCAATATGTTTGTAGAAGGGGGGTTGAATACAAACAATACCGTTTAATCGAATAAAATACGGAATAAAAAAGTGAAACAAAATTCAAGTTAAATAAAATTATTATTAAACTTGAAAGGTGTTACAACAACGGTATCGTTTACAAGGGATTAATCTCAAATCAATTATCACAAATCTAGAATAAATTCGACATGAACTTTTTCTATTTTTACAATAAAAAGATCAAATGCTAAAAGCGATTTGAGATTAAGTTCTAGGGATTTCGATCCGCTAGATAGTTACACAAGAACAAGAAAAGTATTTCTAGTGGATTGGATTTAACAATAAATACTAGAAATAAATGATCTGTGAATTTGCAATAAATTCTCTGCAGGTTTCTTTTGTTCTGTGTTCTGTGTTCTGCTGAATGATATTCAATACTCTTCTGTCTGTTGAAAAATGATCTGCTTTGCTTTATATTGACTTCTGTGATTTTAATTGGCAAGACAATCCATTTAGCTCAGCATGACAATCCTTTGAACTGGTAAGACTTTCGGTAGGACTATCAATTGAACTGATAGGACTTTCGGCAAGACAGTCTAAATGAACTGGCAAGACAATCAAATGAACTGGCATGACTTTCGGTATGACTATTGATTGTCATACCGATTGTCTTGCTAATACAAAAGAAAGTCTTGCTGAATTAATATAGAATATTAATTCAAAATCAATTCTGAAAATACATAATATTAATTCAGAATTAATTAATCAATTAATTCAATTAATCAATAAATTAATCTTTGAAGATATAATTTATTTTCTTAATTAAATTATACAACTTAATTAATTAATAGAGAATTAATATTACTCTTGAGCAGCAACCATTCTTCTGAAAATCACTGTCAATTATGAATCAATTCCACCACTTCAATGTTGACACTCGATGTACTGTCTGGTTCATGAGTGACTAACTTCTGTGACGTTTCTTCATGCCTTGGCCTTGATACTCTTGATTTTCTTCAGACTAAATCCTTGTAATTAATTGATACCCTGACGAGATCTCTGTCACTTGATTAAATCCACAATCTTGATTTATATCACTGAGGCTTGATCAATTTCTTGAGCTTCTTCCAGTGAATTAAGTCATCCAGTCTGTAGAAGAACAATGTTACTCAATCCTTTGACATATGTTACTCTGAGAGATCTCTCTGACGATAGAACCACTATTTACTTGTTACATCCTTATTTGAGTTGACTTAAATCCTCGAATAAACAAATAGGCTATGACATATGCCTTTCATCTTGCAGTTGGCCGACCATTCTATTATATATCCGCGAGGTATTGTAGAGAATGTCTTGGTCAAGGTTGATAAACTCATCTTCCCTGCTGATTTTGTCATTCTTGATTTTGAGGAGGATAAGAAGATTCCCATAATCTTGGGGAGACCTTTCTTGGCGACTGGCTGAACCTTGATAGATGTGCAGAAGGGTGAGCTCACAATGCGAGTTCTAGATCAGGATGTGACTTTTAATGTGTTCAATGCTATGAAATTTCTTACTGATAATGAGGAGTGCTTAAAAGTGGAGTTGGTGGATTCGGTGGTCACATCGGAACTTGATCAATTGCTAAGGTCCGATGCCTTAGAAAAAGCCTTGTTGGGGAACTCAGATAGTGACGATGATGAAGGTGAAGAACAATTGCAATATTTGAATGCTTCTCCTTGGAAGAGGAAGATAGATATACCTTTTGAATCTCTTGGGATAGAGGAATTGAACAAATCTCCCAAATGCCTCAAGCCATCTATTGAGGAAGCTCCCACTCTTGAGCTTAAGCCTTTATCTGAGCATTTGAGATATGCGTTTTTAGGTGATACATCTACTCTGCCTGTTATTATTGCATCTGACCTTTCAGGTAGTGATTAGGAAAAGCTTTTGAGGATTCTAAGAGAGTTCAAATCAACAATTGGATGGACTATAGCAGATATCAAAGGAATCAGCCCTTCTTACTGTATACATAAAATTCTGCTAGAGAAAGGTAGAAAACCTACAGTCTAGCGGAAAAAAAGACTCAATCCAATCATAAAGGAAGTAGTGAAGAAGGAAATTCTGAAGTGTCTAGATGCAGGGATCATCTACCCTATTTCTGACAATTCATGGGTAAGCCCGGTACAATGTGTGCCAAAGAAAGGTGGAATTACTGTGGTAGCAAATGATAAGAATGAGCTTATTCCTATGAGGACAGTCACGGGGTGGAGAGTTTGCATGGACTACAGGAAGCTGAACAAAGCCACTAAAAAAGATCACTTCCTTTTGCCCTTCAATGATCAGATGCTTGATAGGTTGGCCGGTCATGAGTACTATTGTCTTCTGGATGGTTATTTAGGTTACAATAAGATTTGTATCGCTCCAGAAGATCAGGAGAGAACTACCTTAACTTGTCTATTTGGTACTTTCGCCTTCAGACAAGTTTTTTTTGGTCTGTGTGGTGCACCAGCCATATTTCAGAGATGTATGATGGCCATCTTTTCCGATATGATTGGCCAGAATATGGAAGTATTCATGGACGACTTCTCAGTCTTTGGTGATTCGTTTTATGAGTGCTTACAAAATCTTGGACACGTTCTCAAGAGGTGTGTTGAGACCAATTTGGTTCTCAATTGGGAGAAATGACACTTTATGGTGCATCAGGGCATTATTCTCGGGCACAAGGTTTCTAGTAAAGGTCTTGAGGTGGATAAGGCCAAGGTGGGGGTCATTGAGAATCTTCCTCCACCCATTTCTGTTAAGTGAATTCGCAGTTTTCTTGGTCATGTGGGTTTTTACAGGTGTTTCATCAAAGACTTCTCGAAAATTTTAAAGCCATTGTGCAGTTTGCTAGAGAAAGATGTTCCTTTCAAGTTTGATGACGAGTGCCTTGCAGCTTTTGAGACATTGAAGAAGAGTTTAATCACGGCACCGGTCATAACTGCACCTGATTGGAATGAACCTTTTGAGATGATGTGTGATGCAAGCAATTATGCAGTTGGAGCAGTTCTTGGGCAGAGGAAGAACAACATATTTTTATGTGGTCTACTACGCTAGTAAGACCCTAAATGGTGCTCAACTGAATTATACTACTACGGAGAAGGAGCTTTTGGCTATTTTCTATGGTTTTGAAAAATTTCGATCTAATCTACTTGGGACTAAGGTGACAGTTTTCACTTATCACGCTGCAATTCGATATCTAGTCCCAAAGAAGGACTCGAAGCCTATATTGATTAGATGGGTTCTTTTGCTTCAAGAATTTGAACTAGTGATCAAGGACAGAAAGGGGACTGAAAATCAAGTCGATGATCATCTCTCGCGTTTAGAGAATCCTAATACTACATCATTGGATAAGATATTGATAAATGAATCTTTTCCCGATGAACAGCTGTTTGGAGTGCAAGAAGAAGAATCGTGGTTTTCAGACATTGTGAACTACCTTGTGAGTATTATCATGCCTCCCGACTTATCTTATGCTCAAAGGAAGAAGTTTCTGTATGAAGTGAAGTGGTATATGTGGGATGAACCCTTTCTTTTTGGACAAGGAGCTGACCAAATCATCATGAGATGTATTCCTTACAGCGAAATTGGGGGGATTTTGCGAGATTGACACTAAACGGCTTATGGAGGACATTATGGTGGAGAAAAGACAACAGCTCGTGTTCTTCAAGCAGGTTTCTTTTGGCCAACATTGTTTAAAGAAGCTCGCCGGTTCATTTTGAAATGTGATCGATGTCAATGTGTGGGTAATATGTCTAAGAGGGATGAGATACCTTTTAATGTGCTTCTCAAGGTTGAGGTCTTCGATGTTTGGGGAATTGACTTCATGGGGCCATTTGTCTCATCTTGTAACGATCAGTATATCTTGTTGGCGGTTGATTACGTGTCGAATTGGGTTGAAGTTAAGGCATTGCCAACGAACGATGCAAAAGTGGTGCTTAATTTTCTTCACAAGCAGATATTCACAAGGTTTGGAACTCCAAGAGTCATAATCAGTGATGAGGGGTCGCATTTTTGTAATCACAAGTTGACTGCTATGATGAAAAGGTATAATCTGAATCATCGCATTACTATGACTTATCATCCTCAAATAAATGGTCAAGCTGAGGTATCTAACAGAGAGATCAAGTACATTTTAGAGAAGGTTGTGTGTCCATCAAGGAAAGATTGGTCTTTAAAGCTAGATGAAGCTGTTTGGGCGTATAGAATAGCATATAAGACTCCATTGGGAATGTCGTCGTTTCAGCTGGTTTATGGTAAGGGGTGTCATTTGCCTATGGAGCTCGAGCATAAGGCATACTGGGTTTTGAAGAAGTTGAATCTGGACTTGGATGCGGTTGGAAAGAAGAGGATGCTTCAATTAAATGAACTTGACGAGTTTCAACTTCAAGCTTATGAGAACAACAAAATGTATAAGGAGAAAGTCAAGAGGTGGCACGATCGGGGTCTAGTGCTCAAATCATTTATGTCGGGGCAACAAGTTCTTTTGTTCAACTCTCGTCTCCATCTTTTTCCCGGAAAGTTGAAGTCAAGATGGTCAGATCCGTTTATTGTCAAAATTGTGTTTCCACGTGGAGCGGTGGAAATTTTTGAGAATGATTCGGGCTAGGCATTCAAGGTAAATGGTCAAAGGTTGAAGCATTACTATAGTGACACGGAAAACCGTGAGGTGGTTAGTGTCGTTCTATTGTCCATTTGATCTTGAGATTCTACGTCGAGCTAGTGACGTAAAAGAAGCGCTTCTTGAGAGGCAACCCAAGTTTGTTGTACATTAGTAAGTAGAGGAAGCAAGAAGAAAGGAGAAAAACACAAAAAAATTAGAAAAAGATTAAAATTCAGGGCCCACTTCAGAATCTTGGCGCGCCCGCGCTGTCCTAGCACGCGGCCGCACTGATTTCACAAAAACATGGCATGCCCGCGCTTTTACAGCACGCGCCCGTGCTGATTTGCCAGAAGTAGCGCGCGCCCGCGCTGTCTCAGCGAGCGCCCGCGCCCGGTCCCGACTCAGGAAAAAAAATAAAAGGCAGTTAGAGGGGAAAGAACGGGAATTCTGTTCCAAAATCAATTCCCAGCCAAATTTTACTCCCCCACATCCCATAATTCCCTCTCTAAATCAAACACATTACTCCTATTATTCCCATAATCAAATCCCACTTTTATTCCATATATAATTCTCTTTTCACCACCTATATATACATACACCTCATACACAAACTTCTTCATCAATTCACAAATTCTCAGACACAAATTCTCTCTCAAACACAACTCTTATTCTCTCTTCTCACTTCCAATGGCACCCAAGAGACAAAGAACACAAGTTGATAGCAGCACCACCGATTCATCAAGTGTGGGTGGTGTAAGGCCAAGGTTCTCTACTCCCGAGGCTGAAGCGGAGTACACTAGGCTTCTTTCGAAGCCAATCATCAAGGAGCGAGGTTTTTTGGCATCAGGGAAGGATGGTCAGCTGTTGGAGATGATTGTTGAGATGGGTTGGGTTCCTAATTGCGAGTCACCTGCTGCTGTGCCCATGAGTGTTGTTCGCGAGTTCTATGCGAATGCTAAGGCCGAGAAGAATGGCTTTATGGTGGTTCGAGGTAGGATGGTGGAGTTTAGTACAGAGGCTATCAGGAATGTGATTGAACAGGCCACGAGGAAGGTGGGGCAGGCACCTGGAATGATAAGACTCCAGAGGAATTTGATCTGGATCTTATTGTTGCTACTCTGTGCTAGCCCGATACTCGCTGGAAGATCAAGAGGGGCACAATCAAGTATTCTACGTTCCTGGCTTCCAGGATGAACATGTTTTCCCGTGCATGGAATGCTTTTATATGTGCTTACATCATGCCATCTTCGCATGTGTATGAGATTATTATGGAGCGTGCACGGTTGTTATGGGGCATTCTTCAGGGCGATTATATAGATTTGGGGATGGTGATTTATCAGGGGATTCTGAAGTTCTTGAGGAGGAGTACTACGGGGTCTATTCCATATACGTCCGTGGTGATGAAGCTGTGTGTGGAAGTTGGTGTTCATTGGCCCGCACATGAGCAGTTGCAGATCCCGAGTGCTCCTATTGACAGAACTACTTTGGCTATGATGCAAGAATAGGATAAAGGCAAGCCCGATCTGAAGGGGCTTGGTTATACTTTTGACCACCTACCTGGTAGGAGGCCAGCTAATGGAGCCACTCTGGCGAGCAGGACTGCATGGAGATCTCAGCTAGGAGATGAGGCAGGGCCATCGCAGCAGGTGTATGAGGAGGAGGAAGGAGCTCATATGGGAGCTGGCATGAGTTCGACGCAATATAGGCGTCTGGCATGAAGGATGGATGCGATGCACGACATCCATAGCAGGTTCACACGTGATCTCACCCAGGCACTTGGGACAGCTTTTAGAGCCACCGGAATTGATATCCAGTGGCCAGTTTTTGGTGAGGATTCCGTGTATCCACCTCCGGACACACCCGACACTCCACCCGCTGAGGGTGAGGATTCTGATTCTGATTAGATATGCCTGATTCCTTGCTATTACCTTCACTGAGGACAATGAATATTTTAAGTTTGCAGGTAGTAGTTAAAGGAATATATTTTTGTGTGAGTCTCATATAGTTGTATGTTCATGATAGTTTAGTTCATATAGTTTGCATATTTTGCCATATAGTTTTTTTTATTTATTTTTGGTAGTTTTATGTTATTTTGTTCGTTTTTATGCATTTGCATTATAACATGATCACTGAGATAATTTTTCTAGTTGACTTGTGATATTGATGCTAGTGTAGTGATGTCGTGTTTAGAGATGTTAAGTCGTATTAAGTTGATTTGCATGCTAGATACACTTGTATTTCACTAAGTCTTATTGGTTGATAGAGTGCTAGATCATAGTCATGGTTTGTTGTTTTGTCGAGGTTTAATCGCTAGTTTATATTTAAAATTTAGGATATTCTCTTAATATTAAAAGACATGGATATTTAAAAATTGGAGAAAATTGGAGTTCATTGCTAGTTGTGTGGCTAGGTGTCAAATGGATAGTAGTCGGCTCATATTTATATGAGTAGTCTAGGGTTGGATGAGATGGAGCGAAACGCACTCATTCAGAAATTCGTAAAAAAAATAGAAAAAAGAGAAATAAAAAAGAAAAGAAAAGAATAAGTGTTATGTATAATTGATCATGAGTGGGCTCTTTAGTACTCGAGTTATTAAGTTCTTAGGAGACTTTGTGCCTAGTGACCTAAGGCTTTTATAGTCTGGGATCCGCTAACCTAACGTTCGCTACATGGGTACTATTGTATAAGTCTGTTGTGGACCTCACTCATTGCACGATCAAATAAGCATGCTTGTGTTGTTTTTTTGTAAATAAAAGCATGAATCCATCTTAAACTCCGATATAGAATTGAAGTGTTATAAGTTATTTTGAGTCTAGCTTTTATTTTGTTTATAAACTTGCGATTGTCTTGATAAGTAGTGAGTCATGATTGTCGATCTAGTTGCGATAGTATATCTGTAAGCATCTGCACACACGCACGTCTCTAGTTTGTAAGTTGATTTGTATAATTTAATTGATCTTTATGCGAGTAACTGCATTTGTTGATATGTTGCTTGTCGATTGGTTTAGTTATTCTATTGGGATCGTTGCATTCATATTAGTTGCATTCATGCATTTTTATTCTCTTGTTCTTTGAGTCTGTTTATGCTTGAGGACAAACATCGATTCAAGTTTGGGGGTATGTTGGGTGGCATTTATGACACTTTATAATGCTCTAAGAGCTTTGAATTGATACATTTGTACTCAAGTTGTTAAGTGTTTTAACATGTTTTCTAGTGTTTTAGCATTTCAGGCATTAATCTGTGAATCAGGTGAATTAGAATTATTTTGGTGCTAATTTGGTGTCAAGGTGGTGTTGGAACAAAAGCTCATGAAATCTGAGTTTTTCCCAGAAGGACGGCACGCCCGGGCTGAGATAGCGCGCGGCCACGCCAGGATTCCAGAAAGGCAGCGCGCCCGCGCTGTGTTATCGCATGGCCGCGCCGGTGCGGAAATTAAAAAATCCTGATTCTATTTCGATTCTAAGTGGGGAGACTTCCAGATTGCAAAGGGCTGCTATATATATTCAAATAAGGTCGTTTTTAATAAGTTATCAAGTAGGAGACATACCAGAGCGCAAGGAGAGCCGTAAGAAGATCGTTTTTAGCACGATTCAATGAAGGCGAAGAAGATCTTATTTTTACTTGTGAATCTTTGTTTTAAGTTATGTTTGGATGCTAGTTTTCTTACTTGTGAACCTTACTCTTGTTTTGTACTTGGTTTTATTTATTCATTATAAAGACTACGTTTATTATACCACGCTTTCATCTGAACCCACGTTGATGATGAGTTCGATTATGGGCTAATCGTTATCGTGTGGTTCTAGCAGATTTATTTATGGATTTCTTTAGTTAAATTGTTTTGATACCTTAGTATGTGGTGATTGTATGATAACCTAGTATTGGTTGTGGATATTCATCTTATGAGCATCGCGAACTTATAAGATAGTGTGTTAATTCTTAATGAAGCGACAATGAATTTAAGGATTTAGAACTTTCCATGCTAGCATAGGTTCATGTATTGTTATGCATGATTCGTAGGTAATTTTACCCATCTTACTTGCCCTGTGTAATCAAGATAGATAACTTGTGTTTAAACCATTATGTTGTCAAGTTCTATAGACATATAGGGTCTCAATATAATTGGTGTCTATTCAGCTTCTATCTCTTTTGTGGATATCTGATAGTATGGTACTCGTACAACGAAAGTTGGCGTTTATCAGTTTCGTGCTGTTTAATTAGTGTCATCACCATTGCATGCTAAGGTTAAGAACAATAAGGCTATTTAATGAAGTTATAATCCCATGTTTGTCATATATATTAATTCAATCAATCTTAATTTAGTAGTCATAATAGTTGGCATAATTCTTAGTTATAAATAACCTCAATTTGTTATCGTCTTAGCATTGAATAATAACCATACATTGTTACTTAAGTGTGTGAATTAATTAGTTAACCAATACAGTCTCTACGGGAACGAACTAGAAAAGATTCTATACTACTTGCGAACTCGTATACTTGTGTGTAATATTAGCGCGTGTTTAGCGACTAACACCCATAAGGCTCCACCTGATGCTGCATCGAGCATGGGTCTAGACTATGCTCCCAAGCTATTATAAAAGTAGGTTATAATAATCCAGTCAGGCATCCCATGATGAGGACACTTTCTAGGTATCTCCTCATAAAGATCCCTAGCTTCACACAAAGACTCTCCTGATTGCTGCGCAAATTGAGTAAGAGCACTCCTGATTACAGCAGTCTTCGCCAAAGGAAATAATTTATTAAGAAACTTTTGAGCAAGATCTTCCCATTTAGTAATAGAGCCTGGAGGTAGAGAATGCAACCAACACTTAGCTTTATCCCTCAGAGAGAATGGGAAAAGCCTTAGCTTTATAGCATCTTCAGGCACATTGTTGAATTTGAAAGTGTCGCAGATCTCGAGGAAATCTCTAATATTCATGTTAGGATCTTCCGTAGGAGAACCCCCAAACTGAACCGAGTTTTGCACCATCTGAATCATGCTAGCTTTGATCTCAAAAGTATTAGCCGCGATGGTTGGTCTGAAAATGCTAGACTGAATATCATTGATCTTAGGTTGAGAGTAATCCATCAAAGCCTTCATATTCGCTTCTGGTTCTCTCATTGCAATAAGAGCTTCTTCTTTAACTTTCTCCTCAACAAGAACTTCTTCCACTACTTCCTCCGCTTTATCCAGTGTTCTCTTTCGAGATCGAGAACGCGTTAGCATACACGATCTCTAGAGTACCTGAAAAAGCAATAAATAAACAAGTAAGTAAAATATCCGAGTCAGTGAACTTTAACGACCACTGATGTCAAGCACATAAACTACAAGTAAACCATGAGTCTCCGAAAGCGACGCCAAAAATGCACTAATATTACACACAAGTATACGTGTTCGCAAGTAATATAGAATTATTTCTAGTTCGTTCCCATAGAGACTCGTTATGTTAAGTTCAATTTATGCACTTATGCAACAATGATATGGTTATTATTCAATGCTAAGATGATAACAAGTTGAGATTATTCATAACTAAAGAATTATACTAACTAAAAATTAACTAAGACAATTAAGGTTGATTTACTTATATAACACAAACATGGGATTCTAACTTTATTAAATACTTCATTCAATAGCCTTTATGTTCTTAACCTTAGCATGCAATAGTGATGACACTAATCAGATAACACAAAACTAGTAAACGCCAACTTTTGTTGCACGAATACCATACTACTAGACATCCACAAAAGAGATAGAAGCTGAATAGACACCAATTATATTGAGACCCTATATGTCTATAGAATTTGACAACATAACGGTTTAATGCGCAAGTTATCTATTATAATTACATAGGGCAACTAAGATGGTTAAAATTACCTACGAATCATGCATATCAAATACACGAACCTATGCTAGCATGGCAAGTTCTAAACCCATATATTCACTTTCGCTTAAATATAGATTAACACACTATCTTATAAGTTTGCGACGCGCATAAGACAAATAAGCACAACCAATACTAGGATATCATACAATCACCACACACTAAGATATAGAAACAAATTAACTATTGAAATCCATAAGTAAATCCGTTAGAACCCCACGATAACGATTAGCCCATAACCGAACTCATCATCACCGTGGGTTCCGGTGAAAGCATGGTATAATAAACATAGTCTTTATAAATTGAATAATAATCAAAGCACGTTAAACAAGAGTAATAGGTTCAATAAATAAGAAAACTAGCATCCAAGATTATAACTCGATTAAAGAATGACAAGTATAAACAAGCTTTTCTTCTCTTTTGTTGTATTTGTGCTCTTAGGTCTTCTCGTCGTCTTCTCCTTAGTCTTTGTTATGAAAAACGTCTTTAAGATTTCTTTATATACTAGCCCAATCAGCATGGAAGTCCTGAAAATTAATCTTCTACTCAAAACAAGATTCTTCAATTTTGGCCTGGCGCACTGTCCTCTGGCAAATCTGGCGCGGCCACGCGCTATCACAGTGCGGGCACGCTGACCTTCTAGAGAAAATGAATTGCTTTGTTTTATTTACTGGTTTTTTTTGGCGATCAACACACGAACATCCAAGACACCTTTGTGGCGCCCTCCAAACCCGGGTCAGAAGTTTGGGGTCCACACACACACCTTATTTATAACCTGCTTATAATAATAATAAAGATAATAATAATATGCAGTGACCCTACTTACCAACTACACGGACCGCAACAGGTTAAAGTATGCACACAAGCCAATCACACACTTATATTACAAACCGTCCAAATCCCAACTATTCAAACTTAGAACTGAGTATTAAGCATTATTACAAACTTTTACAAACTTAAATTATCTCAAAAGATGCCTACTAGCTTAACTCGATTAACCTGAACCCCTAGCTCTCGTGCTGGACTGGGGATCCTCGCTACCAACTGGTTCCTTCTTAACTGGAAAAGAACATAAACAATATCGCACAAATGAGCTAACTAGCTCAGCAAGTCACCATGACAAAACTGAGAATAATGATCATCAAGTGAAAAGGTTATGATATCAAGTGAACAATGAAGTATAATTTAGAATTGGATATTATATTTTCATTTTAAAAACCAAGGTTAGGCTGCTGATCAGTCATGCACTAACCCCGAGCAAAGCACACAACACTGCTCTAACTATTGAATCCAAGGCACACATTGGCCTAACTTGACCATTAATATGGTCTAACCACGAATCTGGTCCACAATTTTATAAAAATAATCAAATTCTATAATAACTGAATAAACAATGTAAGCAATAAACAGAATCATAAATAATATTGAATGTTCGATAAGGAAATGGTTTCAATTTTTACAAGGGATCAGTATGGCAATTTCAAAGCTTGACTGTTAGGTAATGAAAGAATTGGATAACAAAGGAATCAATGTTTCAGGGTTACCAGGAACTAGCCTTTCAATGCATAAGGTACAATGGTTTAAGTTTGTAAGTAATTCGATTCAGTGTTTGGTATTTAGTTTGTATGTATTTGTGGGGTAGTATCGTATATTTTTGGTTCGTATTTGGGTGTACAACAATCAATGGTTTAGAAAGAATAAGGTTTGCGGCTCAAGATCAATAACTGGAATCAGGATTTTGGGTTCAGTGCTTCAAAGCACTTGCAATATAAAACAGGACTATCAACCAACTGTAATATATCTCAAGAAAGTTCAGAACACTTGCCTGGTACTAGCTTGCTATACTGCACTAACTTCCAATCACAACCGTCTACTCCTCGACTATCTGTTTCCCTTTCATACGCCTTGCCTCTTCTGCTCACATATCATAAGCATCTATCAATATTCAACTCATACGATTCTATTCGACATACACTTCTATCTACCCTTCGTTTTACCCAAATCGGATTAACGGATTGAAAGTTACGCTAATAACAAGTAAACATCGAATATATAGACCGACAGTCAACCACCGAGTCACATATAGCACATAACAATCAATGATATATCATTTATAAAGAAGCCTCGGGTTATAAACAGGCTTTCGTGTATTTAAAATGATTTTTAAAATATTTTTCGGAATTAAAACGAGTCGTTGGATCAATTTTAAAATAATAAACAGGGTTTGGTTGGCCAAATCTGGCTTCAAAAAAATTTTATAATAATTATCGAGCCTTGAAAACAATTTAAAATAATATTTTAAAGCTCGAAACTATTTTTCGGAATTTTTAAATCATTTTTAAATAATTAAATCTTATTAAATAATTAATTAAAATCAATTAATAATTAATTAAATCAATTAATCAATTAATTTTTAAATTAATTGACCAATTAATCAATTAAATATTAACTGAAATTAATTAACTAATTAATTCAGATTTATTTTTGAATTAAAAATAATTTTTGGAATTAAAATAATAATTTTTGGAATTTTCAGAAAATAAAAACGGATTTTTATAATTAAAATAAATAGAAAATATGATTTTTGAATATTTTTAAAACTGGAATCTTATTCTTTCTGATAGGGATAAATAAATTATGATAGTTTAATTAAATACTGCGTTAATTGTACAAGGTGTGGACTGCTAGGCCCAATAAGAAGAAGTATGACATTCAGACCAGAAAGGTTAACATGTTGATCAGGCCTGATGGACCAGATCAGGCCTGATGGAACAAAGAAGGCCCAAAAACCCTGATTATTAATTAATTTCGTAATTAATTAATAAGGGAAAAATCAGCTATTGAGAAGAGTCCCGATAAGGATATAAATCCTTACAGATTAGCCTCAAGGGAACCTAAAAGGATAAGGAATCAGTTTCCTACTATCTAGGACTCCAAAGTTCATTCTAATTATGAGACTTGCCCACCAAGTCTCCTATACCAAGTCCAATTCAAGGACTCCCAACATCTATATAAGGGACCTCACCCCACAGATCAGAACTACGTTTTTTGACTTGATCATTGGTAATCAGCAAGGTACGTAGGCATCTTGTTAAGGCAGATTGAGTCACGAAACACAAGAGCAGTCAAATCGAGTCTTAGAGCTCACGTTCCTTTTTATTAAATACAACAAATAATAACCTTAGTATTTTATCCATAACATTTGGCGTCGTCTGTGGGAAAGCACAACAACAACCATGGCGAGAACACGGAGAACAATTAGAGCTCTAGAGGAAGGAACACCATCAGAGACAACCCAGGTGATTTCGTCAACCATGGAGGTTCGTCCCCATTCAACTTATGCATCTACTCAGGGGGAAGCCCAGATAGGGGCAACTCAACCTCAGCCACAAGGGACAACTCCCCTGACTATTCAAGGTACGAATCCTCAAGTTCAACAAGTACATATACCTGTGAATTCTCGACCCGTCGGGTATGAATATTCAACTATTGTTACTACTAACCCCCCTTATGGGATGCCCCTTCACCCTGAGGTTGGAGGAAGTGGATATGCTGGGCGAAGCGAAGCACGAGGGCAGTCGCCCCCTTATATACGAGGTTTGGCTCCTATTCCTGAGGATCGGGAATTTTCTGGTCCTTACACTGAGAGAGACTCCGAATCTTCGGATGATGAAGTGGCCCCGAGAAGGAGGCGTCCTGGAAAAGAGCCAATGGCCGATGGAAGGCAACGCCCCCAAAGCACCCCAGGGGCGAATCCCCAAGAAGTGCAGGAAAGGATCAGGGCTCATGAGGCTGAAATCCAAAGGCTGAGGCGTGATTTGGAGGCTCACCACGCCACCAGACCCCAGATACCTCCTAGGGGGAGAAATCCTCCTCCTGTCATAGACCTGGATGGTCCGGTATGAAGAAGGGTTGTTGTCCCAAGAACTAATCCAAGCAATCTCCTTCCCCTTGGAGATCCTGATGATCCAACTCCACCCTTCACAGAAGAGTTAATGAATGCCCATATCTCAAGGAAATTCAAGATGCCCACTATCAAAGCCTATGATGGCACGGGAGACCCCGCTAATCATGTTAGGACATTCTCTAATGCACTGCTGCTGTAACCCGTGAATGATGCTATAAAGTGTCGGGCCTTCCCTCAAACCCTGTCGGGTATGGCTCGAAGATGGTACAGTCGCCTGCCCCCAAACTCTATTGGATCGTTCAGAGAATTAAGTCAGGCTTTTATTAAGCAATTCATCAGTGGAAGAGTCCATGAGAAAAGTTCAGCATCTCTTATGAGTCTTGTGCAGGGAGCTAAGGAATCCTTGAGAGATTACCTGAATCGTTTCACAAAGGAGGCTTTAAAAGTCCCGGACCTTGATGATAAGGTAGCCATGATAGCACTGCAACAAGGAACTAGGGACGAGTTTTTTAAGATGTCCTTGGCCAAACGTCCCCCTGAAAGCATGTTGCAGCTCCAAGAGAGGGCAGGAAAGTATATCAAGGTTGAAGAAAGTATGAGGAAGACCGTAGTAAGTAATGAGCCCACTGGAGGCAAGAAGCGGAAAACTGATTTAGAATATATTGCAAAGGACAAATATCCTAGAACCGAACAAAACCCTGATTCAACCCCCAAGAAGGGAGGACCTGGGCAAAAGTTCACTGAATACGCTAAGCTGAATGCTCCTAGAAGTCAGATTTTGATGGAGATTGAGAAAGATAGAGATATTCGCTGGCCTAAGCCTTTGAAGGCTGATCCCGCCAAGCTAGATAAGAGCAAGTATTGCAGGTTTCACAAAGATGTAGGCCATGACACCGATGAGTGTAGGCAATTGAAAGATGAAATTGAGTTTTTGATTCGAAAAGGAAGATTGAACAAGTATACTGGAGATGGAGGGGACAGAAACAATAATGGAAGGAAGAACTTTGAAGATCGTAGGAGGGACCAAGATGATCAGGGGCGGAATCCCCAACCTAGAGGACCGGTTATAAATGCAATTTTTGGAGGACCGCGACGCCCTCGAGGACCTGTGATAAACACAATCTTTGGAGGTCCAACTGCTGCTGGATTGTCCAAAAATTCCAGAAAGGCATATACTAGGGAGGTTATGCATATTATTGGAGAAGCCCCGAAGAGGGCCAGGACAGAAGTAACATTGGCTTTTGATGATTCCGACCTAGGGGGTGTGAAGTTTCCCCATGACGACCCGTTGGTCATAACACCGATAATAGGAAATAGCCCGGTTAAAAGGGTCCTTGTGGATAATGGTGCTTCTGTGGATATCTTGCTCCACGACACCTTTCTAAGGATGGGGTATAACGACTCCCAGTTGACACCAACCGACATGCCGATATATGGATTTGCTGGAGTAGAATGTCCTGTGGAAGGGATAATCAAATTACCGACCATCATAGGTACGGAACCAAGGCAAGCAACGCAGATGCTGGATTTCGTGGTGGTAAAGGCTAGTTCAACTTATAATGCTATCATGGGGAGAACAGGGATACATGCCTTTAAGGCAGTCCCCTCTTCCAACCATTCAGTCATGAAGTTTCCCACCCGAAACGGGATTGGAGAAGAGAAAGGAGATCAAAAAATGGCTAGAAGCTGTTATGTGGCCTCTTTGAGGGCAGATGGAGTCGGGGGGCAGGTTCTTCCTATTGAAGATATGGATGTTCGAGAAAATGACGAGAATAGAGGAAGGCCAGCAGAAGAATTGGTTTCGGTTCCTTTAGACCCCGAAAATCCTGAGAGGATGGCTTTCATTGGAGCCACATTAGAGGAGCCCCTTAGAGGGAAGTTAGTGAAATTTTTGCAAGAAAATAGTGATGTGTTTGCATGGTCAGCAGCTGATATGCCAGACATAGACCCGGAGTTAATTACTCACAAGCTAAACGTCGATCCAAGCCGGAAGACAGTGAAATAAAAGAAAAGAAATTTTGCCCCGGAAAGACAAGAGGCTATAAAACAGGAAGTAGAAAAGCTCTTAGAGGCTGGTTTCATTGAGGAGATTCAATTTCCGGAGTAGTTAGCAAACCCTGTAATGGTGAAGAAGGCTAATGGAAAGTGGAGGATGTGTATAGACTTCACTGATCTGAATGATGCATGCCCCAAAGACTGTTTTCCGCTGCCTAGAATTGATACTTTGATTGATGCCACTGCTGGACATGAGATGCTGAGTTTCATGGATGGATTTAGCGGATACAACCAGATCAAAATGCATAAGGATGACATTCCAAAGGTATCATTTATCACTGACTTTGGTGTTTATTGTTATCTTGTTATGGCGTTTGGTCTCAAGAATGCAGGAGCCACCTATCAAAGGTTGGTGAATAAAATTTTTAAGGATCTTATTGGTAAGACTATGGAAGTCTATGTTGACGACATGTTAGTCAAGAGTCTAGTAAAGACTGATCATATAACCCATTTGAGGGAAGCTTTTGAGGTCCTGAGGTACCACAAGATGATGTTGAATCCTACGAAGTGTGCTTTCGGAGTAGGATCTGGAAAATTCTTGGGACTAATGGTCTCAAAGAGGGGAATTGAGGCTAACCCGGATAAAATAAAGGCGATCCTGGACATGGAACCCCTAAATTAAAAAGCCCCAAATTTCAATTAAGAACATTCATACGGGTTATAAACCCTAATTTCAAAATTCGAAAATCAAACTCAATTTTGAACATGTTATTGAACTCCAAATCAGTCATATAATATATCAAAATCATCAGGAGAACAAGCTCTACAACATGCAATCATCAAATCATTCAAACAATTGTTACGACCAGCATTTTGTGTAATATTATTTGTGAACTTTGTATAATATTAGAGCCGAATGTAAATATACTTAATGATTGTACGTTGTGTGAATGAAAATTTCTGCACTATAAATTGCTTTATGTAGAATATGATATTTCAAAGCAAAAGTTTATTTATTTCCCTTATTTTTGATTTATAAGGAATATTCTAAACCTTGGAAAAATTTTCTTTTAAAAGTTATTTCATTCACAAATTTCAAAAGTGATCTTATAAAATTTCTAAAAATCCAAGTTATTTTATGGTATAAATTTTATAATTTTTGAACTTGTATTTTATTTTATAAAAATAAATCTTTAAAATTTTATTTGTTATAATTAGCAAATTACATGGAAACCCTTGCATGCAAATCACTCTTCCATTCTATTAAAGGGCAAAGGAGACCTTTCCAACCCCACTAACTCACTTGTTGTTAACCAAATTACCACATTAACCTTGCATGCAAAATGGCCTAATTTTAGCTAGAGGGTATTCTTGTACATTCTCATTTCCACTCATTTCTTTTAGTCAATCAAAGGCATAAAACCAATAAACAAAATGTGAGAAATCATTTCACTCACTCCACACTCCAACTCACCTCTCTTTTTCTCTCTTCCCCCTCCCTCTCCTTGCTCTCGGCCGAGAACCCCCCTCCCCCACTCCCTTCCATTTTTCCATCCCATTTCTCATCTTCCCTAGTGTAATTATTCCACCTACATTTATTTTATATACTTCCCAAGATTTTTGTGATTTGGGAGATGAAGTTTCATGGTTGCATGTGTAGCTTTTGTGTGATCTCCAAAGAGAAACTCTTGATTCTTGTGAATTCAAGAGCTCTCTATGAGATATATTTTATATATATTCTAACTAAGTGTTTTATGGAGAAACCATGCTTTAAAAACCTTTGCATTCTACTGAAATTTCACTATATAATCATGTTTAGCCATGCATGCTAGTTTTAAAATGTTAATATGATGATCAACCATGTTGTGTATGCTACTCTTCTCGAAATCATGTTTTCATGTTTAAAAATCTATAAATTCGAATTATTTGTGCTTGAAATAGATTGTTTCCATGATATATTTCTTAATAATAGTTAAGGAAGATATATTTCATGATTATTAAGGTTGAGTAATAGGTACAAGTCGAATTTACAAGAATTTAAACTCTATGTTTTAGCCGAAATCTTGTTAAGTGTTTTCCATGAGTTGCATGTTATATTTTTTATTTGCATGTTGGTGTTCTAGGGCATGGATGATCTCCACTCCGGTTGAGGCACTATTTTAGGATGTTGATGCACTAGGTTTGCTTTGGTAAAGGTTGGATGTTTGGTTAATAAGTGGGAGTCAAGGTGGAAAGGGATTAGTTAGTGTTTGCATTTTTCCAGATTTGATGCACTAGTTTATGGGGAAGTTTTGAATGATTATTTGTTGTGCACTTTGAGGCCCAAGCCACCAGAAGTTAGCAATAGGAGTATAAAATAGATTTTAGGTGTTTGTTGGAGGTTTGTAAGTCGTTTGGTTAGGTGCACGAGGGGAATCAAAAAATCTGTCCAGCAGGGGACAGTTTTGTTGCAACTTAGAAATAGGAAGTTTTGACCATGTCATAGGTAGGCCCTCATTAGGCCCTGTTGGGCCTTAGTTAGAGGGAGTGTCAGAGGAGTTTTTCCAGCCATAGTTCATAGGATTTGAGTTAGAATAATGTGTCATAAGTTAGTTCAAGTCAGGACCTTTTCTGCCCAGAAAAATAGGGGAACCATGGACTTTAAGCTTAGGCCTAGGGAGGCCCAGGCTAGGCCTTTGAGCCACATCAAGTTTGGGAGTTGCCTTATGATCAGAAGAGTCTATTGTAGAAGTTTTGGAGATAAACTTCTAGTGTAAGAGTGTCTGATGCACTTAAGAAACCATAGATGTCATTCTGAAATTTATCTTAGTAAGCACTTTCACTTACCGCATTGTTTTAGAGCATTTATGAGTGAGGCCTAGGTTGACCACTATATTTGCAAGATAGCATAAAGCCGGTAGATTGAAAGGCCCAAGTGAGGTTCAATAGGTTTTGGATAGTTTAGTAAACGCATATCGAGTTAGGAGACCAAAATTTGGAGACTTTGTCTAGTTTAGCGATCAAGTGACTTATGTTGTGGAACGAGATCATCCAAGCCTAGTGTTGTAATATGGTGTGTGTGTGTGTGTGATATTGTTTGGTATTTAAAATATGGTATGTGAGTATATGTGGCTATGTGTACTATTATGTTTATAAGGTGATTATAAATTGCGTGCATATAGGCTTAAGTGCCATTTATGTTTAATTTCGGGTTGTAAATAGGTTATGTTGGTGAGAATATATTATAATGAGGTTATTATTAATTGTGTAGGATCTCGAGACGAGCGTAAACTTTCCATAAAGGTCGAGTAAAGCTTCCAGTTGCTCCTACTTTCCAGTCCAGTCCAGTCCAGCCTTCTCAAGGCAAGTGATTCAACCTACTTTTTAGTTTACACTGCGAATGTGTGATAACTAGTTCTTATATATATGATGCGCGTATCCTGATTTACCTTGTTATACCCGGACCAAGTGATTCTCAAATTTATCTTCGTATTATATAGAAATGCCATGAACCCTCAAGTTCTTATTGCAAGTAGATCAAAAATTATACCATGCTAGTATACCAAAGTAATCGGGATGCCATGATAAAATAGAGAATTGTTATAATACCTGATTGATCCTTTTGATTAACATGCTATTGATTCCTGAGAAATCTTGATATTGCACCCTGATGCTTTGATTCAACTCTTGTAAGAACCTCGATAGAAACTTTATCTTGATACCTAAAAGCCATATATTCTTTAAAGTCGTTCACGATTGTTTGATAACCCTATCCTTACCCTAAAGCTTGACATCCTGATATACCTTAATCTAATGATCACTTTCTTTATATCTTAACACCTCTATCATACTTGTAACCAGTAATGCTTATCTTCTTGATGTTCTAATACCTATACCTTGTCTAAAACCATTGCTTTAAGCCTAGTTTAGCATTACTCTTTCATATTATCCAATAACCCTACTTAATCTCCTTGTCAAAATTCTTGTAAATGGAAATCTTTCAATTACCCTGATAGAGTAAAGTCTAGTGGATCATGGCCCTAAGATTTAGTGAACATAATTCCAGTGTTTCAAGTCAATCTACAATCCCTTGATAAAGATGTTTACTGTTTAAGAAATTTTATTATCAATCGGCATCAGTTTTTGAAATGATTAAAATTTGGATTTTCAGTCCCAAAGGGGGATAAATGTTTTCTTTAAGTAGTGGATCTGGATTGAGACGCAAGTCCTTTCCACACAGATATTGTAGGCTTAAAAGTTGCCTAGGGATCCCATTAATATTTTAGAACCCAGCGAGGTTCGGGATTACTTCGCGGCTGATCACCGGCTGTAATCCGTAGCGTCATAAAATGGTTTTTGATTAAGATATGATTTTGAAAAAAACGTTTTTGATTCAAGCAAATGATGTCATCACCCAAAAGTTCATCTCTTGTTATTATTTGTTATATCTTCACATTGTCATTCTTTAATATATATATATCTCGATTTATGTTTTGTATCGTATTGTTTAGCACTTGTTGAGCATTTGGCTCACTACTTGCTTTAACCCTGATATTACAGCTAGCAGCTATGGTTATATTCAAGCAGACAGCACGTAAGACTTGTGATGCCGATGCGTGTGTCCGAGCTCAGGTAGAATAAGAGATAGTTTTGTGTGAGGACTCGATATTAAAACCAGTTGTAATAGTTAGTAGTGTTGGGCTGTTCCAAACCCTAAACTGTAAGATCTTGGATTCAGTTGTATTTACTTTCTTTTAAATATTGTAATAGTTATATATTATGTATTGTTAAGTTGGGGGGTGTGACAACAATCATCCGAACAAAAATTCATATTTTTAATCAAAAAAATTCAAAAATAAATAAATTTACAGAAAATAAACCTTTGATTCTCCAGGTGTATGGATCACAGATTCTGATAGTACTCTTCAAGACCTTTGATTTGGTTACTTGAGCATTGAAAACAAAGATCACTATCACCTTCGAATTGTTGTTTGATTCTCAGAAAGGTTTTTGAATATATGAATTTTCTCTGGAAAATTATATAATTACTGTCTGCAAATGATTTTTGATACGGAATAAAATACGGTAAAGGCTATTTATAATTACGGAAAATTAGTATCCCGTTGGATTATTTCGGATATAAAATGGTACATTTATTTATAAAAACTGATCCAAACGGTACCGGTTTTCGGGATAATTATCCAAACCAGTATAATTTGTACTGCGGTCTTGGTCTCAGCGCCTGGTTACACGTATTACGAGGTGATAATTGTGATAGTTTAATAAAAAGATCCCGTTTATCGAAAATACGAGTTTTATTGATTTACCGGAACGAATAATGTATCGAAAATGTTGCGCCGAGACCCGCGCAGGACAAACCGTACGCCGAATCGAAAAAGTCGAAACATGGAAAATGCTCGGAATATTGCAATTAGGTTAGGAAGGAGTTCTCGGAAGAGTTTCGGGTTATAAAAACGTAAAAACGGATGACGTCGGTTGGTTCCCGTTTGTATAAAGTAGTTTTTTTTTATACTCGGAAAAAGATTTTATAAAATCCATATATTTCCTATAAAATCATAAATCAACATAAAAATAATTAGGAAGATATGACAATTATCTATATTTTATTTTGGACATATAAAAATTAAAATACTCAATTAATATTATTTTTAAACATCTAAACACATTTAACACTTAATAAATAATTCACAGAATAAACACTGAACATTCATAATAATTATTTATCAGCAAAATAATTACACGATATATCCCGGATATTACATCCCTCCCCCTTAAAAGTATTCTATCCTCAGAATTAGGGGTGTACACAACCCAACTAAACCGACCAAACTGATCCGAACCGACCTTAATTCGGCCGATCCAAACTGATTTTTTTCAACCCGATAGATATTTGGGTTGAAAACATGTTAACCCGATTTAATTGGGTTGGATATGGGTTTCGATATTTTTAAACCGATCCAATCCAACCGATTAAAAATATACTTACACGTTAATTTATTAATTTTATAACTGTGAAAATGTTCAGACCTAATAGATAGCCTCATTTATTTGTAGCTTATAACATCAATCCTGAATGTTTAAAGAATATGCCACTATTTTCGTTTAACGAGTTCAATGTTTATAGAATGTTTAAAGGCTAAGTATTGTATTATCACTCTCTTTTGGATATTTAAGCCATATCTGACATGGATTATTGTAATATTTTATTGAACTATTTGCAAGTGTTTTAGACTTGGAGACTTTTCACTTTATTTTATA
This sequence comes from Apium graveolens, assembly GCF_009905375.1. Lineage (NCBI taxonomy): Eukaryota > Viridiplantae > Streptophyta > Magnoliopsida > Apiales > Apiaceae > Apium > Apium graveolens. The sequence goes on from NC_133649.1 coordinate 119,905,419, forward strand.
ATTATTAATCTTAGCTTCGAATATTTAGTAAACCGATCAAACCAATCCAGACCGATCCAAACCGAAGTATTACAAATTGGTTTGGGTTAAAATTTAAATGGTTGAGTTTGGGTTGAAATTTTGAAAACCCGAATTAATTGGGTTGGGTTGATAAATTCTCTCAACCCGCCCAACCTGATCCGTGTACACCCCTACTCAGAATCTCCTAAGAAAACAAATGAGGGTACTTTTCGCTTATATCACTTTCTAACTCCAAGGTTGACTCTTCAACCTTTAGTTTTCTCCACAATACTCTTACTAGCTTTACCACTTTATTTCTCAATACTTTCTCTCTTTCCTCAAGAATTTCTATCGGACTCTCTACATATGACAAGTCTGCCTGAAGCTCTATTGGCTCATATTCTATTACATGCCTGGAGTCTGGATTATACTTCTTAAGCATCGATACATGAAAAACATTGTGAATGTGCTCCATGTGCGGAGGTAACGCCAACTCGTAAGCTACTTTGTCGACGCGCTTTAAAATCTCAAAAGGTCCGACATATCTTGGGCTCAGCTTTCCTTTCTTTCCAAATCTCGTTAATCCCTTCTACGGTGATACTTTTAGTAATACCAAATTCCCTTCTTCGAATTCCATGTCTTTCCTTGATTGATCTGCATATTTCCTTTGACGGTTTTATGCTGCTATCAATTTCTTCTGGATAACTTCAACAACTTTCTTTGTCTGCTGTACTAATTCAGGTCCAAGTATTTTACGTTCTCCTACCTCGTCCCAATTCACTGGAGATCTGCATTTGCGTTCGTAAAGAGCTTCGTAAGGTGGCATCCCAATACTGGCGTAACAACTGTTGTTGTAAGCAAATTCTACCAGAGGTAAATGCTCGTCCCAACTTCCTTTGAAATCAATAGCACAAACACGTAACATGTCTTCGATTGTCTGGATCGTTCTTTCACTCTGGCCATCTATTTTTGGATGGTAAGTCGTACTCATATTCACTCTCGTTCCCAGATATTCTTGAAAACTCTTCCAAAATCTTGAATTAAATCTTGGATCTCGATCAGATATAATAGACACAGGAACTCCATGACGAACTACAATTTCCTCCAGGTACATATGGACCAACTTGTCGAGTGAAAATCTTTCATTTATAGGCAGAAAATGAGCTGACTTAGTAAGTCTATCCACTATAACCCAGATGGCATCATGATTAGCTTTTGTCCTTGGTAATCCAACTATGAAATCCATGGCAATATGCTCCCACTTCCATTTTAGAATCTCCAATGGATGTAGCAATCCACTTGGTCTCTGGTGCTCTTCTTTAACTCTCTGACATGTATAACATCTGCTAACCCATTCCATAATTTTCCTCTTTATATCTGGCCACCAATAATTTTCCTTTAAATCTCTGTACATTTTGGTACTCCCTGGATGGATTGAATACCTTAAATTATGAGCTTCCTGTAAAATTTCATTCTTCAACTCCGTTACTGGTGGAATCCAAATTCTAGAAGAAAACCTAAGAATACCTTGATCGTCCTTTTACGTGCACAATTCTTCACCTACCAAACGATTTATGTCCTGATCCATTACTTCTTCTTGACACTTCTTTATCTTCTCTAACAACTCCAGCTGTAAAGTCATACTATACACTTTTGCTTCATCAGGCTTGCAAACTCTAATCTCCAATTCCAGTTTCTGAAATTCCTTATATATTTCTTCGAGTACTGATAACACATTTAACTTTTCCTTCCGACTCAACGCATCTGCTACGACGTTTACTTTACCGGGATGATAGTTAATTGTACAGTCGTAATCCTTGATCAATTCTAACTATCTCCATTGTCTCATATTAAGCTCCTTTTGTGTGAATATGTACTTCAAGCTTTTATGATCCGTGTAAATCTCGCACTTTTCTCCATATAGATAATGTCTCCAAATTTTCAAAGCGAAAACTATGGCTGCTAGCTCCAAATCATGAGTAGGATATTTCTGTTCGTGTGTTTTCAGTTGCCTTGACACATACGCAATCACCTTATCGTGCTGCATCAGAACACATCTGAGTCCTTTATGAGAAGCATCGCTATAAATTATGAAATTCCCTTGATCGTCGAGAAGTGACAAAACAGGTGTCGTGATTAATCTTTGCTTCAATTCCTGAAAACTCTCTTCACATTTATCATTCCATATAAACTTTTCATTCTTCCGTGTAAGCTTTGTCAATGGTGTGGCAATCCTTGAGAAATTTTGAATGAATCGACGATAATATCCCGCTAATCCCAAGAAACTTCTTACCTCTGTTGGTGTTCTCGGTCTTTCCCAATTTGTAATTGCTTCAATCTTTACTGGGTCTACTTTGATCCCTTCATTACTGACTATGTGTCCTAAGAACTGAACCTCCTGTAGCCAAAATTCACACTTCGAGAATTTAGCATATAACTTCTTTTTCCTTAAAATCTCCAAAGCTGTTCCTAAATGTGCTGCATGATCATCTTCTGTCTTTGAATAAATTAAAATGTCGTCTATAAACACAATAACAAACTTGTCCAGATATTCCTTAAAAATTTTGTTCATCAGGTCCATAAACGCTGTCGGAGCATTGGTTAATCCAAAAGACATCACTAAAAATTCATAATGTCCATACCTCATCCTGGAAGCTATCTTTGGTGTATCTTCTGGCTTAATCTTTAGTTGATGATATCCCGATCTTAAATCAATCTTGGAGAAGTACTTGGCTCCTTTCAATTGGTCAAACAAATCATCAATTCTGGGTAACGGATACTTGTTCTTGATTGTAAGCTTGTTGAGCTCCCGATAGTCGATGCACAATCTCATGCTTCCATCCTTCTTCTTAACAAATAGTACCGGTGCACCCCACGGGGATATACTGGGTCTGATTACTCCTTTCCCTAACAACTCTTACAATTTCTTCGCTAGTTCTTTCATCTCAACGGGCACCATTCTATACGGGGGCTTGGATACTGGTTCTGTTCCAGGTGCTAAGTCGATTGCAAACTCAATTTCTCTATCTGGAGGAAGTCCTGGTAACTCATCGAGAAACACGTCTGGAAATTCATTAACTATTGGAGTATCTTCAAGTTTTGCTAGCTCCTAACTTCTATCAATCACATATGCAACAAAATGTTCGCATCCTTTTCGTAGTAACTTCTTGGCTTGAATCATCATTAAGAACTTCTTTGCTTTCTTCTACCCCTTGAACGTTACTATCTTTTCATCTGGCGTCTTCACCATTACCTTCTTATTTCGACAATCTATCTGGGAATCGTGCTTAGATAACCAATCCATTCCTAAGATAACGTCAAATTCTCCTAACTTAAATGGTATCAAATCTACACAAAACTTACTACCAGAAATCTCAATCTCACCATTCCCACATACTTGATTAACAGATACACGTTCTTGATTTGCTAATTCCACAGTCATTATTTCATTTAAATACTCAACTGGGCAATTTAACTTACTAACAAAATCTTGTGAAACAAACGATTGAGTTGCTCCCGAATCTATTAACACCTTGGCACATAAAGAATTCACATTAAGCGTACCTGCCATGACATCAGTATCCTGGATAGCGTCCTTCACAGACATATTAAAAACTCTAGCCCTTGGAGTCTCATTCACTGCTGGGGTAGATCCCATAATCCTCAATGCATTACTAACTGGGGCTGGTGTCTTGCAATCCCTGGCTATATGTCCTGGCTTTCCACATTTAAAGCACGTAAATCCAATGGCTGGAACCTTCACTACTGGATTCCGGATAGGCTGATCCCTGTTTGTTGGCTCTCTCACTGGCTTATTTCGGCACTCCCTCGAATAGTGCCCTTTCTAATTGCACTTGAAACAAACTACATTCAACTTATTACAAACTCCTCCATGTTTCTTCCCACATACCTGACAATCTGGAAAAGTTAATCTCAACTGATTCGGCTGATTCACACTAACTGGACGGTTGCCCTGGCCTCCGTCGCCTGCATTTTGTCTCTTAAAATTAAAATTTCTCCCTGGATGAAACTTGCCCCTCTTAAAATTTGGAAACTTCCCTGGTTGTGACTGACCTTCATTCCCTTCAAAATTTCTTCTCTTACTTTCTTTTTCCTTCTGTGACATCTCACTCTCTGTCTCTGCAATCATGGCCTTCTGTACAACTCCTGCATAGGTATCCAACTCAAAAATGGCTACCTTCCCTCTGATCCAAGGCTTCAGACCTTGCTGGAATCTCTTAGCCTTCTTCCTGTCAGTATCCACATATGACGGCACATACCTTGACTACTCTTCAAACTTACTTTCATAATCCGCCACCGATATATTTCCTTGCTTTAACTCTAGAAACTTCAGCTCCATCTGATCCTGAACAAACTGGGGAAAATATTTTTGTAAAAACAATTCCTTGAACCTCTCCCAAGTAATAACATATGTTCCTTCCAATGTCTTCACAGTCTCCCACCAATAGGTGGCCTCATTCTTCAAGTAATAACTCGCAAACTCAACCTTCTGATCTTTCTTCACCTTTACTAAGGCAAATGACTTCTCTATTTCCTTTAACCAAACATTTGCTTCAATCGGTTCTAAGGGACCCTTGAATTCTGGTGGGTTTACTGCCTGAAAAGTTTTGAAAGTTACATGGGAATTGGTCTGTCTTTGTTGTTGTTGTGCCAGGTGAACTGTTTGTTGGGCCAAGATTTGGAGAATCTGGGCTATTGCTGGGTCTATGGGTCCTGGGTTCACATTCTGGTTTGTATCATCTTGGTTATTATTGTTGTTGTTGTTGGTTTCTTCATTCTGGGTGTTGGTGCGGGTATTTCTTCTCGGAGGCATTTTTCTGTAAAGAATCAAACAACTTATTTAGCTTTTAAATCAAATTCTTTGCATAAAAGAAAAGTTTTGTAGAACAGAAATATCTCTTTTTGAAAACAGTTGTAAAAGTTGAACTAAGTAAATTTCATGCTTCTTTATAGAATATAAACAATTATGGGAATAGGGTACATGGTATCACAGGGGTATAACTGGTGCAATAAATAAGGTAAAGTAAAATAGGTGCAGTAAAGTAAATGACAATACTGGAAAGGAAAAAAGGTACTGATATGTATAGATCAAAAGTTTTAGGTAGTACAAGCGTAAAGACGCTTTGGAAGCAAAAGCAAAAGGGTACAACAAACCTACTCACTAGTCAGCAGATCTAGTCTATAAATACAACCCAAAAGTCTACTGATACATACTACACACTACTGTATATACTATACAACCATAACAACTCTGATCAGCATCTCCATCTCTGGATCTCTGGCTCAACTCCAAGGAAACTCTGGTCCTCCCAGCCTCTCAAAGTCCTCCATCACTTCAGTAGCCCATCCCATAAGTGCATCAGGGCCTCGGCCAGGTAGTGTAGCTCCATGTAGCCTAGCCTCAAAAATCCTGCATGTCACATGGATCTCCTCTCGAAGCTCCCTCAAACCACGATCAACATCTGTAGTCCTGATGATATGCTGCAGCTCTCGGATCTGGGCCAACAAGGAATCACGCTCCAACAAAAGAGCCTCATACCGGTAATAAGGAACTGGATGCAATGTAGACTGGAATGGGGCACTCGCAACTGAATGCCCAGTAGAATCTGAATCAGCTGGTGGGGGTCCTCTGATAGGTGGCCTCATGCATGGGGGTGGAATAGCTTGCAATGGTACGGGCTACAACACAGGTGGAGGTAGAATTATCAATACTGGTGGAACAACAGGACGTGGATCTGAAGATGGTACTCCAACTGAAGGCTCTGAGTGATCTGCTAATACGGGGATGAAAGAGTCGGCCATCGCTGCTATCTGAAATCATATCGCAATATAAGAATTTCAAACCACGACGCGAATCATACTAATACCTATTATACCGTATCACTCAACCTCTCGACGTTCTATTTTTCTATTCCTTTCTTCTAATCCTAACCCACTACCCATTCCCGTCAGCCTAGGCTTGTGTCAGTAACTTATAACATGTAGCTCTGATACCAAACCTGTGGCGCCCTCCAAACCCGGGTCAGAAGTTTGGGGTCCACACACACACACACCTTATTTATAACCTGCTTATAACAATAATAAAGATAATAATAATATGCAGTGACCCTACTTACCAACTACCACGGACCGCAACAGGTTAAAGTATGCACACAAGCCAATCACACACTTATATTACAAACCATCCAAATCCCAACTATTCAAACTCAGAACTGAGTATTAAGCATTATTACAAACTCAATCAACCTACTACATCTCTACTAGCTTAACTCAATCAACCTGAACCCTAGCTCTCGCGCTGGACTGGGGATCCTCGCTACCAACTGGTTCCTTCTTATCTGGAAAAGAACATAAACAACATCTCACAAATGAGCTAACTAGCTCAGCAAGTCACCATGACAAAACTGAGAATAATGATCATCAAGTGAAAAGGTTATGATATCAAGTGAACAATGAATTATGATTTAGAATTGGATATTATATTTTCATTTTAAAAACCAAGGTTAGGCTGCTGATCAGTCACGCACTAATCCCGAGCAAAGCACACAGCACTGCTCTAACTACTAAATCCAAGGCACACATTGGCCCAACTTGACCATTAATATGGTCTGACCACGAATCTGGTCCATAATTTTATAAAAACAATCCAATTCTATAATAACAGAATAAACAATATAAAGCAATAAAAAGAATCGTAAACAACATTGAATGTTCGATAAGGAAATGGTTTCAATCTTTACAAGGGATCGGTATGGCAATTTCAAAGCTTGACTGTTAGGTAATGAAAGAATTGGATAACAAAAGAATCAATGTTTCAGGGTTACCAGGAATTGGCCTTTCAAAGCATAAGGTACAATGGTTTAAGTATGTAAGTAATTCGATTCAGTGTTTGGTATTTAGTTTGTATGTATTTGTGGAGTAGTATCGTATATTTGTGGTTCATATTTTGGTGTACAACAATCAATGGTTTAGAAAGAATAAGGTTTACGGCTCAAGATCAATAACTGGAATCAGAGTTTTGGGTTCAGTGCTTCAAAGCACTTGCAATATAAAACAGGACTATCAACCAACTACAATATATCTCGAGAAAATTTAGAACACTTTCCTGGTACTAGTTTGCTATACTGCACTAACTTCCAATCACAACCGTCTACTCCTCGACTATCGATTTCCCTTTCCTACGCCTTGCCTCTTCTGCTCACATATCATAAGCATCTATCAATATTCAACTCATACGATTCTATTCGACATACACTTCTATCTACCCTTCGTTTTACCCAAATCGGATTAACGGATTGAAAGTTACGCTAATAACAAGTAAACATCGAACATATAGACCGACAGTCAACCACCGAGTCACATATAGCACATAACAGTCAATGATATATCATTTATAAAGAAGCCTCGGGTTATAAACAGGCTTTCGGGTATTTAAAATGATTTTTAAAACATTTTTCGGAATTAAAACGGGTCATTAGATCAATTTTAAAATAATAAACAGGGTTCGGTTGGCCAAATCTGTCTTCAAAACAATTTTATAATAATTATCGAGACTTGAAAAGAATTTAAAATAATATTTTAAAGCTCAAAACTATTTTTTGGAATTTTTAAATCATTTTTAAATAATTAAATCTAATTAAATAATTAATTAAAATCAATTAATAATTAATTAAATCAATTAATCAATTAATTTTTGAATTAATTGACCAATTAATCAATTAAATATTAACTGAAATTAATTAACTAATTAATTCAGATTTATTTTTTGAATTAAAAATAATTTTTGGAATTAAAATAATAATTTTTGGAATTTTCAGAAATTAAAAACGGATTTTTATAATTAAAATAAATAGAAAATATGATTTTTGAATATTTAAAAACAGGAATCCTATTCTTGCAAACTCTGGAAAGTTCAGGGACTGGACTTCACCATCTTCAAAAGTACAGGGACTAAAGTGCAATTTTTACAAAGGGTCGCCGGAAAACTTCGGGGATGGCCGGACAACACGTTCCCGACATCCTCACCCCATCACAAGCTCCAGATATGATCTACAGACAACCAGGAATCTATTCATGCAATCAAAACACATTAATAACCCCTGAGCTGGCCGGGAAGTTCGCCGGTTTCCGGCGAGCTTGACGTAAACTTAACAACACAACTCCCTTCGATTCATTAATCCTCTGTTAACGAGCTATACACCAATCGATTGCAAATTTCATAAGGAACACAACCCACTGTAATACAACAGCTAATAACCCCTAAATCAAAAAGCCCCAAATTTCAATTAAGAACATTCATACGGGTTATAAACCCTAATTTCAAAATTCGAAAATCAAACTCAATTTTGAACATGTTATTGAACTCCAAATCAGTCATATAATATATCAAAATCATCAGGAGAACAAGCTCTACAACATGCAATCATCAAATCATTCAAACAATCATCCGAACAAAAATTCATATTTTTAATAAAAATAATTCAAAAATAAATAAATTTACAGAAAATAAACCTTTAATTCTGCAGGTGTATGGATCACAGATTCTGATAGTACTCTTCAAGACCTTTGATTTGGTTACTCGAGCGTTGAAAACAAAAATCACTACCACCTTCGAATTGCTGTTTGATTCTCAGAAAGGTTTATGAATATATGAATTTTCTCTGGAAAATTATATAATTACTGTCTGCAAATGATTTTTGATACGGAATAAAATACGGTAAGGGATATTTATAATTACGAAAAATAATATCCCGTTGGATCATTCCGGATATAAAATGGTACGTTTATTTATAAAAACTGATCCAAACGGTACCAGTTTTCGGGATAATTATCCAAACCAGTACAATTTGTACTGTGGTCTTGGTCTCAGCGCCTGGTTACATGTATTACGAGGTGATAATTGTGATAGTTAAATAAAAAGATCCCGTTTATCGAAAATACGAGTTTTATTGATTTACCGAAACGAATAATGTATCGAAAATGTTGCGCCGGGACCCGCGCAGGACAAACCGTACGCCGGATTGAAAAAGTCGAAACATGGAAAATGCTCAGAATATTGCAATTAGGTTAGGAAGGAGTTCTCGGAAGAGTTTCGGGTTATAAAAATGTAAAAACGGAAGACGTCGGTTGGTTCCCGTTTGTATAAAATAGTTTTTTTATACTCGGATTTTTTTTTTATAAAATCCATATATTTCCTATAAAATCATAAATCAACATAAAAATAATTAGAAAGATATGACAATTATCTATATTTTATTTTGGACATATAAAAATTAGAGTACTCAATTAATATTATTTTTAAATATCCAAACACATTTAACACTTAACAAATAATTCACAGAATAAACACTGAACATTCATAATAATTATTTATTAGCAAAATAATTACACGATATATCCCGGATATTACAACCTTCCTAACACTAATTTAGCATCAAAATAACGCTAAATCTCATCCTTCCTCCAACTATGCCTGAAATGCAAAAATACTATAAAAACACATCAAAAACACAAATAACTCGAGTACAAAACACCAATTCAAGCCTTTACGAAGCATTCTAAGTGGACATAAATGCCACTTAACACTAGTTCAACCCATTTTTTCTCTATACATTTTGTTTTGTGGATTGTCTTATAAGTTTTGACGTGAGGTGATTCTCATTCTAAGACCGAAGTCCTATACGTACTAACAGGGAGCTTGTAGTATTTGCCATGAAGAAGAGAAAAGACCCAAAACCGGATCACTAAGATCTAACACCGACAAAAGCTAAGTAAGCAAAGTCTACACAAAGGTTCCACATCAAATTTAAAGAAATAGCGGGGACTTATTGTCTACGATAAGTTGTGTAGGTATTACATTTATTTTGAGGTGGTAACCGGGTGTTACGCACCAAGACAAATACTTGTAACTTGTAAGTGTGTAAAGGCTTCTCCACTTACTAAAGGGGGGAGTTTATTATAAGGAAAAATCCCGAGTCCGGGAGAGGAGCTCGGGGACTGGACGTAGGGGTGAGCGAATCTATTAGAAGTTGCGCCATCATGAACCAGGATAAAATCACCGTATGGTATTTTCTTTCCTTGCACTTTATTTTCCGCACATATACACTGCATAACTACTCGGTAAAATGGGTTTATTATTTTAAAATGTCATAATAATTTTTAAATTGATAATTAAGCTATTGAACCCCCCTTATAGCTTAATATAGCCCTCTTACGGGACCTTACACTTTACTTAGTCATTTCACAATAAGGAAAATGAAGGTACAACTTACCAAAAATGAAGAAACATAATCACACAACATATTATACATGGGGTTGGTCCATGGACATGTGTCAAGCATACAAGTAAACTTGGAGAGGAAGAAAAAGAAACACGTCAAAAGATGAGGAGCGTTTAAAAGAATAAAGTGGTCCTCAAAAAACTGTAACGTGTCGCCTTGCAGAATAGGACAATTTAGTGTTAATGGTTGTGCATATTATATAGTACATTGTTCTATTTACACGGTGCACATCCCATCTCTGCTGAGTGTGAAACAAAGAACATATCCGTTCTTGTAATATCTTCTCTCCCTCTCTCTCTAAGCCAAAACTAGAGAAACTATTCTTGAGAAGAAGTCAAGAAAAATATCATTATTTTTCATGGAGTTGTAGCAATAATTTTCTTATCGTATACAATGTAAACTGACACAAACTTCTCAGTATTTTACTTTCTTAATTTTATTATACTTTGATATTTTACAAACTGAATTTCAAGTTTCAAAAATACACTAAAGTTTTTGAAATAGTCATTCACCCCCTCTGCCTAGTTATTGAAACCCTTATTTCAGTTGTACCTACTAAAATTGGAGGAACTAATGCCCTTGTAATATGAACAATCTTCCGTTGTGAACGGTGAGTTTTTGTGATTACACAGCCTCGATGCAGGCTTTCCAGGTCTCCCTAAGCACCAATTTAATCATTATCAAATAGACAAAATAACAAACCAAAAAATACTGAAACAGATCAACCACTCCAAAACAAAGGATAAACAAACATCCAGAAAATTGGGTACTATAACAATTCTCATAAAAGGAGGATGATTATTGATGAAAAAATAATGATTTCGGTGATTATCAGAGAGAAAGAAAAAAGAAAGTGAATTAATGAGATGAAAGAGTGCATAATGGATGAAGAAAATAATAAATTTGCATATTTGTTTTTGTGATCATGACTAGCTAGGGTCGGAAGTCGAATTTCATTGATTGACTTAGAGAAAGATTTGTGTTCACCTCTTGGTCTCAGGTATGCAGTTAGTTTAACTAGTATCTTGGTTTAGTTAGTTTAAAACTGTGTGGCGTTGGGGTGTGACCCTATTGTTCTTCATTTTATAATAAAATTTAGGGGTTTTTGAATAAATATACCAAAAAAAGAAAAGTTTTGCAAAATTAATTGTAGTTTTTAAAACTAATTGCATTTATACCTACCTCAGACATATTAATTGCAAATATACCTTCATAACTTGTAATTATGTTTAACTGTTACAAAACCGGTTTTAGTTGGGTATTATGCAACAACTGAAACACAGAAATCAAAAACAACTACAACGACAACGACAACAAACGAAATCAACGAAATCGATTACATAACTTCAATTCCTTTCATCGCAAAACTCAATACTCACACATCAATTGATAATTCGTGATTACTCTGTTCTTCAATCCAAATCATGAAGATTAAAGTATTGCTACAAGTTTGGTTCAGATCAAGTTTCAGGTAACTACATATAATTCACTAGATCTATTGGATTTGTCTTATTAAAGTTTGATTAAGAATTTTTAAAGTATGTTGCTTAATTAGTTGAATTGCAGGTTACTGAAATTATATACATGTATATGAACATAATGATATTCTCCAATCTGAATTCAAATTGATATGATTTAAAAACAATCACTTAGAACTAATTCAATTTGGAAAAGTAGAGGTTGCATAAATTGCGGCAAATGAAAGCTATATTACAGTGTTAGTTTGAGTAAAAAATTAAACAAAATAGTTGCTTAATTTATGCTTGAAAAAGTTGTAAACAATAACTGATGTATAACATTGAGGTTGCGTAAACTGTTGCAAAATAATGGTATTTTAGATTGATAGGTTGCAAAATGTGTAATAAAAAAAGCAAAACCAGTTGCGCAGAATGTGCTTGAAAAAAATCAACAATAACTGGTTCTATTTGATTACGTTGAGGTTGCGTAAAATGTAGCAAATGGATGGTATACTAGCTTCGTAGGTTGCAGAATTATGAGTAATAATAAGAGAAAAGAGTTGTGTAGTGTCTTGTTGAAAAAGAAGTCAACAAAAGCTGATTATATTTTGTTATGTTGGGGTTACGTAAACTGTTGTAAATGAATGGTAGAGTGGCTTAGTAGGTTACGGAATTTTGAGTAATCATGAGCGAAAGCAGTTGCGTATCCTGTGCTTGAAAAAGGAGTCAACAAAAGCTGATTTTATTTGGTTACATTGATGTTGCGTAAACTGTTGCAATTGAATCGTATATTAGTTTGATAGGTTGCGGAATTTTGTGTAATCAGGAGCGATAGCAGTTACGTATGATGTGCTTTAAAAAGGAGTCAACAAAAGCTTATTTTATTTGGTTACGTTGACGTTGCGTAAACTATTGCAAAAGAATCGTATATTAGTTTGGTAGGTTTTGGAATTTTGAGTAATCACGAGCGAAAGTAGTTGCGTATGATGTGCTTTAAAAAGGAGTCAACAAAAGCTTATTTTATTTGGTTACGTTGATATTGCGTAAACTGTTGTAAAAGAATTGTATATTAGTTTGGTAGGTTGCGGAATTTTGAGTAATCACGAGCGAAAGCAGTTGCGTATGATGTGCTTTAAAAAAGGAGTCAACAAAAACTTATTTTATTTGGTTACTTTCAGGTTGCGTAAAAAGTTGCAAAAGAATCGTAATTAACTTGGTAGGTTGCATAATTTTGAGTAATCGTTACCGAATGCAGTTGTGTAACATGGCCTTGTTAAATTTACTATGTTTTTATAATTAGTACTTTCTGTTTGTAATCTAAATGTGCACATTTATATTTTGTTTGTAGGAATGGAAAATATACCTATTAATGTGCAACATGGTGGACATTGGGAAGAAAATATAAGTTACATAGGCTTTAAGGTCTTTGGATTGCTTCTCCCAATAGATACTAATTATGCTAACTTAGTCAGAATGGTATACAATCAGTTGAAGTTGAATTCAGAAGCAACTTCAATATTAATTCATTATCAAGCTAAAGATGGATATCCTCCATTCTCAATTGTTGATGATACGCAGCTGCTATTTTATAAAGAGCTAAAGAAAAGAGAAATTGACTTCAGCAAATACCCTTTGTGTATCACAACTAAATCTTCAGATGTTCAAGTTTCATCTACATTCAATAATCATAGTGAAACGACAATTGAAATTGGATAGGTTGGGTTTCAAATTACAGAAGCCGAATCATCAAACAAGGCAAAAGATATCACAGCTGGATTAAATATGAATACTGTTGCGGATTATGTGGATTATGCGGAGCTAATTTCAGAACAAATGGTAGGCATACCAATCGAAACAGAAGTTGATCAAGAGATTATACATGAAAGGAAAGATGAGGTGATCACAGACAAACACCATCCCCAAATATCAGAATTTCAGATTTATAAAGATAAGGAAACCTTTAACCTAGTCCTTAACCACTACACAATCAATAATAATTTCCAGTTCAAAGTGAAAAAGTCTTGCAAAAGAGTATTTTTAGTTGAATGTATTGACAACAATTGCAAATGGATGTTGCGTGCTTCAAGGAATGGAAACACAAATCAGTTCATAATTTGGAGATTTGTCAACAACCACAGTTGTGCTCTTGATGTGAGGTTTAAAGGACAGCGACAAGCAACCACATCAATTATTGCAGATACAATAAAATCAAAGTTTAAAAATATCAAAACAACTTACACAGTTTTAGATATTATACGTGATATGAGGAATGATCATAATATAAACGTCAACTACAACAAAGCATGGAGATCAAAGGAAAAAGCTCTGTAAAATATGAGAGGAAATGTAACTGCTTCATATGCTGAATTATATACTTATTTTTTCATGTTGCATAATACAAATGCTGGATCAATAATTGAACTATAATTGACAACAAATAGTTGTTTCATGTATGTGTTCATTGTGTTGCACGCATCAATAAAAGGTTGGACTTATTGCTTACCAGTTATCGTGGTTGATGGCACCTTTCTTAAATCAGCATATGGAGGAACTTTATTGGTGGCTGCAACTCAAGACGCAGGAGGCAAAATAGTACCACTTGCTTTTGCAGTGGTGGATTCGGAGAATGATTTGTCATGGGAATGGTTCTTCGCCAAATTCAGAAAAGCTTACAGAGAAAGGGAAGACATGTTATTCGTGTCAGACAGACATGAAAGTATTATTAAAGGAGCCAGTAAGGTGTACCTTGAAGTACCAAATGTCTTTTGCATATTTCATCTACTGGGAAACATTAAAACAAAATTCAAGAAAAATTTGAAGAGGATAAAAGAAGAATTCCTAACTCCTGCTAATGCCTATAGTGTCAAAAAATTCAACTATCACATGAAAGAACTTGAGAAAGTCGACAAAAGAGTGCAACTCTATTTGCAATAAATTGGCTATGAAAAATGGGCAAAGGTCTACTCCACAAATAATAGATATTTAAACATGACATCATATGTTGCAGAATCTCTAAATTCTGTGATCACTTCAATAAGAGAGCTACCAATCTGCACAATATTAGAAAGTTTACGAGGTTTAATATAAAAATGGAGTTGGAAAAATCGCCATGAAACAACTTCAACAGCAACACATTTGACTAGGAAGTATGAAGAACTGTTTAAAACAAATTAAAACTACTCTATGGATTTAACGGTAAACTATATGAACCTATGCTTTTTAGTTAAATAAATTAGTACATTTAACATTTCCTTTAAATAACTTACTAGGTACATCCAACAAATGAAATATTCTTTGAAGTGCATAATAAGGAGAAAAAGTATGTGGTTGACCTTAGTAAAAGAACTTCAGCTGTAACAGGTAGGTGCAAACTCAAAGCTTTTTTTTAAGCATGAAATTATAATATAGATGTCGATTTTTCTTTTATTTACTTTTTCAGATTCCAAATGAATAATATGCCATGTTCTCATGTATTTGCTGTTTTAAAACAAGCAAACATGGATCCTTATTAGTATTGTTCCCCATATTATAAAAAAGAAACAATGATTGCAACCTATAAAGAAACTGTTTACCCTGTTCGGAATAAGGACTGCTGGAAAGTACTAGAAGAAATTAAATCAGTTGAAGTTTATCCTCCAGAAGGTAGAATTAAAGTCAGTAGACCAAAGAAGAGAAGATGTAAAGCTCATTGGGAGAAGAATGGAAAAGCACGAGTGCAATGTGGGAAATGCAACCAAATAGGACATAATCGGAGGACTTGCAGAAATTCGATGAACAACAATTAGTTCACTTTTAAAAATTTGTTTGGACATAAGAACTGACATAAGCTTGGACTATCATTTATACATATATTAAAAGCGCAATAACTTTAGTTATGTGAATTTATATTTTTTAAAGCATAAGTCATGATTAAAATACAGTTCAATATAGACTTGTGATATATGTTTACATTTACAATCTTTTGCAACCTTACATGCATAAATATGTAACTCTTAAAGCAACTGTTAAAGCAACTCTTATAGCAACTGCTTATGCAACCTAATCTAAAAAAACCTTTTATGAAACCTTTAATGTAACTAATAATAAACTTTGCAACTACTTCTGAAACAACATATTTAACATTAACAATGATTTGAGGAAAAAATATTATAGTAAATGTGAAAATGGAACAAAATACAACTCAAACACTTTATCACAAACTACTTGGTTTAAGTTTTGCAACTTATAAAGAAACTAATTATGCAACCAAAGATATTAGTTTTATATTGTAAAAGATAAATTAACATTTTGGTACTTGTTAATTTAAAGTTGATCATATCTTTCTAAAACCCAATTAGGGGATTAATGAACCCTAAATGGTTAAAACAATAATTTTTTCGGTCAAATATTCGGATAAAACTACCGGTTCCTAGGGTTTAGACTCTAGAGTTTAGGGCTTTAGGCCCTAAACTCTAAAACCTAAACCCTAAACCGTTATAAAGTTTATTAAAGGTCATCGTATCTTTCTAAAACCCAATTAGGGGATTATTGAACCCTAAATGGTTAAAAAATTAATTTTTTGGTCAAATTTTCGGATAAAATTATCGGTTCCTAGGATTTAGGGCCTAGCGGCCCTAAACCCTAGCTTTAATTAGGGTTTAGGCTCTAGAGTTTAGGGCCTAAAGACCCTAAACTCTAAAACCTAAACCCTAAACCGTTACGAAATTTATTAAAGGTCATCGTATATTTCTAAAACCCATTTAGGGGATTACTGAACCCTTAATGGTTAAAACAATTAAAATTTGGTTCAACTACATATATGACACTAAAATCATTTACAAAACAACTAGAAAGAGCTACTTCAACCATATATGCAACTTCTAACAACCATATATGAAACCACAAATGCAAATTTGAAAAAATGTGTTGGAAATTATATTTAGTTGCAAAATAAGTTGCAAGTGAGGATAAAAATGAGTACCCCTGCGGGGCCAATTTTAATATCACAAAACAACCACGAAATCAACTAAAAAACAAAAATAAAATTACGGGTTATTGCGGCCATTGATGCGTTAAAGATTGGTAACTGAAATATTGTTACTAGCTTGTGCATCAAACAATTTTTTCACATCGATAAAAACCTTGATCAAATGTTACTAACATGGTTTGATGTATCTGATCTAAACCTTATATCCTAAATTTAACAATTGTTTTGATAATGTTAGATTTAAAAGCATTATTTTGATAATGTATGGTTCATACAAAAGTTCATATATTCTGGGTCCATTTCAAACATATTATACTCTGCATATGGGGTTTCATATGCAATTTGAAAATTATTGTAAACCCATTATAAAACTTAATATGCAACCATAATACTATTTAAAACATATTATGCATCCAGATATGCAACCCCATAAGCAACATAAAATTCAAAAATTTTGTTTTATAACATCTTGCAACCTACTATGAAACCTTTTTATTACTTATAGATTAACTTTTCTAAGATTATAAAACAAATTTTAAAGAAACAAAACTAGTTAAACACAATCTAAAGTGCAAGAAATGTAACATAATACTGATACTTCAAATGTAACATTGATTAAATCGATCAATACGATACAAAATGAACATTTCACCAAGTTTGTTTGTCACCAGTTTAGAATCGACAATCTCAAAATAAACAGAGTACTAATATTAAATGTTAAATTACAAGATATCAATATAGTCTTTCGTTTCCTTGGTTTTCTTCTCACGCCTATCCACCTTTTTCTTCCCTAACGCCTTTCTTTTCTTCGGTTTCACATTTTGAACATACTCCTCAGCACCTTCATTAACATCAGCCATATATTCAGTGTCACTGTCATATTCATAAACCTGTTTTCCGATGGCATACAAGTACAATGAAAAACCAATTCTAGATCGATGAGTTTCAACATTAAAACTATCTTTAGGAAAATCCATTTTCATAGCCAAGTACTCTGCAATACATATCATATACATTCCGTTTTCACTGCAAAAAACAAAAAAAAAAGTTATATAGAAAACAATAAAACAAAGCAGTTAAAAATATTCAAACAAATATACAATATAATTTAGGTATTCAGTAAAAACTCACATTTCTGTGCACTGAGGATAAGCAAGACGTGTATACATTGATGTCAAACAATCAGTTCTTCCCTTAACTAAATACAAATTAGCAGAAAAATCAATGTCACTCCTTGAGTAGAAATCAGTAAGGAGAAGAAAGTGAGGAAGCAACTTAGAGAAAGGGAGCATAGTTTGCTTGTAGAAATCTTTAGCTGAATCTTTCTCAAAAGTATTGCACAGACGAAATTCACACATGACGAGGTTCAAAACAGCAACAACCCAATGATTATGCTCATACAACCATAGTGGTATCAATACAGACTCCATAAATGACCAAGAAGTACCATACGGCAGCGAAGATCCATTAATAACATCTAGAATATCCTTTCTCGAACGGATTTTTAACTCATCAATATTGTCACAATCAGGAATATCAGAATAAAGTGATAGAATCATTTTCTGAAACTTGGTGTCTGTAGTAGTCATCATCTTTGTAGAATTTGTATTATACTTGAATTTCTTCCTCATATAGTACATAAAAACATCAACATGCTATAAAACACAGAATTAAAATAATCATTAAAATGCAAATTGACGATACAACATTAATAAACTTAAAAAAAATGGTAAAACTTACAGAGTTTGAAAGATTGAAACTGCATACTCAATGGCGTGAAACCAAATCTTCTCACCCATAAACTTCCCTCCCAACTTAAAAGGAGGAGTAATCTCATTATCTTTTTTACGATAAAAACTTACACTTCAAAAAAACAGAAAAACAAAAATATAAAGTACACAACAAAAAATACAAAAATAAATATGTAAATAGAATTCAAACTTATTCTTCGCAAGCAGTCCAGTATCCAGCCACTCATAATACTCTGCACTTAACTTTAACTCAGGAAGCTTCCCAATATCTTCATCAAATGGAAAAATTGAAACCTTGTTTTCTACTTTCAAATTACAAGCCATTTTCTTTGAGCTTGATCCAAAATGTTGCAAAAATGGAGATCTCAGAAAGGCAGGAAGCCTAATCTGTCTTTTAGGCAGAGGAGTGGTAAAACTAGGATTCTCCAATACAACAACTTTAGATGCAACCTACAAACAGAACAATAAATCACAAAATATACAAAAGTTCATTAAAACGGAATAACATATAAAGCCAAGCCAAAATTAAAACATTCTAAGAAAAACTTTGAAAATATATAAATTTACCACTCCTACATCTTTCATATCATCATGACTAGATTTATTGAAACAATTTGCCAAATCATCCATCCCCTCATCACATATGGCATTATCCAAAGCGTCTCTTACAACATCAAGAATTTTATCATCAACATTGTCATGTTCTACTACTGACAATTCTGAACGTGACAGAATATTATATAATGTTGCAGCTTCAACTTCAGCTCATGGCACATGTGAAATAACCGAAACAACATCTTCTTTAACTTCATCCACAACTACTGCCAATTCTGCAACAATAGAATCAACATTTTTCGCAACTTGTTCAGATTTGCTTTCATTTTTATCAACAGCCTCCACATCATTTGCAACTTCCCCTGCAACATTAACTCCATCTACATAGCTAATAGGAGCACCCGGATTAACTTTTGCTTTTGAGAACCTATTATCAAACTTTATCATCTCCAATTCAATTTCATTCAACGTATTGGGAGATATTTCATCCACAACACCACCTTCAACCCCAACACCAATGGAAATGTCAGCAATTTTATCGTCACGTGAAACTTCATTTCTGTCATTCGTTATATGTTTGACCTTATCACATTTCTCAAAAAAAGAACCATCAATTCTTCCACTACTTGCTCGAACAACTTCATTATCTGAAACCTAGTTTTTAAATTTCAAATGCAAATTAAAATTTATTCCAATCTACAAATAACAAAAAAATAAAATAAAAATTAATAAATAAAGTGTCAACCTCATTCTGAGCATTAACTCCATCTACAGGGATATCAATTTTTTCAGTTGGAGTATCTTTAGCAGCAGCATCATTATCAACAGGAACCTGTAGGAAAAAGAGAAAATACAATAAAAAATAAATTTAAAATAAGCGAACTATAAGTAACAATTAATCTACAATAACAACTTAAAACTAAAAAATAACAACCTCATTCTAAATATTAACTTCTGATATAAAAGGATTATTATCTTCATCAATAGAATCTTGATCACAGTCATCATCATCTACCCAAACCTGTAAATTACAAATATATATAGTCACATATTAAATTAAATATGCACCTATATTACAATAATTGAATAGTAAAATGCAACTAAATATGCAAATAAAAAATGTCTACATACCTTACTCAATAAAAGAGCACGGAGCTTTAAAATTTGAGATTCAAAGTACGAGCGTTGTTCAGTAATAATAACTTTAACTTGATCAACTTCATAATACAATTTCTTATGACTAGTCTCAAGTCTTTTTAGCTGCTTTTGTATTTTCTTCACGGATTTGTCCGATGAAGAAGAAACAGGATTCACAAGTCTTGCAATAGGTTGTACAAAATCAGCATCATAAATGTTAGCAGCAGCTGCATTCAAGGTAACATGAACATCAGTTTGCACAACTAAATTATGCAAATGCAACTCTTCAGCCTCTCTTGAACTTGGAGACAAATGTCTAAGTTGCAACTGTGAATGAAGAAAAAATTATTTATATCGCAAAAAATAATAAATAAAGGAGAAAGGTAAGTATATAAAGACATATATATACCTCATCTGATCCAAGTGACAATAGTCTGGAACATTCTTCAAAATTCCCTAAGTAATCATTACTCCAATTAAGGCAACGTGGAATGCTTGCACCACTATTAGTATAATACTTTCCGTTGAGATAAGGACAACACTCATAAAACCATAGCTGAAAAGCATATGGGAAACCACAGAGCCTATAGTAATTGTCTTTCGAATTTGTATTTGAAGCATTTTTAAGGGACTCTAAAGTCATAATAAAAACCTCCTTTCCCCAAGGAAACTCATCAAACTTATTAGCATCCAGTAAATCTAAATCACCTTTAGGAATTTGGGTATTTGTCGTAGAAGTCAAAAGAAAATGATGCACCAAATACAACTTAGCCATTTTTATAACATCTCCATTACACGTCCATTTTTTAGCAAAAAACGATTCCTTAACAGAACTTTTAAAAATTGGATTCACGCCATCAAAGAAACTACTTATGAAACTGTTATCCACCTTAACACAACTCTTTTTATCCGTATTCCTAAAGCACCTAAGCCCGGTAACAGTAGCAAATTCTGAAATCTTAAACTTCAAAGTAACATCAGCTACACCTATCCAAATCTCATCACTGTTTGGTTGAACCAATTGCCTAACTAACAAATGGTGAATAAGCTGATTCTGAAGTCTAAAGTTAGGCAAATTCAAGAAATACCCAAAGCAGGAACCACTAAAATCAACAAGTTGATCATCAGAAAGAATAGTACGCAACTCAGTCATAGGATCGTATTTGTTAGCAGTAACAAGTTTCCCGCCCTTATACTCAACATTTAACTCATAATGCATACCCTACAAATTAAACAAAAAATTGGAAAATAACACAAAAAGTTGCACAAAAATTAACAAATAAAATACATATACATAGAATGAAAACATGGCAATCACAAAATAATAATAAAATGTACCTTAGGTGGTGGAATAAGACCTTTTGCAGCAAGGATTTTACATTTTTTCTTCTTAACAGGGGCTGAAACCCTTTTTTCCCCTTCTTTTTTTCTGCTCTCAATTTAAATTTTGACCTTGATTGTGAAGGAGATGCTTCAGAGGCAGCAAGAGATAGCCTAGTTTTAACCATTGCTATAAAGGAAGCTAAAAAAAACCTAATTATGAACTTTAAAAACACAATGAACAATGATTCATAGAGTTAAACACAACATATAGTATGTTATGTCGAAAATAACAACAAATAAAACAACAAAATCACAAAATCAGAGAAAGATCATACAAACATGCAACTAAAAAAACATAATCAAAAGCAACCAAACATACGAAGCTTAAACAACAACTAAAACCGGATCTAAAACAAAAAAAGAGTTAAAATATATGTTACAAAGAAAGGGAGAAACAGAGAGAGGGAGAAAGAGAGAGAGAGAGAGAGAGAGAGAGAGAGAGGGAGAGAGAGAGAGGGAGAAACAGGAGAGAGAGAGAGAGAGATAGACTTATAAATCCAACGGAGCGAGTAACAAAGATTTAATTCATGTAGCGCTGTGAGCGGGCTACCTATCTTAGAAGGTCTTATCTTAAGATAAGCCAAGACCATGTTACGAAAAGACTAAATGAACCTTTGAGCTTCATGTCTTCTAATAAAGATATATGGTTAATAATGATATTAGCCTGCTATCGTTGCTTTCAGACATGATTGTAAACTGGATCTCACTGTTTATATATCAACAGAGAGGCTCTGATACCACTTGTTAGGACATACAACACTATAGAAGGGGGTTGAATATAGTGTTTATACAATCAAATCGATTTAAAACACAAGTATGTAACAATAATCAAGTTTATTCAATATAATAAGCTCTGTTACAAAGTAGGTTAAACTACTCTCTCAGTGATGAACAATATCACTAAGAGCTGCTAGGTTACAATGAATAATGTTCTTGTGAATGATAACACATATAGTGTAAACCCTAAGCTGTGTTTATATAGTATACAGTTACAAGATATCTTCTAATTGGTATGGAATATAATTCTGTCTCCTAAAATATATCAATCAGATATCATCTTCTACAAGTCTTCTAGTTGTCCAGCTCTTCATGCATATCTTTAATTATTTTAGTCCAGATCCTCTCCTGTAAATCAGCTGCATTCCTTATCTGAAGTACCCGCACTTAAGTCCTGATATAAATCATGACGGCCTTAAGTTCTGATATAAGTTCTGACTTTAGTAAGTTCTGATTTCCAGTAAGTCCTGATATTAAGTTCTAAAACTAAACACAACAGATTAGACATGACATCACAAATATATCTAACAATCTCCCCCAACTTGTAAATTATGAAAAATAAACAAGTTAATAGATTTGATGATGTCAAAAACATTTAAGTACAAATGCAATGAGAGTTTATTTAAACAACTAACTACAACTTATAGTCCTTACAGCTTTTACCAATTTTACCGAGTCAATCTGAATCCAGAGTGATTCTTGACAAAGTTTGATATCAACTTATCTTCTGCATTCCTCAGGACTTGAGCTAATGTAGCCTTGACTTGCTTCATTTCTTCATCTTGACTTCCAATCTGGTAGATTGCAATCCTAAGTGTCGAGATGTGATTTCTTTCTAATCCATCACCAAGTCTGATTACTCTTGGGTGAGATGAGTCTTCATTATAGCACAGACATTTCTCTTTCAGAATAACTTCAAGTTTAGTAGAATTCTTCTTCATTGGAATTTCACTTCCATCATCTTCAACTATATTTGGAATAAATTCTACAAACCTTGATCCAGAGATTCTGTCTTTATCCCTTATGGTCTTCATGATGAAATTTGACCATCTTCTGGTAATCTCAGACTTTATCTCCAAAAGATAATGAAAGAATTGAAGTTCTTTCAGAGATTTGTTCAGCATATCTGATTTTGACATTCTGTATGTTCTTCCATCTTCAAGAAATTGAATCAGCTTTTCTTTGACATTACTCTTATCATGAGCATTTAGTACCACTTGAACATATATAACCTTGTCAAGGTGTTTCTGTGTAACTTCCTCAAGAGGTTTGTCAGTTAATAAGAATAGATCTCTAGTAAGTACTTCAAATTCCTGTTTTGATCTTGGCTTCTTCAGAACATAATCCAGTTCTATCTCTTGCTTCTCTGGCTTTCAATCCAACAGTCATGAAATCAGATAGCAGTTGGCTTTTCTTAGGATCTGATGGTTTAACATTTTTCCATAGGAGTTTCTTCTTATCAGTAATTGTCATCTTGTTCAAATCAACTTGAGCTCTGTCAGAGGTTGATGTCTTGATGTCTTGATCAGGATTTGTTGATTCTTCTATAGCTTGCTGTTCTTCACTCTGAACAACTTGAGCTATGTCAGAGATTGTCTTAGATTCTTCTGTTATCTTCTTTCTTTTCAGAGTTTGAACAGTTTCATCTTCTGCAGCTGTATCATCAAAAACCTGAACCATTTTGCACACAGGTTTCATCAGGATTTGAGGAATCTTCATCTCCTGTTTCTTTGTTGGTTCATCAATATTTCCTTTCCCTTTTTCCTTGGGGTTAATTTCAACTTGTGATCTTTTCTTGAGCTTTGAAGCCTCAGAAGTTGACCTTTCCTTGATCACAAGGCCTTTTTCCTTAGGCCTTGGAGGTTTCTTTGCATTGGAAGCTTTAGATTTAAGATTTGTCTTCTCAGCTGCAAATCTAGTTTCTTCCTCCTTTAGAGTCTCTAAATCCATTCCAGGATTATGCTTGAAAAATAATCTTCTAGCAATCTCTTCATCAAGTGTCTGAATCTTGGGATCCTCATAGTAGACAGTAGTCTCCCTTCCCTTAAGCTTCAGAGTTTGTAAAAACTTTTGAGAGTCTTAACTTTCAGCTTGAATCATAATATCAGGCTTTGTCATCAGACTTTGATCATCAGAACTTGCTTTCAGAACTTGAGCATTCACAGCTTCAGAACTTGAATTCTTCTGTGTAGAAGATTTACTAGAATCAAAATTTAGTTTCTGTGAAGAAACTTTGCTGCTTTGCCCTTGACCTTGACCTTTTCCCTTGCTAGGGTTTCCCTGGTCATCTTCTTTATCATCCTTCTTCTTCAGTGTTTAAATAGTAGAGTATTTGGACTTAACTACCTTCTCCCCCTTTTTGGCA
The DNA here is from genome assembly GCF_009905375.1 of Apium graveolens. Classification (NCBI taxonomy): domain Eukaryota; kingdom Viridiplantae; phylum Streptophyta; class Magnoliopsida; order Apiales; family Apiaceae; genus Apium; species Apium graveolens. Next base: position 119,930,111 of record NC_133649.1, read on the forward strand.
TCATCTGATAGGAGTAGAGAGAGAAGAAGTTCCACTGAAGATTGGATTTCATTCAGTTGTGCTTGTTGAGAAGCTTGATTCTGCAGGAACTCATTCAGTTAGGCATGTTGCTTTTCTTGAACTTTCTCAATATCCTCTACTTTTTCATGAATAGGTCTGATAAACCTGTTCTTTTCTAGCTTGAGCATCAGGTCCAGCTTATCAGCATTTTCCTGTAGTTTATCAACCTTGGCATGAGTAATGGAGTGTTGACCTTGAAGACTTTTAGTACTGAGAGTTGTGACTTTTAGTTGAGCTTTAAAGTCAGAATTTTTCAACAACTCATCAGCTTTTGCAATATGATCTGACAGAACTTTTGAGCTGGGAATGAAGTTAGATTCATTCCACTTCTTGGTTCATTCAACTCCTCTGTGAGTTTCTTCCCATGGAACATGAGCTTCTTGTTCAACATATTTCAACAGTTCCTCATTTTCAAGAATTGGAGCTGAAGTGCTTACTGGAGCTGACTCTCCAGAACTTGCAAGAAACTCATCATCTTTTGACAACACAAGAGTGTGTGTGGTTGTAGGAGATTCTGGTACAACTTCATCTGTTTCCACATCCAGAATTGGAGTAGTTAGAACTTCAGCATTTAATGGAGAAACAGGTGGAGTTGTCACTTATCCTTGTGGTGCTTCCAGAAAGAAGACAGATGGAATGTTCAGCCTATGAATGTCAATTTCAGGACTTAATCTTGAATATTCAACTGTAGCTGTTTCTCTGATTGGAGAGATAGGAGGTGTGATCACTGTTTCTGGAACAGTGTCTTTAGCTTGATGTGGAGGTGGAAAAGCTTCAATCATTATTGGTTCTGATGAGATCAGAGATTCCTGATCCTCTTCCTCAGCTTCTCTAGCATCCTCAGATTGAGGTTATGCCATATGCCTTCCTGCTCTCATCTTCTTTGATCTGGACTTTGGTTGTGAAGGTGTTGCTTAAGCAGCATCAGAACTTGAAGTTATTTTCCTTTTTAAAATTCTAGAACCCTCAGCTTCAGTCTGTTTCTGAGGAGTTACCTCTTTCTGAAAAATTTCCTTTTCAGCTTCTACCTTCTTCTGAAAAATTACATTTTCAGCTTCCATTGTTACAGGTTCTGATGCATGAACCTGGACTTGCCCATCTTTATCTGATTCATCCCTGAGAATCATCCTTCTTCTCCATGGTGGAGATTGATGAACAAATTTTGCTCTTGAAGGTTTGGGTCTAGATGTTGTAACAGATTTTACAACTGGCACTTTTTGAGAAGTACCAGAGGTTCGTTGAAAGGATTGTGCTGGTTGGAAATAGGCTCTGATGCTAGGTTGTGGTTGTGGTTGAGAGAATTGAGCTGGTTGAGTATTGGTTGTAGGTGCTGATGGAGATTGAGAGGGTACAACTTCATGAAATTTGGGTGTGTATGTGTTGGGGTCAAAGTTTACTAAGAACTATTTTACAGAATCAGGAATTTGAAGGGGTCTTAGTATCTCTTTCTTATTATCAGTAGATAACAGGTCTGTGAAGGCCCTTTTAGCAAGTTCAAAAGGTTGAATTGTCTCACTAAAGTTTTGGGGCTCATCAGGACAACAAAAACTGTAAGTGAGTTGACAAAATCTAGCAAAGTAAACAGTATTTGGGTCCTCATTCATCCTATCCCCAATAAAACCCAAAATAGCAGTAGCATAATCAAAGTGAGTTTGATTTAGAAGTGCATACCCTATTTGCTGACTCGGAATGGGAATGGCATCAAAGTTGGAGCATTTATTGGCAAAAGCTCTAGTGATGTAGTCAAAGAAGTAGCTCCACTCCCTTCTGATGTATGGCCTCTTCAGTTGTCCCAGCTTGGACAGACTTTTCTCATATCCAAGATTGGCCATCATACCCTGTAGAAGTATTTCTTCAATCTGAGCATTAAAAGTACAATCTTCTGGCAAGTGTAGAGCTTGTCGAATAGTTGACAAGTTAACTAGATGCTCATCTTCCCCAGTTGTGAAGATAATACTTGGGGACCCAGCTTCACCACCATCATCATAAACTCCACTCCTCTAAAACTCCAGTATCTGTATTTCTGAGAGTAATTGTGGTTGGGTCAAAGCATACCCAATCTCACTGTTAGCCAGAAAATCTTGAATAAAATGAAGGTCTGATGGAGCATCATCATTGCTGAGAATAGCCATGTAGTTATTGGGGACGAACTTGGCTCCATTAAAGATGATGTCCTTGGGTGCCATTTCTGTAAGAAATTAAGTGAAAATTTGTGTGTACGAAAGGTGTTTGATAAAATTCTTGTAAGAAATAGCTTCATAGAATATTAGAGAGTGAGAGAGAATAAGAGATATTAGAAAATAAGAATAGTAGGTAAAAGATTGTAAAATCTTTTAACTCTCTTATTTATACACTCCACGTGACAACGGCCATTTTTGTGAAGCAGAACGGACTTTTTACACCTGGCAGCATGGAAACAGTCAAAACAGTAATGAGTGGGCACAGTAAACGTGCAGTAATTATTGCTCACATGTTGTTACCAAAACAAACACGCAACCCATTAACCAAATGATTATCATTGTTTTTATCTCACTTGAACATTTTCTGATAAAAATGATCGTTACAGTAAATACCAAAAATAAGTCAAGTAATTAAATAATGTCACATAAGCATCAGAGTTTCCATCAGGATTTGCATTAGAACTTGACTATTATCAGAATTTAATGGTCATCAGAACATGGCTTCTGTACTCAAAAAGTGAATGTCTGTTTCTGTATTTCTTCACACAAATATTGACTGCTTTCTTCAGAGTTTAATCATCAGAACATAATCAGAACTTGTCCTCAGAATTTATGCAAATAATACTTAATTGTTTATCTGAAACAACTTAATCACCACAGTAATTTTCATCATTCATATGGAGTGAGAGTGTGTGTATTTGCAAATGATCAAATAAAGATTAAAGTCTGATAAACTTCAGATATCTTAGAACTAAGGCATAACTAAGAAAAATGCTTAAAATCTGTCTTTAATTTTGAAGTCTACTATAGAATAAATTTATGCAAGAGTCCACCTCAACTGTTTGTGCTTATTTATGCATCTTTTGAAATTCTTTTCACAGTGGCTTTTCAGTGTAAATGAGTCACAACTGCTATCAGAATTTATGCTATTATCAGAATATTTCTCCAGTAATCAGAGAATGTGAAAAGTCACCAAGAAAAATTTATTTGCTTTTCTAATGCATATAACTTAGTACCAGCAATGCACTTGGGTCTTTCCTTTCACATATTTACTCTAGATCTCAAAGGAGTACCTGACTTTAATTTTTTTTTTCTTTTGTTTTTTTTCCAGATAAGTGAGGCTTATGAAGCATGTAGTTCTTCCTTAAGATTTACTGACATCAGAATTTGACATATAAGAAGCAATAATCTAGTTTGTGACTTAGTAATAAGATACACAAAGTAAATTTGACTAAGATCAAAATCAGAGTTTGCTTGTGTTATGGATTTCCACATAAACAACTAATTCAAATATGGGATACATAGTTTGTTAAAGACTACTAAGTCGGAATCTAGCAAAGTAATCTTAATTGGATTGAATAGTCACAAAACATTCAAAACACTATCAGAGTATATAGAATCATATCAGATAATAATCAGTATTTAATAGGTTACAATTTAAGCACAGATTACATTGAGATAAGACAATTTGTAAACACTGATCATAAAGTCTGATGCATGAGAACAAAAAACTAAACAGATTTTGAGAAAGAACCTGAAACCATTCCAAGTTCATTTACCAGTCTTGTAAAAGTAGCTTCATATAGTGGTTTTATGAAGATATCTGCTAGTTGTTGATCTGTTGGAACAAAATGCAATTCCACTGTACTTTCATCACATGTTCCCTTATGAAACGGTACCTAATGCTGATGTGCTTTATCATTGAGTGTTGAACTGGATTATGTGTCATAGCAATAGAACTTTAATTATCACAGTAAATGGGTATTTTAGAAAATTCTAACCCATAGTCCAGTAACTGATTCTTCACCCAAAGAATCTGTGCACAACAGCTTCCTGCAGCAATATATTCTGCTTCTGCAGTTGAGGTGGAAATTGATTTCTGTTTCTTGCTAAACCAAGAAACCAATCTACCTCCAAGAAATTGGCAGCTTCCACTAGTGATTTTCCTGTTTATTTTGCATCCTGCAAAATCTACATCTGAGTAACCTATTAGCTTAAAATCTGATTCTCTAGGATACCATAATCCTAGATCAGCTATACCCTTGAGGTACTTAAAAATTCTTTTCACAGCTATTAGATGAGGTTCTCTTGGATCAGCCTGAAATCTTGCACAAAGACAGGTAGCATATATGATATCAGGTCTACTTGCAGTTAAATAGGGTAAAGAGCCAATCATACCTCTGTAGTTAGTAATATCTACTGATGCTCCAGTATCTTTATCTAACTTGGTTGCAGTGGCCATGGGAGTGGATGCAGTTGAACAGTCTTACATTCTAAATTTCTTCAGTAAATTTCTGGTATACTTGGATTGATTTATGAAAGTACCTTCTTCATTTTGCTTGACTTGAAGTCCCAGAAAATAGCTAAGTTCTCCCATCATACTCATTTGATATCTTGACTGCATTAGCTTTGTAAACCTTTCACAGAGTTTGGCATTTGTAGAACCAAATATGATATCATCAACATATATCTGTAACAAAAGTAAGTCCTTTCCATGGTTGAGGTAGAACAATGTTTTATCAATTGTACCTCTGTGAAATCCACTTTCCAGAAGGAATTGAGCTAAATCTCATACCATGCTCTTGGAGCTTGCTTAAGGCCATAAAGTGCTTTGTCTAATTTGTAGACATGATTAGAAAATTTTGGATCTACAAATCCTGGAGGTTGTTCAACATATACCTCTTCTTCCAATTCTCCATTGAGAAAAGCACTTTTCGCATCCATTTGAAAGACTTTAAACTTTTTGTGAGCAGCATAAGCCAAAAAGATTCTTATGGCTTCTAATCTAGCAACTGGTGCAAATGTTTCATCATAATCAATACCCTCCTGTTGAGAGTAGCCTTTAGCAACCAGCTTTGCTTTGTTCCTTGTAATTATGTCATCACTGTCAGTTTTATTTCTGAACACCCATTTTGTGCTAACAATGGATCTGTTCTTTGGTCTTGGCACTAAGGTCCAGGTTTTATTTCTTTCAAATTCATTCAACTCTTCCTGCATTACTTGCACCCAATCAGCATCTTAAAGAGCTTCTTCCACTTTCTTTGGTTCAGTCTGAGATAGAAAGGAATGATAGAGACATTTATTTGATATTGTTGTTTTAGTTCTGACACCTGCTTCAGGATCTCCAATTATTAAGTCAGGTGTGTGTGATTTAGTCCACTTCCTTACAGATGGAAGTTGATCTCTAGAACTGGATCCTCCCCCATAATCCATGCTGTCTCCATCAGCATATTCTGATGCTCCCCCTGAAGTTATGCTCTCTGAAATTTCAGAATTTGAGTTGGATCCTTCAGGAATTGAAGAATCAGAGTTTCCAGAATTATCATAATTTGGCTCATCATAACTTGATGAATCAGAACTTGAAGAGCCAGTGACAGGTTCTTATGCTTCTTGAGAGTCTTGAGATGTGGTAGGATCATTAGCTTGCTCCCCCTGAACAGGTGCATTTTCCTTTGGAGCAGTTACCACAGTTTCAATGACATCAGAATTTAACCCGTCAGAACTTACAGAATCAGGACTTAAGTCATCAGAATTTACAATATCAGAATTTACATCTTCATTTTCAAATCTCAGCTGATCATGATCATTGAAATCTTCAAGTCCACTTATCTTTTTATCATCAAAAGATACATTGATAGATTCCATGATAACCCTTGTTCTTAAATTGTAGACTTTGAAGGCTTTTGTGGAAAGTGGATATCCAACAAAAATTCCTTCATCAGCTTTTAGATCAAATTTTGATAGCTGTTCAGGATGAGTCTTAAGAACAAAACACTTGCATCCAAATACATGAAAGTATTTCAGATTTGGCTTCTTTTTCTTCACCATCTCATATGGTATTTTTCCATGCTTGTTTATAAGTGTAGCATTTTGTGTAAAACAAGCAATTTGCACAGCTTCAGGCCAAAAATAGGTTGGTAGCTTTGCTTCATCAAGCATAGTTCGTGCAACTTCAATTAAAGTCTTGTTCTTTCTTTCTACAACTCCATTCTGCTGTGGAGTTCCAGGTGCAGAAAATTCCTGCTTTATTCCATGCTCTTTGTAGAACTCTTCCATGATTGAATTCTTGAACTCAGTGCCATTATCACTTCTTATTATTTTAACAGAATCTTTGATCAACTTATCCAGCTGTCTAACATGATCAGTTATAGTAGATGCAGTTTCATTCTTCTTATGCAAGAAATACACCCAAGTGTATCTTGTGAACTCATCCACTATATCCATAGCATATTTCTTCTTTGAAATGGACATGACATTGACTGGACCAAATAGATCAACATGCAGTAAGTGATAAGGCTCCAGAATTGAGGATTCAATTTTGCTCTTGAATGAAGATTTTCTTTGTTTAGCCTTTTGACATGAGTCACAAAGACCATGAGGAGCAAATACTGATTTTGGTAGTCCTCTCATAAGATCTTTCTTTACTAGCTCATTTATGTTGTTAAAATTTAAATGAGAGAGTCTCTTGTGCCAATCCCAACTTTCTTCAATTGATGCTCTGCTTAACAGACAGATTACAGAACCATCAGAGTTTGTTGAAAGTCTAGCTTCATATATGTTACCATGTTTGTAACCTTTCAGAACCACTTTTCCTGTAGAATTACTTACAACTTCACAGTGTTCTTCAAAGAAATCCACATGATAACCTCTGTCACGGATTTGACTCACACTTAGCAGATTGTGTTTAAGTCCTAAGACAAGAGCTACTGATTCAATTATGACATTCCCAAGATTAATATTGTCATATCCCAGAGTCTTTCCCATGTTGCCATCTTCATAAGAAACTCCTGGGCCAGCTTTCTCCACAAAGTCTGATAGCAGGGCTTTATTTCCAGTCATATGTCCTGAACATCCACTGTCCAGAACTAGGTTGTTTTTCATGTTGCCCTGCAATCACAAAGATCACTATTGGTTAGTTTTAAGGACCCAGACTTGCTTGGATCCTTTGGCCTTTTTAAGTTTGTTAGCATTTGCAGTGGATTTAGTTTCAGAGTTTATGCTAACATGCTTTTTATCAGACTTTGCATCAGAATTTACACTGAAAGGAATTACACTTACTTTCTTTAAAGAAGGTTTTATTTGATAATAATCATAATATAAACTATGATATTCCTTACAAGTATAAATAGAATGCCATAAACTACCACAATGAAAACAAGGATTTTGTGGTTTAAACCTAACAGACTGACTCTTAACTCCTGATCTAGGAGGTAAAAGTTTATAACTTTATTTTTCCCTTAGTATAGGGGACCCAAAGGTGAACATTTTTCTAAAACCGGGAGTCGATGCTTCCGAGTATAATATATATATATATATATATATATATATGAATAGTTTTTAAAAACTATGAATCAAATAAGGTTTATTCGATAACCTTATTTTATTAATGAATATTATTTTGAATATTCATTCGAGGACTTATGACCCCGTTTATTTTATTATTGAATATTATTTTGAATATTCATTTGAGGGCTTATGACCCCGTTTATTTTATTTATGAATATTATTTTGAATATTCATTCGAGGGCTTATGACTCCGTTTATTTTATTAATGAATATTATCTTGAATATTCATTCGAGGTCTTATGACTCCGACTAATTACTAATTATTATTCTTTATTTTATTAAGGAATAATGTATCGATAATCAAACTCGCTTTTGATTATTCAAATAAAGATAGTACTTTCGTATAAGTATATCTTTGGTTATTTAATATTCATTTCAAGCATAAGTTTTAAAACTTCTACTTCAATTATTTTTATAAAGATTATTCTTTATGAGAATATTATTTAAATAATAATATTCGGATATTTTCTAATAAATTGGGACTGATTTATTTCATTAAATCAGCACTACTCCAAACATTCTTAAAAATGTTTGCGAGCCTTCAAAATGATTTTAAAAGTTAGAGCGGACCCCAAAACTCATTTTTTTATATATTTAAGATCTTCCTTTCAAAGGGGATTTAAATATTCGCTTAAAACCTGAGGGATCCGGCTCTGTGGTGTGTTTTATATTGGCAACCAGGTTGCTATTTTGATAAAAGAGTTTTGATTACTTACCCAATACTCGGGAAGTAAAATTCATGGAACAAGTTAATCCATTAACAGGCATCGCCTGGGAAATATCGGTGAGTTTCCCTTTCCAACTAGATACGACTTCTTGGTGGAGCCGTATCAACAAGTTTCTACTTGGGGAAAGTGGGGACGAGCTTTACGTTTCAGAGTCATGGATTTCATCTGAACTAGGAGTGGCGTAAGTGGTCGAGTGGCACCGGCCCAGCCTTATTATATTGGCCCAAATGGCCTGGAAGTTCCGCAAGACGGTATATTCCTTAGGAGTCCAGTGTTCGGTTGACAAGTAAATCCGACAGGTTCTCCTCTACATGTAGAAAATGGTGGGGTTGTACTACTATGACTGATCATCGTAAGTGGTCTTCCTGGCGCGGCAAACTCCCGTAATGAGTTCATCATCCAATTGGATATTTCTGCAACACTACCCAGAGCACTTCGATAGAAAGGCTACGGTTGGGCGATTGTTGAGTGTTGGCAGGGTCGAGTTTTCAAAATGATGTTTGCATCAAATGAAGTATCTCGTAACTTCATTTTATTTTGATGATATTTTAAAGATTGATTCTATACAAGTTTTGTCTTATAGCTTAATCTATGGGATGAACTATTTATACATTGAACGGTGGTAGTTCAAGTAGTATTCGGAAAAGATATAAGTATATTGGAGTATCTTGTAACTTCATCTTTTAAACCTATATCTAGTTAATGATTGTCTTATGAATGACAAAGGTTTCAGAAAAACGTTGAGACAAGGTTAGATATATGAGATCACCTTGCAACGATATTTTTATACAGTTATAAACTGGAACTCTGTGTATATTATGCATGGCAGAGGATTTCAAAGATTGTGAAAAGTATATATGTATATATATACTGAATATTTTGCGACTTAGTCGCGTTAAGATATTAGCTTGGTTCATTTCTTCTTGACCAAGACTTTCATGAGTACTATGAGAATGCTCATATATTGTTAATCATTATACATATTATTTTGGTGGGCTTGTTGCTCACCCTTGCTTTCTTCTTTCATCACACAACAACAGATAAAAAAGATGAACAGGACCAAGCTTCCAATTCGCAAGCGGTTAGGAAACGTTCCGCAGTTTTCTGGAAGCGTTGATGCCTCTGTAGCTGAGGTAGAAATTACCAATAGGCTAGACTTTCAACTTCTGATGTACCAGACTTATGTATCTATATGAATTGTAATAATGGCAAAGAAATGTAAAATTATTCAGAAACCTTTTTAAGGTGTAACGGTTTATAATTGTGGAATATAAGGACTTGTGATATCTTTGGGTATTCATCTCTGAGACTATAACTTGTGGTGTGTGTGTATATTGTGGGGTCACAGTACTCAGTAGTGGGTTGACTGTTAAGATTAAGTACTGATAAGGGAAATGGAACTCGTGACAACCCGAATCCCCGACCCCGGATTTGGGGGAGTTACAGAAATGGTATCAGAGCCAAGCGTTATAAATCTCAGAGATGATGTGACGTTAAGATAATAAGTTCACTCAGATAATAAGAACTCTTGCCAAGTTCATAGTCGGGCTACCTAACGTAGTACTGACAGTTAAAACCCTTACGGGAGCCCTTATAAATATTATGATAGTAACATAGTTCATTCTCGTATAGGGCAGCGGGGCACCGAACCCTGAGGTTCAGGAGCACCAGCATGAGGATGTTTTATTACATGTTGGAGATCAAATTGTGAATCCGACAGAGTACCCTAACGAGGGACCGGATGAGATTCGTATTGAGAATGTTACGGTTGAGGATGTTATCCCAGAAGGGATTGTTGTTGAGGAGGATCTCGTGGAGGATCCTGGCGAGAATGAAGAGAGGAACGCTGAGGAATTGATGACCGTAGTCAGGGCGACTACCAGAGCAAGAAAGGCCGCGAGGGTGGCACTAGAGGATGAAAAGTTACCAAGGGCACAAAGGTTAATGAGGGCAGGATGAGTGGGGCCTTCCACGGCACCAATTACACCAGTATCAGACCCTCTTCCAGAGGTTCCTGAAGACATCAATGAGGTTCCACCAATTCCTGTTCCCTCCCCTGTACAGAGCCCAGCACCTAATGAGAAAATGCCACCTTTATCTCCTGCACCATTGTCACCTGATACCGTGCTAGGTTATCCAATTGGATCTCCTGGGTCTGCACCACCTGCACCCCATGGACTGCTAGATGCAACCACTCAGGCTTCTCTTATCGTCGATTATTATATGACTTTGGGTGGCCTGTCTGAGGCCCGTAATGTTAGGAGTGATCTGTTGGGTTGACTTACTGCACCGAGGATTGAGGGCGGAGTACTTCCGGCAGGATTAGCGTATAGCATGGAAAGGATTGAGGCTACCACCCCTGTTACAGCTAGAGGCCATCTTGAGGGTCATATTGATCCAGCTCTACTTGCAACTATCTTAGACTTCATCGCCTCTGTGATGGAGCAGGTTAGGGATGTCATGCGTGCCCGCATTTCTTGATCCATGGTAGTGTGCAGAGCCAGAGCGATCAGACAAGGATTTCATGTAGCACCGCTTTTGGAGGATTAGCCTAAGTTATGAATGATTAGTTTTTAATGACTAGATGATTATATGTGGTAGTACTTTTGGGATAGAAGCGATCAGGCCAAATGATGTAATTCTCTTTCATGTGTTCAGTTGTTGTACCTCGAACAAATGGTTATGTATATATTTGTTCCTTTCAGTTCAGATCAGTTTGTTTGTGATAAGTTCATATTGTTAGTTGCACTATCAGCACTTAATAGTGTCATGAAGTTTATAGAACTTGAGAATTCATAATTTGCAATCATGCAAGGATGGAACGAGGGAAAGACTTAAGCAAAGTAAATAAGACAAATATCCAGAGATTCTCAAAAATTTTCCAAGCATTATGCCCCCATGAGGAATAAGATTAGGGGCAAACCTTGAATGTGATAATCAGGGAGGTCATAATTAAGATATAAGGAACCCAGAATATAATGAAGTGGAAAATGAGGATTTTAAATTAAAAGATGACCCCAATTATGGGGAGTAGGAAGAAATATTTAGACTGAGAAAACAGAAGTCGAGCAAGATAGGAAGAACCATGATGGTACTCCTATTGGGCAATCCATGGACCTGCCTAAAACAAAACTTATACTTTTATCCCTAACCACCACCTTGAGGAAACAATGTGGTGTGAAATTCTTTCAGGACCTTTAAGTCGCTAAGCTCTCAGAGTTCCAAGGAAATAGCTGACCCAGTCGAGGAAAGAGCTTGGCTAAAGGAAATATAGGAATCATTTGAGATTCTAAATGATTGACGAATCATAAAAGACTATTTCTGTCACTTACCCTCCTAAGAGAGAGACCACCCACTGGTGAAAGACCAAGAAAGGCACGGAGCCAGAGGTTATGATAAACTGATTAAAGTTCAGTCAATTATTTTCGGGAAAGTCATTCCCAAGGATAAGGAGATAGGGTAAAAGCTTTGGAGCTAGAACAAAAGCGGGCGAATATGATGAATTATGAATCTAAGATTGTAAAAGTTTCAGGATTCCTTCTGAGGACACGAATCCAGAATGACGGGATGTTTAAAATCAATGCTTATGTTGTGTTGGTTCATGAAATAATGATAAGAGAAAGGAAATTAAAAAGGAATTGAAGTGGAAAGGAATATAAAGGCAATAGAGTTTGAGGAATGATAAGGGAGTTGGGTATGAGGAAACCTTGAGATAGTTCGAAGGATAAATAATGAGATGCGGATAGACTAAGGAGGCAAGAAAGTAAGAAATTAGGAAAATTGGATGAAGGGAGTGACCTTCAAGAATGTGAAGTGTAAGACTGGTGGCTTGATACCCAGAAAGGGAGACGCCGGGTATGAAAGATATCCCAACATTGAGATGACTGTTGAGATAAACAACAAAAGTAAATAAGGAATTATTAAGAAGAAGTTCACGTTAAACACGACCAATATCTTCCAGAACATCCTTGTTATCGTTACCAAATTAGGCAAGAAAAGCGGATAACCGTTGTTATCTTTTGGAGGCCATATTGATTGACCTCATTTTGAATACAGATGTTATTGTGAACTTAGGCATATACTATCGAGGTGGGAATGATTGAATAAGACACCCTTATCAGGGATATATGACTTGATTATCCATGGAAGGATGCATGTACCTTTTTAAAGGTGGAATTAAGGATATAACATCGGTAACTTAAAATGAATCCTAGGGGAATGCATAAAGGTTGGTATTTCACCCTTAATAGGGATAGTATGAGTTTTAACAGTATGAATTGGAAAGGATTAAGGTAATAACAACCTTTAAAGATCAGTAGAGAAATTTTTTCAGAAGTACATAGACAATGGTTCTAGTATTAGTATATGGTATTTTGATATGCTCTGTATCCATGGAATACAGGAGGAACGATTCAAGGATAACCTTAGAGGTTTTACAAAGAGAAAGGTAATATTCAAAATTCTCAAGAATAGAAATGTTGATAAAGGAAATATGACGTAATTATAATGATGCCAAGTGGGGCACGTGTTAAACCACGAGAAAGTATGGATCGAACCAGTAAAGGTCAAAATTGTTCAGGGTAATTAAGACCTAAGATAAAAGATGTTCTAAGAATGATTGAGAGTCGGTCGTGACAGTGATTAACCTCTAAAGACTGAGGCAATAACTTATGGAAAAATGATGATATTTTTTTTTACTCATCAGATTTTAAGGAAAACATCTTCACATAAGCAGTGATTGAAATGAGGTAGAAAATTTATTTGGAGGTGGTTAAAATGACATTGACTGTAAGGAAATTTTACTATCAGGAAAGGCCAAAGAGGTGGCCGACACTTTAAAGGTAAGAGGATAATTATAGGCGCTTGTGCCAAAGGAATACAGTGATGATGGTAAAAGCTGTGAAGGTTGTATTATGGTTTGGAAGATTGACATTCCTTTTGATGACTGTGCAATACCCAACCGTAATAGTAGTTTGGTAAAGATTTAATTCATGTAATCACCGTGAGCGGGCTTTCTATCTTAGAAGGTCCTATCTTGAGATAAGCCAGGAGCATGTTACGAAAGGACTAAATGAACCTTTGAGCTTCATGTCTCCCAGTAAAGAAATATGGTTAATAATGGTATTAACCTGCTATCGTTGCTTTCATTGAAACTCTTCTGCAATTTTATCTGCTTCATGTCATATATGTACGTCAGGATCAGGAGTGTTCTTCATGAATCATGAATGGTGATTATGTTACCTCCTTAGAAGGATTCGATATGATATGAATGGACTCCATATGGTTAGCTATTAAGACTTCATGGAAAACGAATGACTATAGTAGGTCAACGGTGGGCCATAGTAATGTAAGAATGATTCCGCGAGTAATGAGCCGATTACTTACAACCGTGAGAGTTGTATTTGAATGAATGTTGAGAGTGAGTACCACTAATCGGGTCGTGGTGGAGTATAAGTTATCATTGATAGACTAATTAAGTGGATTATCTACCTATTGAATACTTATTCCTTCTTATCAATAGAGAGTCGTATTACTATACGAGGAAGGTTGCGGTGCAATAGTAATGATGATGTCTAGAATGAGACCCCAGATTCGATTTTCGATGTCGAGGGAGTTTCAAAGGTGATTGTTTATAAGCTCGAGCAAGAGCATGGTTCCATAGAATGATGGACGGAATAGTAAATATTTAGGCATGTGAAATATGATGCTATAATATTTGATGTTGATATAAATACATATATGTTTTGTTCTCCTATGACAAACCTCTATAGTTCAAAGGTAGACTCCAAGCCAGATATTTTATGGCAGTATATTTTATATATATACAATTCTCTTCAATTCGTTCTTTTCTCTCCTTTTCATTTCATATAAGCTGAGAAGAACAACCCTTCTAGAAGGGGAGGTATTGCCGAATGACTATCTATATGTGTGATAGAAGCCTAGTAGGCTACCACATGTTGTTTAATTGCTTGTCAAGTACTAAAGGCTGGCCACCTTCTGTACTAACTATGCAATAGAACAAGTGTTCATGATCATAGTGATCTCTCAACAAATTCCTTTACTACTATATGATGGATCAAGCTTTCGAAGATGGAAGCAGCTAAAGAAAGTAGTATCAGTACGGTGGTATTCCGCTTCCAACGCGTTAATGATACTAAGGTTGACGTGGTTATTAAAAGGTTATAGAACACTAACGAGCAAAAGTATAACCAGTATAATATTAGGAACGGAAGGTAGTAGCGATTACGAACTGGAAAAGAATGGGTATTGTGAAGCAAAAGCTCTAATGCTAAAAGCTATAATGAGAGTCTGTGCAATAGACTTGAAAGAATTTGGAATGATCACTTAACGCGGATTAAGTTATCTCACGATGATCGATCGTATGTCAGTATCGAGGTATCGCCTTATGAGATCCTTGAGGGAAGAAAATGTCGATCTCCTTTATGTTTGGATGAAGTTATAGAGCGCAAGATGCTCGGACCCGCAGTAGTCCAAAGGACCAAGGATATAATAGATCTAATCAGAGGACGGCTGGTAGTAGCCCAAGATGGACATAAAAAGTATGTTGATTTGGCACGAAAGGACTAAGAATAGGAAATAGGGGACCTAGTAATGTTAAAGGTATCCCTTGGGAAGGATTGATGAGGTTCAAAAAGAAAGGAAAGCTAAGCCTACGAATTGTTGGACCCTTTGAGGTATTAAGACGTATTGGGAAGTTAGCGTACGAGCTAGCCCTACCCCCGAACATGTAGCAAGTCATAACGTGTTTCACGTATCAATGTTAAGGAAGTGTAATTCGGATGCCAGATAAATAGGGGCATATGAGCGCATAGACATGCAACCAGATGTAACCTATATGGAGCAACCAGGAAGGGTTATAGATTGAAAAAGGAACAAGTGCTTAGGAAAAGGGTTATCAAACTATTCAGAGTTTGATGGAAGAACCATAATGTGGAAAAAAAATTACTTGAGAGTTAGAAAGCGCAATGCTAAGAAAGTATCCCTATTCATTTTCTATCTGATTCCGGGACGGAATCCTTTTAAGGAGGGGAGACTGTAATAACCCCAAATTTTGGAATTTTTGAAACCCTTATGAATAGTGTTTTGCTGATTATGCTGAATAAGAAAACTTTTCATGCCACACTATGTAGGGGTTCTTTTATTGTTATTCAGAGATCATATTAGTACTCTTTATGATAAATGAGTGTATGTAAAGATCGCCAGAATCCAAATCCGAACACTCTGATTTTTCCCGAAAATCCACCAGATATCGAACGAATTGAGTATAAGGTAACAGGATAAAAAGGATTTAAATTCAAGGATTTTAAGAGAGGATCATAAAAGGAATATAATGTATTGAGAAAGGTTAAGGGAACCCAAGTAATAAGATCCCGGGTATGATCCCTCAAACGATAAACGAAAACGAAAGTTAAGCGAACCGTATAACAGATCAGCGGTCATTAGCCAAGTAATTAGAAGCTAATCAAAGAGATTAGTGGGGATGATATCATCAAACCAATAAGAAGAGGACAAAGGTGGGAGGGTGACATCACATGGTGACATAAGCATGACCAAGCAAAGTGTTGTTGGTTGAATTAGAACCACACAAAAGTTACCATGGTAAAAGGTAATAAAACAAAACAAAACAAATCCAAAACAACCAACCAAGCAAGCAAAAAAAACATTTCATTTTCACCAAAAACAAAAAGCTATCTCACCATTCTTCATCAAAGCTCTCGGCTTTTTTTTCTTCTTCAAAGCAAGAAATTCAAAATCTTAGTTCCAAGCTTTGTTAATTAGCAAGGTAATTATCTAAGACTCCTTATGCATAGATATAGCTATCCCATAAGTTTGAGCTCCTAAATCATTCACAATCTCTTCCTAAAAATCATGGAAGAAGATGGTGAATAGTGTTTTTCAAGAACTAAAATTTTTGTTCTTGAGTTTTTGTTTAGATTAAGCTTGGATAAGGACTTTTAAGGGTGATTCCAAGCTAATTACTTGATTCTCCACTCTCCAAGGAAGGTATAACCCCTCCAAACCCTAACTTTACTTGAGTATTAGGTTTATTTTTGTTGTTATAATTCATAAGAGGCTTGATTGTTGTGTATGTAGAGGTTAGTTGGTTTTGTGAAGTTTTTTTGGAGTTGTAATTCTTGGATTGTTGATTAATGAATTAAAGTATAGTTTAAATTCATGTTTGAGAATAGTATAAATTGATAATATTGAGTTTTTGGGGCTGTTATGGTGAAGTATGGATGGATTTTGGTTGGGATGTTGATTGTGAGTTGATTGTGGGTTGGTTCGGAGTAGAATAAAATTGGTAATCGCGTAAACATAGCCGTCGTAATGTCCAATTTACTTTAGACTGTTATTGTTCTTAACATTAGGACCCGTGAACTCACTGCTAGGTTTTGACCATTGCCATGATTATATAGTTCATGTTACGAGCTTTGTTTTGATATGTGGTTCGTTTGAATCCGATGTACGGTTTAGGAGAAACGACTGTTTTAAGTAACGGCATTTCGCGAACGAACCATTACCCCTCGCCTTACTTTGAAACATATTTTAAAGACCTTAAAGGACTAATTGGAGTATGAAACATTTATGTAAAGTGTATTAGGCAGTTGGTAAGGCACTCGCGAAAGAATCGCCTTAAAACCCTTAATGGTTAATTTATTAAAAATGGTGGAGCCGAGGGTACTCGAGCGACTTAAGTGAATCGTTAAGCGCAAAAGCGAACGTTAGGGTCTAATTGGTCAAAGTATAGATTCATAAGTGACTTTGGTTTAATTCCAACTTATATGTTGTTTATAGGTTACCAGACTCGTCCCAAGCCATTTGTAACCCCCAGTCGCTCAAGCAAGTTTTCTATCCGTTATACTGTTGTTGTGATGTATACATTTGTACATGCATTATCTTGTGATAGATGCATAATGGTTATTTAACAAATTCTTGCGATATATTGTAGCATGTGATATGGTATATATGCATGCCTGTTTTGTAATCTTGATACATATATCTGTTGATTCAATTGATAAGCGATCCAGGTCTGGTATCTTTTTCCCCATAGCCTTCTTTATCTATGCTAGAGATAAGCGGTAATTTGCATATACCCTTAGTATAGGGGACCCAAAGGTGAACATTTTTCTAAAACCGGGAGTCGATGCTTCCGAGTATAATATATATATATATTTATATATATATGAATAGTTTTTAAAAACTATGAATCAAATAAGGTTTATTCGATAACCTTATTTTATTAATGAATATTATTTTGAATATTCATTCGAGGGCTTATGACCCCGTTTATTTTATTATTGAATATTATTTTGAATATTCATTCGAGGGCTTATGACCCCGTTTATTTTATTTATGAATATTATTTTGAATATTCATTCGAGGGCTTATGACTCCGTTTATTTTATTAATGAATATTATCTTGAATATTCATTCGAGGCCTTATGACTCCGACTAATTAATAATTATTATTCTTTATTTTATTAAGGAATAATGTATCGATAATCAAACTCGCTTTTGATTATTCAAATAAAGATAGTACTTTCGTATAAGTATATCTTTGGTTATTTAATATTCATTTCAAGCATAAGTTTTAAAACTTCTACTTCAATTATTTTTATAAAGATTATTCTTTATGATAATATTATTTAAATAATAATATTCGGATATTTTCTAATAAATTGGGACTGATTTATTTCATTAAATCAGCACTACTCCAAACATTCTTAAAAATGTTTGCGAGCCTTCAAAATGATTTTAAAAGTTAGAGCGGACCCCAAAACTCATTTTTTTTTTATATTTAAGATCTTCCTTTCAAAGGGAATTTAAATATTCGTTCAAAACCTGAGGGATCCGGCTCTGTGGTGTGTTTTATATTCGCAACCAGGTTGCTATTTTGATAAAAGAGTTTTGATTACTTACCCAATACTCGGGAAGTAAAATTCATGGAACAAGTTAATCCATTAACAGGCATCGCCTGGGAAATATCGGTGAGTTTCCCTTTCCAACTAGATACGACTTCTTGGTGGAGCCGTATCAACAAGTTTCTACTTAGGGAAAGTGGGGACGAGCTTTACGTTTCAGAGTCATGGATTTCATCTGAACTAGGAGTAGCGTAAGTGGTCGAGTGGCGCCGGCCCAGCCTTATTATATTGGCCCAAATGGCCTGGAAGTTCCGCAAGACGGTACATTCCTTATGAGTCCAGTGTTCGGTTGACAAGTAAATCCGACAGGTTCTCCTCTACATGTAGAAAATGGTGGGGTTGTACTACTACGACTGATCATCGTAAGTGGTCTTCCTGACGCGGCAAACTCCCGTAATGAGTTCATCATCCAATTGGATATTTCTGCAACACTACCCAGAGCACTTCGATAGAAAGGCTACGGTTGGGCGATTGTTGAGTGTTGGCAGGGTCGAGTTTTCAAAATGATGTTTGCATCAAATGAAGTATCTCGTAACTTCATTTTATTTTGATGATATTTTAAAGATTGATTCTATACAAGTTTTGTCTTGCAGCTTAATCTATGGGATGAACTATTTATACATTGAACGGTGGTAGTTCAAGTAGTATTCGGAAAAGATATAAGTTTATTGGAGTATCTTGTAACTTCATCTTTTAAACTAATATCTAGTTAATGATTGTCTTATGAATGACAAAGGTTTCAGGAAAATGTTGAGACAAGGTCAATTATATTAGATCACCTTGCAACGATATTTTTATACAGTTATAAACTGGAACTCTATGTATATTATACATGTCAGAGGATTTCAAAGATTGTGAAAAGTATATATGTATATATATACTGAATATTTTGCGACTTAGTCGCGTTAAGATATCAGCTTGGTTCATTTCTTCTTGACCAAGACTTTCATGAGTACTATGAGAATACTCATATATTGTTAATCATTATATATATTATTTTGGTGGGCTTGTTGCTCACCCTTGCTTTCTTCTTTCATCACACAATAACAGATAAAAAAGATGAACATGACCAAGCTTCCAATTCGCAAGCGGTTAGGAAATGTTCCGCAGTTTTATGGAAGCGTTGATGCCGCTGTAGTTGAGGTAGAAATTACCAATAGGCTAGACTTTCAACTTCTGATGTACCAGACTTATGTATCTATATGAATTGTAATAATGGCAAAGAAATGTAAAATTATTCAGAAACCTTTTTAAGGTGTAACGGTTTATAATTGTGGAATATAAGGACTTGTGATATCTTTGGGTATTCATCTCTGAGACTATAACTTGTGGTGTGTGCGTATATTGTGGGGTCACAGTACTCAGTAGTGGGTTGACTGTTAAGATTAAGTATTGATAAGGGAAATGGAACTCGTGACAACCCGAATCCCCGACCCCGGATTTGGGGGCGTTACAAGTATGAAAAGCAAGAGTTGAATGAGGTACCTTCAATTCAGCAGTTTCAGAACTGCTATCAGCATGTGCCATCAAAGCATAAATCACCTCTTCTTCAGAATCTGAAGTGTCTGCCCAGTTTTTTTTCTTTGTGATAAGTGTCTGGCCTTTATCACTTTTTCCTTTCTTGCAGTCAGGGGAGATGTGGCCTCTTTTACCACAATTGTAGCATTTGATATTTGAGTTGTCTCCTCTGTCAGACTTTCCTCCTTTGCCTTCAGACTTTCTAAACCCTTTCTTTTCAGAACTTCCACCTTTCCTGGAAAACTTCTTACCCTTTCTGAATTTCTTGTAGGCTATCTTTGTGATACCCTTCACCATAAGAGCACACAGTTGCATCATCTCTGCATCAACATCCACTTCAGAAAAATTTTCAGATTCTGAATCATTATCTTCAGAATATGATGACCTGAATCAGACTGTATGATGAGAGCTTTTCCTTTGCCCCTCTTTGAGACAACCACTTTAAGATATTCCTCCTCAGCTTTAAGAGCAACTTTCTTTGACTTTCTTCCATGCCTTTTGCTCCTCTGATCCATCTCAAGTTCATGAGTTTTGAGCATACCATAAATTTCATCAAGAGTAGTTTCAGCAAGGTCATAATTATCTCTTATGGTAGTGGACTTCAAATCCCAATTTTCAGGAATAGCTAAAAAAAATTTAGATTTGAATCTTCAGGATCATATTCCTTGTCCACCAGTGACAGGTCATTCAAGAGTTTGGAAGACCTGTCATATAAATCAGTTAATGACTCATCAGCTTTTGAGTCAAAGTGTTCATACTCTTGTGTGCGTATAGTCTTCCTGTTCTTTTTGATTGCTTCAGTTCCCTTGCATCTTGTCTCCAAAGCATCCCATATCTCCTTTGCAGTCTTGCATCCAATTACCCTGTTTGACATGACATTGTCAATTGCACTATATAGCAGATGCCTTACCCTTGCATCCTTGGTAATAGATGAGATGTCTTCAGTTGTGTAATCACCTTTCTCCTTTGGTATCATCTTTGCTGGTTGATCAGCAACTGCAACAGAAAGCTTGGTAGGCTTATATGGTCCATCATTAATTCTATCAAGGTATTCTGGATCTGTGGCTTCCAGAAATATAGCCATCTTTACCTTTCATATAGGATACTCAGATGCTCTCATTATGTGAACCCTAACACTCTCATATCGACTGTGTGTTTGATTGTTTTGAGTATCTTGAGTTTTGGTGGGCTTGTTTGGAGTTTGTGTTTCTTCAGACATGATTGTAAACTGGATCTCACTATTTGTATATTAACAGAGAGGCTCTGATACCACTTGTTAGGACACACAACACTATAGTAGGGGGTTGAATAGTGTTTATACAATCAAATTGATTTAAAACACAAGTATGTAACAGTAATCAAGTTTATTCAATATAATAAGCTCTATTACAAAGTAGGTTAAACTACTCTCTCAGTGATGAACAATATCACTAAAAGCTGCTAGGTTACAATGAATAATGTTCTCGTGAATGATAACACATATAGTGTAAACCCTAAGCTGTGTTTATATAGTACACAGTTACAAGATATCTTCTAATTGATATGGAATATAATTCTGTCTCCTAAAATATATCAATCAGATATTATCTTCTACAAGTCTTCTAGATGTCCAACTCTTCATGCATATCTTCTATTATTTTAGTCCAGATCCTCTCCTGTAAATCAGCTGCATTCCTTATCTGAAGTACCCGCACTTAAGTCCTGATATAAATCCTGACGGCCTTAAGTTCTGATATAAGTTCTGACTTTAGTAAATTCTGATTTCCAGTATTAAGTTCTGAAACTAAACACAACAGATTAGACATGACATTACAAATATATTTAACAAAAGATATGAAGAAAATGGAGAAGAAACAACAGAGATACAAAGGTGGGTGCAAAAGAAGTGGGCTGGGTTATTGCAAGGTACAGTTGCAAATTAAATGCTCAACTTTTTAAAATAACGGTAATTTTGCAATAACTAAGACATGGGGTATTTTTGCAAATAAATACCTACTTTTTGGTATTTTGATAAATTCCCTAAAATTTATTTATTTAGCAAAAAAGGCACCATGTTGAATTTAGATACAAATGATAAAGACGAAATTTAGCCATTCTATTATATTCTTATATATGATTGGAGTATATCGTTTATTGATACGTAACCCGTAGGTCTCCGAAAACTAAAAGGGGATATGAAATTATAGTTTTAATGTAGCTTAATATGGAATACGCCATTCAATAATAAAATGCATTTAAAATTTAGTAGTATTGTTTTACATAATTTAAAACAAAAATTACAGTATTTACAAATATTAACGTAAAACATGCAAACCTTATTTTGAAATATTTTTAGAAAAATTTAAAAGTTAATTATATATAATATAATGAAGTTATTGAGGGAAAAATATAAATTGAATTATTTTGAAATTATTAAAATATGAATCTCATGCAAAAGTTATGATGAAAACTGAAATAATGGAAATTAATGTAAGATTAAATGATTATAATCAATTTAATGGACTTTTTTTATATTTTTTTAAAAATAAAATTTAATTTTTTTAATAATAAAACTGTAAATAATTTAATTTAATTTAATTAAACTCATAAATTATATAGAATGAATCCCCGAGCTTATCAAGATTGTCCGAGATTTTTTGACACGGGTTATCAATGAGTTGAATGAAACAAATATTGTGTTAATTCCAAAAAAGAAGATTTCGGTGAATATGGGAGTTTTGAGACGGATAACACTTTGCAATGTTAAATATAAGATAATTATGAAAGTGCTTCCTAATCGAATGAAACTTATGCTTGACAAGGTTATTTCTCCCAGTCAGAGTGTTTTTACCCAGGGTAGGCTAATTTCGGATAACATTATGATTTCGTTTAAAGTGCTTCATTATCTTGAGCGGAAAAGGAAGGGGGAGAAAGGGTATATGGCTATCAAATTAGATATGAGTAAGGCGTATGATCGAGCAGAATGAAATTTTGTGGAAGCTATCATGGAGAAAATGGATTTTGATTCAAGATGAACTAAGCTGCTTTCCCATTATTTGTCAACAACCCTGTATTATGTGGTTCAAGGAGGAAATGATATGGGTCGAATTATTCCAACAAGAGGGGTCCGACAGGGAGATCCAATATCGTCTTATTTGTTTATTATTTGTCACGAAGGATTCACTGCTCTTATTAACAGTTACATACAAACATGTTGGATTCATGGATATCGGGTTGCGAATGGAACTCTATCTATTTCTCATATGCTATTTCCCGATGATAGTTACTTATATAGTTACTTATATTATATGTCAGTTACTGGGAGTTTTTGAAACTAGTTCAGGGCAAAAGGTCAATAATCAGAAGTCTTCTATATTCTTTAGCAAGAACACGAACGAAGGGACAAGGAAAGAGATATGCAGACAAATGCAGATGATTGAAGCTCCATAAATTAGTATGTACCTGGGTCTTTCAAGTACAATGGGACGAAACAAAAATGCCGTTTTGGGCTTCTTAAAAGAGTAAGTTCGTAAACGGGTGGAAAGCTGGAATGAGAGAAAAATATCTAAATCTGAAAATGAAATTCTTTTGAAATCAGTGGTGCAACCTCTCCCCTCGTAAGCTATGAATGTCTTTTTATTATCCTTGAATATTTGTAATGACATTGAGCAGCTCATGTGTAGATTCTGGTGGAAGACAAATAAAAATTCTGGCAGAGGCATTCATTGGGCTAGCCGGGACATACTGTGTTGACCAAAAATTAATGGTGAAATGGGTTTAATGAAGGTTCATGATTTTAATCCTGCGTTGCTGGGTAAACAAGCGTGAGGCTGATAAATCAAGGTGACTCGTTGGTGTCCAAAGTTTTTAAGGCTCGCTATTTTCCTCGATGTGAGTTCTTGGATGCAGCTTTGTGTAGGAATCCCAGCTTTATTTGGCAAAGTATTTGGGCAACTCAAAGATTAGTGAAGGCTGGTACAAGGTGGTGAATAGGGTATGGAGATGATTCTGGGTTAAATGACCTTGCCGATACGTACATTGTAAGTCAACACCCAGCTCTAATTAATCAATGTTTAGCTGCTTTGATGAAATCAGGGGAAAAGTTTAGGACATGAAGGTGATCACGGACTTATTTAATGAGAGAGATCAACATTTTATTTTTGAGATACCTCTTAGTCATAGGCAGGAGGATGATATAAGGTACTGGTACAATGAAGACAAAGGCTTTTATTACAGGTTGGTGCATGATATAAAAGGAGGGTGGTGGATAATGCCAATTCTAGTTTTGGCAGGCGTTTGTGGAACTTGAAAATCCCACCTACAGCTAAGAACTTTCTGTGGAGGGCTTGTAATGGTTATTTACCGATGAAAGTCTCATTAAGCAGGAGGCATGTTCCTATACTAATGTAGTGCCCAATGTGTATGGTTAGGGAGGAAACAACATTGCATTGTTTAGTTCTGTGCGAATTTGACCAGGCATGTAAACAAGGTGCAGGTTTTGGCAATACGTACTATGGATGATATTAAAAATTTTGTTGCTTGGCTGAATGGTGTAATGGATCAGTATGACAATTTAAGGTTGGCTAAATTGGTGATGTTACTGTGGTCTATTTCGAAATCTCGAAATACAGTGGGCTGGCACGAAACATACCTTCATGTCGATAAGGTAATTCGAACCGCCCGGTTTACTCTTGATCAATGGTTGGACGCTCAGTTGAAAATTTTTACTCCTTCTGTTGCTTCTTTGAATACGAGGGATGGTAGTGAGCGTTGAACAAAACCAATTATGAATACATTCATGATAAATGTCGATGTAGCCTTTTTCGATGATGAATACTATTTCGATTTGGGTGTGTTGCTCATGATTATTCCGGAATATTGTTAGGAGCCAGAGCGCCGAGCAAAATTGGAAAAATGACTGCGGAGTTAGCTGAGGTGATAGCTGTTAAGGAAGCTCTAAGCTGGGTCAAAATGAAGTAGTGGAGCAAGGTGTTGGAATCTGATTGTATGAAAGTAGTGCCAATTCAGCATAGTTCGGTGGAGTTAACTTCTACGTTTGGGCTGGTTGTGTTGGATTGTAAACAACTCCTGTAAGATATTGCAAATGCTGAAGTTAGTTTCAGTAGATGATCAGCAAGGCAATCTTATTTTCTTTCTGATCGCAGTTTCTTAGAATTTGATGCACCCTTAGAGGTTTTATCTCTTTGTACCTGTTAGCCCCTTAACAATATGACAAGAATTACAGAAGGGGGGTTGAATGGAATTCTTGAAACTTTTTCTTGAAATAAAGTGTTCAAACTCGAATATAAATATAAGTGTATTGATTAGCACAATGCGGAATAAAAATTTAAGTGAACCAAAACACAAGTAATTAAAAACAAGAGTTTTTAAAAACTTTCTGGTGAATTTGAATGATTCCACCAGAGATATATAATATATATCGAGAGAACTCTGTGTGCAAGAATGCTCACAGCTGCTTACAAATATGAACTACTGATAATACAGAGAAATGCTAATAATTTTGCTTACAAATGTTTCTCACTTTTTATATCTCATATCTTATGTTTCTATTTGCTACTTCTTGGTTTATATATTACCAAGATTACAAAGTCAAAAGACAGGATCATCATAAAAACTATCGAGTCTAACACTTTGCTACTTTGTTCTCTATTACCCAGTTAATAGGCTTCCTCATTCCATTTGCATACACTTCGACGCATGTGACTAGTTGTCACTGTCAACGGATATTTGAATTCTTTATCCATTGAGTACATGATCATCCGTCGAGTTTATGATCATCCGTTAATGGCTTTATTGATCATCCATCAACTGCTATATTAATTATCCGTTGATAGCTATTTGATCATCCATCGATGGCTTTGTTAATCATCCGTCCGTAGCTATTTTGGCACTTGACTTCAATTCATTTATGCAGAATTACAAGACATCATTTATGTACAATTAATCAACCTATTCTGCATATCTAGTTAAAGTCAACATGACTTATATGCTACTACAGAATCTATACAAAGGTGTATGCAGAAATGTGCTACAAACTCATTATTACATAAGCTACTCACTCGATGGATAATAAGTCATCATCCGTCGGGACTATAATGAGTTATCTGTCGGGACTATAATTCTTATCCGTCGAGTGCTACATTATTTCACTAAGTAAAATCTACTTAGGTGTTTTGTTTATGTAATCATCAAGTACACAACATATGTACAACAATCTCCCCCAATTTATGTCTACTGGAATTGTAGCCATAAATTAAGAGATACTTGATGATAACAAAACACCCTAAACATACAGCTTTAAAGAAAAGTAGATAATACTGAAAAGTGCTTCAATTAATCAAAATGTATAAAGTTTAGCTCATAGTCATTTTCAAGATGCTCCTCTAGCCTGAGCAGATTAATCTAGTTCCTTGAAGGTCTGGATCTTCTTCCAAGCTTTCTGTTGTTTTCATCACTCTGATTTTGGAGCTCCCTGTGGAATTCCAGTTCATCAGATTCTGAGAAATTTAGCTTTTCTTGCATTTCCAAGAGAGTCTCATTGCTACAGATGCTCAATTGGTCTTCTAATCTGAAGAATCTTCTCACACCTTTGTCATTCATGAATTCCATCAGCCAGTAGGGCCTTATATGCACTCTTCTCCCTGTGTATGGGATGATTAGAGTTTTTGGGAGTGCATCTTTAACTCTAACACTCCTTAGTTCTTCAATCTTCTTTAATACTAGTCTTCTTGCAGTGACATTAAACCCAAAGTTCTTCTTGAAGGATGAATAAACTTTAATTAGTACAGCTTGGCTCTCTTGAAGAATTCTGTGAAGTGGCCACTGAGTCTCCCTTCCTCCTTTGTACTTGAACACTAACCTTTCAGGTAGGTTCCTGTATGCATCAATACCTTTTAGTTCATCTAGTTCATCTAGATAGAGGTTTAGATCAGAAAATTCTTTGATGTCACACAAGTACAAGTAGTCTCCCTTATTGACTTTGGGCTGAGTTTGAACTACAGATTTGGATTTGAGAGGTGACAACTTCACTTTCTTGACTGCTCTTGACTTTGTCCTTTTTGGATTGCTAAGGATTGGTAAATTGAAGTCTGGAATTGGTATGTTCTCCCATTCTATTGGCTCATTCTTGGGCACAATAGGTTCACCATGAATATTCCTGTAGGGATCCACCACCCTTATATCTTCAAATACCACAGAGGGCTTTGATGCTTGAGTTGTAGCTGGTGTGAATTCCTTAGGAAATTGATCTTCCAATTCCTTGTCAAAAATATCCAGTTTCCTTTTAGTTCTTTTAGCCAATTGCTTCTTTCTTGGAGATTTCTTCTGTTCTTCAACTTGCTTCCTTGATTCAGTAGCTTTAGATGATTAAGAGGGAATTTGTTGTGATGAGTTTACAGCATTTAGCTTGGCCAAGATAGCAATCCGCTCTCTCTTTTGTTTAGCCTTTTTAGCATCTAGGGCAGCCTGCTTCTTTTCCTGCTTCAATCTAGCTTTTTCTTCTCTCTTTGCTTGAGCAAATTGAGGGTGTCCAGCCACCACACAAATTTCTTTCCCATTTCTAAAAATCTTAGCAAACCTCCTTTTAGAAACTGAATCAGCTGGATCTTTATAGAAGACAATTGATCTTGATAGAAGCTTCTTCTCATCAGGCTTGGGTGTCTCATACACAGTGTCCAAGAGGTTCTTCAAGGATGATTTTGAGTAGTTTGCCCTTGGTTTAAGAATCATTTCAGCCTTTGGAGACTTGATGCAGGAAGATTGTCTTCTTCCCAGATAGTTCATGCTCATCTCATTCACACTAATTTGCTTGACTTGAGAGTGATGGATGGCTGACTTAACTGGCTCCTTGACAAGTTCAAACTTTTTATGTATCTCCTCGTCAATCTTCTCCCAGTTGACCAAACTCAACTTTTCTTTCTCAGCAACTTTCAAGTTGGCTGCTGCTGCTTGAATCAGATCTATATAGTCTGTGACTGGTGGCTTTGAGATAGTAATTGAAGGCACAATTACTTTACTGATTTGTATCTAAAGCTTCTCCCCCTTACTTGGTCCTTTCTCCCCCTTTTTGTTATCATCAAGTTGAGTTGTGGAGGGAGTTTGAGCTGCCACCAGTTTTTGAAGTAGATTAGTCTGTTGGGCTTGATGGAGATGAATGGCGGTCAAAGATGCTTCCATGGCTGACATTCTTGTATCTAAGGCATCTATCTTGGTTGACAGATCAAAATTTTTCCTTAATTGCCTCTTGATGTCAAGCATTGTAGCTTCTGGAAGTTTAGAATCTATCATATCTAAAATAGCCTTCTTCATCTCCTCAATATCACCTTTCATAGAATCCACATCTCTAGCATGCTGGAGGCCTTGTATTTGTTGAAGTTGCAGGGAGGCAAGATGTGTCTGAAGGAGCTTCTTGGTGCTTGCATTGGTAGTGGTTTGAAGAGCAGTATTTGTCTGATTGATTAACTGGATCAGGGTTGTCTTGAAGTAATGCTCATCACAGTTCTTTGAGAATGCCCATGATGGCATACTTGACCTTGAGCTTGAGCCTACTTCTCCCCCTATGTCCATTGCTTCATCTTCACTATCCCCACTCCCATCTCCAAAGAAATCAGCTGAACCCCCAGTCTCATAGTCCACATCACCAGCTGTAGAAGGCAAAGCTGTGATGGCATCCTTAGCCCTTTGCATAGACTGGGTGGTATGCACCAGATTGAGCATCCTTTCTGCATTGTCATTGCCCTGTTCAGCTAGAATTTGATAAGCTGGAACAGGGTGAGTAAATGCCTCAGCATCAAGAGAAGTAGAATCTATAACAGCTTTAGGATGCTGAGATAGTCCTTCCCTGTCTGCATCCTGGACAATCATTAACTCACTAGCAACAACATCCATCCTTATTGCTCCAGGACCTGCATTTCTCTCATGTTCTCTCTTTTGTTGCATCAGGGACTCACCTTGGCTCCCCACCCTCACACCTTCACCTTCACCTACTAAGGTGGGACTCCTCTCACTCTCTTTTGCCAATCCTGAAGAAATGGATTGCAGATTTTCACTCATTTCCTCTCCTTTTTCCTGGGAGCAACCCAGAGTCTCACTCAAAACACTCTACTCTCTCAATCCTAAGAGTGATTGTACAACCACTAGATTTTCTGCACTTTGAAATAATTGAAGTTTGAAGTTGTGCAGAGATACCCGACGGATGAGTGATATCCATCGAGTGAGTGGTTTTGCTATCCGACGGATAACTGCTGTTAGGCTTATCCATCGAGATATAATCACTACTCGACGGATGAGCAATATCCGTCTAGAGAGTAGAAATGAATGAGGTGGGAATAGAAACTATTGTTGACTCTGTGCTGATTGAAGATATTTTAGGCATAGATGACACAACAGTTCCTGAAAGAATTGGCAAGTGAGCCAACAAATCATCTAAAAGATGATGCTCACTTGCACTAGATTTTGGCTTGCCCAACAGAGTTAAAGAAGGGGAATCAGGAATTGATGTGTGTATCATATCCACATCCAGAGAATTTGTTGGTGAGTTTGGTGTTTGAGGTGCTTCTATAACTAGAGATTTTGGTTGTGACTCCACATTTATTGGAGCCACATCAAGCTGAATTTGTGAAGGTGCAGTGACTGTGTCTGTTGCACCAGTTTGCACTGTGTGTGTACCCTGTGTATCCCCAAATGTTTTTGATTTCTTCTTTCTGGCATAAGTTTGGGGTGAGCTTGTGTCCCCAACCCTCTTGGCCTGTGCTCTTGGTTGAGTGCTTTGTTCAATAACTACATCCTTTTGGGAAGATGCAGTTAGAAATGAGCTTTTGTCCTTTTTAAGCACTGCAGTTTGTTTGGAAACTGCAGTGTGGCTAGGCTGGGATTCACTCAATTCTCCAACCTTATTCTTGGGGTTTCTTTTATGTTCACCCCTTCCCTAACCTAACTTACCCTCCTTCACACTCCCCTCTTTGGCTTTGGTGGATTTTTCAACTGGCATCTTTTGAGAGATACCAGAAGGGGCTTTCTTTGATTTGGATTTTGAAATAATAGTAGGTTTGGCAGCTTTGGTAGGCAACTGTTTGGTCATTGAAACAGTTGTCATAGCTATTCTTGAACTCAAAGAAATTGTGGAAGTTAGAATAGTTGTAGGGATGGATGAACTTACCTCACTTACCTGAGGTGCTTGTATAACAGGAAAGTAGAACATTGGCACATCCTTGTGATGATTGGCCCTGTTCAAATCTGCAATGAGCCTTCTCTCTTGAACCCAACAATCTAGTTTGTTGTTAGGGTTCTCAAGCACAATCTCTTCACAGATGTGGTTAGCTAATAACATAAGAAATCTAGCATAATACACATTCTTACCTCTTTTATTTAACTCCCCTAATTTAAAACCTAACTCAAACAAGACAAGGTCACTGAAATTATAAAATTTATCTGTAACTAGCATGTATAGCATGTTAAGCATGGAAATATTCACTGAATCAAAATTACTGATCTTTCCTGAGAAAACCTTTGTAACTACATCACACAAGAAACTCCACTCCTTCCTAAGACCCATTCTCCTAATATCACTCAGTTTAGAAGTAGGAAGTGCATAGTGCATGGAATTAAGCATATTGATAATATCAGTGTCATTGTGTGGTGAAATCACATTGTTATCAGGAATTTTGAAACATGCCTTTATCACATCACTATTTATACAGAATTCTTTACCTTTAATGGTTAGAGTGATGATCTTATCTGTAGAGTTGTAGGTAGCAGTGGTCCACATCTCTTCAACAACTTCACAGAAGATTGTGGGTGATTCCAGCATGGCATAATTGAGCTTGCAATTCTTCACAAAGTCCATCATCTTGTGATAGTCATCTGATTGCTGAATACCCTGTTTACTAATGTGGTGAAATTGTTCTAGTCATAAATGAACCCAGTTTGAGACATAATCTTTACAACATGTGCCATTGTTAGAGAGTAAGAGCTTGGAGAGAAAGAGAGTAAGTGCTTTGAGAGAGAATTAAATTAGAGCTGTTAAATTTGAGAATGATAAAAGAAAAGCAATTGCAATGAAATAAGCTTTTATACTATCTCAAAAATAACTGATAAAAATAATAAAGTAAAATAAAGTAACCAATAGAAATTGCCTAAAATTGCCGTTTAAAAATAAACTGTAAAAATTCCACCCATTATCCGTCGTGTAATGCTTACAAACTGTAAGTATACTTGATGGATAATGTACAGGGAATTAACGGCTGAAATGATGACAATTCGACGGATGAGGATAAACTGTTATCCGTCGAGACACAAAATATTCCAGAAATGTAATTGATTTTTATTAGCAAATAGTATATCGACGGATGATCAAACTCGATGGATAAAGATCATCCGTCGAGATGTAAATTTTGACTTAGCCAAAATTTCATCCATGACTGAAAAATCAATTAAATTTCTGGCTGCATTTCAACTTGCAAAATTAACTCAGATAGATTTAAGAGTAATTAAGCATACCTAACTCACTTACCAACTTTAAAAAGGTGGATTCATCCGGTGGCTTGGTAAAGATATCTGCAAGCTGCTTCTCACTGGGAACAAAATGTAGTTCCACAGTATCATTCATTATATGTTCCCTTATGAAATGGTACTTGATATCTATGTGCTTTGTCCTTGAATGTTGTACTGGATTTTCAGTGATGGCAATTGCACTTGTGTTATCACAGAAAATAGGAATCCTCTCAACTTGCAAACCATAGTCTAGCAATTGATTTCTCATCCATAAAATCTGTGCACAGCAACTGCCAGTAGCAATATATTCAGCTTCAGCTATAGAGGTAGAAACTGAATTTTGCTTTTTACTGAACCAGGACACAAGCTTGTTTCCTAGAAATTGACAGGTTCCTGTTGTACTCTTTTTATCAATTCTACAACCTGCATAATCTGCATCTGAATAACCAGTTAGATCAAAACCAAAATCTCTAGGGTACCAAATGCCAAGGTTTGGTGTTCCCTTGAGATATCTAAAAATTCTCTTAATAGCTATTAAGTGAGATTCTCTAGGATCAACCTGAAATCTAGCACATAAACATGTAGCAAACATTATATCTGGCCTACTAGTTGTTAAGTATAGAAGTGAGCCAACCATGCCTTTATAGCTTGAAATATCCACAGACTTTTCAGTAGTGTTTAATTCAAGCTTAGTTGCAGTGGCCATGGGAGTTTTTACAAATGTACAATCCATTAGATCAAACTTCTTTAAAAGATCAAAGATATATTTAGTTTGACTAATGAATATTCCATCACTAACTTGCTTAACTTGTAAACTAAGAAAGTAAGTTAGTTCTCCCATCATACTCATTTCATACTTACTTTGCATCAATTTGGCAAACTTTTTGCAAAGTTTCTCATCTGTAAAGCCAAAAATAATATCATCTACATAAATTTGAACAAGTATATAGAGCCATTAACAATTCTGAAAAATAAAGTTTTATCTACAGTACCTCTTGTGAAGTGATTTTCCAAAAGGAACTTTGATAAAGTGTCATACCAGGCTCTAGGTGCTTGCTTCAGTCCATAAAGTGCTTTCAAAAGATAATAGACATGTTTTGGAAAATTTGGATCTTCAAAACCAGGAGGTTGACTGACATAAACTTCTTCCTCCAAATCTCCATTCAGAAAGGCACTTTTGACATCCATTTGATAGACCTTGAAATTGGCTTGGGCTGCATAGGCTAAGAAGATTCTGATGACTTCAAGTCTTGCAACAGGAGCAAATGTTTCATCAAAATCTATTCCTTCTTGCTGACAATAGCCTTTAGCAACCAATCTAGCTTTGTTCCTAACTACTATGCCATTTTCATCCATCTTATTTCTGAATACCCACTTAGTGTCTATTGGATTCTTTCCTTTAGGCTTGGGCACCAGCTTCCAAACATTATTCCTTTCAAATTGGTTTAGCTCCTCCTGCATAGCTAAAATCCAATCAGGATCTAACAAAGCTTCTTCAACCTTCTTTGGTTCTTCCTTGGAAAGAAAGCTGCTGTATAGACATTCTTCCTGAGTTGCTCTTCTTGTTTGAACTCTAGAAGAAACATCACCAATGATAAGCTCAAAGGGGTGATCTTTTGTCCATTTCCTTTGTTGAGGTAGATTAGCTCTAGATGAAGAAACCTCATTGTTGTCTTGATGTGTGATTGAGTTTTGATTATTAGAAACTCCCCCTGAGTTTGTGGATCTTTGATTTGAGAAAGGGGAACTTTCTATAGGTGATCTGTCTTGACTTCCTGCTCCTTTTGATAACCCGACGGATGGTGAATTTTGAGTACCGACGGATGAGGCAGGTTGTCTACCGACGGATAACGCAGATTGCCTTCCGACGGATGAATCATTATGCAACTCGACAGATGTTGAGCTTTGTGCTTCATTGGTGGTAGATTTATCTGCATTATCTTTAGATACATTCTCTTGATCACTTTCATCATCACTGTCATCACTAACCATCTCCACATTATCGAATTTGAGGCTCTCATGGTAATCTCCATCTTTCAGTCCTTTAATCTTTTTATCATCAAACACAACATGTATTGATTCCACAACAATGTTGGTTCTTAGATTGTAGACTCTATATGCTTTACCAACAGCATATCCAACAAAAATTCCTGCATCTGCTTTAGCATCAAACTTCCCATTTTGATCAGTTTGATTTCTTAGAATATAGCATTTGCAGCCAAAGATACGAAGAAAGTTTAGAGTTGGCTTCTTGTTCTTGAACAATTGATAGGGAGTCATGCATCTTGCTTGATTAACCAGAGAAATATTCTGAGTGTAGCATGCAGTATTTACAGCTTCAGCCCAGAAATATGTTGGCAGTTTAGATTCTTCAAGCATTGTCCTTGTAGCTTCAATAAGTGACATATTCTTCCTTTCCACTACTCCATTCTGTTGTGGAGTCCTTGCTGCTGAAAACTCATGCAGAGTCCCATTTTCCTCACAAAATGCTCTCATGACAGAATTCTTGAACTCAGTTCCATTATCACTCCTGATTCTTCTAACCTTGAAATCAGGATGATTATTGACTTGCCTTATGTGATTGATGATGATTTCACTAGCCTCATCTTTAGACTTTAGGAAATATGTCCAAGAGAACTTTGAGAAATCATCTACAATTACTAGGAAAAATCTTTTTCCTTGAGATGGACAATACATTGACTGGTCCAAACAAATCCATGTGAAGTAGTTGCAAAGGCTCTTTAATTGTTGAATCAAGTTTCTTCCTGAATGATGCTTTAATCTGCTTTCCTTTTTGGCAGGCATCACACAGTCTATCCTTTGAAAACTCCACT
Organism: Apium graveolens; assembly: GCF_009905375.1. Lineage (NCBI taxonomy): Eukaryota > Viridiplantae > Streptophyta > Magnoliopsida > Apiales > Apiaceae > Apium > Apium graveolens. The sequence goes on from NC_133649.1 coordinate 119,964,211, forward strand.
AGATGAATGCCTCTAACCAGTTCTTTCTTTACCAGCTCATTCATGGTTTTGAAGTTTAAATGGGATAGCTTCTTGTGCCATAGCCAACTTTCATCCTGACTTGCTTTACTGAGAAGACAAGTTACAGACTCTGCATTGGATGAGTTGAAATCAACTAGATACACATTTCCTTTTCTCACACCAGTGAGAACCACTTTGTTGCTTCTTTTATTAGTCACAACACAGGCTTCTGAGTTGAAGGTTACTGAATTGCCTTTATCACAAAGCTGGATGATACTCAACAGATTGTGTTTGAGACCATCCACTAAGGCAACCTCCTCAATGATGACATTGTCCTTTGAAATCAAGCCATATCCCACAGTAAAACCCTTGCTGTCATCTCCAAAAGTGATACTTGGGCCAGCTCTCTCCTTAAACTCTGTGAGTAGGGTAGAATCACCAGTCATGTGTCTTGAACAACCACTATCCAAGTACCAAAGATTATTCCTGTTTCCCTGCACACATCAAAATCAAATCAAGTTGATTTTGGTACCCAAGTTTCCTTGGGTCCTGCCTTGTTAGCTTTCTTTTTCTGTTTCTTAGGCTTTATCTCATTTGGTTTGGGAATTTCAGATTCATCCTTAGTCATTTGAGTTGGGCCTTTGAAACTATTCATTGCAACTGAATTATCATGCACATTATGACTAACAGGAAATGACACGCTTTGTGTAAACATGTTATTCCGGTAAGGCATGCTAAATGGCATTTGTGGTATACTATATGCAGCATAATAAGGATTAGGTGCAAATGGCATATTAGCAAACTGTGCATTCATGTTCTGTGTAGACATAGCATTAACAGGCATGGGAGGCATGACATTCATGATAGGAAATTGAGGTTGCACAGACATGGAAGTAGGCATGGCAGGTTTGCAATTAACAGACAAATGATTTACACTACCACACTTGACACAAATTTTTCTAGGAGCATATTTATCAGGTGTGTAGTTATTGTGTTTGTTAATCTCTACTTTACCATTCCTATTGTTTTTCCTTTTAGTCTCTATTTTTACCTCAATCTTTTCAAGTCTGTCACTTAACTGTTTGACAGTCATGTGACCAACATTAGCCTTTTTCCCTTTCTTAACTTGACTCGACTCTCCTGAAACAAAGTTCTTGGAAACAGACCCATACTTCTCATTCAACTTAACTAGTTTGGCTTTACTGATGGGCTTGCTCACAGCCGACGAATGATGATTTTCATTAATCGACGGATAACACTTTTTGTTATCCGACGGATGATCCTCATCATCCGTCGAGTCTACATCTGTTAGCAGTCCATCTACCAAATTAGGTTCTAGTTTCTCTTTGTTCTTTTTCCAGGCTTCATCACAGAAGGACTCGATTCCTTGAACTTTGGTGATTTGAGCATGGACATCCCTGGATATTTTCCATGCCTTAATCACCTCTTGTTCACGCTCGAGCTGCTTCTTCAAAATTTCTTCCTTCTTTAAGGACTCAGTTAATTCCTCCTTAGCAATCTTACACTCAATTCTTAATTTCTCAAAATCAATAAACTGAGACTCAAGCACATTATTCCTCTCACTTAAAAACAAATTATTTTCTTTGATTTTAGCATTTTCTTTAGTAAGAGACTTAAGTGTAACACGCAAATGATATAACTCTGTAGACATGTCATTAATGGCATCATTACACTCAGCTTTAGATAAATGTGCAAGGTTTGTAGTAATTACCTGATAGCTTGAGGAACTTGTCTCTGTCTCATCAAACTTGGCCATTAGGGCTAGATTGACATAGCTGGCAACTTTATCTTCATTTTCATCCAGACCATCTGCTGCCCAGTCATTTTCTTGTGTAAAAAAGCCCTTTCCTTTTGCTTGAGTAGATCAAAGTATTTTTGCTTATAATCCACAAACTCAAACCTTTTCTTATTGGAATCTGACTTCCTACACTCACTGGCAAAATGCCCTGCCAAGCCACATTTGAAACATTTGAATTTTGACTTATCCACCATGTTTCTATTTGGCTTGGCTGCTCCAAAGTTCTTCTTGAACTTGAGCTTGGTAAATCTCCTGGAAAGGAATGCTAGGTGCTCATCAATGTCCTCCATGTCATCTTGGCTCAACGAATCTTCACTTTCTACTGCAAGCCCCTTGCCCTTGTTCTCACAGACCTTTGAAGTTGATTCAACAGCTTCCATCTTCACTTCCTTCTCCTTTTCCAACTCAGCAACTAGTACAATGGATCCTCCTTTCTTCTTTCCTCTCTCCATCCTTTCATCCTGCTCTATTTCAAGCTAATAGGTTTTCAGGATGCCATACAGTCTCTCCAAAGTAAACTCCTTATAATCCTGTGAGTTTCTTAATAAGACTGTCATTGGTTTCCATTTCTTTGGAAGAGATCTAAGGAATTTCAGATTGGAGTCTTTTGTCTGATAGACCCTTCCATGCAACTTTAGAGCATTTAGTAGTTTCTGAAACCTACTAAAGATGTCAGTGAGAGACTCACTTTTTTCATTATGAAAATGCTCATATTGCTGAATAAGGAGCTGCATCTTGTTTTCTCTACCTTGCTCAGTGCCATCACAGATGATCTGTATTGTGTCCCAAACTTCCTTGGCAGTTTTGCAGTTGATAATGTTGTCAAACATATCTCCATCAACTCCATTAAATAGGATATTCATGGTCTTTTTATCCTTCATGACTTGTTCAATGTCAGGATCGGACCATTCATGCCTTGGCTTGGGAACTGATGGCTCGTTTCCTGTTGCAGATCTCATTGGAACATAAGGGCCTCTTTCTATGCAGTCCACATAGGCCTCATCTTGAGAAAGCATATGAAGATGCATCTTTACCTTTCAATGATGGTAATTATCTTTATCCAGAAAAGGAATCTTGACTCCAACATCCTTCTTGTTCATCTTGCTGTATTGTTTTGATCTTTAAACTCTTTGTAAGTTAAGAGCTTGCTCTGATACCAAATGTTAGTCCCTTAACAATATGACAAGAATTACAGAAGGGGGATTGAATGAAATTCTTAAAACTTTTTCTTAAAATAAAGTGTTCAAACTCGAATATAAATATAAGTGTATTGATTACCATAATGCGGAATAAGAACTTAAGTGAATCAAAACAAAAGTAATTAAAAACAAGAGTCTTTAAAAACTTTCTGGTGGATTTGAATGATTCCACCAGAGATATATAATATATATCGAGAGAACTCTGTGTGCAAGAATACTCACAGCTGCTTACAAATATGAACTACTGAGAATACAGAGAAATGCTAATAATTTTGCTTACAAATGTTTCTCACTTTTTGTATCTCATATCTTATGTTTCTATTTGCTACTTCTTGGTTTATATATTACCAAGATTACAAAGTCAAAAGACAGGATCATCATAAAAACTATCGAGTCTAACACTTTGCTACTTTGTTCTCTATTACCCAGTTAATAGGCTTCCTCATTCCATTTGCATACATTTCGACGCATGTGACTAGTTGTCACTGTCAACGGATATTTGAATTCTTTATCCATTGAGTACATGATCATCCGTCGAGTTTATGATCATCCGTCGACTGCTATATTGATTATCCGTTGATAGCTATTTGATCATCCGTCGATGGCTTTGTTAATCATTCGTCGATAGCTATTTTGGCACTTGACTTCAATTCATTTATGCAGAATTACAAGACATCATCTATGTACAATTAATCAACCTATTCTGCATATCTAGTTAAAGTCAACATGACGTATATGCTACCATAGAATCTATACAAAGGTGTATGCAGAAATGTGCTACAGACTCATTATTACATAAGTTACTCACTCGATGGATAATAAGTCATCATCCGTCGGGACTATAATGAGTTATCCGTCGGGACTATAATTTTTATCCGTCGAGTGCTACATTATTTCACTAAGTAAAATCTACTTAGGTGTTTTGTTTATGTAATCATCAAGTACACAACATATGCACAACAGTACCAGTGATAATTTAAATGAATGAAAGTATTCTTCCTCTGTCTAAGAAAATCCACAAGTATAAAGTTAATTCATACTCCCTCCATTTTTTAAATAACGTTTGACTTTTGTACAGGCACTTCTAAGTGTTTTGACCATATAGTTAAAATAAAAATTTTCAATTTTTTTATGAATAAAATATATAACTATTTTTTTAATTGACATAACAAAAATTTAAAAATATTATTTTATCTATGTGATCAAAATACTTAGAATTGTGTGAAAAAAATCAAAGGACATAAAAAAATAACATAGTTTCTGAATGCAGGTCAAGATTACAAAATGCAGTTCAAGTATATTACTCAAATGATCCTCCTAATTTTCTGTGCAAACACTTGGACACTTAATCATCTTTTAGGTTTTTGTTAATCATCTTCTAGTTTTTTGTGCATACGGATGACTTTAAATGTATACATGTATATATTATAATATTTTAATCGTTAATTCATTTAACTCGTATTTACAGTACAACTAATAATACATTGAACTTATATTTTACACATAATACATTTAATACCCAGTTAATAGGCTTCCTCATTCCATTTGCATACATTTCGACGCATGTGACTAGTTGTCACTGTCAACGGATATTTGAATTCTTTATCCATTGAGTACATGATCATCCGTCGAGTTTATGATCATCCGTCGACTGCTATATTGATTATCCGTTGATAGCTATTTGATCATCCGTCGATGGCTTTGTTAATCATTCGTCGATAGCTATTTTGGCACTTGACTTCAATTCATTTATGCAGAATTACAAGACATCATCTATGTACAATTAATCAACCTATTCTGCATATCTAGTTAAAGTCAACATGACTTATATGCTACCATAGAATCTATACAAAGGTGTATGCAGAAATGTGCTACAGACTCATTATTACATAAGTTACTCACTCGATGGATAATAAGTCATCATCCGTCGGGACTATAATGAGTTATCCGTCGGGACTATAATTTTTATCCGTCGAGTGCTACATTATTTCACTAAGTAAAATCTACTTAGGTGTTTTGTTTATGTAATCATCAAGTACACAACATATGCACAACAGTACCAGTGATAATTTAAATGAATGAAAGTATTCTTCCTCTGTCTAAGAAAATCCACAAGTATAAAGTTAATTCATACTCCCTTCATTTTTTAAATAACGTTTGACTTTTGTACAGGCACTTCTAAGTGTTTTGACCATATAGTTAAAATAATAATTTTCAATTTTTTTATGAATAAAATATATAACTATTTTTTTAATTGACATAACAAAAATTTAAAAATATTATTTTATCTATGTGATCAAAATACTTAGAATTGTGTGAAAAAAATCAAAGGACATAAAAAAATAACATAGTTTCTGAATGCAGGTCAAGATTACAAAATGCAGTTCAAGTATATTACTCAAATGATCCTCCTAATTTTCTGTGCAAACACTTGGACACTTAATCATCTTTTAGGTTTTTGTTAATCATCTTCTAGTTTTTTGTGCATACGGATGACTTTAAATGTATACATGTATATATTATAATATTTTAATCGTTAATTCATTTAACTCGTATTTACAGTACAACTAATAATACATTGAAATTATATTTTACACATAATACATTTAACCTGATATAATTTTCATTTTGACTTATATTTACAATACACCTATTAAACTTATATTTTACACATAATACATTTAATCTGATATAATTTTCATATTAACTTATATTTACAATGCACTTAATAATACAATGAACTTATATCTTACATATATATATGTATATTGTAAATTAATTAAATTATGTAATGTATTCGGTCTTGATTAATAAATTTAATTACTAATTAATAACATAATAACTAAAAAGGTATATAACATATATATTGGTCAGCTTATAAATGAATCTAAAATAAGTATACTTTAAGAACAATTTCTATACAAAAATCGTATTTTATAATTGATATTATATAAGAAAAATGAAAATAATTGATATTAAATATAAAAAAATTAATGATATTCAATGAAATTTTAAATTTGTTGTGTTATATTTTCAATAAAAATTGACATGATGAATTATTTTATAAAAAGTTAAATATTTATAAAATATAATATCACATATTGTTTTATATGAATATTAAGTGTAATTATTAATCTACTTAGCAATGGGCAACATTACCTAATAACATTACCTAATAATCACTAAAAGTACACCTATATATATTAATTAGGGTAAATTATTTATTGAGCACGAGGGGCTTTAACGTAATCTAACCAAATTGCATTTGACAAAAGTTACTTGCAGTTGACGTACACCAACCAAAAAATAATAAGAGTAAAGGAAACAAAACTATATTTTCCAGAAAAAACCCGCTTACCCGCCCAATATGAAGCTGGACCGTGAAAAAAACAGCCGTTCCCCATTTGTAAATTGACCTGGTAGCAATCTAAAACCCAAAAGCCTCGCATTTTAGCAGTTAAAACAATGGCTCCGCTAACATGCACCAAAATAACGCTGTTGACATTAGCAGCAGTGGTGATTCAGATAATCGGACTCTCACTCTTCGTTCTAGGGTTCTTCCCTGTCAAACCTGCTATCTCCGGTGTCAGGTAACTACTTACTCAATTTATTATTTCAATATGATCCTTATCTTTTTGTATAATGCGTGTGTATGTTGTAATTCAGTTGAACTGGTTATAAAAATTCTGTATATATATGATATGACAATTTGATGTATGTTCTATATGTTGATTGTTGTAGTGGTCTGGAGAGTTTTAGTTCTCCGATCTGTCGTTCGCCTGAGGATTACAACTATACGGTTCACTCTCCCGATGAGCTTAAGTCGTTGTATTTGGTTAGTATGTTACATTCTAACTTACAGTGTGATTGTTTTCCACTGCAGTTAATTCTATTGTGTACAAGTTTGTATATATGAGCGCGCATACACAACAATTTGCATAAATTAAAGGAATGAATTTCTAGGATAACACAGATAGTCAAACACTGAAGTACATGATTAATTTAGGGGCATGTAAATCCACGACCCAAGAGTGCATAAATAGATATATTTATAATTTAATAATTCTTATATTTTTAAAATGATATATATAGAGAGAGGAAGGTCAATGAGGAACCAATAATTTTTTTAATTAGATTTTCTATCATTCGTTTTCATAATATAATTAAAAAAATATAACTATACAAGTGTACTAGTTATACGGGCAAAAGATTGTGCTACACTTCCTCATCGAATAACAAATCCAGTTCTTTGAAATACATATTCTGCCGAGCCTGCAAATATCATGTTCTTGTTTATGAACTTCTGAACTCTCCTAAAAACTCTACAACATCAAAAGCTAGAAAAGTCAAACGTACCAAAAGCAAACGGCATAAACCTATGTTCCTTATCTCTACAAGCCTGATCAGATTCCTTACCTCTACATGCCTGACCATGTTTATGCACCTTTGTCTTTGCTGCATGACCAACCGTAGAAACAACATTGCCAAATCCGCTCAAAGGAGTTTGGATTAGATTAATTTTCCATTTAGTGTACACGAAAACACGAAACAAAATCCATTTCGTGAGGTGTATGTGTTTCAAATTTAAGTAAAGTAAGCATGAAAGTACATGACACAATTTTTAGGTCTATATTAAAGTTAGGTCCGTTCTTTGGAGTAAAGATGGAGATAGTCATTATGTATTATGAAAATTAAGGTATTTTTTCTAAAAAAACACTTTATGAGGAAAAACGAACCAATAATTTCAAGGAAAGGTTTTAGTAAATTTTGAATAATACAATGTAGATATATTGATGTAGACATTTTTGGTTGTCTGGTTCCTCATTTGAACTTTGTTACTATTTCCCATATATGTGTTTTTTCTCCATAAAATCACACGTTAGAATAATTGCATACATATTAGGCAACCTTGTATTCACACATTTGGTTTGGATGTCTAGATTATCTAATATGGATGTAAAGTATCGAACATTACTTTCGCAAAAGTTACTTGGGAGGATTGCTAGCTATACGCCGAAGACATTAACTTCTTTATCTTATTTACTTTGAATATTTTTGGCTCTAGATATATAAAATGACCTATAAGATATTCTTGTGTGGACGATATTATTGATTTGTAATGGCTAGGTGCATTTGCTACTTTGGATGTTAAAAGTTTCCTTGCATGGTTTTTTCGGAAGATCGAATCTTCTTATACTTAACAAATGGAATTAACTATTAAGTTTTGTGTTTGTATTATGATGTATTTTAATTATCTACTTCATGTGCACATGAAAATAATTTTGTTAAAGTTCCACAAGAATGTACCCATATTCTAATTCTGACATTTAAAATAAGATAAGATTACATTTACTCTTGATCTAAGTTACTCGGACTCTTTAATTTTTCCCTCATACCTGTGTTCATCGGACATGACCTGGGTGTGGGTATGAGATCTGAGTCGGATCCCAGACACTTTAACCTTAAGAAATCTAGTTCAAAAAAAAATTACAAAGCCTCACAAAAACCTAATCCTCTTAATTCTAGGGAGGGATGTCAATAGATTACTATTTTCATGTTATGCTTTTGATTTATGTCATAGATATGACATAAACAATTATGTATATCTTTACTTCATGAGGTAGAAGGCACGAATATACAAATGTAGTGTATAAAAAGTAGGTATATTTTCGCTTATGTGAAAGGTTAAATGCCGAGTCCCCGCATCCGTGTCCAATTTTGGATCCATATCCACGAATCCTATTTTTTTTTTTAAACTAGGAGTCTGACACTTGGATCCACGCCCGTATCCGACACCCGTACCCGAGTCCGGGTAACTTAGCTCTTGATCATAAAAAAGGAACTATATTAGTTGTCTTATTTTTGGGTCACACTTCTTGGGCTTTGAACTCAAGGGTAATTACTAATGATGCAGGAACTTTCCAATATTCCACCGTCTTATGACCGATTAATATTGATGGTATGTACTTTGTGGCTTTTAGTTTCAAAGATAACTGATGTATATGTATTAGCTCCTACTTATTAAAGAGTTGTATTTCTGTTTATTGTGGCTGTGTCAGTTAGGTTGTTGATGGCCTTCCAGCAGAATTTCTTCTTGGTAGGGGTCATCAACCTGCACCAGAATTTTTCAGAAAATCTATGCCATATACTCAGTCACTCTTAGACGAGGGAGTTGCAACTGGGTATCATGCAAAGGCTGCTCCTCCAACTGTTACAATGCCTCGTTTGAAGGTGGCTAAATTGGTTATATACTGAACTTGTAATTTGTTCAATCAGTACTGTGCTCAACTCTTTATCATGTTTTTTTGATAGGCTATGGTGTCTGGATCAGTTGGTGGTTTTTTGGATGTTGCTCTGAACTTTAATACCCAAGAACTTTTGGATGACAATCTTATTGGTTAGTTCATTCAAGAGGCTCCTTTTTCAACTAATAATTTAAGAATTTTATATTATACTTATCTATATTAATTCCTCACTTAATTTTGTTGCAGGACAATTTTTTGAAATTGGCTGGAAAATGGTGATGCTTGGTGATGAAACATGGCTTAAGTTGTTTCCAGGATCATTCACCAGGTGCGATGGAGTACATAGTTTTTTTGTAAGTCTTCAATGCCATATTTTTATTTTATGCAAGTAGGATGATACTACTATTTTATTACTCCCTCCGTCCCACTAGGTTCTTAACATTTGAAATAGAAAGTTAGGCACGCATTTTAAGGCTCTTTTTTATTATAGTTCCATAACTCATTTTTAATTTTTTTTTGTGAATAAAAGTTCAAAAATTAAACTTTTATTCAGAAAAATAAAATTTTAAAAATGAGTTATGAAACCATACTAGATAAGAGCCTTAAAATGTGTGTCAATCACTCCATTTCAAATGGCTAATAACCTGGGGGACGGAGGGAGTATATTTTAATTTCTCCTTGAAACGAAGTTGTGCATTCTAGACAAATTTATAGTTATATATTGCTAGTCCTGAAAATAGATTTCGTTTATAGTTCTGGCCAGTTTAATGCATAAGTGAACTCCATGCATGCATAGATTTTGTAAGTAGGATGCATATATCATTATATTATCTTCAGAGTAACATTATGACCAGAATTGCGAAACTAGGATTTCATATTTGGGTCGACGTAATTTAGATCGAAAAGAATAATTACAAGTTTTGTAAAATTTACAAAATTAAAACATAATAGAATCAACCATAGAAAATTCACCATCCTAACTGTTTCCCGACCATAAAAGGGATAAAAATTATGGATCGTAACCCAGGAAGACACTCAATTTAATAGTATAATATTATTATAATAATAAGTCTAATTTGATATAAGCTTACAACCTCATTCATTCTTTTACATTTTACAATTTTCTTATTTATGTTTTAATAATAATGGATATATATCTATATATGTATATACTCCCTTTGTTTTTTATTTGTCGCTTTGACTTTTGCACACATTTTAATGTGTTTTGACCGACTAGTTAGAAATATCATTTGTAAAATTTTATTTTTATAAATAAAAATAGACAACTTATATTTTAATTCACAAAAAAAAAATTTAAAATTATATTTCTAACTAGCCGGTCAAACACATTGAAATGTGTGCAAAAGTCAAAGCGATAAATAAAAAATAGAGGGAGTATATGATATTGGATTTACTGATTACATCATTATATAAATAATTTAGATTCCATTTCTTTGATCTTCGTATGAATATGAGTTCTTGGGTTATGGCAATTTCATGTCACATTTAAATTAATTGTTAATTCTAATTTCTAAATGAGAAGCCTATGATGCTCAGACTCTTTTAGGAGGATCGAACACGGACACGAATCAGAGTGTCCAATTCTTTGAATTTTAAAATCAAAGACCCGGGGAGACGTTTTATAAGGATCCGACACTTGGATTTGGACACGACAATTAGTATATTTGATATATTTTATAATTTTTATACATAAATACCTATCATTTTATATAAAATAACTGATAAATTTTTGAAAAACAAGGGTAAAATAATAATTATTATAGATATAAATTTATAATAGATACAATGTCAAAAGTTACAGGGTTAATATAATAAAATATTAGAGATAGGCTATCAAATGTTTGAGATGAAGTGTCCATTTTCCAAATGTCATTTGGATCCGGATCCAACTGTGGTGTCATGTCGTGTCCTGTGGACACAGGGTACGGCAGGGTATTTTGAAGAATCCGAGCATCACAGTGAGAAGCATTTGTGTCTCCATAAATTTTTCTTTAATTTTTTTTACACAATTGATAATGTGATTTTTTGTGTAGAATGTTATAAAATAAATCTTCGGGGTTAGGATAAATATTGAAGCAGGCATATAAGTGCAAGCTTATAGGAAAATTGCTGTAACAATTAAAAAAATCTTTTCTTTAGGGAGAGACTTTCCAACTTCTTAATTCTCTTTTTTGTTTAATTCTGTTACACATGGAATTTTTTTTATCAATGTTTTCTTCTCTATTCTCTAGAATCTTAACTCCTCTTCCATCTTTAAGAAACTTGGGAACATAAACTTTAAATCGGTATCAAGCGGGTACACAAATGACAATGAATGTTATTTTAATAAAAGTGGACCAGGCCACAACTATATTAAAGATCCTTTGCATCCTAGCTAAAGAATATGAAATCACAGTGACGCACTTTTGGTTCTGATATATAAAACCAAAAAAGTCGTCTAGTTTCTTAAAACATATTCATCGATTAGTTTTAGCATTGCAGTAAATATGGAAAATTGTGGTTTTTTGTTGTGGCCCTGCTCAGTGTTCTTCCCATGTTGTACATTGCATTTAAAGCCTCTCTGACATTACTAGATATTTGCTTCTCCAAATTAATATATAATATTGACTAGGTAAATTAATTTGTCTTGAAATTTGTGTGTTCTCCAGCAGGACTAACTATATCACTCTCTTTCTTTAATATTTTTATTTAAGTAGATAATAAAATTTAATACACAAAAAGTTGAATCTATACAAAAGGGCACAAAAATTATTTCAGGAAAGAGGGAGGGAGAGGGAGAGGGAGAGGGAGAGGGAGAGGGAGAGGGAGAGGATCATATTATAATGAACATATTATAATGAATTAGCTAGTTGATAACACTGGCCACTTTTGCTAAGAAAAATGAAGCTGGCAATTTTTACTTGCCATGCCACTGAGTTGGAGTTGGCCACTAGCCACTTAAAATTGCCAAATATGTGATAGCAAGTATTTGAGGTGCTCTTGATGAACACATCTAATCATATATGTCATGTAAATGTGATATTTGTACAGGTGAAAGACACTGTTGAAGTGGATCACAATGTTTCTCGACATTTGGAAGATGAACTTGATAGGACTGACTGGAAGCTTCTGGTATTTAACCTCTTCCGTTTTACAATTTTTGTGGTGTACCTCAGTTCCCAAATTTTCATGAGTGCCCGTACGTGTATGCACCTTATTTTTTCTCAGGCACTAGATGTGCTATACTAGAAAGCACCGACACTGATACGGCGACTCAAGACACGGGACACGGGGATTCGGCAATTATCAAAGTGTCGTGGATACGGGACACGACAAAAAAAGTAAAAAACATATAAAATATATAAGATTTGTATATGTCAAAAATTGAACAACTTCATTCATAACAATAATAGTGTTTCCTTCGTAATAAGTGATAAACTACTATAATATCTATTCAACATTTTCATTCAAATGATCTTGTGTAAAAAGAACAACTTCCATTTCTGGTTCATCAAGGGACATATAATTAGGGTAAATATAAGATGGTTTGGGCTTTTAAAAATCTGATTTTGGGCTTTTTTATATGGGCTGGGTCGGTGGGCCGTGTCAGTCGCGTGTCGAACCCGTGTCAGTTGCCTTTTTCTGTCGACAGGCCACATGGCGTGTCGGACACGTACTAAGCTGTTTCGGTGCCGTGTCGTGTGTCACGGCATCTTTTTTGGAGTGTCGGTGCTTCCTAGGTGCTATACTTTTTTAAGTGACTACTTACATTCTTTTTCAAAGCAAGGGCATCTGAGCTCTCTAGTAGTACTAACTTAAACCCCGTGCCATACACGGATGTTCTTTAATATTTTGTGATTTTTTTACTTTAATTCAAATTGAATTTTTTAATATTATATCATTAATTTCAATTGAATTGATAATGTGTTTTAGTTGAAAAGGTAAGTGATTGGTTTAATAATAATAATAATATTATAATTTTATTTTATAAAATAGAACTGCCCATGTTATTTTTGGAAGTGGAGGGGGCTTGGTAAGAAAAAATTGAATAAGTTAAGTGTTTTAGTTAAAAAAAAGTTAAAGTTATTAATAATTATAGTATTATTAAATAAACCTGCCCGTGATATTTTTTGAAAAGGAGATGTTTTAGTTGAAAAAAGAGAGAAGTTAACATGTTTTAGTTGGAAAAGGTAATTGGTGTTTTAGTTCAAAAAGGTAAATGATTAGTTAATTTTTATTAATAACAATAATATTATTAATAAATGACCAAAAACCAAACCGAAAACCAAAACTTTCAATTTTCCATTATATAATAGTATAGATTTATTTCCCACGTAACAGGGAAATCAAATATCAAACCCCATTGAAGAAATTATAAAGAGTGTATTACTATGTCGAAAGTATCTCTGGTATCCTATTTTAGGTATATTATTGTAGCTAATTACATAATGCTAGGCAAGGCTCGCTGGCTCAGTGTTCTAACAACTAACGCTAATATTATTGTATGCAAAACCTATTGTCCTCTTAGCGGCCTTCATAAGCAAAATCCTTTTTATGTGATCCTATTATGCCTTGAATTCTGTTGACACTCATGTAAAGGATGTTGCTGTTGTCCAAGATCCATCGCATCTGCAAGTATATTGCAGGAAGCAGAATGGGGAAATATGTGAGTGGGTGTGGAGTGCTTGACGGGATTGCTTTCACTATGATGTTCAATTTTAGTCAATCCTTTTGTTCTGGATTAAATTTCTTCTCACAAATTACGATCATTTTCCCATGCAAGATATTTTATTAAATTGTAAAGCATCTGTCTAACCTCTTATTGAGTGCTTTGGATGATTGCGTCTTTCCAGATTCCCACTTCATGCTCTTCCTTTACTTGCTTGGAGATATGGGTTTTCCAATGAATAGTTTTCCAAGCTGGATGATGATGTTTTCGTTTGGCACACTAGTTATTACTGATATCTCTAATCAAAATTTTGATTTGCTAATCTTGATAGTTTTCACTTTATTGCCATAGATTCTGCACTATCTTGGTTTAGATCATGTTGGGCATACTGGTGGGCGCAATAGGTAATTCTCTTAAGCTTTTGTTGGATCTGATCTCTATAAGGTACTCCTCATAAATTGTGTAACTTTTTGCGTTTATTTTAGTTTTCTGATGGGGCCGAAACTTGAAGAGATGGATGACGTTATTAAGAAAATACACAGGAACATGGTTCAAAATCATCTGGGACGAACACTTTTGGTTTGTGCTGCTTTGCTTTAGTGATCCGGTATTACGGGTGTCTAACTAATGCATCAATTTTATATATTTGTTTTTAGTTTTGAGTGAAAATACATAGGCCAAGATCTTAAGGTCCAACAATTTTTACTATCAAGGAATACAAATGACAAATATATAAATAAGAAACAGCACGAATTTAGCAAATAAAAAAGCAGCAACGAAATACTAAATCTGAGTTCAGAAAATACAGCCATTCATCCATATTTGCAAAATCATAATACCCCCTTTTCTGTATATGTGTCTCTTGAATATATTTTGGGTCAAATTGACCTAACTATGACTTCAATGTTATATTTATGTATTACATTTTAAAGTTTTAAGGTTAATTTTGGTCAATTGACTAAATTGTCTAGAGGGACTTTTAAATAGGAATGGAGGTAGCTTTACACTGTGATCATTAAGGGTGATCAGTAAGGAGCTGTAGGTCCCGGTAGACTAATACTGTATAGAATTACTTAAATCTCATGTAAATTCAACTTCTGAGACCCAATATTTAAATTCCCTATACTTGTCCCAATCAGACAACTTGAAAGGGTAAAACAATGTGATAAAAAGGCCAACTGGTAACTGATATTGCTAATTAGTCACACCAAGTTTCAACTTATAAATTTGCATCATATACTACTGTAGTACGATAATGGAAATTTTCTTTTCAACATTTAAGCTACATTTTAATGATATTGTTATGGTATTTGGCTGGAAAAGTTATTGGTATCGTCATTGTTGTTAACGTTATAAAATAGTTTCCGGGCACAAGATGTATCAAGATCCCAACTTTTGGGTCAAAGTTCAGATTATCCTGATTTGTCTTTTGAATTCAGGATACCCACAACTTATTGAAGCAAATTTCGCTATTGAGAATTTGGTAAAATTGGAACGAGGAAGTATGATCATGAAATTAAAGGGTGGGTAGATTCACCTCCATAGACTGATATAAAAGCAAGATTTGATTCAGAACCTTCAGCTATTGCACAGGGGCAAGCCACTTATCAACATAGCCACATTATATTACTATAGTTAAAATTACTAAATGTAAAAGGCTCATTGAAAATTCCCGAGACTTTAAACACAGATCCAAGTAGCCTATGCTTCAAAATTTATGTCCCTTCTTGGTCAACCCACAGAGGAAGGATCCCTTAATAGTCCAAGTATTAAAAATCTGTATTGGAGGTCTTCATATAATTACAACAATTCAGATTTTTTTGTCTATTAATAGTTCCCTTATTACAAAAATGACAAATTTATTGAATACAAAAAATGTGAAATACTGCAACATATTTTGTTCTAACATTTCCAGGAGCCCGAGAAAGCCTGCCTTTCACATTTCAATAGCAAAATCCAAATAAAAAAGGCGGAATATTTGATGTTACAGTCCTGGAATTAGACATATGAATGTCTTGGCTGAAAATTTTCTTTTAGATATGGCAACCGGAAATTGTTACAATAGTAGCTAGCCAATATGTAGTATAGTTGTGTTTGCCACTTCTAAAATCTTACTATAAGCTGATTGACCAAATCATACATCTTCAAAAATTTCTATGTGTTGAACTTGAACATGTGCATATGCCTTCAATTTTATTCAAATTTAGATTATTACATACGAAGAAACGAGAAAAAGCAAATTTTCTTCATGAGATAATTTACCAATATGCTTTTTTAGGATTGTTGACATTCAGGTAGCTGTGTTAGGTATTAACAATTTAGTACTTTTTGTTGCAGTTAAAATTTTTATTGTACCCTATATTTATGTGGCTATATATGAATTCAGCTAAAAGATCTTCTAGAAGTTGGGGTTTATTTAGGATTATAGATTTATTTATTAAGATAGTTTTTTCATGCACTTCATATGTAGATGGTAGTCAGTGATCATGGCATGACAGAGAATGGTAACCATGGCGGTGCATCGTACGAGGAAACTGATGCTTTGATGCTACTTGTTGGACTGAGAGACTATGATCATCGACCATCCACCCATAAGACAGTGAATCAGGTGTGCACAAATTAATATTTAAGTAAATTAAACCTTTTATAGTTTTATAGATGCCTGCTCAAGGATATTGATATTTGATAGGATTAAATAGCATGCAGATCTGGTCAGAAGTGTGTAGCTCATGCTTTATTTGTATGAGTTGTATTGCTTGTAACTAGACTGAGATTGTAGAAAGAACAATCTCTTGGATCTGTATGCTGAGTAAAAGGAGACTTCAAATTTAGTTATTTCACATTTAATAAAAAATATATGATGTAAAAGAAATAGCTCGCAGCTAGAGGTATAGGAATAGGCAAACATTGTGTCGAATTATGCTGATACTTGGAAGGTGTTTTATTTGAATGCTCCATAACATGCTTGGGTCTTGTGATGTGTAAATGAATCAATGATTTGATATATCTTCTCCTGCATTCTGTTGAATCCATCTTGAATAATTACAGGGCATTTATGTTTGAATTTATTTAGTTTTAGAAATACTGGATAATTATTTATTTAATATGATTTTATGATGAAAATTTGAAAAAATTGTCATGCCTATGTATAAGACAACTATACCGCTTCAGCTATATTCTAAAGAAAGTTAAAACCACCATACCAGAAAAAATATACTCAAACACCTCATACCGTCGATGGTGACTTTTGCCTACCATTTATCGTTCTGCCCCCAGGATTGGACTGTGAATAGTGATCACCTTAAATGACTATCGTATCACGCGTTAATTTGGAGACACATAAAAGGGAGTTGAATGCCTCTTCGTTGTTTAAGGAAAGATGATAGTGCACGTTGAAACACTACTTATTACTTATGAGGGCAATTTTGCAATGACAAGAAACAAATGATTTTCAGGACTATGCGTTTCTGGCTAAAAATATGATAGCAATGTATTCAGCCATATGAGTTTTGTCTAAAACATTTTGCTCGAGAATGTAATTAGTAGATCTTTTAGATTTTGTAGGAGGTACTTTAACTATGAACTAAATTTATTGGAAAGCAACAGGGATACTTTTTGGAGATATGAAAGAGAGTTAAGTGTCTCTTTATTTGCTTGAGGAAAGATGAGAATGCATGTGAAACACATTATTTGTAATGGCTCTATATTTCCGTGATTATAAAAAACGAAAGATTCGTAGGACCTTATCTGTTTCTCGCTAAAAACATGATATTGATATATTCAGCCTTGTGAATTTGTTATAAAAATTTTGCTCAAGGACATGCTTATATATTTTGTGTAGTTTCTTGGAGCTGCTATAAACCGAATTGATTGGAAAGCAAAAGGGATAAATATATCTTGTAAACTCTTTTTGCGATGGCTCCTAGCTTCTAAATTTTGTCCAGCATATATTGTCTGGAAAATTAAGTTGTTCTAATGTTGCATTACAAATCTTCTTATATCACGATCTTATTTTGGTAAACAGGTTGACATTACACCGACAATAGCTCTTCTTTTTGGTGTACCAATACCCATAAATAGTGCTGGAATCCTAATTGCTGAGACACTTAAATCTCTAGAAGGTTTTCTTTTGATCTCTTTTGTGTTTAATTCTAATCGTAATGTGCTAAAATGGACCTGCTCAGTGCAGTTGTGTTTGGTTGGAATAGAATGAGGCAGGAATGAGTTTTTTTTAGGCTCTGTATCTGATATTATAATACCTTGACGCGTTCCGTTCCACAAAATTGAACTAATCTTTACATCTAGTTTACAAATCAATGCTCATTCCTTTCTCACATGCATATATGTTTACAGTTTAAAAATATTATCATATAAATTTGCACTTCTTTGTCCTCTCTCTTATCTCCTGATATAGTGACATGTTTATTTTACCCCTAGATTTTTTCAAATTTTATTCAGTTCCACTGCATTCAACCAACCGGGCACAACCAATTGTGAAGAATAAAAACTGTAAGAAAGCGAAGTATGTAAAACTTTTTCGATTTAAATATGCTTCCTGAAGCTTAAAAATATTGGCAACTGGGAATGACGTAGATAGTTGGCTATAAGCTCTTGAGGCACTAAGCAAGTTCACGTGGATAACCCTTTGAGTCTTTCATTTTAGTATCTAGAGTAATCCATCTTATTATGATGCAGCATTCTCTTTTCTCAATGGAGTCTTTTTAAGATAATGGAGATATTAGTATTACTGACAGCCATTGCTTTTAACAATGTATTTCTGTTTATGAAGAAAGCGATCTTGTTGTTATGTTAATACTAGGGTAAAACACTGAGAAGTAAGATACTTTATTTAATATTGTACTTGCTTCGTTCCTAATAATCTGTCTCTTATACTAGCATTCAGAATACTCAAAAGAGATTTTTTCTTGGATGCTACATGTACTTAATCCGTGCTTCATTGTACAGGTGAACAGAAATTAAGAGCACTGGAACTGAATTCGTGGCAATTATTCAGGCTACTACAAGCGCAATTACCTGATTTATCATGTAGCAGTTCATGTGGTGTCGATAAGAATGGCCGTGGTTATGAAATTGGTGAATGTGATGGCAACATGGAGGAGTTTTTTTGTTGCTTATACGTAAAAGCTGCAGCTCTTCACAAGTCCTGGAAATCTCGTCAAGTTTTTGGGTGATTTATTTATTCTTTTAAAATATGTGACAAGTTTGTTTTGACAAGTTACTGAATTCTCTGTTGCCTCTTTAATTTATAATTATAATAATGTAACAGTTCTAATAAAGGAGAGGACTATAGAAGCACAGTCTCGGCATATAATAATTTTTTAAGAACTGCGAGTGATTGGATATCACGTAGAGCAACCAATGTAAGTCTGTCTCCTCCATTTGTAATACAGATAAATGAAGACATTTTTATGCACTTCTTGCAAATTACTAGTGCGAGTTTAGATTCAAGGTTTAACATACAACTTGCTAAACTGTAAATCTTGCAGAAGCCTGTTGGAGTACTTGCTTTTGGGGTGACGGGGATGCTTTTATCATCTTTGGTCCTGCTAAGCCTTCTTTACCGGTTAGAACAAGATGTTTGTATGATTGAAAAAGATCGTACATCTCACATCAATAGCAGGATACACAAGTGGCATATAGATGAGATTTTTGCAATGTCTATCGTTTGTTTCCTTGTGTTAAGTATGGGATCTAGTTCTCTCATTGAAGAAGAGCAATATATATGGCATTTCATGACATCCACATTAAATTTGTTATTGCTCAGAAAAGCAATACAGTCCATTTCATCAAGAAACACACAAGATCAAGTCAATTTCATAGAAAGCCAAAGCACAAGAAGTTTTATTCAGATGTTTTCCATCATTTTTGTTCTAATATCTGGAAGGATTTTAAGAAGCTGGCATCAAGGTGGTGTTAACTGGACCAATTTTCCAGACTTATCTAAGTGGCTTGAGAGTAAGGGAACGGCCTATATAAAACCAGTCCACCTGGTTTCTTTGCTCCTACTAATCACCTCGGGCTTCTATGCTCTTGTACTTTCACGGCCAAGGAAAGTTTTTATCATAGTTGTTGGACTGTCCTTTTTATTTCCAGCATTTTTGGTTCTGCTATATATAATTACATACCAGAGGAGTGATGTCCCAGCATCTAGCTATAGTGCTACCCTATTGGTACAACTAACCTATGTAATCCTTGGTACTTCTACATTTGGGATTGTAACTGCATTACCTTGGTTCATGCCGGTTCGAAATCCCAAGGGTTGCTCTAGCCATCAGAATAAAGCTCTTTTTGTAGGCATCACTGATTCTCTGTATTTGATTGGTTTAGTGTACATTATTTGCTGGTGCCTACTTCAGCTGCTGTTACAGAAACCCATTAATTCAGCACCGATATTGTTGCTTCTTGTGCAAATCCTTGCAAGCATGTGTTTTTCTTCAATTACTGACCCAAAACCTAAACAGTGGCTTGAGGTTAGTTATAGCTATTATTTGTTTTTCAATGTTTGTTTGTAGATATTGTTGCTAAGTTAACAGTAGGTGAAAGATGCTTCCAACTTACAAATGGGGTCGATTAAAACTGTCTTCTCATTGTTGTTTTCCTTATATAAAGGTTTCTGATCAAGATACATATTAGGTGGCTGTATGCTAGTAGTGGAAGTAATAGAATCTGGTCTTTAGATTGGAGAAGAGTAGTGTAATGCACTCAGCAATTTTAGTTGGATTATAAGTTAATATAGCTTTTCGGGTTAATTTTTGTTGAAGCCATAATTCTCTGGTTTCCAACTTCCAAGAACTGTATAGAGTACCAAGAGACAGTGGTAGGCAGTCTTTTAAATAAATTAATACTGTGAGAATGCCTGACCATTGATAAGGTCCGGTAAGGTGTGCAATCCTTAACTTGGTTGTTTTAAATAAGAACCTGTAATGTGATACACATTTCATATTGGGGAGAACTGATCCACTTAAAGCAAAACCTTTTTTGAAACAGGACCTACTGTGTTTATGTATCAACTGTAGTCAAAATTTGATATATTTCAGTTGCTAATTCTGTTCTTATATTTGCGTAGCTTGCATCTCTATATTATATGGGAATGTCAGGCCATTTTGCACTTGGAAATACCAACACTATAGCTACAATAGATGTTGCTGGAGCTTACATGGTGCTATTTCCTCCCTGACATACATTCTCATCCCTATATACTGTTATCACATTATTATGAGGAATATAATTGCTTTAATATTTTTTATTATATAAAGGGAGTCTCGAGCCATTCAACAGTACTTTCTGGCATTTTGATGTTCATTATTACCTATGCGGCTCCCATGTTAGCTCTTCTCAGCATGCTAATGAATATCTCTCTGAGGAGCAGAATCTCCCTTGTGAATGCTCAAGATGTGGATCTCCATGATATGCTCAAGACAACTCTTGCCTATCCTTGTCTGGTACCATTGGGCATGAATTCCATTTTTTTGGTTGCATACACCACCATTCTGCTATTAATGAGGAATCATTTATTTGTATGGAGTGTCTTTTCTCCAAAGTAAGTCGAACTGAACTGAGAATTATGTTTATATATGCATATTGGCTTTTTCTAGGCTATTTTGTATAGGTTAATGCTAGTGTCATATTAAAAACCATTTTGTGTTCATTCTCTCACATAAGCGTAATCGTCCATGATATCCATTGATTTGGATTACATTTTGGCATGGTAGATCCAGAAAGCCTATTCAAGGACCATAATCCTCTCTGCTTTGCAGATGCTAAAATATATTGACATTGGACATTTAGTTTTAATTTAGTATGGCTTGGTCCAGGATGTACTCTTTTAAGTTATGAAATGTGAATATCAGATCAGTTGCACTTCTTATCATTCACACAAGACTGGGGGTAAATTTTATATGACGACGACTGCATATGAGTCAGTTTAGCACTAGTCGAGATGAACCTCAAAAGACAGATCACGTAAATCTCAAAAGTAGGGACCCTTTAAAGTAGAAAACGGCTAGCTAGTAGATGTATCACTATTCTCTAGCAAAGTTATATATTCTTCATTTAGATATGTCCTCTGCCCTCTTACAGTTAGAGGATCACAGAGTTTACCATAGCTAGAGCTAATTGATGAACTTAGTTGACAAGATTAATAGACAAAAGTGAGTGAAATAAATTGAGTTTATCTATCTTTACTTCTTTAGGAAGAGAGGATTTTGTATGACAGGCTTTTACTCAAATCATATACATGGTGTTATTCAATATTTTTAGCTACTTCGATAGAATATTTTATACTATATTTTTCTCTTGCAGGTACATGTATGTTTGTGCAACAACAGCATGCATCTATCTAGGGGTATTTATCGTGGCTACAACCGTGTTTTATACATATTCAACCCTTGGTTTGACGAAACTGTGGAAGACATGGATAAGGTAGCGAGTACGCAAGTAGGTGTTTCTGTTGCAATAGGAATCTACTTTAGTGTTAAAAAAATTGATACTAACATGCAGACTGTTTGTTCCAAAGAAAGGGCAGTATTACTCGTGGGAATATTAGATAGTAAATGGAAAGAAAATACGCACCAAAATTCTGTTACTGCCCCTCACAGCTTCTTGATTAGATTTTATTTTGTTCGAAAGTAGTTTATACATTTTTCTTTCTTAAAGGCAGGGGTTTGTTTTAGTTTTCTTTTGATACAGCCCTTATTTATTGTTGTACAGTTGTACTAATGTTGACTTGTATCATTCATTACATTGTTAAGAAGTCAGATATGTTTGAGGAGTCTGGGTTGGCTCTGGTGATTTCAAAACAATATTCCATCCTAAACAGAAACAGTTGTTTTCTCAAAATGAATTAACACTCAAGTTTGAGGAATAGATATTGATTAACAACTAGACAAGGTACCAACAAATTCGAAAAGTTGTTTCAGAACCGTGCAGTCAGGGGTAACTTGACAGCTATCGCCTTCTCCTTCACTTCTGGTGCCATTCCCGAGTTTATTGGTAGAGCATGTCAGCGGCTTTGCAGTCGTTCTCGTGGTTCTTGGAATTATATTGTACCAAGTAAACTGCTGTCCGTTTTATCTTGTTTATATTGATTGGGCTCTTGACTTGCATTGTGGGCCCTATAATGGGCTTGCCTCATGCTGGACTGAGCTATTATTGGCATTCTTTTGGACCTATATTTTTTCTTTTTTTTTTTGTTGATAAAATTCGAAGATTGCATTCAACTTAAAAAAAAAAATCATAAAAAGAAATAGAAAAACTAAAGTAGTAAGGTCCAAAAAACCCTAATTCTCTCTCTCGATGAGAGTCGGCCGCCCCCATCTTCCTTAAACCCTAATTATCACACCGGCTTCTTCACCCTTTCTACCCATTTTCATCTCTATCTCCATCCTCTCTATTCATCCATACAACATTTTTATCATTTGTTTTTAACTTTCTTTCAATAAATATCGGATTTTGTTCAAAAATTCTTTTCTTTTCGTTTCGTTTAATTGAGTTGTTATTTATATGTTTGATTGTCTCGCTTTGTGCGATGTGTCTCGCTTTATGCGATGTGTTGAAAATGGATTTTATGGTATATTGGGAGATCTGGATATCTCGCATCAACAACACTTTCGGCCAGTTTATAGCTGATATCCGACAGGTAGATAGCTGGGGTGCTTTTGGAACGGTAGTGAAAATCGCACGTGCTCACCTCTTACAAAATATTTTTGTTCATAATACGAGGGCTCTCTCAGTTTTTGCAACTGAGTCCTCTGAACATTGTACTATCCATGAAATTAATGTGAGGGTCAATTGTGAAACTACTGTTTTCGGTGGAGATGCAGACTTTCATTTTTAATTTTCAGAATATTTTTATTTAGTCAGTTTAGCAATCCGGAAACAAAGAGGCTAATTATTTAGTTCTTCTATTTGTTTTTCAACCTGGTTGCATGATCAATTGGGGGTTTGTCCCGATTGAGTTTTTTTTATGTTATTAATAAAATTTGCTATAAATTTGACAAAAAAAAAAAAAATCATAAGTAACGTAGCAGGAGACGTCAATGTTTTTTGGGGAACTAAGTAGGTGATTGTAGCCAATTCATGAGCTACCTATAGCATCTCTCCGAATAAAAAAACTGAAATCGTAGACATGCTCTTAAGCCCTTGTCTACAAGTCTCGATCAAATCACCAACCTCTAACAAATTCATTCCATAACCTAGGATAGCATTGATTAAGAGTAGAAATCTGACTCCCTGTTAGTGATAGTGGTCCGATTTATGAGGCCCAATAGTCGAAGGCCCATTAAACAGTTATGGGCCGACCGTTGGACTATCAAACTACAGAAACGTAACCCCCTCCTACATTTATCTTCCTCCAAGTGTAACGGCTGAAGCATTTATACCCAAGGTTTGATATACACACAATCATATATATACACAATTTTAACTACAATGACATACAATATTGGTACAATCATAACTATTGTACGTTCCATCTTACTCATGAAAGGTCGATTATTGATTCTCACACCGGAGGTGAATCAGGGAGACAAACCCTCGCATTCTTCTCCTTCAGGTCCGACCGAAGGACGCTCCACACGATTGAAGGACGTTCTACCCTTATCAGAAATTTGGTCGTAACATTGGCGCCGTCTGTGGGAACGTACAAGTTGCTTAAACCAAAATTCAAACGATGATTGTGTAAGAAATTAGGAGGGGCGAAATTGAGCGATGTTAAAAGGGATGATCCTCGCATAACCATCGGGGCCATGAACAAATTACAACCAGATGAGTAATATTCTTCTCTTAGAGTGATTTCTTTATTTATTTACTATAATCGTTGCATTTATCTCATTATATGTAGATGCCTGTGTAGTTGCAATGATTTATTTAAATTATTAAAGGGCATAGGCATGAATTGATAATTACTAATAGTTATACATTGTACGGGCAAACAAAATAGTTAACTAATTAGTTGAGAGCCTTGTTAATCAGTGTATTATTAGTATGTGTTTCATGTACATGATTATTATGATAAGATGATTATGTATGTATATTAGTTCAAGATTTAGTGTTAATGGTTATGTGTAGCCTGCGCAATTTTTTTATGCGAGCTGATTATTGCAATATTGCAGCAAGAAATTGCAGACTTGGTTTATTTTACAAATTTAGTAGCCAAATATCTATAAAATGTCATGCTTGACATATATTTTCCATAATATAGTTGCGTACAAATCTGATCAAAGAAGAGAGATTATATTGTTTTATAGATTTTACAGACTCTTCGGGTAAAGCATGAAATTGGACTTGAAAATCTCTCTGGTGCCAAACTAGCTATGGCCCTGTTATTTTTTGAAAATCAATTTATTTATGTGTATGTGCCTGTGATGCTGCATTGAATTGCATATAATATTCTCTAAAAAGAAAAAGTTTTATATTGTCACTGGCAATCACATATACTTTGATTAAGATATTCTTGTTTTATGACCGAGGTTTATGAGAATCCGAGTAATGCTCAAATGACGATCTCTTACCCTGGAGAATTTCCTAAATCATTCGACAAATATGATTAAAGAGAGATAACTTACGATGAGCCAAGGCCGAGTCAGCAAACACTTTAAATTGATTAAATCTTGATCAACAAACCCATCTGCGTGCAAATTTTTTGATACTACTTGGTCTACGCTATCTTTGCACACCACAGATTTTAGATACGGCGAGCCTATTTTATCAGGGCTTGTTGCATTGTCACAAAAGAAAAAGAAAAAAAAAGAAACATCCTTGATTTCGCCACACTAGAATCAGAGCAGCAACCTCAAGCTCATGCGAGCTACAAGGTCAGGCGCAGTAAGCTAAAGTTCTAGCCTAAGCGAGCAAATCAATCGTGGTGCTGACGTGCTATATATTATTGGCAATGCTTGTTAAGCTTTGGGAGGTGGCAAACCAGGCCATGAAAGGTGCGCTGAGTGTGATGGATCACCTACAAGCATGGGACACCTAAACAAAAAACGATAAAAGCTGTTGAAAAAGGGACCTGGAACGCTGCTGAAAATTCCAGAAAAGCTGTTGGAAAATAATCTGAAACGATGAAGAAAATTGACCAGAAAATCTGCAGAAAATTAACAGAAAATCTGCTGCAGAAAATTACCAGAAATGCTGCAGAAAAGTGAGCAGAAATACCGCAGAAAATTACTGGAAAACCTGCAGAAAAATGAACTGAAATGGTGCAGAATGAAGCGCAGAAAACTGAAAACTGCACAAGGTCTGACTTCAATTAATAAACTGCTTTTGTAGGAAATTTTTTTGGTGAGCAAACTATATACCGATGGAAAGATCTCGGAGTCTATCTTTTTATGCAAAAAACGGTTCGACAAAAGAAATTTTCTACAAAGAGTTATGATTGTTTCAGTGACAGGACAGGGTGTCAAACTGTCCCGAAGACTGCAGAAAGCATGACTTTGAAGAATAAACTGTTTTCATTGACAAGGTTCTGGGAACTGAATTATACTTCATCGAAAAGATATCGGAGTCTAGTTTTTTATGCAAAAAATGGTTCGCAAAAAAAAAATTTCTACAGCGAGCTATAATCGTTTTAGTGACAGGGTGTAAAGTTGTCCAGATTCTGGAGAAACTGCAGAAATGTCAAAGTTTGCAGAATAAACTGCTTTTCTCTGGGCATTTATGGACAGCAATCTACATACCACTAGAAAGATCTCGGAGTCTTCTTTTTTATGCAAAAAACGGTTCGTGAAAATGATTTTTCTACAGAAAGTTACAGTTATTCTAGCAAGAAGGTGTCAAGTTGTCTAGAATTCCGGAAATACACTGCATCCATAAACAAGGGCCGAATGAAAATTTAACGACTACATAGCCCAGTTTGACAAGGTCAAGGCAACCAATTCTTGAAAGTTAGCCTCGATCCGACTAAAGGTACATGTCTCGGATTCGGTACATTAATTTAAATACATTTTTCCGGATGCAGTACGCTATTTTGTTTAAGTGCATTAATTTGAATTAAGTTAATTCATTCGAATTTAGCACATTAATATAACAAATAAATTAGCAAAATACCTATTTAGGGTATATCCCAAATAATATAGGAACTTGCTTAAGTATCCAAGGGGAATATTTACCCCGAAGCGGAATAAATATTTAAGACCCTAATTATCTTTCCTCCGGGATTGGGTAGAACAAATCGACCTAATTACTTGAAATCCCGAAGCAAAAGTTACTCAGTCTCTTAAAAATTTGGGGGTAAAGAATGTAGCTATAATACCTGACTATGCTGAGGGACACCTAAGATGCATATTATCAAAGCCAAAAGAAGCATTTTACTTCACAATAAGGCTATAAACTGTGAATGCTGAGGTAATAGCCGAAGATGCATATTATTAAGGCTGAACGAAGCAACCTACTTCGTAAAAAGGCTAAAATAAATGATTGAAATAATTTATCTAGGGGATATCCCGAAGAAGATAAATAATTGCTCAAATACACCGAAAGAGAATAAGTTTATAAGACACCGACCTGTTGCATTCAAAATTTGAGAAAAAATTGACTCGATATACAAGTCCCGAAGGCGAACAGCTCAGTACCTTAAACACTTAGGGGCAAAGAAGGCAATTCCGAACAATATTTAAAATTGTGCCGATGTCGAATACCAAAGATGCACAAATTGATTAAATACGCTAGGCTAAATACCAAAAATGTGTAAATTAAATAAATTACGCTAGGTCAAGTACCGAAGACGCGTAAACTAAAAATATGCTAGGTAAAACACCGAAGATGCATAGATTAAAAATTATGCTAGGTAAAACACCGAAGATGCATAAATTAAAAATTATGCTAGGTTAAACACTGAAAATGCGTAAATTAAATAAATTACGCTAGGTCAATTACCGAAGACGCGTAAACTAAAAATATTTTAGGTAAACGCCGAAGATGCGTAAATTAAAAATTACGCTAGGTAAAATACCGAATTTACGAAAATTAAAAATTATGCTAGGTTAAACACCGAAAATGCATAAATTAAATAAATTACGCTAGGTCAAATACCGAAGACGCGTAAACTAAAAATATTTTAGGTAAACACCGAAAATGCGTAAATTAAATAATACTCTAGATTAAATATTAAAGATGAGTAAAATAAACAATTTATGCCAATGTTAATACACATACTGAAGATGCATCAATTAAAATTACGCTAAGGTAAATGTTAAACCGAAGAATCATAAAATATGGAATGGAAACCGAAGAAGCATAAAAATAAATTATGCTAGG
Organism: Apium graveolens; assembly: GCF_009905375.1. Lineage (NCBI taxonomy): Eukaryota > Viridiplantae > Streptophyta > Magnoliopsida > Apiales > Apiaceae > Apium > Apium graveolens. The sequence goes on from NC_133649.1 coordinate 119,992,420, forward strand.
TTAAAAATCGAAATTCTGAATCCGAACTATTCAGTCCCCTAGAAACTCGGGGACAAAAATAAAAATTTTAAAGGCTAGGCCGAAGACACATATAAAATTTTATAAATTACGCTAAGGCACCAAAATAGCCGAAGCAGTGTAAATGGAGAAAATTTTATCAAGGCACGAAAATAGCCAAAGCAACGTAAAATTTCCTCAAAATATGCTAAGGCATAAATAGAGTCGCTTCATATTAAATCTATATTATCTAGAGATAAACATGCTTTTTATACTAGTTAGGGCGAACGGAAACCTATCTAGGGGCCACCCGAAGATGATAGATCCTTCATCCTTCCCTCTTTAAAAATTTTATCTCCCGCACGAAACACTTATCCAGGGGCCACCCGAAGAAGATAAGTCCTTCGTCCTCCCAATATTCCTTCGTTCGAATGGAACATTACACAAGACATTATCTCTAAAAAGGGGGCGAACGAACGCCTATATAGGGGCTACCGAAGAACATAGTTCATCCGTTCCCCCACTCCTTTCTAAGATTTAGAAATTGGACGAAACACCTATTTAGGGGCTACCCGAAGATAATAGGTCCTCCGTCACTGTATCACCTATACTTACCATGGAATTTACAGCAACTGTTTAAAAAACAAGACCCATCTTTCGGAAAAGGGGCAAACAAAGCTAACATCATTTCCGAACAATGGCCCTAGTACTTCAAACACTTGGGGAGAAGATGGATGCTAAAAACTTATAAATTGTTGAGGCGAAATAAAAGCCGAAGATGCAATGCAAAATTGAACCATTGCTGAGGCGAAATGAAAGCCGAAGATGCGATTAAAATTGAATAATTGTTAAGGCAAACCATAAAGCCGAATGTTATTCCCAGTGGACTAACAATGAGATTTACAGAAGGGGGGTTGAATATAAATCTCAAAACTTTTTCAAGTTTTGAGCAGTTTGTAAGGACTAAGTATTTGAGTGATCAAATGTGTGTGAATTGCTTGGAGCTGATGCAGACAGATATATATTCAAACATAAATATAATGAACACAAAGAACTTAAAAACTTTTTTGGTGGATTTGTTGTTCCACCAGAGATGTGTTATTTTAGAAAATCTGTGATTCAAAATTAAATCACAGCTGCTTCCTAGTACAAACTAGATGATTTTCTCTCTTGATATTTCTAAACAGCTCAGGGAAAATTCACATCTAATTACTAGCTACTACTTGGTTTATATATCACCAAGTTTACAATTGAAGACAAAGATAAAGTACAATAAGAAAATAGTTCCCCACTTGTTTCTATTCCATTTTTATCCAGTGTAATATGGAATTATCTGTTGACTTTCCATTTAGAACCAGACTAAAAACGGCTGCTTTTTCTGCTGTTCCTGAAATAGGCTACCACATCTCCGTCAATCCATGTGCCTCTGTCAGCTTTGTTAACTGTCACTATCAACTGCTATGAGACTGAGCATCCGTTGAAGCTTTCATCCGTTGATGGCTTTATCCGTTGATACTCTAGCAGTTGAAGCTTTATCCGTTGAAGCACTTATCCGTTGATGGATATTTATCCGTTGAAGCATTAGAGACATCCGTTGAAGCTTTGTTTCTTTTCCGTTGAAGGTCTTCAATATCCGTTGACACTTCTTCACTTATACAAAATTACAAGGCATGAATTATTTACAATTAGCCATCCTATTTGTACATCCATTAGTAGTCAACATGACTGATTATTTCCTAACAACATCTAAGAATTACAGCTTGAAACCAGAGAGTGAAATGTGCTACAATACCAAACTTATTGCTAAGTAAGGCTACTCCTTCAACGGATAGCCAAGATGGTCTTATCCGTTGAGGCTACAAACACTAGATTTCTACTTAAGTGTTTTGCTTAACTTATCATCAAACTAATACACATATTCCTAACAATCTCCCCCTATTTATGTCTACTAGAACTGTAGGCATAAATTTGGGTTTAGCTTGATGATAACAAAACACTTAACAAATATATAAACTGTAACAAAGCAGAAATTCAAAAGTGCTACAAAAGTGTATATGCTGAGATGAAATTGAAGAAATACATTGTTTCCAAGGGTGCTCCTTTAGCCTGAGCAAATTACTTTCTTTTCCTTTGATCCCTGGTTTTCTTTCCTAGCCTCCTGTCATTCTCCTCTATTTGAAGTTGAAGTTGTCTGTAGAATTCAGCTTCATCTTCTTCATTGATATCTAACTTAGATTGCATATCCTTGAGAGTTTCATTACTGGCAATCTTTAGCTGATCTTCAATTCTGAAAAATCTTCTGACTCCTTTGTTGTCTCTGAACTCCATCAACCAATGAGGTGATTTGTGAATTGTAATACCTCTCTTTTGAATGAGTAAAGTTCTAGGCAAGGCATTGGGCTCCCTCCAAGTTTTCCTTATGTTGGCAATCTTGTTGAGAATCTCAGTCCTGGCAGTCCTGGTAAAGCCAGAATTCTTTTGTATGGCTGAGTAGACTCTAATCAAGGTAGAGTAGCCTTCATTCAGAATTCTGTGAAGAGGCCATATTCTTTCCCCAGCTCCTTTGTATTTGAACACTAGTCTTTCTGGTAGCTGTCTATAGACAGCTATTCCCCTTACATCCTCCAGCTCATCCAGATAGAGTTCAATGTCTGAAAATTCTTTTATGTCACAGATGTGAACATAATCATCTTTAGAGGTTTGAGGTTTAGGCTTAGGCTTCTGTGTGAATTTGATTGAGGCTTTAGAGGGTGTTGATTTGATTCTTCTTTTCTGCTTCTTTGATGGTGTAAAAGAGGTTAGGAAGGTGGGCAATTTGATGATGTCCCAATCAATTGGTTCCTCCTTAGGAATGATTGGTTCACCATGAATGTTTATGAAGGGGTCAGGCACAATGGGTTTAGGAATAGAGGGTAGTGGTTTGGATATTGATTGGTTTTCTTCAGTCTCATCTACCATCTTTCTCTTTGCATTGACCTTCTTTCTATTCCCTTTCTGCCATTCTTCCTTACTTCTTTCCTCCATCTCAGTACCAACCATGTCCCCCATAGCTCTATCTTCACCTTTGTCTTCAATTTCTTTCTGTTCTTCAGCCTGACTTAACTTTAGCTGTTTTTCAAGCTTTGCTTGTGCTCTTTTGTTAGCCTTTAGCTGTTTGGCTTCTTCCTTCAACCTCTTGGTTTCTTCCCTCTTGGCTATTGAGAATTTGGGATGTCCTTGCATCACATAGATGCTCTTTCCCTCTCTAAAGATAACAGCCTTGTTCCTCCTTACAGCCTCATCCATGTTCTCTTTGAGCTTTATGATACTTCTACCCAAAAGCTTGTCTTCATCAGGCTTTGGAAGAGGAAAATCCACTCCTTTCATTTGAGCAAGGCTTAGAGGGTTCTTTGTAGAGTCCTTGTTGAAGCTGTTGTTGGGCTTGAGAACCATAGGTTGCAGATCTTTGGAAGAAGTTTCTCCATCCTTATGCCTCCCTACTGGCTTGAGTTCCATAATAATTGATTCCACTTTTGTGCTATGCTTCACAGATTGTGATTGAGAAGTTGTAGAACCAAATATTAGTTGCATCTTTTCATCAATCTTCTTCCTTTGCTCTTTGACTTGCAATTCAGCTGCTGCTATCTGGATTAGATCAATTCCATCTAGCTTTCCTTTGACTTGAATTGGTGGAGAAGTTGTGATGACAGGAACTAGCACTTGAGAAATCTGAACTGTTGTAGATGGCTCTCCTTCCCCTTCCCCTTTATTCTCCCCCTTTTTGTTATCATCAAGGGTAGGGGTCAAGCCTTGTGCTTTTGCCAGCTGCATGAGTAGATTTGTTTGAGTTTGTTGATTCTGAAGAATGGTGACCATAGAGTCTTCAATGATTTGAACCCTATCTTCCAATCTGGCCAGCCTCTTGTCAGCATCAGATGCTTTCCTCAGTCTCCCCAACAAATCTTGCATAGTACCATAGGGTATAACTGAATCCAATTTCTCAGCATTGTAGGATTTCAGATCTGCAATGTCCTGCTTGAGCTCATCCACACTTAGATTTTGCTGGTAATGCTGCAACTGCAAGAGATGCAGAGATTCCAGATGAGCTTGAAGAATTGCCTTGGTACCAGCATCTTGAGTCTCCTGAAAGGCCTTCTGAATTGTCATGACTTGTCTGACCAAAGTGACACCAAATTCTCCTGGCGTTGGTGATTTGGCCAGTGCCCATTCAGGAAGAGCAGGAGCAGAACTTGGGCCTTCTACTCCCCCTAAGTTCATGCTCTCATTCAAAGAATTAGAGTCATCATCATTAGAATTTACTCCAAATTCTTTAGATGGCTCACCAGCTTGAGAAGGCAGCCTGTTGACAGCAGCTTTGTCTCTGAGAAGAGATTCTGAAGTGTGTACAATGTGTAGTGTCTGTTCTGCCTCCACATTGCCCTGAGCAGCCAAAAATTGAAAGGCTGAAACAGGGTGAGTAAAAGTGTCAGCATCCAAGGAAATGTTATCAATGACAGCTTTGTAATGTTGCTGAAATTGTCTTTCCTTATCTGCATCATCCACTTTCATTAACTCACTAGCAATGGCTGGATCCACCCTTATAGCTTCTGTACCTGCCTTTCTCTCAATTTCTCTCTGTTCTTGCATCAGGGGCTCCCCCTGGCTCACACACATCCTCACATCCTCACCTTCACCTTCTAAGGTGGCACTCCTCTCACTTACTTTTGCCATACTGGAAGAAATAGCATGCATTTGGTGATATCCAACCTCTCCTTTTGCCTGGGAGCAACCCAGCCTCTCACTCAAAAAATCACTCCCTTCCCTCAAACCTAAAAGTGATTGTACAGTTGCCATGTCCTCTACAGTTGGAATTGTTTTTGTTAAGTGTGTAGAGACCATCAACGGATAGGGAATATCCGTTGAAGTGGAAACTGATGGTATCAACGGATAACTGCTGTTAAGCTTATCCGTTGAAGAACAACCACTTGTCAACGGATGAGAGATATCCGTTGAAGAAGGAAAAGATGTAGATATAGAAAGTGACATAATTGTTGAATCTGTGTGGATTGATTTTAAGTGTGGTGACACAGATTCTGCAACTACATTTGAAAGAATTGGCTGATGATCCAACAAATCATCTAAAAGATGATGATCACCAGGTTTTGAGTGGGGCTCCTCCCTGAGTTTTAATGAGGGAGAATCAGGAATTGATGTGAATATCATGTCCACATCCATAGAGGGTGTTGGAGAGCTTGATGAATGGTGTGTTTCTATATTAAGAGAATGGGGCTGTGATTCCACATTTGCTGGAATCACATCAAGCTGAATTTGAGAAGGCACAGATACTGGTGGATGTATCTGTGCTCTGTGTGTCCCTTGTGTGGAAACTAGGGTTTTGGCCTTCTTCTTCCTTGAAAAGGCTTTAATTGGTGAATGTGTAGCTTCAGTGTCCCTCCCTCTTTTGTTCTGTGTCCCTGGTTGGGGACTATTTTCAATAGTTACATCCTTTTGGGAGGATGCAACTAGGGATGTGCTGGACTCCTTTTGAACCACCACAGTCTTTTGAGAGGCTGTGGCTTGGCTGGTTTGGGTACCACTCACCTCTCCCACCTTATCCTGGGGGGCTTTTTGATGTTCACCCCTCCCCTCACCACTCACACCCTGTTCACTCCCTTCAGGGTTTATGGTAGTTGTTACAACTGTTGTCTTTTGAGAAACAATAGAGGTAGGTTTCTTTGACTTGACTTTGGAAACTTTAGATTTGGTGGCTTTGGTAGGAGCCTGTTTGGACAAAGACACAGGTTCCATAGCCACACTAGAAGGCAAAGAAACATTGGGGTTGGAAATAGTAGGAGTTATAGAAACATTTACCTCACTTACCTGTGGTGCATTCATGATTGGCAAGTATACCAATGGCACTTGGCTGTTGAGGTTCATTCTCAAAAGGTCTGCAAGGACCCTTTTCTCTTGTGCCCAGCATTTGAGTTTATTATTCTCATTAGATATAACCAAACCTTCAGCAACATGGTTAGCCAATAACATAAAGAATCTAGCAAAGTAGATGTTATGTGGTCTATTAGCTTTGTTGCCTAATCTGGAACCTAATTCTAGCATAACACAGTTGCTAAAATTAAAGTACCTATCAGAAACTAGCATAAAGAGCATATTAACAAGAGATGAAGTGATAGCATCAAAATTGCTAATCTTCCCAGAGAAAACCTTAATAAAGGCATCTCCAAGAAAACTCCATTCTTTCCTAAGGCCTTTCCTTCTAATACTACCTAAACTAGCAGAATCAAAAACATAGCCTATGAAATCTAGCATTGCAGAGACATCTTTATCAGTATATGGTGTCATGGCATTATTCTCAAGCAACTTAAAGCAAGATTGTATATCATCACAATTAATGCAATAGTCCTTACCTTTGAGAAAGAAGGCAATAGTCATATCTGTGGAGTTGAACTCTGCAGTTGTCCAAATTTCCTCAATCACTTCACAGTAGATGGTTGGGGCTTCCAGCATTGCATAGCTCAGTTTGCAGTTCTTGATGAAGTCCATCATCTTGTGATAATCAGAATGGGCTCCATTCTTTTCAACCACGACTATGAAATTATTCTTTTCATAAACAAATCCTGTTTGAGACATAATTTTGACTACTGGTGCCATTGTTGTGAGTAGAGATTGCAGAGAAAAACTTGAGAATTGAGAGAGAAAGAGAATGATAATTGCAAGAAAGCGTAAAGTGAAAATAAGAATTCAATTGGGCTTTTATACTTTCTTGAATTAAAATATAAATAAAATAATTAAATGATACTTTTAAGTAAGTGACAGCCGTTCAGGAATAAATAAAACTGTAGAAATTCTGAAAACTACCGTAAATACAAATACATACAACACTGTATATCTGTATCAACGGTTGAGTAAAAGAATCAACGGCTGTGACTCACTGACGTGACATATCAACGGATAAGGTAAATAGTTATCCGTTGATGAACAACACCATTTTATCCGTTGAAGGATAAAATTACCAGAAATGTATTTGTCTTTCAACGGATGACGAATATCCGTTGATAGAACAATTTTGGCTTTCAACGGATAGGGAATATCCGTTGACAGGATAAGTCTTGATTAAAGCCAACTTTGTTCTTGCAGCAAATTCATTTCAGGCTACAAGACAGATTACATAGATGACATAGATTATGAATAGTTAAGCATACCTAACTCACTTACTAATCTTGTGAATGTTGATTCATCAAGTGGCTTGGTAAATATGTCTGCAATCTGCTTTTCACTTGGAACAAAATGAAGTTCCACTGTACCTTTCATCACATGTTCCCTAATGAAGTGGTACTTGATATCAATGTGCTTGGTTCTTGAGTGCTGCACTGGATTTTCAGTAATGGCAATGGCACTTGTGTTGTCACAAAATATTGGAATTTTATCAACAGTTATACCATAGTCAAATAACTGGTTCCTCATCCATAGTATTTGTGCACAGCAACTACCAGCTGCAATGTACTCAACTTCAGCTATTGATGTGGAAACAAAATTCTGCTTCTTGCTGAACCATGATACAAGCTTGTTCCCTAGAAATTGACAGGTGCCTGTTGTGCTTTTCCTGTCTATTTTGCAACCTGCATAATCTGCATCTGAGTAGCCAATTAGATCAAAACCAGACTCTCTAGGGTACCAAATTCCTAGATTTGGAGTCCTCTTGAGATATCTGAAAATTCTTTTAATAGCCACTAAGTGAGATTCTTTAGGGTCAGCTTGAAATCTAGCACAGAGACATGTAGAAAACATAATATCAGGTCTACTGGCAGTTAAATATAAAAGTGAGCCAACCATGCCTCTATAACTTGTAATATTCACAGACTTTTCAGCCTTGTTTAATTCAAGCTTGGTGGCAGTGGCCATGGGAGTTTTTGCAGGTGAACAATCCATTAAGTCAAACTTCTTTAAAAGATCATAAATATATTTAGTTTGACTAATGAAAATTCCACCACTAACTTGTTTAACTTGTAAACCAAGAAAGTAAGTTAGCTCTCCCATCATGCTCATTTCATATTTACTTTGCATTAATTTAGCAAACTTTTTACAAAGTTTATCATCTGTAGATCCAAATATAATATCATCTACATAAATTTGTACAAGTATCTTAGAGCCATTAACATTTCTAAAGAAGAGAGTTTTGTCAACAGTACCTCTTGTGAAGTGATTATCTAGAAGGAACTTTGATAAAGTCTCATACCAGGCTCTAGGTGCTTGCTTTAGTCCATAGAGTGCTTTCAACAAATAATACACATGGTCTGGAAAATTTGGATCTTCAAAACCTGGAGGTTGGCTTACATAAACTTCTTCCTCCAATTCCCCATTTAGAAATGCACTCTTGACATCCATCTGATAGACTTTGAAATTGACATTAGCTGCATAGGCTAGAAAGATTCTGATGGCTTCAAGTCTGGCAACTGGAGCAAATGTTTCATCAAAATCTATTCCCTCTTGTTGAGAGTAGCCTTTAGCAACCAATCTGGCTTTATTCCTTATGACAATGCCATTTTCATCCATCTTGTTTCTGAATACCCATTTTGTGTCAATAGTTCTTTGGCTTGGGTACCAGCTTCCATACTTTGTTCCTCTCAAATTGGTTTAGCTCCTCTTGCATTGCTAAAATCCAATCTGGATTCAAAAGAGCTTCTTCCACTCGCTTAGGTTCCTCCTGTGATAGAAAGCTACTATACAGACATTCATCTTGAGTAGCCCTTCTAGTTTGTACTTTTGATGTAGCATCACCAATGATCAGTTCTGTTAGGTCACACTTTCACTGTAGAGGGGGTGAATACAGTGTTTATTACAATCAAATCAAACTTCAAGAACTTATGTAACAGAAAACAAACTTTATTTAAACAATAAACTCTGTTACAATCTGGAACTGTTATCTCTCAGTGATGAACAAAATATCACGAGAGCTTCTAGAGTTATAATAAATAATATTCTCGATAATGATAACACCTCTAGTGTAAACTCTATTTCTGTGTTTATATACTACACAGTTACAAGATATTCGCTAATTGATATGGAATATAATTCTGCTTCCTAAAATATATCAATCAGATATCTTCTATTCCAAGTATTCCATCCTTCACGGAATTCCTTCTTCATGCATATCTCTTCTTATGTTTATCTTGATCTTCTTAACTTTAATCAGCTACTGTCCTTATCTGATCGTCCTTCAGCACTTAAGTTCTGATATCTATCTCCTGATAACATAAGTACTGATATCCCTTAAGTTCTGACTTCCAGTACCTTAAGTTCTGACTTCCAGTATAAGTACTGATCAGTTAAGTACTGATTTGTTCTGTTCAAATAAGATCTGAAATCTAAACATAAAACATATTAGCCATGACATTATCAAATATATCTAACAATCTCCCCCAACTTGTAAATTAACAAAATATACAAGTTTAACAGATATTTGATGATGTCAAAAACATTAAGTACAAATGCATGAGAAATAGACAAGATAACTACAACTTACAGTCCTTAAAGTTTTTACCAATTCAACTTCTGATAACAACTTCAACCTGTATAAATATCAGAATTTAAGCAGTTGTAGATCTTCGACTTGGCTTCATCATTTTCCGATCTCTCTGATGTCAGGAGTTGTTCTGAGATAATTCTTCAACAAACATTTCTCAGCATATCTGAGTTCATCAATCATTCTCCGTTTGACATCTTTAAACTCTGCAGTATCTTCACCAGTTTGAAATATTGCAGCTCTGAGATCATTAATCTTTGCTTTTCTCAACTCCCAATCTAGTCTTATGACATAAGCTTTGTTAGACTCTAGATTGAATTCAAGCCCCTTAATACCAAGATATGTTCTGATCTGTGCAGTATTAGGCTTCATATCAACAATATCACCATTGTGATTTCTGTACTTTGGAACATATCTGCTGTCAGACTTAACAGAATAAAGTCTTTTCTGTCTCTGAATCTGTTCCTTTAAGTAGTTTGCAGCAGTCTCTGTTATTCTGTCATCCACTTGAAGTAAGAATAATACATGCTCCAATTCTTCAAAATACTTCAATGGAATGGCATTTTGTCTTATATGATAAACCCTACCATCTGTCATGAAATACAACATGATGTATTCTTTCAAGTAGGTATGGTAAACCATCTGTACAGATTCTAGTTGATTCAATCTCTCAGGAGTTGCTCCAATACCTGGTTCACTCAAGGAAGTTGGATCATCAGTAGTGTTGTGTACTCTTCTTTCATCAGCACTTCCCAATCCAGTTTTATCTCTAGCTTCCTTTCCAGTAACTACTCTTGCTTCAAAACCACTTAAAGTAGTCTTCAAAGATTGAGTCTGTTTTGCTTTAGTGAATCCTGGTAGGAGTGTTTTAGATTTATCTTCTGATATCAAGTTAACTTGAGCACTGTCAGAGGTTACTTGCTTCTTCTGAATATCAGAACTTACAATTTCTTGACTCTGAACAACTTGAACCATGTCAGAGGTTGTTTTAAGAATTTTTCTTGAAGTCAGAGCAAGATTATGTTTTCCATCAGTAATTTCTTCTTCCTCAGGAGGTACATAAGGCTTGATAGGTTCACCAACCTTTTCTTTACCCTTGGATCTTGGATCTATCTGTGGTTGTGATCTAGCCAAAGTTTCTTCAGTATGTATCCTCTCTTTGATCACAATGCCTTTAGGTTTTGGAAGTAACTTTTTACCAGAAGCTTCAGATTTAGATGTGACTTTCTCTGATTTAAGTCTGGCTTCTTCTTCCTTTAAACTTTCCAAGTCCATCCCTGGATTTTCTTGAAGAAATAACTGTCTTGACATTTCCTCATCAAGATCTAGAAGTTCATCAGAACTTATCCTTTTACCAGCAGCAGAACTTATTCTTTTCCCAGTATCAGAACTTGTTCTGTGACTAGCTTGTCTTGATGTAAATCTTCTACCTTGACTATGACCACTACCCATTCCAGAGTTTCCTTGGTCATCTTTTCCATCATCCTGTCCTTGCAGTGACTTGTTGGTTTTGCATTTGGACTTAATTACCTTCTCCCCCTTTTTGGCATCAGCAGGTAATAAAAGAGAGATAAGTAGTTCCACTGAGGTCTGGATTTCAGTAAGTTGCGATTGCTGAGAAGCTTGATTTGTCAGAATTTGATCAATCTGAGCTTGTTGCTTCTCTTGAGTTTTCTCAATATAAGCAACCCTGTCAATGGTAGGTTGGAAGAACTTTTTCTTATCAAGTTTCCAAACTTGTTCCTGTTTAATAAAGTTCTCCTGAATCTTGTGTAGCTCTGCATGAGTGTTGGAATGAAGACCTTGTAGATGTTTAGTACTCAATGCAGTGACTCTAAGCTGGGTTTTAAAATCATCAGAATTTAACATTTCATCAGCTTTAGTCAAGTGCTCAGCAAGATGTAAAGCATTTGGAACACATGAAACTGAGTTCCATTCCTTAGTCCACTCCTGTCCTGCAGGAGTTTCACTCCAAGGTACTGGTGCATCCCTGATAACAAACTCCTTTAGCAGTTCAGACTTAGGAAGAGTCAGTGGAGGAGTATGTCCTGAAGGACCTGCTGCATCAGCATCTACAGTTGTAGCAGCTTCACCAGTATCTCCAACATTTGCAGCATCAGAACTTAAAGAATCAGTATCTTCTGATAAGACAACTGTATGAGTAGCAATGGAGGCTTCAACATCCTCTAATTGCTGATCTGATACTAAGTTCTGATCAACAGCCATATCCTGATGCTCACCTAAAATCTGATCATCATCTTGATGCAGAGAAGGTGTTAGTGATAACTCAGGAGTTTGAACAGCATCAGTAACAGGTGTTGTGGAAGGATTATTTGCTGTTGGAGCTTCTAAGAAAAGTATTTCAGGCACAACCAAGTTCTGAATATCAATTTCAGCACTTGTGCCTGGATCAACAAGAGATAAAGAAGGTAAATTAGCCTTGTCAGATACAGGTTCCTGAAATGAAGTTGATGGAGAAGAAGTGGCTGGAGCAAATTCCTTGTCTTGTGAGATCAGAGATTCCTGATCCCCTTCCTTAGCTGCTTCCTCCTCATCATCTGAAACTGGCCTCTGTGCCCTCTGTTTCTTGTACTTCCTTGTTGATTTGGATTCCTTGGGAGTTGCAGGAACAGTCATACGTCTAAGCCTCTTGAGAAGCCTAGAACCCCCAATTGCAGAATCCTTCTGAGAAGTTGCCTTCTCAGCTTCATAAATCATAGGTTCTGAAGAAGGAACCTGATCTTCAGAATCTGTTTCATCTCTCAAAGTAATCCTCCTCTTCTTCTGAGATGTTTGAGGAACAGTCTTTGTTCTCTTTGGCTTAGAGAATGTAGGCTTCACAGTAGGTGCTGAAGAAGAAGGTTGAGCAGTCTGTGAAGTGGAGAGATATGATTTGAGATAAGTTCTGAGGGTAATGCTCTTCGTACTGTACCAGGAGTGACTACATAGGAAGAATCACCCACTTGGAAGATAATACTGGGAGTTCCTCGTTTACCACCATCATCAAAAATTCCAGTCCTCCAGAACCGCAGAACTTGTTGACTTGAAAATAATTCAGGCTGAGTTAAGGCGTACCCAACCTCACTATGTGCAAGAAGATCTTGCACAAAATGCAATTCAGATGGAGCGTCAGCATGATCAAGAATTGCAGCATAGTTGTTTGGAACAAACTTTGCTCCATCAATGATTAAATCCTTTGGTGCCATGTGAAAAATATTGAATGCAGACAGGTAGAATTAAATCTACCTCGTCTCCCTAGACTTTGAAAAAGAATAACAGTCATTGGAAAAGGAATGTGCACATGGAACAAGAGTGAACTGTTCAAGGACGAGTGCCATTATGTTTTAACCATAGACTATTAATCTTCCACTTCAACATTTCGAAATTAATCTGAGACTGTTACCAAATTTTATTCACAGATAAGTTAAGTAAAGGGTTAGACTGAAAAATCAGAACTTAGACCTATACCAGAACTTAACAGTCATCAGAACATAATGTCTTAACTCGAACAAGGAATATCTATCTTAGTAAATACTCATACAAGTTCTTAGTTATGAACGTCAGAAATTAATCATCAGAACGTGTAACTAGAACTTGTCCTCAGAATTTGTGCAGAAGTGACACAATGACTGTTTATCTAAAATAACATAGACCACCACAGAAATTTCATCATTCATATGGAGTGATGTGTGTGTGCATTAAGCTAAATAACAGACAAAGAGTAAAGTCTGATCTACTTCAGTACATCTTAGAAGTAAGTCATAATTAAAATTTTGCTAAAGATCTGTCATTATCCTGAAACCTACTGATAAATGAGTTCATGCATGAGTTCACCTCTACTGTTTTTGTGCTAATTTTATGCATCTTTTGAAATTCTATTTTACAGAGGCTTCTCAGTGTAAGTGAGTCACGACTGTTTATTAGAATTTATGCTATTATCAGAGTATTTCTCCAGTAATCATAGAGTGTGAAAAGTCACCAAGAAAATATTTTGCTTTTCTAATGCATACTTAATACCAGCAATGCACTTGGGTCGTTCCTTTCACATTTTTACTCTAGATCTCAAAGGAGTACCTGATATTATTCTTTGATTATTGTTCTTCTTCTTTTGATAAGTGAGGTTTATCAGCACTTAGTACATTCAGCAGTTTTACTAGAATCAGAACTTAAACAGATGAGTAGCATTATTCTAATTTGTGACTTAGTAATAAGATATACAAAGTAAACTTAACTAAGCTCAGTTATCAGAATTTGCTTGTGTCATAAGATTTCCACAGAAATAACTACTTCTTTCATGGGATCATTTGTTTATTGAAGACTAGTAGGTCAGTATCTAGCACAGTTATCCTCATAGGATAGAATAGTTACTGAAACAGACATATCACTTATCAGAGTTTAGACACATATATCAGACAACAGTCAGTACTTGAAGACATTTATCAATTAATGCACAAAATATACAAAGAGATTAATTCTGTAAATACTGATCATAAAGTCTGATAACATAGAACAAGTTTAAGCAGATTTAGAGAAAGAACCTGAAATCATTCCAAGTTCATTTACCAATTTTGAAAAGGTAGCTTCACACAGTGGTTTTGTGAAGATATCTGCTACTTGTTGATCTGTGGGAACAAAATGCAATTCCACTGTACCTTCATCCACATGTTCCCTGATGAAATGGTACCTGATGCTGATGTGCTTTGTCATAGAGTGTTGAACTGGATTACCTGTCATAGCAATAGCACTTTGATTATCACAGTAAATAGGGATTTTGAAATATGTTAACCCATAATCCAGTAACTGATTCTTCATCCAGAGAATCTGTGCACAGCAGCTTCCTGCAGCAATATACTCTGCTTCTGCAGTTGATGTGGAAATTGACTTTTGTTTCTTGCTATACCAAGAAACCAATCTGCCTCCAAGAAATTGGCAGCTTCCACTTGTGCTTTTCCTGTCAATTTTGCAACCTGCAAAATCTGCATCTGAGTAACCTATTAATTTAAAATCTGATTCTCTAGGATACCATAATCCTAGATCAGCTGTTCCTTTAAGATACTTAAAGATTCTTTTTACAGCTGTTAAGTGAGGTTCTCTTGGATCTGCTTGAAATCTTGCACAAAGACAGGTAGCAAACATGATATCTGGTCTACTAGCAGTTAGATAGAGAAGTGAGCCAATCATACCTCTGTAATCAGTAATATCTACTGAATTACCAGTATCCTTATCCAGTTTTGTTGCAGTGGCCATGGGAGTGGATGCACTTGAACAGTCTTGCATTCCAAATTTTTTCAGCAAGTTTCTGGTGTACTTAGATTGACAAATAAAAGTTCCTTCTTCACTCTGCTTGACTTGAAGGCCCAGAAAATAACTAAGTTCTCCCATCATACTCATCTGATATCTTGACTGCATTAGATTGGCAAACTTTTTGCAAAGTTTGTCATTTGGAGACCCAAAAATGATATCATCAACATAAATCTGAATCAAAAGTAAGTCCTTGCCATGGTTGAGATAGAACAATGTTTTGTCAATAGTTCCTCTGTTGAATCCACTTTCCAGAAGAAACTGAGCTAAAGTCTCATACCATGCTCTAGGAGCTTGGTTAAGTCCATAAAGTGCTTTATCAAGCCTGTAGACATAATCTGGATGTTTGGAATCTACAAAGCCTGGAGGTTGTTCAACATATACTTCCTCTTCCAATTCTCCATTGAGAAAAGCACTTTTCACATCCTTTTGAAAGACAGTAAACTTTTTGTGAGCAGCATAAGCCATGAATATCCTTATGGCTTCTAACCTAGCAACTGGAGCAAATGTTTCATCATAGTCAATTCCCTCCTGTTGAGAATATCCTTTTGCAACCAGCCTTGCCTTGTTCCTTACAATTATGCCATCACTGTCAGTTTTGTTTCTGAATACCCACTTTGTACCAACAACCGATCTATTCTTGGGTCTTGGCACTAAGGTCCAGACTTTGTTTCTTTCAAATTCATTCAACTCTTCCTGCATTGCTTGCACCCAATCAGCATCTTGAAGAGCTTCTTCCACTTTCTTTGGCTCAGTCTGAGAGAGAAAAGAATTGTAAACATTCATTCGAAGTACCTGTTCTAGTTCTGACACCTGCCTCAGGATTTCCAATTATTAAATCAGGTGTATGTGATTTTGTCCACTTCCTTGCAGATGGAAGATTTTCTCTAGAACTGGATGCTCCCCCATAATTCATGCTGTCTTCGATTTCATTTTCTGATGCTCCCCCTGAAACTATGCTCTCTGAGTTGGATCCTTCAGTATTTAGATTTTCAGCACTGTCAGTACTTGGCTTATCAGAACTTGACGAATCAGAATTTGACGAGCCAGATGTATGTTCTGATGCTTCTTGAGATGTGATAAAATCTTGAGTATGCTCCCCCTGCAGTGGTGCATCTTCCTTTGACGTAGTCACCACAGTTTCAATAACATCAGAGTTTAATCCATCAGAATTTACAGTATCAGGACTTAGACTGTCAGGACTTGAGGTATCAGAATATGAATCTTCATTTTCAAATCTCAGCTTATTATGATCAATGCAATCTTCAAGTCCAGTGATCTTCTTGTCATCAAAAGAGACATTGATAGATTCCATGACCACTTTTGTTCTCAAATTATAGACTCTGAAGGCTTTTGTAGAAAGTGGATATCCTACAAAGATTCCCTCATCAGCTTTTAGATCAAACTTGGATAGCTGTTCAGGATGAGTCTTGAGAACAAAACACTTACATCCAAATACATGAAAGTATTTGAGATTTGGCTTCTTGTTCTTCACCATCTCATATGGTGTTTTTCCATGCTTGTTAATGAGTGTTGCATTTTGAGTAAAACAAGCAGTCTGCACAGCTTCAGCCCAGAAATAGGTTGGAAGCTTTGCTTCTTCAAGCATTGTTCGTGCAGCTTCAATTAGAGTTCTATTCTTCCTTTCAACAACTCCATTTTGCTGTGGAGTTCCAGGAGCAGAAAATTCCTGCTTTATTCCATGATTTTTGCAGAACTCTTCCATTATCAAATTCTTGAATTCAGTGCCATTATCACTTTTTGTGTGCAAGAAATACACCCATGTGTATCTGGTGAACTCATCTACTATGACCAACGCATATTTCTTCTTTGCAATAGACATGACATTCACTGGACCAAATAGATCAACATGAAGTAGATAGTAAGGCTCAAGAATTGATGATTCAGTCTTGCTCTTGAACGAAGATTTTCTTTGTTTAGCCTTCTGACATGAGTCACAAAGACCATCAGGAACAAACACTGATTTTGGCAGTCCTCTCACAAGATCTTTCTTGATCAGTTCATTTATCTTGTTGAAGTTTAAATGAGAGAGTTTCTTGTGCCAATTCCAGCTTTCTTCAGTTGAGGCTCTACTCACTAAACAGATTGCAGAACCATCAGAACTTGTTGAAAGCTTAGCTTCATAAATGTTACCACGCCTGAATCCCTTCAGAACAATTTTTCCTTTAGATTTACTAACTATTTCACAATGTTCTGCAAAGAAATCAACATGATAACCTCTGTCACAGATTTGACTTATACTCAGTAAGTTGTGTTTAAGTCCTGAGACCAGAGCTACATCTTTAATAATGACATTCCCAAGATTGATATTGCCATATCCCAAGGTTTTTCCAATGTTGCCATCTCCATAAGAAACACTTGGGCCAGCTTTCTCCACAAAGTCTGATAGCAGGGCCTTATTTCCAGTCATATGTCCTGAACATCCACTGTCCAGAACTAGAATATTTTTCCTGTTGCCCTGCAATCAAAAAGACCACTAATTATTAGTTTTAAGGACCCAGACTTGCTTGGATCCTTTGGCCTTTTTAGGTTTGTTAACATTTGCAGTGGATTTAACATCAGATTTTATGTTAACAGTTTTCTTATCAGACCTTATACTAGAAGGAACAACAGAAACGTTCTTTAAAGAAGGTTTTATTTGATAATAATCATAGTACAAACTATGATATTCCTTACAAGTATAAATGGAATGCCATAAACTACCACAATGAAAACAAGGATTTTGTGGTTTGTATCTAACAGACTGACTCTTAACTCCTGACTTTGTAGATAAGGAGTTAATATTCTTATTCTTCCTGCAAAAAGAAGCCAGATGGTTAGAACTTCCACAGTTATGACATGCTTTCCTAGGAGCATCAGGAACAGATTTATAGTTATTGCTTTTATT
The DNA here is from genome assembly GCF_009905375.1 of Apium graveolens. Taxonomy (NCBI): domain Eukaryota; kingdom Viridiplantae; phylum Streptophyta; class Magnoliopsida; order Apiales; family Apiaceae; genus Apium; species Apium graveolens. The sequence goes on from NC_133649.1 coordinate 120,010,143, forward strand.
CACACCTTCCTTTCCATTCCTGTTTTTCCTAGGTGATTTTACCTTGTTTGCATCCTTAACATCTTTCAGCTTATGCTTAAGCTGCTTCTTCGTCATTAAGCCTATGTTAACTTCAGCTGTCTTTTCCTGTTTTAGTTTGTCAGAAGCTAATTCCTTTTTAACTTCTGATTTCTCATTTTCGGATTTTTCAGTTACAAACTTAACAGGTTTTAACTTCGGCTTTTGCTTATCAACAGGCTTAATTTCTACAGTTCCTTTTTCATTTACTCCATAGCCTAAACCCTCTTTCCAGTTTCCACTGCTTAGCAAATTTTGAGTTGTTTTGCCAGAGTTAGTCCAAGTTCTGATAATCTCTCTCTCCTTTTCTAACTCAGTTTTTAGAGATTCATTCATTTTTAGCACTTCATCCCTAATATAAAAAGCATTATCTCTATCCTGCTGAGTTTGATGAAACATGACTAACTCTTTTTCTAAGAAATCATTTCTTTTCTTAAAAGCAAGATTTTCAGAAGTTAATCTTTCACATGTTAAAGTTTGATCTCTATAACTAACAAACATGGTTTTAAGATATCTTCTCAACTCATCAATATCATCAGTATAAAAAGCATAAGTAGTCTGAGGTACCTTTGTTTCAGCAGCTTCAGAACTGCTCTCTGAACTTGATTTATCAGCATTTGCCATCAATGCATAGTTCTCCTCACTTTCAGAGTCTGAGGTGTCTGTCCAGCTTTTCTGCTTTGTGACAAGAGCTTTGCCTTTGTCATTCTTGGTCTTCTTGCAATCAGGAGATATGTGGCCTTTCTCACCACAATTATAACATTTAACATTAGTGTAATCTCCTCTGTCAGACTTTCCTCCTTTTCCTTCAGATCTTCTGAAATTCTTCTTATCAGAACTTATGCCTTTCCTGGAAAACATCTTTCCCTTCCTGAACTTCCTGTATGCAATCTTTGTGATTCCTTTCACCATAAGAGCACACAGCTTCATCATCTCCTCATCAGCATCAGTTTCAGGCAAGCTTTCAGAATCTGAGTCATCATCACTCTCAGAACTTGATGACTCAGTATCAGATTTTATGATAAGAGCTTTACCCTTATCTTTCTTTGAGGAAGGTGGTTTGGGGGATTCCTCTTCAACCTTGAGAGCAACTGTCCTTGACTTTCCTCCTTTTCTCTTGCTTCTTTGTTCCATCTCAAGTTCATGGGTCTTGAGCATTCCATAGATTTCATCAAGAGTTGTTTCATCAAGATTGTAGTTGTCTCTTATTGTTGTTGCCTTCAAATCCCAACATTCAGGAAGAGCTAACAGGAATTTGAGGTTTGTATCTTCAAGATCATACTCCTTATTTACTAATGACAAGTCATTCAAGAGTTTGACAAATCTATCATATACATCAGTCAATGACTCATTAGTCCTAGAGTCAAAGTGTTCATACTCTTGAGTGAGTATTGTCTTCCTGTTCTTCTTAACTGTTTCAGTTCCTTGACACCTTGTCTCCAGTGCATCCCATATCTCCTTAGCAGTCTTGCAGTTGATTACCCTGTTTGACATTACATTATCAATGGCACTATGCAATAAGTGACGTACCTTGGCATCCTTAGCAATAGATGCTATATCTTCAGCAGTGTAATCAGTCTTTTCCTTTGGTACGGTCATTGCTGCTTCACCTGCAACTACAACAGCGAGCTTGGTAGGTTTGTGAGGCCCTTCCCTGATTCTATCAAGGTATTCTGGATCTGTTGCTTCCAGAAACATGGTCATCCTTACCTTCCATATGGGATATTCAGATGGTCTCAATATGGGAACTCTGATAGTCTCATATCGACTCTGAGTTGATATCTTTGATGATTCCTCAGTTTTGGTAGGCTTAGTTGGAGTTTCTGTGTCAGACATGATTGTGTTTGGATCTTTAACTGTATGTGTGTTAACAGATAGCTCTGATACCACTTGTTAGGTCACACTTTCACTGTAGAGGGGGTGAATACAGTGTTTATTACAATCAAATCAAACTTCAAGAACTTATGTAACAGAAAACAAACTTTATTTAAACAATAAACTCTGTTACAATCTGGAACTGTTATCTCTCAGTGATGAACAAAATATCACGAGAGCTTCTAGAGTTATAATAAATAATATTCTCGATAATGATAACACCTCTAGTGTAAACTCTATTTCTGTGTTTATATACTACACAGTTACAAGATATTCGCTAATTGATATGGAATATAATTCTGCTTCCTAAAATATATCAATCAGATATCTTCTATTCCAAGTATTCCATCCTTCACGGAATTCCTTCTTCATGCATATCTCTTCTTATGTTTATCTTGATCTTCTTAACTTTAATCAGCTACTGTCCTTATCTGATCGTCCTTCAGCACTTAAGTTCTGATATCTATCTCCTGATAACATAAGTACTGATATCCCTTAAGTTCTGACTTCCAGTACCTTAAGTTCTGACTTCCAGTATAAGTACTGATCAGTTAAGTACTGATTTGTTCTGTTCAAATAAGATCTGAAATCTAAACATAAAACATATTAGCCATGACATTATCAAATATATCTAACAAGTTCAAAAGGGTGATTCTTGGTCCATTTCCTTTGAGGTGGTAGATTAGCCCTTGATGAGGTTGCCTCAGTATTGTCATGATGTGAGATAGAATGTTGATTTGTTGAAACTCCCCCTGAGTTGTTGATGCTTTGGAAGGAATTGGGAGTTCTATCAACTGATGAGGTGAATTGATTATCCGTTGACAGACTGTGATCAACGGATGCTTCATTATGAACTTCAACGGATGATGCACTTTGTCTTTCAACGGATGCTGCATTACTTCTTTCAACGGAAGCTGAATTATGACTTTCAACGGATGCAGCATTCTGTGCATTATCCAAATGCAGACTCTGGTTTCTTCTTGAGATGCCTTCTTCATCATTCTCATCTTCACTATCATCACAATATATCTCAATATTGTCAAATTTGAGTCCTTCATGATGTCCCTCATCTGTTAGTCCATCAATCTTTTTATCATCAAACACAACATGTACAGATTCCATGACAATGTTGGTTCTTATATTGTAGACCCTATATGATTTTCCAGCAGAATAACCAACAAATATTCCTTCATCAGCCTTTGCATCAAACTTTCCTTTGTGATCAGATTGATTCCTTAAGATGTAGCATTTGCAACCAAAGACATGTAGAAAGTTTAAAGTTGGTTTTCTTCTCTTGAATAATTGATAGGGAGTCATGCATTTTGCTTGATTGATTAGAGAAATATTCTGAGTGTAACATGCACAGTTAACAGCCTCAACCCAAAAATAAGTTGGGAGTTTTGACTCCTCAAGCATTGTCCTTGCAGCTTCAATTAGTGATCTGTTCTTCCTTTCCACCACACCATTTTGTTGTGGAGTTCTTGGAGCTGAGAACTCATGCATGATCCCATTTTCTTCACAGAACAACTTCATGGTTGAATTCTTGAACTCAGTTCCATTGTCACTCCTAATATTCCTTACTTTGAAATCAGGATGATTGTTGACTTGCTTGATATGATTGATGATGATTTCACTAGCTTCATCCTTTGATCCAAGAAAATAAACCCATGAAAACTTTGAGAAATCATCTACAATCACTAGGCAGTATCTTTTCCTTGAAATTGACAATACATTGACTGGTCCAAAAAGATCCCTGTGTAGAAGTTGCAGTGGTTCATCAATTGCAGATTCAAGCTTCTTACTGAATGATACTTTCTTTTGCTTTCCTTTCTGACAAGCATCACACAGTCCATCCCTTGTGAATTCCACTAGAGGCATTCCTCTAACTAAGTCCTTTTTGACTAGATCATTCATTGTCTTGAAATTCAAATGGGACAGCTTCTTGTGCCATAGCCAACTTTCAACTGGACTTGCTTTGTTGAGAAGACAAGTAATGGATTCTGCATCTGTAGAGTTGAAATCAGCTAAGTACACATTCCCTTTTCTAACTCCAGTTAGAACCACTTTATTGTCCTTTTTACTTGTGACAATACAGGCTTCAGAATTGAAGGAAACAGTATTCCCTCTGTCACATAGTTGACTGATGCTCAATAAATTGTGTTTGAGACCATCAACCAATGCAACTTCATCAATGATGACATTTTCTCTTGAAATCAAGCCATATCCCATAGTGAATCCTTTGCTGTCATCTCCAAAGGTTATGCTAGGGCCAGCTCTCTCCTTAAACTCTGTGAGCAGGGTGAAATCTCCTGTCATGTGTCTTGAACAACCACTGTCCAAGTACCATAGATTCCTTCTTTGTCCCTGCACACAACAAAATCAATCAAGTTGATTTTGGTACCCAAGTTTCCTTGGGTCCACCCTTGTTAGTCTTTTTCCTAGACTTCATTCCTCCTGCATCTTTTGACTTAGGTAACTTTGGGTCAACCTTGGTCTCAGATGTGGTTGGTTGAAGTGTAGGGTTAGTCACAGAATCATTTAACACATTTGATTGAATTTGATAAGGCATATGTTGTGCAAGCATGTTATTCTACATATGCATACTGTATGGCATTTGAGGCATACTAAATGCAGTAAAGTAAGGATTGTTAATGTATGGCATGTTTGCAAAATGTGCATGGGGATTCTGGTGAGACATAACAGGCATAGCATGCAGAGATGACATAGACATGTTAGGTATGGAGGAATTTAAAGGCATGGGAGCATTTTTAACAGATTTGCAATTATCAGATAGGTGATTAACACTTTTACAATGCACACAGCTTTTTCTAGGAGCATACCTATCAGGTGTGTAATTGTTGTGTTTATTAATCCCTACCTTCCCATTTCTTTTAGATTTTCTTTTAGTTTCCTTCTTATCATCAACCAACTTAAGTCGATCTTTTAGCTGATCTAAAGTCATATGTCCTATATTCACCTTACTAACATCTCTGGATGTGCTAGCTCCTTCTTTGACAAAGTTCTTGAGAGTTGAATCATTCTTTTTATTTAGATTTTTATTTTTAAAAGAACTTGCCTGTTTTAATTGATGAGCCTTCAACGGATGCTCCTTTTCTTCCTTCAACGGATAACTTTCATCATCCGTTGATTCCACATCCGTTGACAATCCATCAATTAATTCTAACTTCTTTTTGTTTTTCTTCCAGGCATCCTCACAGAATGATTCAATTCCCTGGACCTTTGCAATCTGAACACTGACATCCCTAGATGTTTTCCAGGCATTGATTACCTCTTGCTCACTTTCTAACTGTTTAGAAAGAATTTCCACTTTCTTAACAGCTTCTGCTAGTTCACTCTCAACAGTCAGGCATTTAAGTTTTATCTTTTCAAGCTCAATTACCTGATCCTCTAACACAGCATTTCTATCACTTAAAAACACATTATTCTCCTTGATCCTAGTGTTTTCTTTTGCTAGAGATTTAAGGGAAACACGCAAATGATATAATTCATTGGTCATATCATTTATGGTTTCATTGCATTCATGTTTAGAGAGCTGAGAGAGATCAGTAGTAATTACCTGGTTGCTTGATGAACTAGTTTCATTTTCATCAGAAATAGCCATCAGGGCTAGGTTGACATATTCCACATCATCATTTTCGTTTGCCCCATCTGCTGCCCAATCATCTTGAGTGAGAAATGCTCTTTCCTTTTGTTTGAGCAAATCAAAATACTTCTTTTTGTAATCAACTTGCTCAAATTTCTTTTTCTCAGAATTTGGCTTCCTACACTCACTTGCAAAGTGTCCACTAATGCCACAGTTGTAACATTTGAACTTTGATTTGTCCACCATGTTTTTGTTTGGCTTAGTGAACTTTGTGTTTTTTCCTGAACTTCATCTTTGCAAACCTCCTGGACAGAAAGGCCAAATGTTCTTCAATATCATCAGATTCATCCTGACTGGAATTGTCTTCATCCTCAGCAACTTGCTCTTTACCCTTGCTTGATTCTGATTTGCTTGTGCCAACATTGAGACTTGGCATTGTCTTCTCCTCATTCCTGGCTTCCATCTTCTCACAGTCAGCTACAAGAGCAATTGTTCCTCCTTTTCTCTTTCCCTTTTCCAACAGCTCATCCTGCTCCATTTCAAGTTCATAAGTCTTCAAAATTCCATATAATCTTTCAAGTGTGAAGTTCTTATAATCTTGAGAGTTTCTCAAAGAGACAGTCATGGGCTTCCATTCCTTTGGCAGAGACCTAAGAAATTTTAAGTTGGAATCCTTGACTTGGTACACTCTACCATACAGCTTCAATCCATTCAACAGTTTCTGAAACCTGTTGAAGGTATCATTTAATGATTCACCTTCTTCAAAGTGAAAATATTTATACTGTTGAATAAGAAGCTGCATTTTGTTCTCTCTGACCTGCTCAGTACCTTCACAGATGATTTGTACAGTGTCCCAAACTTCCTTTGCAGTTTGGCAATTGATGACATTGTCAAACATATCTTGATCTAAGCCATTAAACAAAATGTTCATGGCTCTCTTATCCTTGCGGATTTCTTCCATGTCTTCAATAGTCCATTCTGCTTTTGGCTTGGGAATAGACTGTCCAACAGCAACTGTTGCAGTAGCAGCTGTGGCTACCTTGTGAGGGATGTGAGGACCATTTTCAATACAGTTGATGTAGCTTTCATCTTGAGAAAGAAGATGTAAATGCATCTTCACTTTTCAGTGATGATAATTATCCTTTTTCAGGACTGGAATCTTTACACCAATATCCTTCCTATTCATGATGGTAACAGGAGAGTTCTTCTGTGCACTCATGATGTTGGCATAATAGATCTTTAAACTCTTTATATGTTAAGAGCTTGCTCTGATACCAATTGTTATTCCCAGTGGACTAACAATGAGATTTACAGAAGGGGGGTTGAATGTAAATCTCAAAACTTTTTCAAGTTTTGAGCAGTTTGTAAGGCTAAGTGTTTGAGTGATCAAATGTGTGTGAATTGCTTGGAGCTGATGCAGACAGATATATATTCAAACATAAATGTAATGAACACAAAGAACTTAAAAACTTTTCTGGTGGATTTGTTGTTCCACCAGAGATGTGTTATTTCAGAAAATCTGTGATTCAAAATTAAATCACAGTTGCTTCCTAGTACAAACTAGATGATTTTCTCTCTTGATATTTCTAAACAGCTCAGGGAAAATTCACATCTAATTACTAGCTACTACTTGGTTTATATATCACCAAGTTTACAAGTGAAGACAAAGATAAAGTACAATAAGAAAATAGTTCTCCACTTGTTTCTATTCCATTTTTATCCAGTGTAATATGGAATTATCTGTTGACTTTCCATTTAGAACCAGACTAAAAACGGCTGCTTTTTCTGTTGTTCCTGAAATAGGCTACCACATCTCTGTCAATCCATGTGCCTCTGTCAGCTTTGTTAACTGTCACTATCAACTGCTATGAGACTGAGCATCCGTTGAAGCTTTCATCCGTTGATGGCTTTATCCGTTGATGCTCTAGCAGTTGAAGCTTTATCCGTTGAAGCACTTATCCGTTGATGGATATTTATCCGTTGAAGCATTAGAGACATCCGTTGAAGCTTTGTTTCTTATCCGTTGAAGGTCTTCAATATCCGTTGACACTTCTTCACTTATACAAAATTACAAGGCATGAATTATTTACAATTAGCCCTCCTATTTGTACATCCATTAGTAGTCAACATGACTGATTATTTCCTAACAACATCTAATAATTACAGCTTGAAACCAGAGAGTGAAATGTGCTACAATACCAAACTTATTGCTAAGTAAGGCTACTCCTTCAACGGATAGCCAAGATGGTCTAAGTAAGGCTACTTAGCACTAGATTTCTACTTAAGTGTTTTGCTTAACTTATCATCAAACTAATACACATATTCCTAACACCGAAGATATAATTCATTTTCTTAAAATCGCTATGGCGAATGAATAAAGCCGAAGACGCGATTCATTTTATTACAATTGTTAAGGCAAACCATAAAGCCGAAGATACAATTCGTTTTATTAAAATTGCTAAGGCAAATGAATAAAGCCGAAGCTGCGATTCATTTTATTACAATTGTTAAGGCAAACGATAAAGCCGAAGATACAGTTCGTTTTATTAAAAATCGCTATGGCGAATGAATAAAGCCGAACTTTCTAAGGCAGATGACAGCCGAATACGCGGCTAAAATAAAAGACAGAAACAATGCTGACAAAAGATGAAAGATGCATTAAAATATAACAGCCCGAAGGCAGAAGTTACAAGCCCAAAGGCAGGAGATTGATAAAATAAAAATCAAATTATCAGAAAGGTCTTCATCCTCTCCTGAAAAAAATCGCAAGAGGACCGTCTTCTACAGCACGAGCGACTAGATCTTCCATTACTTCATCTAGAAAGAGCTTGTGATTCCAGAAAAGGCCACGAGCCTTGTCAACATCATAGTCAAATCCGAATGGAAACACCACCCTTCGGTATATTCCAGGTTTTCTCTCAGCTTCCGTTTGTCTTCGATCTCCTTGGCTGAGCGTTATACGACAAGTGGCCTTAGAGTTACTACCCAAAAATGGGCCACACACGTTGTCTATCGCCCACACACTAGTCCGGCCAATAGACAGGGACATGTTAGTGATGGTGGCCCGATTTATGAGGCCCAATAGTCGAAGGCCCATTAAGCAGTCATGGGCCGACCGTTGAACTAGCAAACTACAGAAACGTAACCCCCCTCCTACATTTATCTTCCTCCAAGTGTAACGGCTGAAGCATTTATACCCAAGGTTTGATATACACACAATCATATACACAATTTTAACTACAATGGCATATACAATTTTGGTACAATCATAACTCTTGTACGTTCCATCTTACTCATGAAAGGTCGATTATTGATTCTCACACCGGAGGTGAATCGGGGGGACAAACCCTCGAATTCTTCTCCTTGCAGGTCCGACCGAAGGACGCTCCACACAATTGAAGGACGTTTTACCCTTATCAGAAATTTGGTCGTAACACCACCATTATCTTGGCACTTTCAAGTTGCAGCTCCTTAACACACCCAGGACAGTGCTTCTCTGATTCCCATTACCTCTGCCTCAAACATTGAAACAGCCTGACCAACACACAGATTTTCCCCTGCACAAAATGTTCCCCGGTGGTCTCTCATGACCATTCCAATTGAGTATGTCTGTGCTCCCAGGACAACAGAGGCATCCATAGTGATTTTGAATGCATCTGCCTCAAGAAGCTCCCATTTGCTGTCTACTTTCTCCTTCCTTCTCACTGTTGTGGGTGTGATCGACTTGCTCTTACTTGCTTCAACCCACTGTATGTACATTTTAAAACTGTTGTCCATGACAAAATCCTGTGTAACACTCTTTGCATCCCACACTTTCTTATTCCTCCACTGCCAAATTCCCCACAATCATACTCCAATCAGGACACTCTTAACCATACTCCAATCATACCAGAGATTTACATAATTTCAGCAACCAGCTGCAAAGACATGCCATGTGTTCGATATCATGTAAACACATTGGACATGTTATGGGCACTCTAACAGTTCTAGAGTTCAGTCTATTTCTCACAGGAACAGCATTGTAACAAAACCTCCAGATGAAGACCTTGACCTTGTTAGGAAGCGTAAGATGCCAGATTTTTTTCCAGCCAGTGAGAGGAGGATGCGAGATGTAAGAATTAAAAATAAAAGTGTAAAATGAAACACAATTTACAGACATAAGTATAGAACATTTAGGCAGATACAATGGTTTGCTTTACGTCAAATATATATGATTGAGCGAACGGGAGGGATCGCGACCCTCCAAGCCTTTAACAATTCTAGGCCCCATTTTTTTTTAAAAAAAGATACCAAGTACGTAAAAACAACGTACATTATATGCTTCAGGAAATTGTAAAAGCTAATTTGATGAAAATGATCATGGCGATGAATTAAAATTAGCTAAAAAAGTTTTAAAATTTTATTATTTTTCAGTTGCGTTGGGTATTGCAATTATTTTATTGAATAATAGAAAAATTGAAAGCATTTTCGAATTTATGTTTAATTCAAAATCATTGAAACTATTGGAATATGAGGAAATAAAAGAACAATGTAAAAATCAAGAATTTGCATCATTTATACGGTTCATAAAATTTTAAGTATTTATTTTTTTCTAAAAATCTTTGGTAGTGTAAATTTATCTATAAGATGAGTTGATATATGTATTTGACAATCTTGAATTTTTTAAATTTGTAGAGTTTATTTCAAATATAAAATTATTTATCAAATTATTTTATTTTAACGAGTGACTATTGCATCAGCTGAAAAGGTTTTTGAATTATCAATGATTTTTGGATATACTAATTTATAGCCGTGCGATGCAAGGTTTTTGAAATTTACTTATTTTACTTTTAAATTTTGAATGTTTCACCATCGAACAAATTTTTTATTTTTTATTAATAAACATTTATTGAATTGAAATAGTTAAAATAATAATCAAATTAAAGTTCAAACAAATTAAAAAAGTTACGAAGTTTCGTTTAATTTTATTTCGGCCCTATCTTGACTTCTATAAATAATAATTTGATGATTTTATAGCCCAACGAATCTCACGAACTAATGTTTAACTCAGTGATGATTTAAAAAATTTGTCGAACAATTATCATTCGAATTTTGAAGAAAAAAATTAGGAATTTTGCATTATCGTTTTATTCAGTTTAGTATGCCTACTTCTTTTTGGTTTAAATCATTGGAAAGGTAAGATATTTTATTCAATTTAGAATACCTACTTATCATTGAGTATAAAATACGAAATCAATCATGTGTATTATATATAAACCCAAGTACTATATATAAACCCAAGTACGATACCGATTGTTCGACTATCAAAATTTTAATATTTCGGCGTGCAATGCATAAATATTTTATTTCTTATTTGAAAAGTATTTATTAATTTTAAATAATTCTAAAAAGAATCAAATTAAAGTTCAAACAAATAAAAAAATACCGAGTCTCGTTTGACATTTTCCTGGCTCTATCTTGAATTATAAAAATCAGATTTTGGCGATTTTACAGCCCACACAAAACTCACAGAGCAATGTTTAATTTAGTAATGGTTTAAAAATTTGTCCAACAAAAATTATCTAGAAATTGAAGATGAAGAATACAATTAATTATGAATTTTTCATATTATTCAATTAAGTTTAGGATGTTTACTTATTTTTGGTTTAAATCATTGAAAAGGTATGATATTCTATTCCACTTAAACACATACTTATAGTTATTCATAGAATATTCATTTATATTAGATCCAACGGCTATAATTAATATATTTAAAGATCTAACAGTCCTTAATAAATTGATAGTACATGATCCATGACTACAAATTTTTTGGATAAGATCTTTTCTATACATATTATATAATAAGGATATAATTTGCTTAAAATGTTAATATTTGACATTATTATTATCTCTAATATATTTAGAAATTTTTATGTTTTATACTTTTATAAGTTAATCGTTTTGTCTAAACTTACATTAAAATTTTGGATAATATCTAGGTAATTTATTTATGTTTAAAAATAATTATTCATTTGACCCATTTCTCGTCCCCAAGTACACTCACCGAAACTTGAGGTACTGGATTGGATTGGGTGTAAGGGAAAAAATATATGAATTATATCCTTATAAATGATGGCTTATAATTGTATAAATGAGAAAAGAAGGAAAAATATATGATTTAACCCTATAAATAAGTATAAATTTTCGGGCCGAATCCAGTACCTAAAATGACAGATAATAAACTTTTAATCAATTAAGCTATCTAACGGCACGCATAGTTTATGTTAAATTATCTAATAAGACTTACCATGTTATTACAATTATGATCATTCTATATTCTTTATTGTGGTGGCCAACACAATTTAAAAATACAAAACTCGAATGTGAAAGGTGTTAAGCATAATGATGCTCATTAGCTTAATTAGCATAGCATAATTGACTAAATTATGTCATGGTTGACTAGTAATTACAGATGCTAGGTCTATATAAGAAAAAATGACAAAAATAACCGATTTTTGAAAAAAAATTAATAAAAATAGCCATTCTAAAAAAAGTGGCCAATTTTGGCCGATTGAATACTCCACTGTCAGTTGGGTATCCCAATTTGTATAAGATACTCCACTGGTAGTTGGGTATTTCATATATGGGATACTCCACTGCCAGTTGGGTATCTTGTATAAAGTGGATACTCCACTGACAGTTGGGTATCCCATCGGCTAAAGTTGGCCAACTTTTCAGAAATTGGTTATTTTTGTCAATTTTGTGTAAAAATAGGATAAATTTGTCCTTACCTCTATATAACAGCCGTCAATACATCTCATTTTGTAACTTTCTATCATTTTCAGTCAATAACAAACTTTATCTTCTTCATTGCTCAATCATTAGCTCATACCAGTTTGACATGGTAGCAGAGCTTTCTATGATTGTTATCTCCGCTGCTCACACATAATCTTCTTCAATTTGATCTCTCAATTCATCTCTACGTAATCTCTCTCGATCTCCCTTACAAACTCTCTCGATCTCTTACAATCTCTTGCAATCTCTTCCGATTGCAATCTCTATTCAAATCTATCCACGTCAAGCATAAATCTCACAGTTTTACAGTGCTTAAGTTATTTTAATCTATCTCATTGCATTTATTCTATCTCTGCTTATTTTTTTTTGTCATTCTTATGGCATCATATGCTGCTGCTACAATTGGAACTACTTCAAGTACTACATCATCTACATCAAATGCTATCGATGTTAATCATCTATATTATGTGAGTAATTCGGATAATTCAGGCATTCTTCTTGTTACACAGATGCTCACAGATCAAAACTATTCTCGGTGGAGTAGGTCTGTTTTCATAACTTTATATGCAAAAATGAAATTAGGTATGATTGATAGAACTATGCCTAAACCTTTATCTACATCTACACTTCATATTTTATGGTCCAAATGCAATGATATGATCTTGTCCTAGTTGTTGAATTATATGACTGTTGGAATCAGAAATAGTGGTGCTTACGTTTCAATTGCCAAAGAAAATTTGGGAGGATTTAGCAGTTAGATATTCACAAACTAATATGCCTAGGGTTTTTAACTGAAAAAGGAATTAGGATCCATGAATAAAAATAATCTGACAATTACTGTTTATTTCATTAAGTTTAGAACTCTACTTGTTCAAATTGAAAATCTAGATCCTATGCTAAATGTACATGTGATGCCCGTACTGCTTGTACTTGTCAAAATGCTCAGAAACTTGAAAAATATGAAGAAATGATCAAGGTGAGTTAATTCCTTATGGGACTGAATGATCAATATACCTCTGTTCGAGTCCAACTCCTAGTGATGAAACCTATTTCATCTCTTACTCAAGCCTTCTCACTCATTTTACAATAGGAATCACAGTGAGAATTTGCTAAAATGTCCAGCCACAATCCTCTTTCTGAAATTATGGTTATGAATGTTGAGTACACAACTTGTCCAGATTCAAAAATTCTGGATCTGGTTTAAATGCTCAGAAAAAGCAAACAACTGATATTGTTGATGCTTACTGTAATTTATGCCAAAATTCTGGTCACACTAGGGATGAATATTTTTACATTCACGATTATCCTGAATGGCACAGGCTTCATGGAAAACCTAAATCTAAGACAAAGATATTGTCCACACCTGGAGTCAAGTTTGCAGCTCAAATTATTGCTGGAAATAATGCTACTACAGGGTCTCAAGTTCAGATGGATAACACTATCAAAGACTCCATGAAAGTGTCTTCAACTATCCAAGATGATTCAAGAAACTCTCAGACAGAGCGCAAATTGGAATATAATGTTGCTGCTCCTCAAATGTCTGGTATTGATTGTTTATACCAAAGATTTCAATAAATTTTCTTGCTCTATTGTATTGTTCACTCAGTATCATCACCTAATAATTATGCTTACTACACCTGGATCTTGGATTCTGGAGCCACTAATCATAACTTATCACAAAGACATGTTATATGATTTAAAGCCTTTAACAACTGAACTTTTCTTACCAGATGGCAAAACTGCCTCTATTACTCATATTGGCAGTCTTCACTTAATTAAGGATTTGATACTTAGAGAAGTACTTTGTGTGCTAAGTTTTAACTACAGTCTAATTTCTATAAATAAACTACTGATAAACTCATCTTTCAATGTTATTTTCGCTTCTATTTCTTGTATTTTACAGGACCTTGCAGTGAGCAAGGATAAGAATATTGGTAAATTGGACTATATAAGCTTCATATGTCAAAGTTGCAATCTAATTCAGTTATTCATAATAAAATGTCTTTAGTTCAACCATTTGTCTTTCAGTCTGAGGTATCTCAAACAAAAGTGCATTGTACTATTGAAAACAATGTCAATACTGGTGTAATATGGCACAAGAGATTGGGTCATCCATCTGTTTCAGTGTTAAATAAAATTTCAGCTGTTCCTGTTCATAATCTTACTTTTCATCATTGTGATACTTGTCATTATTCCAAAGAACGTAGGTTAGCATTTCCTAGTAGTTCTCATTCTACTACTGTAATTTTGGACCTGATCCATTTGGATATATAGGTTTCTACTACTACTATTTTCTAGTAATTCTCAATCTACTACTGCTATTTTGGACTTGAACCATTTGTTTCAGTGTTAATAAAATTTCAGATGTTCCAGTTTATAATCTCACTTTTCATGATTTTCCTGTCAATTTTGCAACCTGCAAAATCTGCATCTGAGTAACCTATTAATTTAAAATCTGATTCTCTAGGATACCATAATCCTAGATCAGCTGTTCCTTTAAGATACTTAAAGATTCTTTTTACAGCTGTTAAGTGAGGTTCTCTTGGATCTGCTTGAAATCTTGCACAAAGACAGGTAGCAAACATGATATCTGGTCTACTAGCAGTTAGATAGAGAAGTGAGCCAATCATACCTCTGTAATCAGTAATATCTACTGAATTACCAGTATCCTTATCCAGTTTTGTTGCAGTGGCCATGGGAGTGGATGCACTTGAACAGTCTTGCATTCCAAATTTTTTCAGCAAGTTTCTGGTGTACTTAGATTGACAAATAAAAGTTCCTTCTTCACTCTGCTTGACTTGAAGGCCCAGAAAAATAACTAAGTTCTCCCATCATACTCATCTGATATCTTGACTGCATTAGATTGGCAAACTTTTTGCAAAGTTTGTCATTTGGAGACCCAAAAATGATATCATCAACATAAATCTGAATCAAAAGTAAGTCCTTGCCATGGTTGAGATAGAACAATGTTTTGTCAATAGTTCCTCTGTTGAATCCACTTTCCAGAAGAAACTGAGCTAAAGTCTCATACCATGCTCTAGGAGCTTGGTTAAGTCCATAAAAAGCTTTATCAAGCCTGTAGACATAATCTGGATGTTTGGAATCTACAAAGCCTGGAGGTTGTTCAACATATACTTCCTCTTCCAATTCTCCATTGAGAAAAGCACTTTTCACATCCTTTTGAAAGACAGTAAACTTTTTGTGAGCAGCATAAGCCATGAATATCCTTATGGCTTCTAACCTAGCAACTGGAGCAAATGTTTCATCATAGTCAATTCCCTCCTGTTGAGAATATCCTTTTGCAACCAGCCTTGCCTTGTTCCTTACAATTATGCCATCACTGTCAGTTTTGTTTCTGAATACCCACTTTGTACCAACAACCGATCTATTCTTGGGTCTTGGCACTAAGGTCAGACTTTGTTTCTTTCAAATTCATTTCAACTCTTCCTGCATTGCTTGCACCCAATCAGCATCTTGAAGAGCTTCTTCCACTTTCTTTGGCTCAGTCTGAGAGAGAAAGAATTGTAAACATTCATTCGAAGTACCTGTTCTAGTTCTGACACCTGCCTCAGGATTTCCAATTATTAAATCAGGTGTATGTGATTTTGTCCACTTCCTTGCAGATGGAAGATTTTATCTAGAACTGGATGCTCCCCCATAATTCATGCTTGTCTTCGATTTCATTTTCTGATGCTCCCCCTGAAACTATGCTCTCTGAGTTGGATCCTTCAGTATTTAGATTTTCAGCACTGTCAGTACTTGGCTTATCAGAACTTGACGAATCAGAATTTGACGAGCCAGATGTATGTTCTGATGCTTCTTGAGATGTGATAAAATCTTGAGTATGCTCCCCCTGCAGTGGTGCATCTTCCTTTGACGTAGTCACCACAGTTTCAATAACATCAGAGTTTAATCCATCAGAATTTACAGTATCAGGACTTAGACTGTCAGGACTTGAGGTATCAGAATATGAATCTTCATTTTCAAATCTCAGCTTATTATGATCAATGCAATCTTCAAGTCCAGTGATCTTCTTGTCATCAAAAGAGACATTGATAGATTCCATGACCACTTTTGTTCTCAAATTATAGACTCTGAAGGCTTTTGTAGAAAGTGGATATCCTACAAAATTCCCTCATCAGCTTTTAGATCAAACTTGGATAGCTGTTCAGGATGAGTCTTGAGAACAAAACACTTACATCCAAATACATGAAAGTATTTGAGATTTGGCTTCTTGTTCTTCACCATCTCATATGGTGTTTTTCCATGCTGTTAATGAGTGTTGCATTTTGAGTAAAACAAGCAGTCTGCACAGCTTCAGCCCAGAAATAGGTTGGAAGCTTTGCTTCTTCAAGCATTGTTCGTGCAGCTTCAATTAGAGTTCTATTCTTCCTTTCAACAACTCCATTTTGCTGTGGAGTTCCAGGAGCAGAAAATTCCCTGCTTTATTCCATGATTTTTGCAGAACTCTTCCATTATCAAATTCTTGAATTCAGTGCCATTATCATTTTTGTGTGCAAGAAATACACCCATGTGTATCTGGTGAACTCATCTACTATGACCAACGCATATTTCTTCTTTGCAATAGACATTGACATTCACTGGACCAAATAGATCAACATGAAGTAGATAGTAAGGCTCAAGAATTGATGATTCAGTCTTGCTCTTGAACGAAGATTTTCTTTGTTTAGCCTTCTGACATGAGTCACAAAGACCATCAGGAACAAACACTGATTTTGGCGAGGTCCTCTCACAAGATCTTTCTTGATCAGTTCATTTATCTTGTTGAAGTTTAAATGAGGAGAGTTTCTTGTGCCAATTCCAGCTTTCTTCCGTTGAGGCTCTACTCACTAAACAGATTGCAGAACCATCAGAACTTGTTGAAAGCTTAGCTTCATAAATGTTACCACGCCTGAATCCCTTCAGAACAATTTTTCCTTTAGATTTACTAACTATTTCACAATGTTCTGCAAAGAAATCAACATGATAACCTCTGTCACAGATTTGACTTATACTCAGTAAGTTGTGTTTAAGTCCTGAGACCAGAGCTACATCTTTAATAATGACATCCCAAGATTGATATTGCCATATCCCAAGGTTTTTCCAATGTTGCCATCTCCATAAGAAACACTTGGGCCAGCTTTCTCCACAAAGTCTGATAGCAGGGCCTTATTTCCAGTCATATGTCCTGAACTCCACTGTCCAGAACTAGAATATTTTTCCTGTTGCCCTGCAATCAAAAAGACCACTAATTATTAGTTTTAAGGACCCAGACTTGCTTGGATCCTTTGGCCTTTTTAGGTTTGTTAACATTTGCAGTGGATTTAACATCAGATTTTATGTTAACAGTTTTCTTATCAGACCTTATACTAGAAGGAACAACAGAAACGTTCTTTAAAGAAGGTTTTATTTGATAATAATCATAGTACAAACTATGATATTCCTTACAAGTATAAATGGAATGCCATAAACTACCACAATGAAAACAAGGATTTTGTGGTTTGTATCTAACAGACTGACTCTTAACTCCTGACTTTGTAGATAAGGAGTTAATATTCTTATTCTTCCTGCAAAAAGAAGCCAGATGGTTAGAACTTCCACAGTTATGACATGCTTTCCTAGGAGCATCAGGAACAGATTTATAGTTATTGCTTTTATTCACACCTTCCTTTCCATTCCTGTTTTTCCTAGGTGATTTTACCTTGTTTGCATCCTTAACATCTTTCAGCTTATGCTTAAGCTGCTTCTTCGTCATTAAGCCTATGTTAACTTCAGCTGTCTTTTCCTGTTTTAGTTTGTCAGAAGCTAATTCCTTTTTAACTTCTGATTTCTCATTTTCGGATTTTTCAGTTACAAACTTAACAGGTTTTAACTTCGGCTTTTGCTTATCAACAGGCTTAATTTCTACAGTTCCTTTTTCATTTACTCCATAGCCTAAACCCTCTTTCCAGTTTCCACTGCTTAGCAAATTTTGAGTTGTTTTGCCAGAGTTAGTCCAAGTTCTGATAATCTCTCTCTCCTTTTCTAACTCAGTTTTTAGAGATTCATTCATTTTTAGCACTTCATCCCTAATATAAAAAGCATTATCTCTATCCTGCTGAGTTTGATGAAACATGACTAACTCTTTTTCTAAGAAATCATTTCTTTTCTTAAAAGCAAGATTTTCAGAAGTTAATCTTTCACATGTTAAAGTTTGATCTCTATAACTAACAAACATGGTTTTAAGATATCTTCTCAACTCATCAATATCATCAGTATAAAAAAGCATAAGTAGTCTGAGGTACCTTTGTTTCAGCAGCTTCAGAACTGCTCTCTGAACTTGATTTATCAGCATTTGCCATCAATGCATAGTTCTCCTCACTTTCAGAGTCTGAGGTGTCTGTCCAGCTTTTCTGCTTTGTGACAAGAGCTTTGCCTTTGTCATTCTTGGTCTTCTTGCAATCAGGAGATATGTGGCCTTTCTCACCACAATTATAACATTTAACATTAGCGTAATCTCCTCTGTCAGACTTTCCTCCTTTTCCTTCAGATCTTCTGAAATTCTTCTTATCAGAACTTATGCCTTTCCTGGAAAACATCTTTCCCTTCCTGAACTTCCTGTATGCAATCTTGTGATTCCTTTCACCATAAGAGCACACAGCTTCATCATCTCCTCATCAGCATCAGTTTCAGGCAAGCTTTCAGAATCTGAGTCATCATCACTCTCAGAACTTGATGACTCAGTATCAGATTTTATGATAAGAGCTTTACCCTTATCTTTCTTTGAGGAAGGTGGTTTGGGGGATTCCTCTTCAACCTTGAGAGCAACTGTCCTTGACTTTCCTCCTTTTCTCTTGCTTCTTTGTTCCATCTCAAGTTCATGGGTCTTGAGCATTCCATAGATTTCATCAAGAGTGTTTCATCAAGATTGTAGTTGTCTCTTATTGTTGTTGCCTTCAAATCCCAACATTCAGGAAGAGCTAACAGGAATTTGAGGTTTGTATCTTCAAGATCATACTCCTTATTTACTAATGACAAGTCATTCAAGAGTTTGACAAATCTATCATATACATCAGTCAATGACTCATTAGTCCTAGAGTCAAAGTGTTCATACTCTTGAGTGAGTATTGTCTCCTGTTCTTCTTAACTGTTTCAGTTCCTTGACACCTTGTCTCAGTGCATCCCATATCTCCTTAGCAGTCTTGCAGTTGATTACCCTGTTTGACATTACATTATCAATGGCACTATGCAATAAGTGACGTACCTTGGCATCCTTAGCAATAGATGCTATATCTTCAGCAGTGTAATCAGTCTTTTCCTTTGGTACGGTCATTGCTGCTTCACCTGCAACTACAACAGCGAGCTGGTAGGTTTGTGAGGCCCTTCCCTGATTCTATCAAGGTATTCTGGATCTGTTGCTTCCAGAAACATGGTCATCCTTACCTTCCATATGGGATATTCAGATGGTCTCAATATGGGAACTCTGATAGTCTCATATCGACTCTGAGTTGATATCTTTGATGATCCTCAGTTTTGGTAGGCTTAGTTGGAGTTTCTGTGTCAGACATGATTGTGTTTGGATCTTTAACTGTATGTGTGTTAACAGATAGCTCTGATACCACTTGTTAGGTCCACACTTTCACTGTAGAGGGGGTGAATACAGTGTTTATTACAATCAAATCAAACTTCAAGAACTTATGTAACAGAAAACAAACTTTATTTAAACAATAAACTCTGTTACAATCTGGAACTGTTATCTCTCAGTGATGAACAAAATATCACGAGAGCTTCTAGAGTTATAATAAATAATATTCTCGATAATGATAACACCTCTAGTGTAAACTCTATTTCTGTGTTTATATACTACACAGTTACAATATATTCGCTAATTGATATGGAATATAATTCTGCTTCCTAAAATATATCAATCAGATATCTTCTATTCCAAGTATTCCATCCTTCACGGAATTCCTTCTTCATGCATATCTCTTCTTATGTTTATCTTGATCTTCTTAACTTTAATCAGCTACTGTCCTTATCTGATCGTCCATCAGCACTTAAGTTCTGATATCTATCTCCTGATAACATAAGTACTGATATCCCTTAAGTTCTGACTTCCAGTACCTTAAGTTCTGACTTCCAGTATAAGTACTGATCAGTTAAGTACTGATTTGTTCTGTTCAATAAGATCTGAAATCTAAACATAAAACATATTAGCCATGACATTATCAAATATATCTAACAAGTTCAAAAGGGTGATTCTTGGTCCATTTCCTTTGAGGTGGTAGATTAGCCCTTGATGAGGTTTGCCTCAGTATTGTCATGATGTGAGATAGAATGTTGATTTGTTGAAACTCCCCCTGAGTTGTTGATGCTTTGGAAGGAATTGGGAGTTCTATCAACTGATGAGGTGAATTGATTATCCGTTGACAGACTGTGATCAACGGATGCTTCATTATGAACTTCAACGGATGATGCACTTTGTCTTTCAACGGATGCTGCATTACTTCTTTCAACGGAAGCTGAATTATGACTTTCAACGGATGCAGCATTCTGTGCATTATCCAAATGCAGACTCTGGTTTCTTCTTGAGATGCCTTCTTCATCATTCTCATCTTCACTATCATCACAATATATCTCAATATTGTCAAATTTGAGTCCTTCATGATGTCCCTCATCTGTTAGTCCATCAATCTTTTTATCATCAAACACAACATGTACAGATTCCATGACAATGTTGGTTCTTATATTGTAGACCCTATATGATTTTCCAGCAGAATAACCAACAATATTCCTTCATCAGCCTTTGCATCAAACTTTCCTTTGTGATCAGATTGATTCCTTAAGATGTAGCATTTGCAACCAAAGACATGTAGAAAGTTTAAAGTTGGTTTTCTTCTCTTGAATAATTGATAGGGAGTCATGCATTTTGCTTGATTGATTAGAGAATATTCTGAGTGTAACATGCACAGTTAACAGCCTCAACCCAAAAATAAGTTGGGAGTTTTGACTCCTCAAGCATTGTCCTTGCAGCTTCAATTAGTGATCTGTTCTTCCTTTCCACCACACCATTTTGTTGTGGAGTTCTT
This sequence comes from Apium graveolens, assembly GCF_009905375.1. NCBI lineage: Eukaryota > Viridiplantae > Streptophyta > Magnoliopsida > Apiales > Apiaceae > Apium > Apium graveolens. Next base: position 120,031,521 of record NC_133649.1, read on the forward strand.
GGAGCTGAGAACTCATGCATGATCCCATTTTCTCACAGAACAACTTCATGGTTGAATTCTTGAACTCAGTTCCATTGTCACTCCTAATATTCCTTACTTTGAAATCAGGATGATTGTTGACTTGCTTGATATGATTGATGATGATTTTCACTAGCTTCATCCTTTGATCCAAGAAAATAAACCCATGAAAACTTTGAGAAATCATCTACAATCACTAGGCAGTATCTTTTCCTTGAAATTGACAATACATTGACTGGTCCAAAAGATCCCTGTGTAGAAGTTGCAGTGGTTCATCAATTGCAGATTCAAGCTTCTTACTGAATGATACTTTCTTTTGCTTTCCTTTCTGACAAGCATCACACAGTCCATCCCTTGTGAATTCCACTAGAGGCATTCCTCTAACTAAGTCCTTTTTGACTAGATCATTCATTGTCTTGAAATTCAATGGGACAGCTTCTTGTGCCATAGCCAACTTTCACTGGACTGCTTTGTTGAGAAGACAAGTAATGGATTCTGCATCTGTAGAGTTGAAATCAGCTAGTACACATTCCCTTTTCTAACTCCAGTTAGAACCACTTTATTGTCCTTTTTACTTGTGACAATACAGGCTTCAGAATTGAAGGAAACAGTATTCCCTCTGTCACATAGTTGACTGATGCTCAATAAATTGTGTTTGAGACCATCAACCAATGCAACTTCATCAATGATGACATTTTCTCTTGAAATCAAGCCATATCCCATAGTGAATCCTTTGCTGTCATCTCCAAAGGTTATGCTAGGGCCAGCTCTCTCCTTAAACTCTGTGAGCAGGGTGAAATCTCCTGTCATGTGTCTTGAACAACCACTGTCCAAGTACCATAGATCCTTCTTTGTCCCTGCACACAACAAAATCAATCAAGTTGATTTTGGTACCCAAGTTTCCTTGGGTCCACCCTTGTTAGTCTTTTTCCTAGACTTCATTCCTCCTGCATCTTTTGACTTAGGTAACTTTGGGTCAACCTTGGTCTCAGATGTGGTTGGTTGAAGTGTAGGGTTAGTCACAGAATCATTTAACACATTTGATTGAATTTGATAAGGCATATGTTGTGCAAGCATGTTATTCTACATATGCATACTGTATGGCATTTGAGGCATACTAAATGCAGTAAAGTAAGGATGTTAATGTATGAGCATGTTTGCAAAATGTGCCTGGGGATTCTGGTGAGACATAACAGGCATAGCATGCAGAGATGACATAGACATGTTAGGTATGGAGGAATTTAAAGGCATGGGAGCATTTTAACAGATTTGCAATTATCAGATAGGTGATTAACACTTTTACAATGCACACAGCTTTTTCTAGGAGCATACCTATCAGGTGCTGTAATTGTTGTGTTTATTAATCCCTACCTCCCATTTCTTTTAGATTTCCTTTAGTTTCCTTCTTATCATCAACCAACTTAAGTCGATCTTTTAGCTGATCTAAAGTCATATGCCTATATTCACCTTACTAACCATCTCTGGATGTGCTAGCTGCCTTCTTTGACAAAGTTCTTGAGAGTTGAATCATTCTTTTTATTTAGATTTTATTTTTAAAAGAACTTGCCTGTTTAATGGATGGAGCCTTCAACGGATGCTCTTTTCTTCCTTCAACGGATAACTTTCATCATCCGTTGATTCCACATCGTTGACAATCCATCAATTAATTCTACTTCTTTTTTGTTTTTCTTCCAGGCATCCTCACAGAATGATTCAATTCCCTGGACCTTTGCAATCTGAACACTGACATCCCTAGATGTTTTCCAGGCATTGATTACCTCTTGCTCACTTTCTAACTGTTTAGAAAGAATTTCCACTTTCTTAACAGCTTCTGCTAGTTCACTCTCAACAGTCAGGCATTTAAGTTTATCTTTTCAAGCTCAATTACCTGATCCTCTAACACACAGCATTTCTATCACTTAAAACACATTATTCTCCTTGATCCTAGTGTTTTCTTTTGCTAGAGATTTAAGGGAAACAACGCAAATGATATAATTCATTGGTCATATCATTTATGGTTTCATTGCATTCATGTTTAGAGAGCTGAGAGAGATCAGTAGTAATTACCTGGTTGCTTGATGAACTAGTTTCATTTTCCATCAGAGAATAGCCATCAGGGCTAGGTTGACAATATTCCACATCAATCATTTTCGTTTGCCCCATCTGCTGCCCAATCATCTTGAGTGAGAAATGCTCTTCCTTTTGTTTGAGCAAATCAAAATACTTCTTTTTGTAATCAACTTGCTCAATTTCCTTTTTCTCAGAATTTGGCTTCCTACACTCACTTGCAAAGTGTCCACTAATGCCGACAGTTGTAACATTTGAACTTTGATTTGTCCACCATGTTTTTGTTTGGCTTAGTGAACTTTGTGTTTTTCTGAACTTCATCTTTGCAACCCTCCTGGACAGAAAGGCCAAATGTTCTTCAATATCATCAGAGTTCATCCTGACTGGAATTGTCTTCATCCATCAGACAACTTGCTCTTACCCTGCTTGATTCTGATTTGCTTGTGCCAACATTGAGACTTGGCATTGTCTTCTCCTCAATTCCTGGCTTCCATCTCTCACGTCGCTACAAGAGCAATTGTTCCTCCTTTTCTCTTTCCCTTTTCCAACAGCTCATCCTGCTCCATTTCAAGTTCATAAGTCTTCAAAATTCCATATAATCTTTCAAGTGTGAAGTTCTTATAATCTTGAGAGTTTCTCAAAGAGACAGTCATGGGCTTCCATTCCTTTTGGCAGAGGACCTAAGAAATTTTAAGTTGAATCCTTGACTTGGTACACTCTACCAACAGCTTCAATTCCATTCAACAGTTTCTGAAACCTGTTGAAGGTATCATTTAATGATTCACCTTCTTCAAAGTGAAAATATTTATACGTTTGAATAAGAAGCTGCATTTTGTTCTCTCTGACCTGCTCAGTACCTTCACAGATGATTTGTACAGTGTCCCAAACTTCCTTTGCAGTTTGGCAATGATGACATTGTCAAACATATCTTGATCTAAGCCATTAAACAAACTGTTCATGGCTCTCTTATCCTTGCGGATTTCTTCCATGTCTTCAATAGTCCATTCTGCTTTGGCTTGGGAATAGACTGTCCAACAGCAAACTGTTGCAGTAGCAGCTGTGGCTACCTTGTGAGGGGATGTGAGGACCATTTTCAATACAGTTGATGTAGCTTTCATCTTGAGAAAGAAGATGAAATGCATCTTCACTTTTCAGTGATGATAATTATCCTTTTTCAGGACTGGAATCTTTACACCAATATCCTTCCTATTCATGATGGTAACAGGAGAGTTTCTTCTGTGCCTCATGATGTTGGCATAATAGATCTTTAAACTCTTTATATGTTAAGAGCTTGCTCTGATACCAATTGTTATTCCCAGTGGACTAACAATGAGATTTACAGAAGGGGGGTTGAATGTAAATCTCAAAACTTTTCAAGTTTTGAGCAGTTTGTAAGGCTAAGTGTTTGAGTGATCAAATGTGTGTGAATTGCTTGGAGCTGATGCAGACAGATATATATTCAAACATAAATGTAATGAACACAAAGAACTTAAAAACTTTTCTGGTGGATTTGTTGTTCCACCAGAGATGTGTTATTTCAGAAAATCTGTGATTCAAAATTAAATCACAGTTGCTTCCTAGTACAAACTAGATGATTTTCTCTCTTGATATTTCTAAACAGCTCAGGGAAAATTCACATCTAATTACTAGCTACTACTTGGTTTATATATCACCAAGTTTACAAGTGAAGACAAAGATAAAGTACAATAAGAAAATAGTTCTCCACTTGTTTCTATTCCATTTTTATCCAGTGTAATATGGAATTATCTGTTGACTTTCCATTTAGAACCAGACTAAAAACGGCTGCTTTTTCTGTTGTTCCTGAAATAGGCTACCACATCTCTGTCAATCCATGTGCCTCTGTCAGCTTTGTTAACTGTCACTATCAACTGCTATGAGACTGAGCATCCGTTGAAGCTTTCATCCGTTGATGGCTTTATCCGTTGATGCTCTAGCAGTTGAAGCTTTATCCGTTGAAGCACTTATCCGTTGATGGATATTTATCCGTTGAAGCATTAGAGACATCCGTTGAAGCTTTGTTTCTTATCCGTTGAAGGTCTTCAATATCCGTTGACACTTCTTCACTTATACAAAATTACAAGGCATGAATTATTTACAATTAGCCCTCCTATTTGTACATCCATTAGTAGTCAACATGACTGATTATTTCCTAACAACATCTAATAATTACAGCTTGAAACCAGAGAGTGAAATGTGCTACAATACCAAACTTATTGCTAAGTAAGGCTACTCCTTCAACGGATAGCCAAGATGGTCTAAGTAAGGCTACTTAGCACTAGATTTCTACTTAAGTGTTTTGCTTAACTTATCATCAAACTAATACACATATTCCTAACACCGAAGATATAATTCATTTTCTTAAAATCGCTATGGCGAATGAATAAAGCCGAAGACGCGATTCATTTTATTACAATTGTTAAGGCAAACCATAAAGCCGAAGATACAATTCGTTTTATTAAAATTGCTAAGGCAAATGAATAAAGCCGAAGCTGCGATTCATTTTATTACAATTGTTAAGGCAAACGATAAAGCCGAAGATACAGTTCGTTTTATTAAAAATCGCTATGGCGAATGAATAAAGCCGAACTTTCTAAGGCAGATGACAGCCGAATACGCGGCTAAAATAAAAGACAGAAACAATGCTGACAAAAGATGAAAGATGCATTAAAATATAACAGCCCGAAGGCAGAAGTTACAAGCCCAAAGGCAGGAGATTGATAAAATAAAAATCAAATTATCAGAAAGGTCTTCATCCTCTCCTGAAAAAAATCGCAAGAGGACCGTCTTCTACAGCACGAGCGACTAGATCTTCCATTACTTCATCTAGAAAGAGCTTGTGATTCCAGAAAAGGCCACGAGCCTTGTCAACATCATAGTCAAATCCGAATGGAAACACCACCCTTCGGTATATTCCAGGTTTTCTCTCAGCTTCCGTTTGTCTTCGATCTCCTTGGCTGAGCGTTATACGACAAGTGGCCTTAGAGTTACTACCCAAAAATGGGCCACACACGTTGTCTATCGCCCACACACTAGTCCGGCCAATAGACAGGGACATGTTAGTGATGGTGGCCCGATTTATGAGGCCCAATAGTCGAAGGCCCATTAAGCAGTCATGGGCCGACCGTTGAACTAGCAAACTACAGAAACGTAACCCCCCTCCTACATTTATCTTCCTCCAAGTGTAACGGCTGAAGCATTTATACCCAAGGTTGATATACACACAATCATATACACAATTTTAACTACAATGGCATATACAATTTTGGTACAATCATAACTCTTGTACGTTCCATCTTACTCATGAAAGGTCGATTATTGATTCTCACACCGGAGGTGAATCGGGGGGACAAACCCTCGAATTCTTCTCCTTGCAGGTCCGACCGAAGGACGCTCCACACAATTGAAGGACGTTTTACCCTTATCAGAAATTTGGTCGTAACACCACCATTATCTTGGCACTTTCAAGTTGCAGCTCCTTAACACACCCAGGACAGTGCTTCTCTGATTCCCATTACCTCTGCCTCAAACATTGAAACAGCCTGACCAACACACAGATTTTCCCCTGCACAAAATGTTCCCCGGTGGTCTCTCATGACCATTCCAATTGAGTATGTCTGTGCTCCCAGGACAACAGAGGCATCCATAGTGATTTTGAATGCATCTGCCTCAAGAAGCTCCCATTTGCTGTCTACTTTCTCCTTCCTTCTCACTGTTGTGGGTGTGATCGACTTGCTCTTACTTGCTTCAACCCACTGTATGTACATTTTAAAACTGTTGTCCATGACAAAATCCTGTGTAACACTCTTTGCATCCCACACTTTCTTATTCCTCCACTGCCAAATTCCCCACAATCATACTCCAATCAGGACACTCTTAACCATACTCCAATCATACCAGAGATTTACATAATTTCAGCAACCAGCTGCAAAGACATGCCATGTGTTCGATATCATGTAAACACATTGGACATGTTATGGGCACTCTAACAGTTCTAGAGTTCAGTCTATTTCTCACAGGAACAGCATTGTAACAAAACCTCCAGATGAAGACCTTGACCTTGTTAGGAAGCGTAAGATGCCAGATTTTTTTCCAGCCAGTGAGAGGAGGATGCGAGATGTAAGAATTAAAAATAAAAGTGTAAAATGAAACACAATTTACAGACATAAGTATAGAACATTTAGGCAGATACAATGGTTTGCTTTACGTCAAATATATATGATTGAGCGAACGGGAGGGATCGCGACCCTCCAAGCCTTTAACAATTCTAGGCCCCATTTTTTTTTAAAAAAAAGATACCAAGTACGTAAAAACAACGTACATTATATGCTTCAGGAAATTGTAAAAGCTAATTTGATGAAAATGATCATGGCGATGAATTAAAATTAGCTAAAAAAGTTTTAAAATTTTATTATTTTTCAGTTGCGTTGGGTATTGCAATTATTTTATTGAATAATAGAAAAATTGAAAGCATTTTCGAATTTATGTTTAATTCAAAATCATTGAAACTATTGGAATATGAGGAAATAAAAGAACAATGTAAAAATCAAGAATTTGCATCATTTATACGGTTCATAAAATTTTAAGTATTTATTTTTTTCTAAAAATCTTTGGTAGTGTAAATTTATCTATAAGATGAGTTGATATATGTATTTGACAATCTTGAATTTTTTAAATTTGTAGAGTTTATTTCAAATATAAAATTATTTATCAAATTATTTTATTTTAACGAGTGACTATTGCATCAGCTGAAAAGGTTTTTGAATTATCAATGATTTTTGGATATACTAATTTATAGCCGTGCGATGCAAGGTTTTTTGAAATTTACTTATTTTACTTTTAAATTTTGAATGTTTCACCATCGAACAAATTTTTTATTTTTTATTAATAAACATTTATTGAATTGAAATAGTTAAAATAATAATCAAATTAAAGTTCAAACAAATTAAAAAAGTTACGAAGTTTCGTTTAATTTTATTTCGGCCCTATCTTGACTTCTATAAATAATAATTTGATGATTTTATAGCCCAACGAATCTCACGAACTAATGTTTAACTCAGTGATGATTTAAAAAATTTGTCGAACAATTATCATTCGAATTTTGAAGAAAAAAATTAGGAATTTTGCATTATCGTTTTATTCAGTTTAGTATGCCTACTTCTTTTTGGTTTAAATCATTGGAAAGGTAAGATATTTTATTCAATTTAGAATACCTACTTATCATTGAGTATAAAATACGAAATCAATCATGTGTATTATATATAAACCCAAGTACTATATATAAACCCAAGTACGATACCGATTGTTCGACTATCAAAATTTTAATATTTCGGCGTGCAATGCATAAATATTTTATTTCTTATTTGAAAAGTATTTATTAATTTTAAATAATTCTAAAAAGAATCAAATTAAAGTTCAAACAAATAAAAAAATACCGAGTCTCGTTTGACATTTTCCTGGCTCTATCTTGAATTATAAAAATCAGATTTTGGCGATTTTACAGCCCACACAAAACTCACAGAGCAATGTTTAATTTAGTAATGGTTTAAAAATTTTGTCCAACAAAAATTATCTAGAAATTGAAGATGAAGAATACAATTAATTATGAATTTTTCATATTATTCAATTAAGTTTAGGATGTTTACTTATTTTTGGTTTAAATCATTGAAAAGGTATGATATTCTATTCCACTTAAACACATACTTATAGTTATTCATAGAATATTCATTTATATTAGATCCAACGGCTATAATTAATATATTTAAAGATCTAACAGTCCTTAATAAATTGATAGTACATGATCCATGACTACAAATTTTTTGGATAAGATCTTTTCTATACATATTATATAATAAGGATATAATTTGCTTAAAATGTTAATATTTGACATTATTATTATCTCTAATATATTTAGAAATTTTTATGTTTTATACTTTTATAAGTTAATCGTTTTGTCTAAACTTACATTAAAATTTTGGATAATATCTAGGTAATTTATTTATGTTTAAAAATAATTATTCATTTGACCCATTTCTCGTCCCCAAGTACACTCACCGAAACTTGAGGTACTGGATTGGATTGGGTGTAAGGGAAAAAATATATGAATTATATCCTTATAAATGATGGCTTATAATTGTATAAATGAGAAAAGAAGGAAAAATATATGATTTAACCCTATAAATAAGTATAAATTTTCGGGCCGAATCCAGTACCTAAAATGACAGATAATAAACTTTTAATCAATTAAGCTATCTAACGGCACGCATAGTTTATGTTAAATTATCTAATAAGACTTACCATGTTATTACAATTATGATCATTCTATATTCTTTATTGTGGTGGCCAACACAATTTAAAAATACAAAACTCGAATGTGAAAGGTGTTAAGCATAATGATGCTCATTAGCTTAATTAGCATAGCATAATTGACTAAATTATGTCATGGTTGACTAGTTAATTACAGATGCTAGGTCTATATAAGAAAAAATGACAAAAATAACCGATTTTTGAAAAAAATTAATAAAAATAGCCATTCTAAAAAAAGTGGCCAATTTTGGCCGATTGAATACTCCACTGTCAGTTGGGTATCCCAATTTGTATAAGATACTCCACTGGTAGTTGGGTATTTCATATATGGGATACTCCACTGCCAGTTGGGTATCTTGTATAAAGTGGATACTCCACTGACAGTTGGGTATCCCATCGGCTAAAGTTGGCCAACTTTTCAGAAATTGGTTATTTTTGTCAATTTTGTGTAAAAATAGGATAAATTTGTCCTTACCTCTATATAACAGCCGTCAATACATCTCATTTTGTAACTTTCTATCATTTTCAGTCAATAACAAACTTTATCTTCTTCATTGCTCAATCATTAGCTCATACCAGTTTGACATGGTAGCAGAGCTTTCTATGATTGTTATCTCCGCTGCTCACACATAATCTTCTTCAATTTGATCTCTCAATTCATCTCTACGTAATCTCTCTCGATCTCCCTTACAAACTCTCTCGATCTCTTACAATCTCTTGCAATCTCTTCCGATTGCAATCTCTATTCAAATCTATCCACGTCAAGCATAAATCTCACAGTTTTACAGTGCTTAAGTTATTTTAATCTATCTCATTGCATTTATTCTATCTCTGCTTATTTTTTTTTGTCATTCTTATGGCATCATATGCTGCTGCTACAATTGGAACTACTTCAAGTACTACATCATCTACATCAAATGCTATCGATGTTAATCATCTATATTATGTGAGTAATTCGGATAATTCAGGCATTCTTCTTGTTACACAGATGCTCACAGATCAAAACTATTCTCGGTGGAGTAGGTCTGTTTTCATAACTTTATATGCAAAAATGAAATTAGGTATGATTGATAGAACTATGCCTAAACCTTTATCTACATCTACACTTCATATTTTATGGTCCAAATGCAATGATATGATCTTGTCCTAGTTGTTGAATTATATGACTGTTGGAATCAGAAATAGTGGTGCTTACGTTTCAATTGCCAAAGAAAATTTGGGAGGATTTAGCAGTTAGATATTCACAAACTAATATGCCTAGGGTTTTTAACTGAAAAAGGAATTAGGATCCATGAATAAAAATAATCTGACAATTACTGTTTATTTCATTAAGTTTAGAACTCTACTTGTTCAAATTGAAAATCTAGATCCTATGCTAAATGTACATGTGATGCCCGTACTGCTTGTACTTGTCAAAATGCTCAGAAACTTGAAAAATATGAAGAAATGATCAAGGTGAGTTAATTCCTTATGGGACTGAATGATCAATATACCTCTGTTCGAGTCCAACTCCTAGTGATGAAACCTATTTCATCTCTTACTCAAGCCTTCTCACTCATTTTACAATAGGAATCACAGTGAGAATTTGCTAAAATGTCCAGCCACAATCCTCTTTCTGAAATTATGGTTATGAATGTTGAGTACAACAACTTGTCCAGATTCAAAAATTCTGGATCTGGTTTAAATGCTCAGAAAAAGCAAACAACTGATATTGTTGATGCTTACTGTAATTTATGCCAAAATTCTGGTCACACTAGGGATGAATATTTTTACATTCACGATTATCCTGAATGGCACAGGCTTCATGGAAAACCTAAATCTAAGACAAAGATATTGTCCACACCTGGAGTCAAGTTTGCAGCTCAAATTATTGCTGGAAATAATGCTACTACAGGGTCTCAAGTTCAGATGGATAACACTATCAAAGACTCCATGAAAGTGTCTTCAACTATCCAAGATGATTCAAGAAACTCTCAGACAGAGCGCAAATTGGAATATAATGTTGCTGCTCCTCAAATGTCTGGTATTGATTGTTATACCAAAGATTTCAATAAATTTTCTTGCTCTATTGTATTTGTTCACTCAGTATCATCACCTAATAATTATGCTTACTACACCTGGATCTTGGATTCTGGAGCCACTAATCATAACTTATCACAAAGACATGTTATATGATTTAAAGCCTTTAACAACTGAACTTTTCTTACCAGATGGCAAAACTGCCTCTATTACTCATATTGGCAGTCTTCACTTAATTAAGGATTTGATACTTAGAGAAGTACTTTGTGTGCTAAGTTTTAACTACAGTCTAATTTCTATAAATAAACTACTGATAAACTCATCTTTCAATGTTATTTTCGCTTCTATTTCTTGTATTTTACAGGACCTTGCAGTGAGCAAGGATAAGAATATTGGTAAATTGGACTATATAAGCTTCATATGTCAAAGTTGCAATCTAATTCAGTTATTCATAATAAAATGTCTTTAGTTCAACCATTTGTCTTTCAGTCTGAGGTATCTCAAACAAAAGTGCATTGTACTATTGAAAACAATGTCAATACTGGTGTAATATGGCACAAGAGATTGGGTCATCCATCTGTTTCAGTGTTAAATAAAATTTCAGCTGTTCCTGTTCATAATCTTACTTTTCATCATTGTGATACTTGTCATTATTCCAAAGAACGTAGGTTAGCATTTCCTAGTAGTTCTCATTCTACTACTGTAATTTTGGACCTGATCCATTTGGATATATAGGTTCTACTACTACTATTTTCTAGTAATTCTCAATCTACTACTGCTATTTTGGACTTGAACCATTTGTTTCAGTGTTAAATAAAATTTCAGATGTTCCAGTTTATAATCTCACTTTTCATGATTTTCCTGTCAATTTTGCAACCTGCAAAATCTGCATCTGAGTAACCTATTAATTTAAAATCTGATTCTCTAGGATACCATAATCCTAGATCAGCTGTTCCTTTAAGATACTTAAAGATTCTTTTTACAGCTGTTAAGTGAGGTTCTCTTGGATCTGCTTGAAATCTTGCACAAAGACAGGTAGCAAACATGATATCTGGTCTACTAGCAGTTAGATAGAGAAGTGAGCCAATCATACCTCTGTAATCAGTAATATCTACTGAATTACCAGTATCCTTATCCAGTTTTGTTGCAGTGGCCATGGGAGTGGATGCACTTGAACAGTCTTGCATTCCAAATTTTTTCAGCAAGTTTCTGGTGTACTTAGATTGACAAATAAAAGTTCCTTCTTCACTCTGCTTGACTTGAAGGCCCAGAAAATAACTAAGTTCTCCCATCATACTCATCTGATATCTTGACTGCATTAGATTGGCAAACTTTTTGCAAAGTTTGTCATTTGGAGACCCAAAAATGATATCATCAACATAAATCTGAATCAAAAGTAAGTCCTTGCCATGGTTGAGATAGAACAATGTTTTGTCAATAGTTCCTCTGTTGAATCCACTTTCCAGAAGAAACTGAGCTAAAGTCTCATACCATGCTCTAGGAGCTTGGTTAAGTCCATAAAGTGCTTTATCAAGCCTGTAGACATAATCTGGATGTTTGGAATCTACAAAGCCTGGAGGTTGTTCAACATATACTTCCTCTTCCAATTCTCCATTGAGAAAAGCACTTTTCACATCCTTTTGAAAGACAGTAAACTTTTTGTGAGCAGCATAAGCCATGAATATCCTTATGGCTTCTAACCTAGCAACTGGAGCAAATGTTTCATCATAGTCAATTCCCTCCTGTTGAGAATATCCTTTTGCAACCAGCCTTGCCTTGTTCCTTACAATTATGCCATCACTGTCAGTTTTGTTTCTGAATACCCACTTTGTACCAACAACCGATCTATTCTTGGGTCTTGGCACTAAGGTCCAGACTTTGTTTCTTTCAAATTCATTCAACTCTTCCTGCATTGCTTGCACCCAATCAGCATCTTGAAGAGCTTCTTCCACTTTCTTTGGCTCAGTCTGAGAGAGAAAAGAATTGTAAACATTCATTCGAAGTACCTGTTCTAGTTCTGACACCTGCCTCAGGATTTCCAATTATTAAATCAGGTGTATGTGATTTTGTCCACTTCCTTGCAGATGGAAGATTTTCTCTAGAACTGGATGCTCCCCCATAATTCATGCTGTCTTCGATTTCATTTTCTGATGCTCCCCCTGAAACTATGCTCTCTGAGTTGGATCCTTCAGTATTTAGATTTTCAGCACTGTCAGTACTTGGCTTATCAGAACTTGACGAATCAGAATTTGACGAGCCAGATGTATGTTCTGATGCTTCTTGAGATGTGATAAAATCTTGAGTATGCTCCCCCTGCAGTGGTGCATCTTCCTTTGACGTAGTCACCACAGTTTCAATAACATCAGAGTTTAATCCATCAGAATTTACAGTATCAGGACTTAGACTGTCAGGACTTGAGGTATCAGAATATGAATCTTCATTTTCAAATCTCAGCTTATTATGATCAATGCAATCTTCAAGTCCAGTGATCTTCTTGTCATCAAAAGAGACATTGATAGATTCCATGACCACTTTTGTTCTCAAATTATAGACTCTGAAGGCTTTTGTAGAAAGTGGATATCCTACAAAGATTCCCTCATCAGCTTTTAGATCAAACTTGGATAGCTGTTCAGGATGAGTCTTGAGAACAAAACACTTACATCCAAATACATGAAAGTATTTGAGATTTGGCTTCTTGTTCTTCACCATCTCATATGGTGTTTTTCCATGCTTGTTAATGAGTGTTGCATTTTGAGTAAAACAAGCAGTCTGCACAGCTTCAGCCCAGAAATAGGTTGGAAGCTTTGCTTCTTCAAGCATTGTTCGTGCAGCTTCAATTAGAGTTCTATTCTTCCTTTCAACAACTCCATTTTGCTGTGGAGTTCCAGGAGCAGAAAATTCCTGCTTTATTCCATGATTTTTGCAGAACTCTTCCATTATCAAATTCTTGAATTCAGTGCCATTATCACTTTTTGTGTGCAAGAAATACACCCATGTGTATCTGGTGAACTCATCTACTATGACCAACGCATATTTCTTCTTTGCAATAGACATGACATTCACTGGACCAAATAGATCAACATGAAGTAGATAGTAAGGCTCAAGAATTGATGATTCAGTCTTGCTCTTGAACGAAGATTTTCTTTGTTTAGCCTTCTGACATGAGTCACAAAGACCATCAGGAACAAACACTGATTTTGGCAGTCCTCTCACAAGATCTTTCTTGATCAGTTCATTTATCTTGTTGAAGTTTAAATGAGAGAGTTTCTTGTGCCAATTCCAGCTTTCTTCAGTTGAGGCTCTACTCACTAAACAGATTGCAGAACCATCAGAACTTGTTGAAAGCTTAGCTTCATAAATGTTACCACGCCTGAATCCCTTCAGAACAATTTTTCCTTTAGATTTACTAACTATTTCACAATGTTCTGCAAAGAAATCAACATGATAACCTCTGTCACAGATTTGACTTATACTCAGTAAGTTGTGTTTAAGTCCTGAGACCAGAGCTACATCTTTAATAATGACATTCCCAAGATTGATATTGCCATATCCCAAGGTTTTTCCAATGTTGCCATCTCCATAAGAAACACTTGGGCCAGCTTTCTCCACAAAGTCTGATAGCAGGGCCTTATTTCCAGTCATATGTCCTGAACATCCACTGTCCAGAACTAGAATATTTTTCCTGTTGCCCTGCAATCAAAAAGACCACTAATTATTAGTTTTAAGGACCCAGACTTGCTTGGATCCTTTGGCCTTTTTAGGTTTGTTAACATTTGCAGTGGATTTAACATCAGATTTTATGTTAACAGTTTTCTTATCAGACCTTATACTAGAAGGAACAACAGAAACGTTCTTTAAAGAAGGTTTTATTTGATAATAATCATAGTACAAACTATGATATTCCTTACAAGTATAAATGGAATGCCATAAACTACCACAATGAAAACAAGGATTTTGTGGTTTGTATCTAACAGACTGACTCTTAACTCCTGACTTTGTAGATAAGGAGTTAATATTCTTATTCTTCCTGCAAAAAGAAGCCAGATGGTTAGAACTTCCACAGTTATGACATGCTTTCCTAGGAGCATCAGGAACAGATTTATAGTTATTGCTTTTATTCACACCTTCCTTTCCATTCCTGTTTTTCCTAGGTGATTTTACCTTGTTTGCATCCTTAACATCTTTCAGCTTATGCTTAAGCTGCTTCTTCGTCATTAAGCCTATGTTAACTTCAGCTGTCTTTTCCTGTTTTAGTTTGTCAGAAGCTAATTCCTTTTTAACTTCTGATTTCTCATTTTCGGATTTTTCAGTTACAAACTTAACAGGTTTTAACTTCGGCTTTTGCTTATCAACAGGCTTAATTTCTACAGTTCCTTTTTCATTTACTCCATAGCCTAAACCCTCTTTCCAGTTTCCACTGCTTAGCAAATTTTGAGTTGTTTTGCCAGAGTTAGTCCAAGTTCTGATAATCTCTCTCTCCTTTTCTAACTCAGTTTTTAGAGATTCATTCATTTTTAGCACTTCATCCCTAATATAAAAAGCATTATCTCTATCCTGCTGAGTTTGATGAAACATGACTAACTCTTTTTCTAAGAAATCATTTCTTTTCTTAAAAGCAAGATTTTCAGAAGTTAATCTTTCACATGTTAAAGTTTGATCTCTATAACTAACAAACATGGTTTTAAGATATCTTCTCAACTCATCAATATCATCAGTATAAAAAGCATAAGTAGTCTGAGGTACCTTTGTTTCAGCAGCTTCAGAACTGCTCTCTGAACTTGATTTATCAGCATTTGCCATCAATGCATAGTTCTCCTCACTTTCAGAGTCTGAGGTGTCTGTCCAGCTTTTCTGCTTTGTGACAAGAGCTTTGCCTTTGTCATTCTTGGTCTTCTTGCAATCAGGAGATATGTGGCCTTTCTCACCACAATTATAACATTTAACATTAGCGTAATCTCCTCTGTCAGACTTTCCTCCTTTTCCTTCAGATCTTCTGAAATTCTTCTTATCAGAACTTATGCCTTTCCTGGAAAACATCTTTCCCTTCCTGAACTTCCTGTATGCAATCTTTGTGATTCCTTTCACCATAAGAGCACACAGCTTCATCATCTCCTCATCAGCATCAGTTTCAGGCAAGCTTTCAGAATCTGAGTCATCATCACTCTCAGAACTTGATGACTCAGTATCAGATTTTATGATAAGAGCTTTACCCTTATCTTTCTTTGAGGAAGGTGGTTTGGGGGATTCCTCTTCAACCTTGAGAGCAACTGTCCTTGACTTTCCTCCTTTTCTCTTGCTTCTTTGTTCCATCTCAAGTTCATGGGTCTTGAGCATTCCATAGATTTCATCAAGAGTTGTTTCATCAAGATTGTAGTTGTCTCTTATTGTTGTTGCCTTCAAATCCCAACATTCAGGAAGAGCTAACAGGAATTTGAGGTTTGTATCTTCAAGATCATACTCCTTATTTACTAATGACAAGTCATTCAAGAGTTTGACAAATCTATCATATACATCAGTCAATGACTCATTAGTCCTAGAGTCAAAGTGTTCATACTCTTGAGTGAGTATTGTCTTCCTGTTCTTCTTAACTGTTTCAGTTCCTTGACACCTTGTCTCCAGTGCATCCCATATCTCCTTAGCAGTCTTGCAGTTGATTACCCTGTTTGACATTACATTATCAATGGCACTATGCAATAAGTGACGTACCTTGGCATCCTTAGCAATAGATGCTATATCTTCAGCAGTGTAATCAGTCTTTTCCTTTGGTACGGTCATTGCTGCTTCACCTGCAACTACAACAGCGAGCTTGGTAGGTTTGTGAGGCCCTTCCCTGATTCTATCAAGGTATTCTGGATCTGTTGCTTCCAGAAACATGGTCATCCTTACCTTCCATATGGGATATTCAGATGGTCTCAATATGGGAACTCTGATAGTCTCATATCGACTCTGAGTTGATATCTTTGATGATTCCTCAGTTTTGGTAGGCTTAGTTGGAGTTTCTGTGTCAGACATGATTGTGTTTGGATCTTTAACTGTATGTGTGTTAACAGATAGCTCTGATACCACTTGTTAGGTCACACTTTCACTGTAGAGGGGGTGAATACAGTGTTTATTACAATCAAATCAAACTTCAAGAACTTATGTAACAGAAAACAAACTTTATTTAAACAATAAACTCTGTTACAATCTGGAACTGTTATCTCTCAGTGATGAACAAAATATCACGAGAGCTTCTAGAGTTATAATAAATAATATTCTCGATAATGATAACACCTCTAGTGTAAACTCTATTTCTGTGTTTATATACTACACAGTTACAAGATATTCGCTAATTGATATGGAATATAATTCTGCTTCCTAAAATATATCAATCAGATATCTTCTATTCCAAGTATTCCATCCTTCACGGAATTCCTTCTTCATGCATATCTCTTCTTATGTTTATCTTGATCTTCTTAACTTTAATCAGCTACTGTCCTTATCTGATCGTCCATCAGCACTTAAGTTCTGATATCTATCTCCTGATAACATAAGTACTGATATCCCTTAAGTTCTGACTTCCAGTACCTTAAGTTCTGACTTCCAGTATAAGTACTGATCAGTTAAGTACTGATTTGTTCTGTTCAAATAAGATCTGAAATCTAAACATAAAACATATTAGCCATGACATTATCAAATATATCTAACAAGTTCAAAAGGGTGATTCTTGGTCCATTTCCTTTGAGGTGGTAGATTAGCCCTTGATGAGGTTGCCTCAGTATTGTCATGATGTGAGATAGAATGTTGATTTGTTGAAACTCCCCCTGAGTTGTTGATGCTTTGGAAGGAATTGGGAGTTCTATCAACTGATGAGGTGAATTGATTATCCGTTGACAGACTGTGATCAACGGATGCTTCATTATGAACTTCAACGGATGATGCACTTTGTCTTTCAACGGATGCTGCATTACTTCTTTCAACGGAAGCTGAATTATGACTTTCAACGGATGCAGCATTCTGTGCATTATCCAAATGCAGACTCTGGTTTCTTCTTGAGATGCCTTCTTCATCATTCTCATCTTCACTATCATCACAATATATCTCAATATTGTCAAATTTGAGTCCTTCATGATGTCCCTCATCTGTTAGTCCATCAATCTTTTTATCATCAAACACAACATGTACAGATTCCATGACAATGTTGGTTCTTATATTGTAGACCCTATATGATTTTCCAGCAGAATAACCAACAAATATTCCTTCATCAGCCTTTGCATCAAACTTTCCTTTGTGATCAGATTGATTCCTTAAGATGTAGCATTTGCAACCAAAGACATGTAGAAAGTTTAAAGTTGGTTTTCTTCTCTTGAATAATTGATAGGGAGTCATGCATTTTGCTTGATTGATTAGAGAAATATTCTGAGTGTAACATGCACAGTTAACAGCCTCAACCCAAAAATAAGTTGGGAGTTTTGACTCCTCAAGCATTGTCCTTGCAGCTTCAATTAGTGATCTGTTCTTCCTTTCCACCACACCATTTTGTTGTGGAGTTCTTGGAGCTGAGAACTCATGCATGATCCCATTTTCTTCACAGAACAACTTCATGGTTGAATTCTTGAACTCAGTTCCATTGTCACTCCTAATATTCCTTACTTTGAAATCAGGATGATTGTTGACTTGCTTGATATGATTGATGATGATTTCACTAGCTTCATCCTTTGATCCAAGAAAATAAACCCATGAAAACTTTGAGAAATCATCTACAATCACTAGGCAGTATCTTTTCCTTGAAATTGACAATACATTGACTGGTCCAAAAAGATCCCTGTGTAGAAGTTGCAGTGGTTCATCAATTGCAGATTCAAGCTTCTTACTGAATGATACTTTCTTTTGCTTTCCTTTCTGACAAGCATCACACAGTCCATCCCTTGTGAATTCCACTAGAGGCATTCCTCTAACTAAGTCCTTTTTGACTAGATCATTCATTGTCTTGAAATTCAAATGGGACAGCTTCTTGTGCCATAGCCAACTTTCAACTGGACTTGCTTTGTTGAGAAGACAAGTAATGGATTCTGCATCTGTAGAGTTGAAATCAGCTAAGTACACATTCCCTTTTCTAACTCCAGTTAGAACCACTTTATTGTCCTTTTTACTTGTGACAATACAGGCTTCAGAATTGAAGGAAACAGTATTCCCTCTGTCACATAGTTGACTGATGCTCAATAAATTGTGTTTGAGACCATCAACCAATGCAACTTCATCAATGATGACATTTTCTCTTGAAATCAAGCCATATCCCATAGTGAATCCTTTGCTGTCATCTCCAAAG
The DNA here is from genome assembly GCF_009905375.1 of Apium graveolens. NCBI lineage: Eukaryota > Viridiplantae > Streptophyta > Magnoliopsida > Apiales > Apiaceae > Apium > Apium graveolens. The sequence goes on from NC_133649.1 coordinate 120,050,257, forward strand.
GTTATGCTAGGGCCAGCTCTCTCCTTAAACTCTGTGAGCAGGGTGAAATCTCCTGTCATGTGTCTTGAACAACCACTGTCCAAGTACCATAGATTCCTTCTTTGTCCCTGCACACAACAAAATCAATCAAGTTGATTTTGGTACCCAAGTTTCCTTGGGTCCACCCTTGTTAGTCTTTTTCCTAGACTTCATTCCTCCTGCATCTTTTGACTTAGGTAACTTTGGGTCAACCTTGGTCTCAGATGTGGTTGGTTGAAGTGTAGGGTTAGTCACAGAATCATTTAACACATTTGATTGAATTTGATAAGGCATATGTTGTGCAAGCATGTTATTCTACATATGCATACTGTATGGCATTTGAGGCATACTAAATGCAGTAAAGTAAGGATTGTTAATGTATGGCATGTTTGCAAAATGTGCATGGGGATTCTGGTGAGACATAACAGGCATAGCATGCAGAGATGACATAGACATGTTAGGTATGGAGGAATTTAAAGGCATGGGAGCATTTTTAACAGATTTGCAATTATCAGATAGGTGATTAACACTTTTACAATGCACACAGCTTTTTCTAGGAGCATACCTATCAGGTGTGTAATTGTTGTGTTTATTAATCCCTACCTTCCCATTTCTTTTAGATTTTCTTTTAGTTTCCTTCTTATCATCAACCAACTTAAGTCGATCTTTTAGCTGATCTAAAGTCATATGTCCTATATTCACCTTACTAACATCTCTGGATGTGCTAGCTCCTTCTTTGACAAAGTTCTTGAGAGTTGAATCATTCTTTTTATTTAGATTTTTATTTTTAAAAGAACTTGCCTGTTTTAATTGATGAGCCTTCAACGGATGCTCCTTTTCTTCCTTCAACGGATAACTTTCATCATCCGTTGATTCCACATCCGTTGACAATCCATCAATTAATTCTAACTTCTTTTTGTTTTTCTTCCAGGCATCCTCACAGAATGATTCAATTCCCTGGACCTTTGCAATCTGAACACTGACATCCCTAGATGTTTTCCAGGCATTGATTACCTCTTGCTCACTTTCTAACTGTTTAGAAAGAATTTCCACTTTCTTAACAGCTTCTGCTAGTTCACTCTCAACAGTCAGGCATTTAAGTTTTATCTTTTCAAGCTCAATTACCTGATCCTCTAACACAGCATTTCTATCACTTAAAAACACATTATTCTCCTTGATCCTAGTGTTTTCTTTTGCTAGAGATTTAAGGGAAACACGCAAATGATATAATTCATTGGTCATATCATTTATGGTTTCATTGCATTCATGTTTAGAGAGCTGAGAGAGATCAGTAGTAATTACCTGGTTGCTTGATGAACTAGTTTCATTTTCATCAGAAATAGCCATCAGGGCTAGGTTGACATATTCCACATCATCATTTTCGTTTGCCCCATCTGCTGCCCAATCATCTTGAGTGAGAAATGCTCTTTCCTTTTGTTTGAGCAAATCAAAATACTTCTTTTTGTAATCAACTTGCTCAAATTTCTTTTTCTCAGAATTTGGCTTCCTACACTCACTTGCAAAGTGTCCACTAATGCCACAGTTGTAACATTTGAACTTTGATTTGTCCACCATGTTTTTGTTTGGCTTAGTGAACTTTGTGTTTTTCCTGAACTTCATCTTTGCAAACCTCCTGGACAGAAAGGCCAAATGTTCTTCAATATCATCAGATTCATCCTGACTGGAATTGTCTTCATCCTCAGCAACTTGCTCTTTACCCTTGCTTGATTCTGATTTGCTTGTGCCAACATTGAGACTTGGCATTGTCTTCTCCTCATTCCTGGCTTCCATCTTCTCACAGTCAGCTACAAGAGCAATTGTTCCTCCTTTTCTCTTTCCCTTTTCCAACAGCTCATCCTGCTCCATTTCAAGTTCATAAGTCTTCAAAATTCCATATAATCTTTCAAGTGTGAAGTTCTTATAATCTTGAGAGTTTCTCAAAGAGACAGTCATGGGCTTCCATTCCTTTGGCAGAGACCTAAGAAATTTTAAGTTGGAATCCTTGACTTGGTACACTCTACCATACAGCTTCAATCCATTCAACAGTTTCTGAAACCTGTTGAAGGTATCATTTAATGATTCACCTTCTTCAAAGTGAAAATATTTATACTGTTGAATAAGAAGCTGCATTTTGTTCTCTCTGACCTGCTCAGTACCTTCACAGATGATTTGTACAGTGTCCCAAACTTCCTTTGCAGTTTGGCAATTGATGACATTGTCAAACATATCTTGATCTAAGCCATTAAACAAAATGTTCATGGCTCTCTTATCCTTGCGGATTTCTTCCATGTCTTCAATAGTCCATTCTGCTTTTGGCTTGGGAATAGACTGTCCAACAGCAACTGTTGCAGTAGCAGCTGTGGCTACCTTGTGAGGGATGTGAGGACCATTTTCAATACAGTTGATGTAGCTTTCATCTTGAGAAAGAAGATGTAAATGCATCTTCACTTTTCAGTGATGATAATTATCCTTTTTCAGGACTGGAATCTTTACACCAATATCCTTCCTATTCATGATGGTAACAGGAGAGTTCTTCTGTGCACTCATGATGTTGGCATAATAGATCTTTAAACTCTTTATATGTTAAGAGCTTGCTCTGATACCAATTGTTATTCCCAGTGGACTAACAATGAGATTTACAGAAGGGGGGTTGAATGTAAATCTCAAAACTTTTTCAAGTTTTGAGCAGTTTGTAAGGCTAAGTGTTTGAGTGATCAAATGTGTGTGAATTGCTTGGAGCTGATGCAGACAGATATATATTCAAACATAAATGTAATGAACACAAAGAACTTAAAAACTTTTCTGGTGGATTTGTTGTTCCACCAGAGATGTGTTATTTCAGAAAATCTGTGATTCAAAATTAAATCACAGTTGCTTCCTAGTACAAACTAGATGATTTTCTCTCTTGATATTTCTAAACAGCTCAGGGAAAATTCACATCTAATTACTAGCTACTACTTGGTTTATATATCACCAAGTTTACAAGTGAAGACAAAGATAAAGTACAATAAGAAAATAGTTCTCCACTTGTTTCTATTCCATTTTTATCCAGTGTAATATGGAATTATCTGTTGACTTTCCATTTAGAACCAGACTAAAAACGGCTGCTTTTTCTGTTGTTCCTGAAATAGGCTACCACATCTCTGTCAATCCATGTGCCTCTGTCAGCTTTGTTAACTGTCACTATCAACTGCTATGAGACTGAGCATCCGTTGAAGCTTTCATCCGTTGATGGCTTTATCCGTTGATGCTCTAGCAGTTGAAGCTTTATCCGTTGAAGCACTTATCCGTTGATGGATATTTATCCGTTGAAGCATTAGAGACATCCGTTGAAGCTTTGTTTCTTATCCGTTGAAGGTCTTCAATATCCGTTGACACTTCTTCACTTATACAAAATTACAAGGCATGAATTATTTACAATTAGCCCTCCTATTTGTACATCCATTAGTAGTCAACATGACTGATTATTTCCTAACAACATCTAATAATTACAGCTTGAAACCAGAGAGTGAAATGTGCTACAATACCAAACTTATTGCTAAGTAAGGCTACTCCTTCAACGGATAGCCAAGATGGTCTAAGTAAGGCTACTTAGCACTAGATTTCTACTTAAGTGTTTTGCTTAACTTATCATCAAACTAATACACATATTCCTAACACCGAAGATATAATTCATTTTCTTAAAATCGCTATGGCGAATGAATAAAGCCGAAGACGCGATTCATTTTATTACAATTGTTAAGGCAAACCATAAAGCCGAAGATACAATTCGTTTTATTAAAATTGCTAAGGCAAATGAATAAAGCCGAAGCTGCGATTCATTTTATTACAATTGTTAAGGCAAACGATAAAGCCGAAGATACAGTTCGTTTTATTAAAAATCGCTATGGCGAATGAATAAAGCCGAACTTTCTAAGGCAGATGACAGCCGAATACGCGGCTAAAATAAAAGACAGAAACAATGCTGACAAAAGATGAAAGATGCATTAAAATATAACAGCCCGAAGGCAGAAGTTACAAGCCCAAAGGCAGGAGATTGATAAAATAAAAATCAAATTATCAGAAAGGTCTTCATCCTCTCCTGAAAAAAATCGCAAGAGGACCGTCTTCTACAGCACGAGCGACTAGATCTTCCATTACTTCATCTAGAAAGAGCTTGTGATTCCAGAAAAGGCCACGAGCCTTGTCAACATCATAGTCAAATCCGAATGGAAACACCACCCTTCGGTATATTCCAGGTTTTCTCTCAGCTTCCGTTTGTCTTCGATCTCCTTGGCTGAGCGTTATACGACAAGTGGCCTTAGAGTTACTACCCAAAAATGGGCCACACACGTTGTCTATCGCCCACACACTAGTCCGGCCAATAGACAGGGACATGTTAGTGATGGTGGCCCGATTTATGAGGCCCAATAGTCGAAGGCCCATTAAGCAGTCATGGGCCGACCGTTGAACTAGCAAACTACAGAAACGTAACCCCCCTCCTACATTTATCTTCCTCCAAGTGTAACGGCTGAAGCATTTATACCCAAGGTTTGATATACACACAATCATATACACAATTTTAACTACAATGGCATATACAATTTTGGTACAATCATAACTCTTGTACGTTCCATCTTACTCATGAAAGGTCGATTATTGATTCTCACACCGGAGGTGAATCGGGGGGACAAACCCTCGAATTCTTCTCCTTGCAGGTCCGACCGAAGGACGCTCCACACAATTGAAGGACGTTTTACCCTTATCAGAAATTTGGTCGTAACACCACCATTATCTTGGCACTTTCAAGTTGCAGCTCCTTAACACACCCAGGACAGTGCTTCTCTGATTCCCATTACCTCTGCCTCAAACATTGAAACAGCCTGACCAACACACAGATTTTCCCCTGCACAAAATGTTCCCCGGTGGTCTCTCATGACCATTCCAATTGAGTATGTCTGTGCTCCCAGGACAACAGAGGCATCCATAGTGATTTTGAATGCATCTGCCTCAAGAAGCTCCCATTTGCTGTCTACTTTCTCCTTCCTTCTCACTGTTGTGGGTGTGATCGACTTGCTCTTACTTGCTTCAACCCACTGTATGTACATTTTAAAACTGTTGTCCATGACAAAATCCTGTGTAACACTCTTTGCATCCCACACTTTCTTATTCCTCCACTGCCAAATTCCCCACAATCATACTCCAATCAGGACACTCTTAACCATACTCCAATCATACCAGAGATTTACATAATTTCAGCAACCAGCTGCAAAGACATGCCATGTGTTCGATATCATGTAAACACATTGGACATGTTATGGGCACTCTAACAGTTCTAGAGTTCAGTCTATTTCTCACAGGAACAGCATTGTAACAAAACCTCCAGATGAAGACCTTGACCTTGTTAGGAAGCGTAAGATGCCAGATTTTTTTCCAGCCAGTGAGAGGAGGATGCGAGATGTAAGAATTAAAAATAAAAGTGTAAAATGAAACACAATTTACAGACATAAGTATAGAACATTTAGGCAGATACAATGGTTTGCTTTACGTCAAATATATATGATTGAGCGAACGGGAGGGATCGCGACCCTCCAAGCCTTTAACAATTCTAGGCCCCATTTTTTTTTAAAAAAAGATACCAAGTACGTAAAAACAACGTACATTATATGCTTCAGGAAATTGTAAAAGCTAATTTGATGAAAATGATCATGGCGATGAATTAAAATTAGCTAAAAAAGTTTTAAAATTTTATTATTTTTCAGTTGCGTTGGGTATTGCAATTATTTTATTGAATAATAGAAAAATTGAAAGCATTTTCGAATTTATGTTTAATTCAAAATCATTGAAACTATTGGAATATGAGGAAATAAAAGAACAATGTAAAAATCAAGAATTTGCATCATTTATACGGTTCATAAAATTTTAAGTATTTATTTTTTTCTAAAAATCTTTGGTAGTGTAAATTTATCTATAAGATGAGTTGATATATGTATTTGACAATCTTGAATTTTTTAAATTTGTAGAGTTTATTTCAAATATAAAATTATTTATCAAATTATTTTATTTTAACGAGTGACTATTGCATCAGCTGAAAAGGTTTTTGAATTATCAATGATTTTTGGATATACTAATTTATAGCCGTGCGATGCAAGGTTTTTTGAAATTTACTTATTTTACTTTTAAATTTTGAATGTTTCACCATCGAACAAATTTTTTATTTTTTATTAATAAACATTTATTGAATTGAAATAGTTAAAATAATAATCAAATTAAAGTTCAAACAAATTAAAAAAGTTACGAAGTTTCGTTTAATTTTATTTCGGCCCTATCTTGACTTCTATAAATAATAATTTGATGATTTTATAGCCCAACGAATCTCACGAACTAATGTTTAACTCAGTGATGATTTAAAAAATTTGTCGAACAATTATCATTCGAATTTTGAAGAAAAAAATTAGGAATTTTGCATTATCGTTTTATTCAGTTTAGTATGCCTACTTCTTTTTGGTTTAAATCATTGGAAAGGTAAGATATTTTATTCAATTTAGAATACCTACTTATCATTGAGTATAAAATACGAAATCAATCATGTGTATTATATATAAACCCAAGTACTATATATAAACCCAAGTACGATACCGATTGTTCGACTATCAAAATTTTAATATTTCGGCGTGCAATGCATAAATATTTTATTTCTTATTTGAAAAGTATTTATTAATTTTAAATAATTCTAAAAAGAATCAAATTAAAGTTCAAACAAATAAAAAAATACCGAGTCTCGTTTGACATTTTCCTGGCTCTATCTTGAATTATAAAAATCAGATTTTGGCGATTTTACAGCCCACACAAAACTCACAGAGCAATGTTTAATTTAGTAATGGTTTAAAAATTTTGTCCAACAAAAATTATCTAGAAATTGAAGATGAAGAATACAATTAATTATGAATTTTTCATATTATTCAATTAAGTTTAGGATGTTTACTTATTTTTGGTTTAAATCATTGAAAAGGTATGATATTCTATTCCACTTAAACACATACTTATAGTTATTCATAGAATATTCATTTATATTAGATCCAACGGCTATAATTAATATATTTAAAGATCTAACAGTCCTTAATAAATTGATAGTACATGATCCATGACTACAAATTTTTTGGATAAGATCTTTTCTATACATATTATATAATAAGGATATAATTTGCTTAAAATGTTAATATTTGACATTATTATTATCTCTAATATATTTAGAAATTTTTATGTTTTATACTTTTATAAGTTAATCGTTTTGTCTAAACTTACATTAAAATTTTGGATAATATCTAGGTAATTTATTTATGTTTAAAAATAATTATTCATTTGACCCATTTCTCGTCCCCAAGTACACTCACCGAAACTTGAGGTACTGGATTGGATTGGGTGTAAGGGAAAAAATATATGAATTATATCCTTATAAATGATGGCTTATAATTGTATAAATGAGAAAAGAAGGAAAAATATATGATTTAACCCTATAAATAAGTATAAATTTTCGGGCCGAATCCAGTACCTAAAATGACAGATAATAAACTTTTAATCAATTAAGCTATCTAACGGCACGCATAGTTTATGTTAAATTATCTAATAAGACTTACCATGTTATTACAATTATGATCATTCTATATTCTTTATTGTGGTGGCCAACACAATTTAAAAATACAAAACTCGAATGTGAAAGGTGTTAAGCATAATGATGCTCATTAGCTTAATTAGCATAGCATAATTGACTAAATTATGTCATGGTTGACTAGTTAATTACAGATGCTAGGTCTATATAAGAAAAAATGACAAAAATAACCGATTTTTGAAAAAAATTAATAAAAATAGCCATTCTAAAAAAAGTGGCCAATTTTGGCCGATTGAATACTCCACTGTCAGTTGGGTATCCCAATTTGTATAAGATACTCCACTGGTAGTTGGGTATTTCATATATGGGATACTCCACTGCCAGTTGGGTATCTTGTATAAAGTGGATACTCCACTGACAGTTGGGTATCCCATCGGCTAAAGTTGGCCAACTTTTCAGAAATTGGTTATTTTTGTCAATTTTGTGTAAAAATAGGATAAATTTGTCCTTACCTCTATATAACAGCCGTCAATACATCTCATTTTGTAACTTTCTATCATTTTCAGTCAATAACAAACTTTATCTTCTTCATTGCTCAATCATTAGCTCATACCAGTTTGACATGGTAGCAGAGCTTTCTATGATTGTTATCTCCGCTGCTCACACATAATCTTCTTCAATTTGATCTCTCAATTCATCTCTACGTAATCTCTCTCGATCTCCCTTACAAACTCTCTCGATCTCTTACAATCTCTTGCAATCTCTTCCGATTGCAATCTCTATTCAAATCTATCCACGTCAAGCATAAATCTCACAGTTTTACAGTGCTTAAGTTATTTTAATCTATCTCATTGCATTTATTCTATCTCTGCTTATTTTTTTTTGTCATTCTTATGGCATCATATGCTGCTGCTACAATTGGAACTACTTCAAGTACTACATCATCTACATCAAATGCTATCGATGTTAATCATCTATATTATGTGAGTAATTCGGATAATTCAGGCATTCTTCTTGTTACACAGATGCTCACAGATCAAAACTATTCTCGGTGGAGTAGGTCTGTTTTCATAACTTTATATGCAAAAATGAAATTAGGTATGATTGATAGAACTATGCCTAAACCTTTATCTACATCTACACTTCATATTTTATGGTCCAAATGCAATGATATGATCTTGTCCTAGTTGTTGAATTATATGACTGTTGGAATCAGAAATAGTGGTGCTTACGTTTCAATTGCCAAAGAAAATTTGGGAGGATTTAGCAGTTAGATATTCACAAACTAATATGCCTAGGGTTTTTAACTGAAAAAGGAATTAGGATCCATGAATAAAAATAATCTGACAATTACTGTTTATTTCATTAAGTTTAGAACTCTACTTGTTCAAATTGAAAATCTAGATCCTATGCTAAATGTACATGTGATGCCCGTACTGCTTGTACTTGTCAAAATGCTCAGAAACTTGAAAAATATGAAGAAATGATCAAGGTGAGTTAATTCCTTATGGGACTGAATGATCAATATACCTCTGTTCGAGTCCAACTCCTAGTGATGAAACCTATTTCATCTCTTACTCAAGCCTTCTCACTCATTTTACAATAGGAATCACAGTGAGAATTTGCTAAAATGTCCAGCCACAATCCTCTTTCTGAAATTATGGTTATGAATGTTGAGTACAACAACTTGTCCAGATTCAAAAATTCTGGATCTGGTTTAAATGCTCAGAAAAAGCAAACAACTGATATTGTTGATGCTTACTGTAATTTATGCCAAAATTCTGGTCACACTAGGGATGAATATTTTTACATTCACGATTATCCTGAATGGCACAGGCTTCATGGAAAACCTAAATCTAAGACAAAGATATTGTCCACACCTGGAGTCAAGTTTGCAGCTCAAATTATTGCTGGAAATAATGCTACTACAGGGTCTCAAGTTCAGATGGATAACACTATCAAAGACTCCATGAAAGTGTCTTCAACTATCCAAGATGATTCAAGAAACTCTCAGACAGAGCGCAAATTGGAATATAATGTTGCTGCTCCTCAAATGTCTGGTATTGATTGTTATACCAAAGATTTCAATAAATTTTCTTGCTCTATTGTATTTGTTCACTCAGTATCATCACCTAATAATTATGCTTACTACACCTGGATCTTGGATTCTGGAGCCACTAATCATAACTTATCACAAAGACATGTTATATGATTTAAAGCCTTTAACAACTGAACTTTTCTTACCAGATGGCAAAACTGCCTCTATTACTCATATTGGCAGTCTTCACTTAATTAAGGATTTGATACTTAGAGAAGTACTTTGTGTGCTAAGTTTTAACTACAGTCTAATTTCTATAAATAAACTACTGATAAACTCATCTTTCAATGTTATTTTCGCTTCTATTTCTTGTATTTTACAGGACCTTGCAGTGAGCAAGGATAAGAATATTGGTAAATTGGACTATATAAGCTTCATATGTCAAAGTTGCAATCTAATTCAGTTATTCATAATAAAATGTCTTTAGTTCAACCATTTGTCTTTCAGTCTGAGGTATCTCAAACAAAAGTGCATTGTACTATTGAAAACAATGTCAATACTGGTGTAATATGGCACAAGAGATTGGGTCATCCATCTGTTTCAGTGTTAAATAAAATTTCAGCTGTTCCTGTTCATAATCTTACTTTTCATCATTGTGATACTTGTCATTATTCCAAAGAACGTAGGTTAGCATTTCCTAGTAGTTCTCATTCTACTACTGTAATTTTGGACCTGATCCATTTGGATATATAGGTTCTACTACTACTATTTTCTAGTAATTCTCAATCTACTACTGCTATTTTGGACTTGAACCATTTGTTTCAGTGTTAAATAAAATTTCAGATGTTCCAGTTTATAATCTCACTTTTCATGATTTTCCTGTCAATTTTGCAACCTGCAAAATCTGCATCTGAGTAACCTATTAATTTAAAATCTGATTCTCTAGGATACCATAATCCTAGATCAGCTGTTCCTTTAAGATACTTAAAGATTCTTTTTACAGCTGTTAAGTGAGGTTCTCTTGGATCTGCTTGAAATCTTGCACAAAGACAGGTAGCAAACATGATATCTGGTCTACTAGCAGTTAGATAGAGAAGTGAGCCAATCATACCTCTGTAATCAGTAATATCTACTGAATTACCAGTATCCTTATCCAGTTTTGTTGCAGTGGCCATGGGAGTGGATGCACTTGAACAGTCTTGCATTCCAAATTTTTTCAGCAAGTTTCTGGTGTACTTAGATTGACAAATAAAAGTTCCTTCTTCACTCTGCTTGACTTGAAGGCCCAGAAAATAACTAAGTTCTCCCATCATACTCATCTGATATCTTGACTGCATTAGATTGGCAAACTTTTTGCAAAGTTTGTCATTTGGAGACCCAAAAATGATATCATCAACATAAATCTGAATCAAAAGTAAGTCCTTGCCATGGTTGAGATAGAACAATGTTTTGTCAATAGTTCCTCTGTTGAATCCACTTTCCAGAAGAAACTGAGCTAAAGTCTCATACCATGCTCTAGGAGCTTGGTTAAGTCCATAAAGTGCTTTATCAAGCCTGTAGACATAATCTGGATGTTTGGAATCTACAAAGCCTGGAGGTTGTTCAACATATACTTCCTCTTCCAATTCTCCATTGAGAAAAGCACTTTTCACATCCTTTTGAAAGACAGTAAACTTTTTGTGAGCAGCATAAGCCATGAATATCCTTATGGCTTCTAACCTAGCAACTGGAGCAAATGTTTCATCATAGTCAATTCCCTCCTGTTGAGAATATCCTTTTGCAACCAGCCTTGCCTTGTTCCTTACAATTATGCCATCACTGTCAGTTTTGTTTCTGAATACCCACTTTGTACCAACAACCGATCTATTCTTGGGTCTTGGCACTAAGGTCCAGACTTTGTTTCTTTCAAATTCATTCAACTCTTCCTGCATTGCTTGCACCCAATCAGCATCTTGAAGAGCTTCTTCCACTTTCTTTGGCTCAGTCTGAGAGAGAAAAGAATTGTAAACATTCATTCGAAGTACCTGTTCTAGTTCTGACACCTGCCTCAGGATTTCCAATTATTAAATCAGGTGTATGTGATTTTGTCCACTTCCTTGCAGATGGAAGATTTTCTCTAGAACTGGATGCTCCCCCATAATTCATGCTGTCTTCGATTTCATTTTCTGATGCTCCCCCTGAAACTATGCTCTCTGAGTTGGATCCTTCAGTATTTAGATTTTCAGCACTGTCAGTACTTGGCTTATCAGAACTTGACGAATCAGAATTTGACGAGCCAGATGTATGTTCTGATGCTTCTTGAGATGTGATAAAATCTTGAGTATGCTCCCCCTGCAGTGGTGCATCTTCCTTTGACGTAGTCACCACAGTTTCAATAACATCAGAGTTTAATCCATCAGAATTTACAGTATCAGGACTTAGACTGTCAGGACTTGAGGTATCAGAATATGAATCTTCATTTTCAAATCTCAGCTTATTATGATCAATGCAATCTTCAAGTCCAGTGATCTTCTTGTCATCAAAAGAGACATTGATAGATTCCATGACCACTTTTGTTCTCAAATTATAGACTCTGAAGGCTTTTGTAGAAAGTGGATATCCTACAAAGATTCCCTCATCAGCTTTTAGATCAAACTTGGATAGCTGTTCAGGATGAGTCTTGAGAACAAAACACTTACATCCAAATACATGAAAGTATTTGAGATTTGGCTTCTTGTTCTTCACCATCTCATATGGTGTTTTTCCATGCTTGTTAATGAGTGTTGCATTTTGAGTAAAACAAGCAGTCTGCACAGCTTCAGCCCAGAAATAGGTTGGAAGCTTTGCTTCTTCAAGCATTGTTCGTGCAGCTTCAATTAGAGTTCTATTCTTCCTTTCAACAACTCCATTTTGCTGTGGAGTTCCAGGAGCAGAAAATTCCTGCTTTATTCCATGATTTTTGCAGAACTCTTCCATTATCAAATTCTTGAATTCAGTGCCATTATCACTTTTTGTGTGCAAGAAATACACCCATGTGTATCTGGTGAACTCATCTACTATGACCAACGCATATTTCTTCTTTGCAATAGACATGACATTCACTGGACCAAATAGATCAACATGAAGTAGATAGTAAGGCTCAAGAATTGATGATTCAGTCTTGCTCTTGAACGAAGATTTTCTTTGTTTAGCCTTCTGACATGAGTCACAAAGACCATCAGGAACAAACACTGATTTTGGCAGTCCTCTCACAAGATCTTTCTTGATCAGTTCATTTATCTTGTTGAAGTTTAAATGAGAGAGTTTCTTGTGCCAATTCCAGCTTTCTTCAGTTGAGGCTCTACTCACTAAACAGATTGCAGAACCATCAGAACTTGTTGAAAGCTTAGCTTCATAAATGTTACCACGCCTGAATCCCTTCAGAACAATTTTTCCTTTAGATTTACTAACTATTTCACAATGTTCTGCAAAGAAATCAACATGATAACCTCTGTCACAGATTTGACTTATACTCAGTAAGTTGTGTTTAAGTCCTGAGACCAGAGCTACATCTTTAATAATGACATTCCCAAGATTGATATTGCCATATCCCAAGGTTTTTCCAATGTTGCCATCTCCATAAGAAACACTTGGGCCAGCTTTCTCCACAAAGTCTGATAGCAGGGCCTTATTTCCAGTCATATGTCCTGAACATCCACTGTCCAGAACTAGAATATTTTTCCTGTTGCCCTGCAATCAAAAAGACCACTAATTATTAGTTTTAAGGACCCAGACTTGCTTGGATCCTTTGGCCTTTTTAGGTTTGTTAACATTTGCAGTGGATTTAACATCAGATTTTATGTTAACAGTTTTCTTATCAGACCTTATACTAGAAGGAACAACAGAAACGTTCTTTAAAGAAGGTTTTATTTGATAATAATCATAGTACAAACTATGATATTCCTTACAAGTATAAATGGAATGCCATAAACTACCACAATGAAAACAAGGATTTTGTGGTTTGTATCTAACAGACTGACTCTTAACTCCTGACTTTGTAGATAAGGAGTTAATATTCTTATTCTTCCTGCAAAAAGAAGCCAGATGGTTAGAACTTCCACAGTTATGACATGCTTTCCTAGGAGCATCAGGAACAGATTTATAGTTATTGCTTTTATTCACACCTTCCTTTCCATTCCTGTTTTTCCTAGGTGATTTTACCTTGTTTGCATCCTTAACATCTTTCAGCTTATGCTTAAGCTGCTTCTTCGTCATTAAGCCTATGTTAACTTCAGCTGTCTTTTCCTGTTTTAGTTTGTCAGAAGCTAATTCCTTTTTAACTTCTGATTTCTCATTTTCGGATTTTTCAGTTACAAACTTAACAGGTTTTAACTTCGGCTTTTGCTTATCAACAGGCTTAATTTCTACAGTTCCTTTTTCATTTACTCCATAGCCTAAACCCTCTTTCCAGTTTCCACTGCTTAGCAAATTTTGAGTTGTTTTGCCAGAGTTAGTCCAAGTTCTGATAATCTCTCTCTCCTTTTCTAACTCAGTTTTTAGAGATTCATTCATTTTTAGCACTTCATCCCTAATATAAAAAGCATTATCTCTATCCTGCTGAGTTTGATGAAACATGACTAACTCTTTTTCTAAGAAATCATTTCTTTTCTTAAAAGCAAGATTTTCAGAAGTTAATCTTTCACATGTTAAAGTTTGATCTCTATAACTAACAAACATGGTTTTAAGATATCTTCTCAACTCATCAATATCATCAGTATAAAAAGCATAAGTAGTCTGAGGTACCTTTGTTTCAGCAGCTTCAGAACTGCTCTCTGAACTTGATTTATCAGCATTTGCCATCAATGCATAGTTCTCCTCACTTTCAGAGTCTGAGGTGTCTGTCCAGCTTTTCTGCTTTGTGACAAGAGCTTTGCCTTTGTCATTCTTGGTCTTCTTGCAATCAGGAGATATGTGGCCTTTCTCACCACAATTATAACATTTAACATTAGCGTAATCTCCTCTGTCAGACTTTCCTCCTTTTCCTTCAGATCTTCTGAAATTCTTCTTATCAGAACTTATGCCTTTCCTGGAAAACATCTTTCCCTTCCTGAACTTCCTGTATGCAATCTTTGTGATTCCTTTCACCATAAGAGCACACAGCTTCATCATCTCCTCATCAGCATCAGTTTCAGGCAAGCTTTCAGAATCTGAGTCATCATCACTCTCAGAACTTGATGACTCAGTATCAGATTTTATGATAAGAGCTTTACCCTTATCTTTCTTTGAGGAAGGTGGTTTGGGGGATTCCTCTTCAACCTTGAGAGCAACTGTCCTTGACTTTCCTCCTTTTCTCTTGCTTCTTTGTTCCATCTCAAGTTCATGGGTCTTGAGCATTCCATAGATTTCATCAAGAGTTGTTTCATCAAGATTGTAGTTGTCTCTTATTGTTGTTGCCTTCAAATCCCAACATTCAGGAAGAGCTAACAGGAATTTGAGGTTTGTATCTTCAAGATCATACTCCTTATTTACTAATGACAAGTCATTCAAGAGTTTGACAAATCTATCATATACATCAGTCAATGACTCATTAGTCCTAGAGTCAAAGTGTTCATACTCTTGAGTGAGTATTGTCTTCCTGTTCTTCTTAACTGTTTCAGTTCCTTGACACCTTGTCTCCAGTGCATCCCATATCTCCTTAGCAGTCTTGCAGTTGATTACCCTGTTTGACATTACATTATCAATGGCACTATGCAATAAGTGACGTACCTTGGCATCCTTAGCAATAGATGCTATATCTTCAGCAGTGTAATCAGTCTTTTCCTTTGGTACGGTCATTGCTGCTTCACCTGCAACTACAACAGCGAGCTTGGTAGGTTTGTGAGGCCCTTCCCTGATTCTATCAAGGTATTCTGGATCTGTTGCTTCCAGAAACATGGTCATCCTTACCTTCCATATGGGATATTCAGATGGTCTCAATATGGGAACTCTGATAGTCTCATATCGACTCTGAGTTGATATCTTTGATGATTCCTCAGTTTTGGTAGGCTTAGTTGGAGTTTCTGTGTCAGACATGATTGTGTTTGGATCTTTAACTGTATGTGTGTTAACAGATAGCTCTGATACCACTTGTTAGGTCACACTTTCACTGTAGAGGGGGTGAATACAGTGTTTATTACAATCAAATCAAACTTCAAGAACTTATGTAACAGAAAACAAACTTTATTTAAACAATAAACTCTGTTACAATCTGGAACTGTTATCTCTCAGTGATGAACAAAATATCACGAGAGCTTCTAGAGTTATAATAAATAATATTCTCGATAATGATAACACCTCTAGTGTAAACTCTATTTCTGTGTTTATATACTACACAGTTACAAGATATTCGCTAATTGATATGGAATATAATTCTGCTTCCTAAAATATATCAATCAGATATCTTCTATTCCAAGTATTCCATCCTTCACGGAATTCCTTCTTCATGCATATCTCTTCTTATGTTTATCTTGATCTTCTTAACTTTAATCAGCTACTGTCCTTATCTGATCGTCCATCAGCACTTAAGTTCTGATATCTATCTCCTGATAACATAAGTACTGATATCCCTTAAGTTCTGACTTCCAGTACCTTAAGTTCTGACTTCCAGTATAAGTACTGATCAGTTAAGTACTGATTTGTTCTGTTCAAATAAGATCTGAAATCTAAACATAAAACATATTAGCCATGACATTATCAAATATATCTAACAAGTTCAAAAGGGTGATTCTTGGTCCATTTCCTTTGAGGTGGTAGATTAGCCCTTGATGAGGTTGCCTCAGTATTGTCATGATGTGAGATAGAATGTTGATTTGTTGAAACTCCCCCTGAGTTGTTGATGCTTTGGAAGGAATTGGGAGTTCTATCAACTGATGAGGTGAATTGATTATCCGTTGACAGACTGTGATCAACGGATGCTTCATTATGAACTTCAACGGATGATGCACTTTGTCTTTCAACGGATGCTGCATTACTTCTTTCAACGGAAGCTGAATTATGACTTTCAACGGATGCAGCATTCTGTGCATTATCCAAATGCAGACTCTGGTTTCTTCTTGAGATGCCTTCTTCATCATTCTCATCTTCACTATCATCACAATATATCTCAATATTGTCAAATTTGAGTCCTTCATGATGTCCCTCATCTGTTAGTCATCAATCTTTTTATCATCAAACACAACATGTACAGATTCCATGACAATGTTGGTTCTTATATTGTAGACCCTATATGATTTTCCAGCAGAATAACCAACAAATATTCCTTCATCAGCCTTTGCATCAAACTTTCCTTTGTGATCAGATTGATTCCTTAAGATGTAGCATTTGCAACCAAAGACATGTAGAAAGTTTAAAGTTGGTTTTCTTCTCTTGAATAATTGATAGGGAGTCATGCATTTTGCTTGATTGATTAGAGAAATATTCTGAGTGTAACATGCACAGTTAACAGCCTCAACCCAAAAATAAGTTGGGAGTTTTGACTCCTCAAGCATTGTCCTTGCAGCTTCAATTAGTGATCTGTTCTTCCTTTCCACCACACCATTTTGTTGTGGAGTTCTTGGAGCTGAGAACTCATGCATGATCCCATTTTCTTCACAGAACAACTTCATGGTTGAATTCTTGAACTCAGTTCCATTGTCACTCCTAATATTCCTTACTTTGAAATCAGGATGATTGTTGACTTGCTTGATATGATTGATGATGATTTCACTAGCTTCATCCTTTGATCCAAGAAAATAAACCCATGAAAACTTTGAGAAATCATCTACAATCACTAGGCAGTATCTTTTCCTTGAAATTGACAATACATTGACTGGTCCAAAAAGATCCCTGTGTAGAAGTTGCAGTGGTTCATCAATTGCAGATTCAAGCTTCTTACTGAATGATACTTTCTTTTGCTTTCCTTTCTGACAAGCATCACACAGTCCATCCCTTGTGAATTCCACTAGAGGCATTCCTCTAACTAAGTCCTTTTTGACTAGATCATTCATTGTCTTGAAATTCAAATGGGACAGCTTCTTGTGCCATAGCCAACTTTCAACTGGACTTGCTTTGTTGAGAAGACAAGTAATGGATTCTGCATCTGTAGAGTTGAAATCAGCTAAGTACACATTCCCTTTTCTAACTCCAGTTAGAACCACTTTATTGTCCTTTTTACTTGTGACAATACAGGCTTCAGAATTGAAGGAAACAGTATTCCCTCTGTCACATAGTTGACTGATGCTCAATAAATTGTGTTTGAGACCATCAACCAATGCAACTTCATCAATGATGACATTTTCTCTTGAAATCAAGCCATATCCCATAGTGAATCCTTTGCTGTCATCTCCAAAGGTTATGCTAGGGCCAGCTCTCTCCTTAAACTCTGTGAGCAGGGTGAAATCTCCTGTCATGTGTCTTGAACAACCACTGTCCAAGTACCATAGATTCCTTCTTTGTCCCTGCACACAACAAAATCAATCAAGTTGATTTTGGTACCCAAGTTTCCTTGGGTCCACCCTTGTTAGTCTTTTTCCTAGACTTCATTCCTCCTGCATCTTTTGACTTAGGTAACTTTGGGTCAACCTTGGTCTCAGATGTGGTTGGTTGAAGTGTAGGGTTAGTCACAGAATCATTTAACACATTTGATTGAATTTGATAAGGCATATGTTGTGCAAGCATGTTATTCTACATATGCATACTGTATGGCATTTGAGGCATACTAAATGCAGTAAAGTAAGGATTGTTAATGTATGGCATGTTTGCAAAATGTGCATGGGGATTCTGGTGAGACATAACAGGCATAGCATGCAGAGATGACATAGACATGTTAGGTATGGAGGAATTTAAAGGCATGGGAGCATTTTTAACAGATTTGCAATTATCAGATAGGTGATTAACACTTTTACAATGCACACAGCTTTTTCTAGGAGCATACCTATCAGGTGTGTAATTGTTGTGTTTATTAATCCCTACCTTCCCATTTCTTTTAGATTTTCTTTTAGTTTCCTTCTTATCATCAACCAACTTAAGTCGATCTTTTAGCTGATCTAAAGTCATATGTCCTATATTCACCTTACTAACATCTCTGGATGTGCTAGCTCCTTCTTTGACAAAGTTCTTGAGAGTTGAATCATTCTTTTTATTTAGATTTTTATTTTTAAAAGAACTTGCCTGTTTTAATTGATGAGCCTTCAACGGATGCTCCTTTTCTTCCTTCAACGGATAACTTTCATCATCCGTTGATTCCACATCCGTTGACAATCCATCAATTAATTCTAACTTCTTTTTGTTTTTCTTCCAGGCATCCTCACAGAATGATTCAATTCCCTGGACCTTTGCAATCTGAACACTGACATCCCTAGATGTTTTCCAGGCATTGATTACCTCTTGCTCACTTTCTAACTGTTTAGAAAGAATTTCCACTTTCTTAACAGCTTCTGCTAGTTCACTCTCAACAGTCAGGCATTTAAGTTTTATCTTTTCAAGCTCAATTACCTGATCCTCTAACACAGCATTTCTATCACTTAAAAACACATTATTCTCCTTGATCCTAGTGTTTTCTTTTGCTAGAGATTTAAGGGAAACACGCAAATGATATAATTCATTGGTCATATCATTTATGGTTTCATTGCATTCATGTTTAGAGAGCTGAGAGAGATCAGTAGTAATTACCTGGTTGCTTGATGAACTAGTTTCATTTTCATCAGAAATAGCCATCAGGGCTAGGTTGACATATTCCACATCATCATTTTCGTTTGCCCCATCTGCTGCCCAATCATCTTGAGTGAGAAATGCTCTTTCCTTTTGTTTGAGCAAATCAAAATACTTCTTTTTGTAATCAACTTGCTCAAATTTCTTTTTCTCAGAATTTGGCTTCCTACACTCACTTGCAAAGTGTCCACTAATGCCACAGTTGTAACATTTGAACTTTGATTTGTCCACCATGTTTTTGTTTGGCTTAGTGAACTTTGTGTTTTTCCTGAACTTCATCTTTGCAAACCTCCTGGACAGAAAGGCCAAATGTTCTTCAATATCATCAGATTCATCCTGACTGGAATTGTCTTCATCCTCAGCAACTTGCTCTTTACCCTTGCTTGATTCTGATTTGCTTGTGCCAACATTGAGACTTGGCATTGTCTTCTCCTCATTCCTGGCTTCCATCTTCTCACAGTCAGCTACAAGAGCAATTGTTCCTCCTTTTCTCTTTCCCTTTTCCAACAGCTCATCCTGCTCCATTTCAAGTTCATAAGTCTTCAAAATTCCATATAATCTTTCAAGTGTGAAGTTCTTATAATCTTGAGAGTTTCTCAAAGAGACAGTCATGGGCTTCCATTCCTTTGGCAGAGACCTAAGAAATTTTAAGTTGGAATCCTTGACTTGGTACACTCTACCATACAGCTTCAATCCATTCAACAGTTTCTGAAACCTGTTGAAGGTATCATTTAATGATTCACCTTCTTCAAAGTGAAAATATTTATACTGTTGAATAAGAAGCTGCATTTTGTTCTCTCTGACCTGCTCAGTACCTTCACAGATGATTTGTACAGTGTCCCAAACTTCCTTTGCAGTTTGGCAATTGATGACATTGTCAAACATATCTTGATCTAAGCCATTAAACAAAATGTTCATGGCTCTCTTATCCTTGCGGATTTCTTCCATGTCTTCAATAGTCCATTCTGCTTTTGGCTTGGGAATAGACTGTCCAACAGCAACTGTTGCAGTAGCAGCTGTGG
Organism: Apium graveolens; assembly: GCF_009905375.1. NCBI lineage: Eukaryota > Viridiplantae > Streptophyta > Magnoliopsida > Apiales > Apiaceae > Apium > Apium graveolens. Next base: position 120,070,607 of record NC_133649.1, read on the forward strand.
CTACCTTGTGAGGGATGTGAGGACCATTTTCAATACAGTTGATGTAGCTTTCATCTTGAGAAAGAAGATGTAAATGCATCTTCACTTTTCAGTGATGATAATTATCCTTTTTCAGGACTGGAATCTTTACACCAATATCCTTCCTATTCATGATGGTAACAGGAGAGTTCTTCTGTGCACTCATGATGTTGGCATAATAGATCTTTAAACTCTTTATATGTTAAGAGCTTGCTCTGATACCAATTGTTATTCCCAGTGGACTAACAATGAGATTTACAGAAGGGGGGTTGAATGTAAATCTCAAAACTTTTTCAAGTTTTGAGCAGTTTGTAAGGCTAAGTGTTTGAGTGATCAAATGTGTGTGAATTGCTTGGAGCTGATGCAGACAGATATATATTCAAACATAAATGTAATGAACACAAAGAACTTAAAAACTTTTCTGGTGGATTTGTTGTTCCACCAGAGATGTGTTATTTCAGAAAATCTGTGATTCAAAATTAAATCACAGTTGTTTCCTAGTACAAACTAGATGATTTTCTCTCTTGATATTTCTAAACAGCTCAGGGAAAATTCACATCTAATTACTAGCTACTACTTGGTTTATATATCACCAAGTTTACAAGTGAAGACAAAGATAAAGTACAATAAGAAAATAGTTCTCCACTTGTTTCTATTCCATTTTTATCCAGTGTAATATGGAATTATCTGTTGACTTTCCATTTAGAACCAGACTAAAAACGGCTGCTTTTTCTGTTGTTCCTGAAATAGGCTACCACATCTCTGTCAATCCATGTGCCTCTGTCAGCTTTGTTAACTGTCACTATCAACTGCTATGAGACTGAGCATCCGTTGAAGCTTTCATCCGTTGATGGCTTTATCCGTTGATGCTCTAGCAGTTGAAGCTTTATCCGTTGAAGCACTTATCCGTTGATGGATATTTATCCGTTGAAGCATTAGAGACATCCGTTGAAGCTTTGTTTCTTATCCGTTGAAGGTCTTCAATATCCGTTGACACTTCTTCACTTATACAAAATTACAAGGCATGAATTATTTACAATTAGCCCTCCTATTTGTACATCCATTAGTAGTCAACATGACTGATTATTTCCTAACAACATCTAATAATTACAGCTTGAAACCAGAGAGTGAAATGTGCTACAATACCAAACTTATTGCTAAGTAAGGCTACTCCTTCAACGGATAGCCAAGATGGTCTAAGTAAGGCTACTTAGCACTAGATTTCTACTTAAGTGTTTTGCTTAACTTATCATCAAACTAATACACATATTCCTAACACCGAAGATATAATTCATTTTCTTAAAATCGCTATGGCGAATGAATAAAGCCGAAGACGCGATTCATTTTATTACAATTGTTAAGGCAAACCATAAAGCCGAAGATACAATTCGTTTTATTAAAATTGCTAAGGCAAATGAATAAAGCCGAAGCTGCGATTCATTTTATTACAATTGTTAAGGCAAACGATAAAGCCGAAGATACAGTTCGTTTTATTAAAAATCGCTATGGCGAATGAATAAAGCCGAACTTTCTAAGGCAGATGACAGCCGAATACGCGGCTAAAATAAAAGACAGAAACAATGCTGACAAAAGATGAAAGATGCATTAAAATATAACAGCCCGAAGGCAGAAGTTACAAGCCCAAAGGCAGGAGATTGATAAAATAAAAATCAAATTATCAGAAAGGTCTTCATCCTCTCCTGAAAAAAATCGCAAGAGGACCGTCTTCTACAGCACGAGCGACTAGATCTTCCATTACTTCATCTAGAAAGAGCTTGTGATTCCAGAAAAGGCCACGAGCCTTGTCAACATCATAGTCAAATCCGAATGGAAACACCACCCTTCGGTATATTCCAGGTTTTCTCTCAGCTTCCGTTTGTCTTCGATCTCCTTGGCTGAGCGTTATACGACAAGTGGCCTTAGAGTTACTACCCAAAAATGGGCCACACACGTTGTCTATCGCCCACACACTAGTCCGGCCAATAGACAGGGACATGTTAGTGATGGTGGCCCGATTTATGAGGCCCAATAGTCGAAGGCCCATTAAGCAGTCATGGGCCGACCGTTGAACTAGCAAACTACAGAAACGTAACCCCCCTCCTACATTTATCTTCCTCCAAGTGTAACGGCTGAAGCATTTATACCCAAGGTTTGATATACACACAATCATATACACAATTTTAACTACAATGGCATATACAATTTTGGTACAATCATAACTCTTGTACGTTCCATCTTACTCATGAAAGGTCGATTATTGATTCTCACACCGGAGGTGAATCGGGGGGACAAACCCTCGAATTCTTCTCCTTGCAGGTCCGACCGAAGGACGCTCCACACAATTGAAGGACGTTTTACCCTTATCAGAAATTTGGTCGTAACACCACCATTATCTTGGCACTTTCAAGTTGCAGCTCCTTAACACACCCAGGACAGTGCTTCTCTGATTCCCATTACCTCTGCCTCAAACATTGAAACAGCCTGACCAACACACAGATTTTCCCCTGCACAAAATGTTCCCCGGTGGTCTCTCATGACCATTCCAATTGAGTATGTCTGTGCTCCCAGGACAACAGAGGCATCCATAGTGATTTTGAATGCATCTGCCTCAAGAAGCTCCCATTTGCTGTCTACTTTCTCCTTCCTTCTCACTGTTGTGGGTGTGATCGACTTGCTCTTACTTGCTTCAACCCACTGTATGTACATTTTAAAACTGTTGTCCATGACAAAATCCTGTGTAACACTCTTTGCATCCCACACTTTCTTATTCCTCCACTGCCAAATTCCCCACAATCATACTCCAATCAGGACACTCTTAACCATACTCCAATCATACCAGAGATTTACATAATTTCAGCAACCAGCTGCAAAGACATGCCATGTGTTCGATATCATGTAAACACATTGGACATGTTATGGGCACTCTAACAGTTCTAGAGTTCAGTCTATTTCTCACAGGAACAGCATTGTAACAAAACCTCCAGATGAAGACCTTGACCTTGTTAGGAAGCGTAAGATGCCAGATTTTTTTCCAGCCAGTGAGAGGAGGATGCGAGATGTAAGAATTAAAAATAAAAGTGTAAAATGAAACACAATTTACAGACATAAGTATAGAACATTTAGGCAGATACAATGGTTTGCTTTACGTCAAATATATATGATTGAGCGAACGGGAGGGATCGCGACCCTCCAAGCCTTTAACAATTCTAGGCCCCATTTTTTTTTAAAAAAAAGATACCAAGTACGTAAAAACAACGTACATTATATGCTTCAGGAAATTGTAAAAGCTAATTTGATGAAAATGATCATGGCGATGAATTAAAATTAGCTAAAAAAGTTTTAAAATTTTATTATTTTTCAGTTGCGTTGGGTATTGCAATTATTTTATTGAATAATAGAAAAATTGAAAGCATTTTCGAATTTATGTTTAATTCAAAATCATTGAAACTATTGGAATATGAGGAAATAAAAGAACAATGTAAAAATCAAGAATTTGCATCATTTATACGGTTCATAAAATTTTAAGTATTTATTTTTTTCTAAAAATCTTTGGTAGTGTAAATTTATCTATAAGATGAGTTGATATATGTATTTGACAATCTTGAATTTTTTAAATTTGTAGAGTTTATTTCAAATATAAAATTATTTATCAAATTATTTTATTTTAACGAGTGACTATTGCATCAGCTGAAAAGGTTTTTGAATTATCAATGATTTTTGGATATACTAATTTATAGCCGTGCGATGCAAGGTTTTTTGAAATTTACTTATTTTACTTTTAAATTTTGAATGTTTCACCATCGAACAAATTTTTTATTTTTTATTAATAAACATTTATTGAATTGAAATAGTTAAAATAATAATCAAATTAAAGTTCAAACAAATTAAAAAAGTTACGAAGTTTCGTTTAATTTTATTTCGGCCCTATCTTGACTTCTATAAATAATAATTTGATGATTTTATAGCCCAACGAATCTCACGAACTAATGTTTAACTCAGTGATGATTTAAAAAATTTGTCGAACAATTATCATTCGAATTTTGAAGAAAAAAATTAGGAATTTTGCATTATCGTTTTATTCAGTTTAGTATGCCTACTTCTTTTTGGTTTAAATCATTGGAAAGGTAAGATATTTTATTCAATTTAGAATACCTACTTATCATTGAGTATAAAATACGAAATCAATCATGTGTATTATATATAAACCCAAGTACTATATATAAACCCAAGTACGATACCGATTGTTCGACTATCAAAATTTTAATATTTCGGCGTGCAATGCATAAATATTTTATTTCTTATTTGAAAAGTATTTATTAATTTTAAATAATTCTAAAAAGAATCAAATTAAAGTTCAAACAAATAAAAAAATACCGAGTCTCGTTTGACATTTTCCTGGCTCTATCTTGAATTATAAAAATCAGATTTTGGCGATTTTACAGCCCACACAAAACTCACAGAGCAATGTTTAATTTAGTAATGGTTTAAAAATTTTGTCCAACAAAAATTATCTAGAAATTGAAGATGAAGAATACAATTAATTATGAATTTTTCATATTATTCAATTAAGTTTAGGATGTTTACTTATTTTTGGTTTAAATCATTGAAAAGGTATGATATTCTATTCCACTTAAACACATACTTATAGTTATTCATAGAATATTCATTTATATTAGATCCAACGGCTATAATTAATATATTTAAAGATCTAACAGTCCTTAATAAATTGATAGTACATGATCCATGACTACAAATTTTTTGGATAAGATCTTTTCTATACATATTATATAATAAGGATATAATTTGCTTAAAATGTTAATATTTGACATTATTATTATCTCTAATATATTTAGAAATTTTTATGTTTTATACTTTTATAAGTTAATCGTTTTGTCTAAACTTACATTAAAATTTTGGATAATATCTAGGTAATTTATTTATGTTTAAAAATAATTATTCATTTGACCCATTTCTCGTCCCCAAGTACACTCACCGAAACTTGAGGTACTGGATTGGATTGGGTGTAAGGGAAAAAATATATGAATTATATCCTTATAAATGATGGCTTATAATTGTATAAATGAGAAAAGAAGGAAAAATATATGATTTAACCCTATAAATAAGTATAAATTTTCGGGCCGAATCCAGTACCTAAAATGACAGATAATAAACTTTTAATCAATTAAGCTATCTAACGGCACGCATAGTTTATGTTAAATTATCTAATAAGACTTACCATGTTATTACAATTATGATCATTCTATATTCTTTATTGTGGTGGCCAACACAATTTAAAAATACAAAACTCGAATGTGAAAGGTGTTAAGCATAATGATGCTCATTAGCTTAATTAGCATAGCATAATTGACTAAATTATGTCATGGTTGACTAGTTAATTACAGATGCTAGGTCTATATAAGAAAAAATGACAAAAATAACCGATTTTTGAAAAAAATTAATAAAAATAGCCATTCTAAAAAAAGTGGCCAATTTTGGCCGATTGAATACTCCACTGTCAGTTGGGTATCCCAATTTGTATAAGATACTCCACTGGTAGTTGGGTATTTCATATATGGGATACTCCACTGCCAGTTGGGTATCTTGTATAAAGTGGATACTCCACTGACAGTTGGGTATCCCATCGGCTAAAGTTGGCCAACTTTTCAGAAATTGGTTATTTTTGTCAATTTTGTGTAAAAATAGGATAAATTTGTCCTTACCTCTATATAACAGCCGTCAATACATCTCATTTTGTAACTTTCTATCATTTTCAGTCAATAACAAACTTTATCTTCTTCATTGCTCAATCATTAGCTCATACCAGTTTGACATGGTAGCAGAGCTTTCTATGATTGTTATCTCCGCTGCTCACACATAATCTTCTTCAATTTGATCTCTCAATTCATCTCTACGTAATCTCTCTCGATCTCCCTTACAAACTCTCTCGATCTCTTACAATCTCTTGCAATCTCTTCCGATTGCAATCTCTATTCAAATCTATCCACGTCAAGCATAAATCTCACAGTTTTACAGTGCTTAAGTTATTTTAATCTATCTCATTGCATTTATTCTATCTCTGCTTATTTTTTTTTGTCATTCTTATGGCATCATATGCTGCTGCTACAATTGGAACTACTTCAAGTACTACATCATCTACATCAAATGCTATCGATGTTAATCATCTATATTATGTGAGTAATTCGGATAATTCAGGCATTCTTCTTGTTACACAGATGCTCACAGATCAAAACTATTCTCGGTGGAGTAGGTCTGTTTTCATAACTTTATATGCAAAAATGAAATTAGGTATGATTGATAGAACTATGCCTAAACCTTTATCTACATCTACACTTCATATTTTATGGTCCAAATGCAATGATATGATCTTGTCCTAGTTGTTGAATTATATGACTGTTGGAATCAGAAATAGTGGTGCTTACGTTTCAATTGCCAAAGAAAATTTGGGAGGATTTAGCAGTTAGATATTCACAAACTAATATGCCTAGGGTTTTTAACTGAAAAAGGAATTAGGATCCATGAATAAAAATAATCTGACAATTACTGTTTATTTCATTAAGTTTAGAACTCTACTTGTTCAAATTGAAAATCTAGATCCTATGCTAAATGTACATGTGATGCCCGTACTGCTTGTACTTGTCAAAATGCTCAGAAACTTGAAAAATATGAAGAAATGATCAAGGTGAGTTAATTCCTTATGGGACTGAATGATCAATATACCTCTGTTCGAGTCCAACTCCTAGTGATGAAACCTATTTCATCTCTTACTCAAGCCTTCTCACTCATTTTACAATAGGAATCACAGTGAGAATTTGCTAAAATGTCCAGCCACAATCCTCTTTCTGAAATTATGGTTATGAATGTTGAGTACAACAACTTGTCCAGATTCAAAAATTCTGGATCTGGTTTAAATGCTCAGAAAAAGCAAACAACTGATATTGTTGATGCTTACTGTAATTTATGCCAAAATTCTGGTCACACTAGGGATGAATATTTTTACATTCACGATTATCCTGAATGGCACAGGCTTCATGGAAAACCTAAATCTAAGACAAAGATATTGTCCACACCTGGAGTCAAGTTTGCAGCTCAAATTATTGCTGGAAATAATGCTACTACAGGGTCTCAAGTTCAGATGGATAACACTATCAAAGACTCCATGAAAGTGTCTTCAACTATCCAAGATGATTCAAGAAACTCTCAGACAGAGCGCAAATTGGAATATAATGTTGCTGCTCCTCAAATGTCTGGTATTGATTGTTATACCAAAGATTTCAATAAATTTTCTTGCTCTATTGTATTTGTTCACTCAGTATCATCACCTAATAATTATGCTTACTACACCTGGATCTTGGATTCTGGAGCCACTAATCATAACTTATCACAAAGACATGTTATATGATTTAAAGCCTTTAACAACTGAACTTTTCTTACCAGATGGCAAAACTGCCTCTATTACTCATATTGGCAGTCTTCACTTAATTAAGGATTTGATACTTAGAGAAGTACTTTGTGTGCTAAGTTTTAACTACAGTCTAATTTCTATAAATAAACTACTGATAAACTCATCTTTCAATGTTATTTTCGCTTCTATTTCTTGTATTTTACAGGACCTTGCAGTGAGCAAGGATAAGAATATTGGTAAATTGGACTATATAAGCTTCATATGTCAAAGTTGCAATCTAATTCAGTTATTCATAATAAAATGTCTTTAGTTCAACCATTTGTCTTTCAGTCTGAGGTATCTCAAACAAAAGTGCATTGTACTATTGAAAACAATGTCAATACTGGTGTAATATGGCACAAGAGATTGGGTCATCCATCTGTTTCAGTGTTAAATAAAATTTCAGCTGTTCCTGTTCATAATCTTACTTTTCATCATTGTGATACTTGTCATTATTCCAAAGAACGTAGGTTAGCATTTCCTAGTAGTTCTCATTCTACTACTGTAATTTTGGACCTGATCCATTTGGATATATAGGTTCTACTACTACTATTTTCTAGTAATTCTCAATCTACTACTGCTATTTTGGACTTGAACCATTTGTTTCAGTGTTAAATAAAATTTCAGATGTTCCAGTTTATAATCTCACTTTTCATGATTTTGATACTTGTCATTATTCCAAACAACATAGGTCACCATTTCCTAGTAGTTCTCATTATACTACTGCTATTTTGGACGTAATCCATTTGGATGTATGGGGTCCTTATAGACAGCCTACACATAATAACTATAGTTATTTCTTAACCGTAGTTGATGACTATTCTAAAAATACTTGGGTTTTTTTGTTCTCTCATAAAACTCAAGTTCCTTCCCTAGTCAAAGATTTCTTAACTTATGTCACTACTCAGTTCAATCAAATAATTAAAATTGTCAGATCAGACAATGATACTGAGTTTACTAATTATCATTTGCAATTGTTTTTGCTTCTCTTGAAATTGTTCACCACAAATCTTGTCCTGCCACTCTATAGTAAAATGGCACTGTGGAGAAACATCAACATTTGTAAAATATGACTAGAGCTTTGAAGTTTACCCAATTCTTATTGGGAGAATTTTATTTTAACTGCCACTCACTTTATTAATGTTTACCTATTAAAAATATTCAAATCAAAACTCCTTCTGAAATTATGTTTGGAGTGTTCCTGATTACTCTACTCTCAAGTGTTTTGGTTGTTTATGTTATGCTACCAAAACACATGAATGTGATATATTTTAACCTAAACCGGTTAAAGGAATATTCATTAGTTATCCTTTTGGACAAAAAAGGTATAAAATTCTAGATTTACAATCTAAGAGATGCTTCTACTCTAAAGATGTTACTTTTGTATAATCCACATTTCCTTATCAATATTTTCCATTTGAAAAGTCAATTATCATAAGTACTGGTACTCCTTTGTTTCCTATCATTGCCTCTACTCCTGAAGATATTCATACTATTGTTAATAACACATCTATTTCCACTAACTCAACTACATCTCTTCCTTCCACCTCTTCAGAATCTTTACCTGCTCTCAAAACTGGTATCCAATTTCTAGACCTCTTAGACAGAAACATTTACCATCTAGATTTAAAGATTTCACTCGTCTTCCAGTTAGCAATGCAATTTTACCAACTCATTCTCTCATCTCAGACTCATATAAGTCCTCTTCTGTTCTATCCTCTACAATCTCATCTATCTTTTGACATGTTTACACATCAATATAAACCATATCTTACTTCTATAAATCAAACTCCCATTTCTTATACATTTAAGCAAGTTGTTTCTCATCTTGAATGGTTTAAAGCAATATAAACTGAAATTGCTGCTCTTGAAGAGAATGACACATGAGATATTGTCTTAAGACCTACAGATCAACAATTATTGACTGTAAATGGATTTTAAAAATTAAACACCTTCCTGATGGCTCTGTAGAGTGGTACAAAACTCGTCTTGTGGTCTGAGGCTTTACTCAAACTTTTGGCTTAGATTATTTTGATGTGTATGCTCCTGTTGCCAAAATGATTACTGTCATATTGTTCCTAGTTATAGCTGCTTTTAAGAAGTGCTCTGTCACTCAACTTGATGTCATAAATGCATTTTTTCATGGTGACTTACTTGAAATTGTGTACATGTGTTTACCACCTGGCTATGCCAACTTGTCCTCAACATGTGCTTCTGATTTTGGTGCTTATGTCCGCAAGCTTAAAAAATCTCTATTTGGGATTAAGCAAGCTTCTCGAAGGTGGTTTGTAAAATTTTCTTCTACTTTGAAGAAATATGGTTTTCTGCAGTCCAAAAGTGACAACAACCCATTTACATTGTATATTAATGACAACTTTATGGCTATTCCAGTTTATGTCGACGACATTCTTTGCACCGGTTCTTCTGAGCCTTTGATTAGAGATGTCAAATTATGTTGGATATAATTGATGATATCAATATTTACTATTAGAGTTTACCATCAGTACTTGTGATATCAGAGTTTGACAAATGGTGACGTCATCAGTATTTGATGATCAGTACTTATCATCAACATTTGTTCATATCAGTATTTGTCAAGCTGGAAATCAGGAGATATCACAAGAGGATACATTTGCAGAGATATGTCGGTGTAAAACTTTACTTAATTATAGCAATCAATAGTTGGATATGTATAAGGATTCCTTATTTATGTATTTCATATCAATTATATTGATTATGTAACTATGCAGTATATAAGCATAGATTAGGTTAACACTGCATGTGTTGATTAATTATTTTATCATTCTGTGTAACCTAGAAGCTCTCAGGGATATCTCCTCATCCTTTGAGAGAATATTGTAATCAGTTTTTATACATCAAAACAAAAATTGTTACTGATTATTGAGTTTTAATTCTAATTGATTGTTAATATTGTATTCACCCCTCTATACAGTATACTTAAAGGCCTAACAATTGGTATCAGATCTTGCTGTTGATATACAAACAGTTCAAGATCCATAAAATAATCACTAATTGCAGATAAAGAAACTCAACAACAACCACCACTAGCACCATACACAAACCAAATCAACAACAATATGAGTAGATATGAAGTCATCAGAGTTCCAATCCTGAAAGTCAATGAAAATCCAATCTAGAAAGTCAGGATGACTATGTGCTTGGAAGCCACGGATCCTGAATATCTGAACAAGATCTATGCTGGTCCACAAAGGCCTAAGAAACTTGCTGTGGCTGTTGCTGTGAGGGTGAAAAGATGATTGACAAGGAAAAGAAGGATTATACTCCTAAATATTTAGCATTAATTCTGAAAAATACCAAGGTGAGACATCTGATACATAGCAGTCTAGACAGTGTTATGTCCAATAGAGTTATTGGATATAAAACTGTAAAAGAAATTTGAGACACCTTGGAAGTAAAGTGTCAAGGCACAAGTACTATCAAGAAGAACAGGAAAACAATCCTCACTCGGGAGTATGAACACTTTAACTCAAAAGCTAATGAGTCACTGACTGAGATATATGACAGATTTCAGAAACTGTTGAATGATCCGTCACTTGTTGACAAGGAATATGATCTAAAAGATTCAAACCTGAAGTTTCTTCTTGCACCTCTTGAAAAGTGGGATTTAAAGGTAACTTCTATAAGAGACAACTATGATCTTGAAGACACATCTATGGATGAGATTTATGGAATGTTGAAGACTGATGAACTGGAGATGGAGCAGAGAAGCAAGACAAAGGGGTCAAGGACTAGACAAGTTGCACTCAGAGTTAAAGAAAAACCTAGAGAAAGAGTTGTGAGAAAATGTCATTAAAGAGAAAATGACATGATTGTAAAGTCTGACACTGAGTTATCAAATACTGATGATGACCTAAACTCTGATATTTCTTCAAACTCTGAAAGTGATCATGGGGATGATGAGAAGATCTTGCTAATGGCTGCTTTGATGGTGAAAAACTTCAGAAAGATGGCTTATAAGGACTTCAAGAAAGTAAAAAGAATTTCCAAGAGACGCTTTAGTTCTTCAAACTCTGATAAGAAAAACTACAGGAAATATAATGAAAAGGAGTCTAAATCTAGCAAGATTGATAAGTCCAAGGTCAAGTGTTATAACTGTGATGAAGTTGGATATTTTGCAGCTGATTACAGAAAGCCAAAAGCTGAGAGTAAGCAAGCCTTGATCACAAAGAAGAAGAATTGGGATGATACATCAGAATCTGATGAGGGTGTCAACTATGCTCCCATGGCAAATGTTGATAGTGAACTTGAGGCTCCTGTGATGAAGGTACCTCAAACTACTCTTGCTTTTGATACTGATGATATCTGTGAATTGAGACTATTTCTTAAACCCTGCATGTTAGTTATAGGGATCAAACTCTTGAAAATGCTAGGATCGGAATTGAAAACTCTGACTTAAAGAAAAAAATGATCACCTAGAAGCTGAGTTGGTTTTCATGCTATAAACTCAAAAAGAAAGAAATGATGCTATATATGTCAAAGATAAGTTGTTAGAAAAGCATGCTTACTTAAAAAATGAATTAGCTAAGAAACGAGAAGTAATTAAACTTTGGACAAATTCTGGAAAAACAACTCAGGATATTATGGAAATTTGATACTGGGGATCATGATTAGGTTATGCAGACAAAACCAAAACTGATAAAGTAAAAGAAAAAATAAATTGAGAAAATTAAACCAATAAATGCTTAAAAGCATGTCAAAAAGATTAAGTCTCAGTTAACACCTGTTAAGGTTAACTTAAATACTGATGGTCTCAAATCAATAAATGAGATAGGTTTAACATCAACATCTAAGTCAAACTTAAAAACTGATAACTTTAAATAGGTGAAAGCTAAGTCAGTAAATATTGGTTTAATTACTCAGAAATAGCCTAAGCACAAGCTGAAGGAAATTAAAATGAAGAACAAGGAAAAACAACCTAGGAAAAATAGAAATGGAAAAGTATGTGTTAATAAGGAGAACAAGTATCAAACCATTCCTAATACTCCTAGAAAGGCTTGTTTAAACTGTGGTAGTACTAATCATCTTGTTGTTGCTTGTAGGAAGAATAAATGGATAAATATTGTTTCTCCTGAATCAGAGTTTAGGAACAGAACATTTAGATATAAATTACAAAATCCTTGTTTTCATTGTGGTAGTACTTGGAATTTTATTTACACATGTAAAGAGTATCACAATTTGTATTATTACTATTATGAACTGAAACCCTCTTTGAATAAGACAAAAGTTATTTCAGCATGTGTAACTTTTGATATTAAGAATGTTAGCATAAACTCTGATATAAAGACTTCTGCTACAATCCTTAACAAACTTAATAAGGACAAAGGATCCAAGCAAGTCTGGGTCCTTAAAAATTCTAACTAATATCTTATTTGATTGCAGGGTAACATGAAAAATACTTTGGTCTTGGAAAGTGGATGCTCAGGATAGATGACTGGAAATAAAGCCCTGCTATGAGAGTTTAAGGAGAAGGCTGGCCCAAGTGTTTCTTATGGAGATGGAAACTTAGGAAAAACTTTGGGATATGGTAATATCAAACTTAGGAATGTCTTTATTGAAAATGTAGCTCTTGTTGCATGACGCAAACATAATCTGATCATTGTGAGTCAAATCTGTGACAGAGGTTGTCATGTGGATTTTTATGAAGAACATTGCAAAATTGTAAACAACTCAGATGACAATGTTGCAATGACTGGTTATAGACATGGTAGTATGAAGCTAGGGTTTCCACATACACTGATGGCTCTGCTATATTTCAGTTGAGTAAAGCAACTGTGAAAGGGAGTTAGAACTAGCATAGAAGACTTTCTCACTTGAATTTTAACAACATCAATGAACTTGTGAAGAAAGATCTTGTAAGAGGATTGCCCATTTTTTACTCCTGATGGCCTATGTGATTCATGCCACAAGGCCAAGCTAAGAAAATCATCTTTCAAGAGTAAGACTGAATCCTCAATTCTTGAACTATTTTACTTATTACACGTTGATCATTTTGGTCCAGTAAATATGATGTTAATAGCCATGAAGAGATATGCACTGGTCATCGTGGATGAGTACATAAAATACACATGGGTATACTTTTGCATACTAAGGATGAGACGCCAACCATTCTTCTTGATCATGTGAGGCAACTAGAAAAAGAATCAACACAAAAAGTAAAGATTATCAGAAGTGATAATAAAAATGAATTCAAGAACAGTACTATGGAGGAATTCTGTAAATACAAAGGGATCAAACATGAATTTTCTGCCCCTGGAACTCCATAATAAAATGGAGTTGCTGAAAGAAAGAACAGAACCCTTATAGAAGCTGCAGGGACCATATTTGAGGAAGCAAAATTGCTAACTTATTTCAGGGCTGAGGATATGCAAACTGCATGCTTCACACAAAATACAACTCTGATAAACAAGCATGGGACCACACCATTTGAGATGGTAAAAGGAAAGAAGCCAAACTTGAAATAATTTCACATTTTTGGCTTTAAATATCATGTTCTCAAAATTCATCCTGAACAACTTACAAAATTTGATCTAAAAGCTGATGAAGGAATTTTTGTTGGATATCCATTGTCAACAAAGGCCTTCAGAGTTTACAATCTGAAAACAAGAGTGATCATGAAATCTATTCATGTATCTTTTAATGAAAAGAAGATAACCGGTCTATAAGATGTAGATGATCATGAAATGTTGAGATTTGAAATTGAAGTACCAGATGCTGAATAGCTAAATTCTGATGAACTGATAAACTCTGATAATGCAAATCCTGATATCACTTTAAATTATGAGGAACCATTTGTCAGTGGAAGTAACATAAATATTGAAGCACATGTTGAGGGGGAGCAACATGATTCATATAAAGAGTCTAGTTCAAGTGATTCAAATCAAGATACACCAGAAAATACTTTACCAGACTCTGATTTCTAAAATATTGATGAAATAAATACTGATAATTCTGAAAGCATTAATTTAGGGAGAGCATCAAGAAATGATTATGGTGCACATCAAAGTGGAAATAGAGACTTCATGGATCATGGGGGGATCTTCTTCTAGAAATCAACTTTCTTCTGCAAGGAAATGGACTAAGTCACACACTCCTGACTTAATCATTGGAAATTCTGATAGTGGTATCAAGACCAAAAAAACCACTCAAAAAGACTATCTCTATCATTCTTTTCTATCTTAGACTAAACCAGATAAGGTGGATAAAGCTCTTCAAGATGCTAACGGGATCACAACAATCCAAGAGGAGCTCAATAAATTTGAAAGGAACAAAGTATGTACTTTAGTACCAAGGCCAAAAGATAGATCAGTAGTTGGTACTAAGTGGGTATTTAGAAACAAGACTGACAGTGAGGGCATTATTATAAAAAATAAAGCAAGGTTGGTTGCAAAGGAATATTCTCACCAAAAAGGTATTGACTATGATTAGACTTTTGCTCCTATTGCAAGACTTGAGGCCACCAGAATTTTTATGGCCTATGTTGCTCATATGAAGTTCAAAATGTTCCAAATGGATGTAAATAATGGAATTCTTAATTGTGAACTGGAATAGGAAGTTTATGTTGAACAGCCTCCAGGGTTCATTGATCCAAAGTACCCAAATCACGTCTACAAGTTGGATAAAGTACTCTATGGACTAAAGTAAGATCCAAGAGCCTGTTATAAAATACTAGCACAGTTTTTACTGGAAAGTGGTTTCAAAAGAGGTACTATTGATAAAATTTTATTATATAAGAATCATGGTAATGACTTGTTGTTAGTAAGAATTTATGTTAATAATATCATCTTTGGCTCTACTAATGATAACTCTGTGAAAGGCTTTCCAAGTTAATGCAATCCAGATATTAGATGAGTATGATGAAAGAATTAAGTTATTTTATGAGATTACAAGTCAAGCAGACTGAAGAAGGGATATTCATTAGTCAATCAAAATATACTAGGAATTTTCCTAAATGATTTGGAATGCAAGACAGTTCAACTGCTACAACTATGGCCACTACAACCAAGTTAGACTTTGTTAATCCCTGACAATCTAACAGTTGAATTACAAAACGGGGGGGGGGGGGTTGAATGTAATCCTGAGTTTCTTCTTGATTTTAAGAACTTCTCTAACAAATATATATAACAGTATTTGAATATGTAAAAGTGTGGAATGAAAGTATTAATGTATTCAAAATATAAAGTAATTTAAACACAGGTATTTATAAACTTTCTGGTGGATTGAACTCATCCACCAGAGATATATATATATATTTCGAGAACTCTATGATACAAAGATTGTACACAGCTGCTTACAAATAGAATCACAAAGAACATATAAATTATTCACAAATACAGCTTTTTCTATTTCTCTAGTTGATTGCTTACTTCTTAATCTTTTTCTACTTGTTACTCTTGATTTATATATCACCAAGCTATAGGATAAAAAGATAAACTAATGAGACAAAATGTCTTGGTCTAATTTCATGCTTCTTCATTTCTCCATCCAGCATCTTTAAATATCTTCAATTTATCATGGAAATGCTTCTTTGTTCTCTAAAACCTGTAAATAGGCTGCCACATTCCATTTGCATACAATCAACCCATATGACTGTCAAGTCACTATCAACTGCTTTTTGAATTTGATCATCCATTGGAACTCTGTTGGATCATCCGTTGAGACTTTGTTGAATCATCCGTCGAGATTCTAGTTGATCATCCGTTGAAACTCTAGTTGATCATCCGTCGAAACCTTGTGGAACATCCGTTGAGAGTATCTTCATAACAGTTAACTCTATTTCACTTATGCAAGATTACAAGGCATCTAATACTTACAATTAGCCAACCTATTTTGTATATTAATCTAGTAATCGACATGACTTAGAATAAACATACGCTACTCTCTTGAAGGATGACACATAAAATTATCTGTTGAGAGCTACAATTACACTTAAACAAATCTACTAAGGTGTTTTTATAGCATATAATCAAGTCTACAACATATTCCTAACAATCTCAGCCAATTTATGTCTACTAGAATTGTAGGCATAAATTTAGAGGGACTTGATGATAACAAAACACCTTTTTACATAGAAAATATTTAACAGTAGATAAAGCTGATAAGTGTTGCAATTTTATTGAAAATTGAACAGAAGAAAGTTCATAAGAATCTCACAAGCCATTATTCAAGAAGCTCCTCTAATCTGAGCAGATTAGTCTTTAGTCCTTGATTGTCCAGTCTTCTTTCCCAGCTTTTCATTGTTCTCTTCAATCTGGTGTTGGAGTTGCCTGTAGAATTTAGATTCATCTTCATTAGATTGATCCAACATCTCTTACATTCTCATAAGAGTTTTATTGCTTGAAATCTTTAGCTGATCTTCTAGTTTGAAAAATCTTCTGATATTCTTTTCATCCTTGAACTCCATTAACCAATATGGCCTCAAATGCACTCTATCCCCAGTGTAAGGAATAGTTAAAAATCTTGGGAGTGTATTTGGGTCTCTCCAGCTTTGTCTTATCCTTTCAATCTGGTTGAGTATTTGCTTCTTAGCAGCAATGTTAAAGCCCAAAATTTTCTTGATTGGGGAGAAAATCTTCACTAAGACAGAAAAGCCTTCATTGAGAATCCTATGAAAAGGCCAGGTGATTTCCCTTCCACCCTTGTACTTGAACACCAATCTTTCTGGAAGTTTTTTTAAGCATCAATATCCCTAACCTCATCTAGCTCATCCAAGTAAAGATTGATGTCAGAGAACTCCTTAATGTCACAAATGAATAGTTGATCTCCTTTGTTGATAGTATATTTGGGTTTAGGTAGATTTTTGGTTTTGGATGGGACATATTTGACTAGTTTGATTGGAATGTTCTTCCTTCTCTTGGAGGAGGTTGGAATTGGGAGATTAAGATCAGTAATTGGTAGGCTTTCCAAGTCTATTGGTTCATCATTAGGAATTAATGGTTCACCATAAAAATTCATCTGAGGATTGACCTTGAATTCGACTTGCTCCATTGTGGGTAAGGTTGGTTGATTTGAGGTAGTAGACTGGGTAGGCCCAGGTTCATCTTCTTTTTCTTCTTCTTCTTCTCCAAAATCCAACTTCCTTTTGGTTATTTCCTTTCTCATCCTTTTTCCAATTTTCTGCTTTGGTTCCTCCAATTTCTTAGTTTCAGTGATAGTAGCAGGCTTCTCAGCTTCTGATTGGGTAGCAACCTTTTCAGCCTTTTTCTTAGCTTCTAAGGCACCCTGCTTTTTTCTGATTTTTAAGTCTCAGCTTTTCTTCTCTTTTAGCTTCTTCAAATTGTGGATGTCTAGGTATCACACAAATTTCTTTTCCATGCCTGTAGACTTTGGCTATCTGTTCGCACAAAAACACGCAAGCGTACGCGATCACAAGTAGTATAAGATTAAGTTAAGTTCGTTCCCAAAGAGACTGGTTTAAACAGAACATGCACTTATGCAACAATGTATGGTTATTATTCACTGCTAAGACAAGTATCAATTTTGAGTTAATTAACTAATTAAAGTGATTATACTAGCATGCATTAACTAAGAGAATAAAACTGATTTACTTATATGAGATTAAACATGGGATTATAACTTCATTAAATACTTCATTCAGAGTTTATGCCTTTATAGCATGTGATGGTGATGACAACTAATCAGATAACATGAAATTAATATACGCTAACTTTCGAGATACGTATACCTTACTACCAAACATCCACAAATAAGATAGAAGTTGAGCAGACACCAATTCTGTTTAGACCCTATATGTCTATAAGATTTGAAAACATAATGGTTTAATGAGCAAGTTATCTATTGAGATTACATAAGGCAGCGTAAGATGGTTAAAATTATACTACGAATCATGCATGATAACATACATAAACTTAAGCTAGCATGGCAAGTTCTAAACCTCTATATCCACTTTCGCTTCAATAAAGATTAACAAACGACTTAGATGTTAGCTACACATCTAAGAAGAATAAGTACAACCATACTAGGAAATCATAAATCACCACACACTAACGATTTAGAATAATCAACTATTTAAATCAATAAATAAATCCGCTAGAACCCCATGACAACGATTAGTTCATGATCGAACATATCGTCACCATGGGTTTCAATGAAAACATGATAATAAATAAGTTCAGAATACTACGAGATAATATAAAAGTACTAGGGTTTAGAACAAATTAAAAACAAGTATCCAAAAGTATCGCCTAAATCAAAGAATACAAAAGTGAAAACTAAATCTTATTCTCCTTAGCCGTCTTGTGTGCTTTTGGTCTTCTCTATGTTCACCCTGGCTTCCTTCTTCTTAAAAATGTCTTCTTTTCTTTATATATAGCCCTGGTTGACCTGGATGCTTGCAATAACCAAATTATAATCAAATTAGGATTCTGCAGAAACTGGCTGGCGCGGGCACGCTTGATATGGGCGCGGGTGGGCTCTATGTCTGACAAATGGGGCATGGGCGCGCCTGCTCTCTGTAAAATTTTTGCAGTTTTGTTCCTTTTGCGCTCCGTTCTTCGTACAAACTTTCACGACTCCTTCCCCGATCTATTATCAACATATAATCATTTGAAAGCTCATTTCCACCTCTGACTAGTGCCCTGCAATGACTCAACACAAAACACATCAAAAACACCAAATACTTGAGTCCAAAACACCAACTTAAGCCGATATGAAGCGTTCCAAGTAGATATAAAATCCACTTATCACACCCCCAAACTTAAATCGATGCTGGTCCTCAAGCATAAACAGACTCGACACTAATAACAAAACTACTGCATGAATGCAACTACATGAAAATGCAACTAAATGACAATGCAACGATCCCCTCGGAATAACCATAACCAAATAAATAAGCAATGTCTCTAAGAATGCAATGACTTTAAATAGAGTTCAACTAAATCCCATAAACCAACATACAAACCAGAAATGTGCGTGTGTGAGATGCTTATCAAATATACTCTCAATACTAGATCAAAAATCATATCCTATCCTTTGCCAAAACAATCACAAATTTATAAATAGAATAGACGTTAAACATATAATGACTCACAAAACCTCAATTTTACTAGAGTTATACAAGGATCATGCTATAATACTGAAACACATCAAACACAAATGCTTATTTGACCGTGCAATAAATGAGGTCCCAAAAGACTTATACAATAATACCCATGTAGCAAGCGTTAGGTTAGCGGATCCAAGACTATACACGCCTTAGGTCACTAGGCACAAAGTCTCCTAAAACTTAATTGCTTGAGTATTAAAGAGCTCACCCTTGGTCAATTCTGCATATACTAACACAAGTTGTTTCTTTTTTTTTCTTTTTTTTTCAATGATTCTGAATGAGTGCGTTTTGCTCCATCTCATTCAACCCTAGACTACTCATAAAAATATGAGCGGACTACTAGCCATTTGACGCCTAATTTTATTCACAACTAGCAATGATATCTATGTTTTTCCCTAGTTTAAAAAATCAATGTTCCTACATCATTACGAGAATAACAAAAAATCTAAATATAACCAAGTGATTAAATTCCAACAAACAAACAAGTATGATCATGATCTACTTCAAAAGCAACCTATAAGAGTTGTCAAAAAACTTTGTTTGTTGGCATGCAAATTAATTAATTAGGACTTAATCATCCCTATATTCGATATCACTACACTCAAATCAACACCAACCTACCAATCAATATAGCTCATCCTCTGGGATGATGTTATATGCATGCAAATGCAACTACATGGACTCAAATAATAACATGAACAAATATACAAACAAATATGACCTACATGAACAATCATGCAAAAATAATGAACGAACTAAACTAAACATGCAATATGAATCTATATGAACATGACACACAACTAAGACTTACATTATCATTCCCAAACTTAAAATATTCAATGTCCTCATTGAAGGTAATAATAAGGATACAATGCATACCTAGTCATCGGTGCAATCCCCTCCTCGGGTGGAGAATCAGGTGGCGGGTAAACAGAGATCACTCCAAATACAGGCCAATCGACCTCATCACCAGTGGCTCAAAAAGCAGTACTCAAAGCCTGTGTTAAATCCTGAGCAAAATGGATATGAATGTCATGCATGGTATCCATCCTAGTCAACCGTCTGTACTGAGCATCTCCAAGTCCAGTCCTATCCCCTGTCTGTTGTGCACGAGAGGACCTAGCAGCTGCATGAGTGGATCTAGTAGCTGTCTGCCGTGCCTGAGAAGAATCCCCTACATACATCTGGTCAGCTAGCTGGCCACCCGGTAGATGATCATATGTATAACCCAATCCCTTCTCACGAGATTTACCTCCATACTACTCTTGCATCACCGAAATTGTCGAGCTATCAATGGGAGCAATCGAAATCTGCAGCTGCTCATGCTCGGGCCACCTAACACCAACCGAAGTACACAACTTCGTAACAATGGAGGCATGAGGAATCACCCCCATGGTTCTCCCTCGCAAAAAATGCAGCATACTCTGATGAATCACACAGTTGAGATCAACATATTCATCACTCAAAATCCCCTACAACAGAATAGCCCAATCCATAGTAACTTCGTCTGAATGCGAAGATGGCATGATATTAGCACACAAAAATAGGTTCCAAGCCCCAGCATACCTGTTCATACAAGAAGCAGGAAAAGTAAGCGGCTCAGTGGTGCCTTCTTTGTACTTTCACTCCATGCCTGGAACACACAACTCTGCCAAAATGTAATCCAAGTCCAGATCCTCCCTAGTCTTCTACACTCAATCATCAGCAGTCCTAGGCCTCACGGGTTGATTTATAACACGGCGAATAGCAGCAGGCCGGTAATCCATAGTCAAACCCCGAACCACAGAAAATCCATTCTTCTCAGCCTTAGCATTGACATAAAACTTCCGCACAATGCTCAATAGAACGCAGCTGGTACCTCACAAAAACTCTCCTAACCCTTCTCTGCAATCATCTCCAAAAGCTTCCCATCTTGAGTTATAGGCAAAAATCCCCTCTCCTTAGCCACCGGTTTAGACATTAACCTAGTGAACTCCGTCTGAGACTCCGGTGAAGTAAATATGTTCTCCGTGCCACCCACACTAGAATCCTCGATAGACGAGGGATTGGTGCTACTACTCCCCATGGTTCATGCTCTTTTGGGTGCCATAATCACAAGTGATAGCGATTTGGGTGTAAGTATTGTATGTAGGAGAGGCTTGGGTTTGTGGGTATAAGAGATGTGTTTATATGTATGTAGATGTATATATAGGATAGAGATAGGAGGGGTGGGAAGTTGTTTAGGGTGTAGAAATAGGGTTAAATTTAGGGCAGAGCGCGGGCGCGCCGTGTATAGCGCGCGCGCGCCTGGCTCCTGTAAAAAAATTTCATTTTTTTTTCTGCAAAAATACAACAAATGCATGGGTTGACTCCCATGAAACACTTGTTTTACGTCTTTAGCTTGACGTTAAATTTCAAAATCAAGTTGTCGCAAGAACGGTGCTCACCACCTCACGGTTCGCTGTATCCCCATAATAATGCTTCAACCTCTGACCATTTACTTTGAACGCTTGGTCCAGATGCTTATCAAAAATTTCCACATCTCCATGTGGAAACATAGTTTTGACAATGAACGGACCTGACCACCGTGACTTAAGATTTCCTGGAAAAAGTCGGAGACGAGAGTTGAAAAATAGAACTTGCTGTCCAGGCACAAATATCTTGTGCACTAATCTCCTATCATACCATCTCTTGACCTTCTCCTTGTATAAATGTAAGGCATATGTCATAGCCTATTTGTATATTCGAGGATTTAACTCAACTCAAATAAGAATGTAATAAGTAAATAGTGGATCTACCGTCAAAGAGGTCTCGCAAAGTAACATCTGTCAAAGGATTCAGAAACAAGGTTCATCTACAGACTTGAGGAATTAATTCACAGGAAGAAGCTCAAGAAATTGATCAAGCCTCAGTGATACAAATCAAGATTGTGGATTTAATCAAGTGACAGAGATCTCGTCAGGGTATCAGAGGATTACAAGGATTTAATGTGAAGAAAATCAAGTTATCAAAGTCAAGACTTGAAGAAACGTCACGGAAGTTAGTCACTAATGAACCAGACAGTACATCGAGTGTCAACATTGAAGTGGTGGAATTGATTCATAATTGACAGTGATTTTCAGAAGATTTTCAGAAGAATGGTTGCTGCTCAAGATTAGTATTAATTCTCTATTAATTAATTAAGTCATATAATTTAATTAAGAAAATAAATTATATCTACAAAGATTAATTTATTGATTAATTGAATTAATTGATTAATTAATTCAGAATTAATATTAAGGATTTTCAGAATTTAAATTGGATTAAAATCTATTTAAATTCAATGAGACAATCTGATTGTACTAATATGACAATCGGTATGACAATTGATAGTCATACCGAAAGTCATGCTAGTACAAATAATTGTCTTGCCGAAAGTTACACTGGGAGGAGGATAGTCTTGCTAGTTCATTCTGATAGTCTTGCTAGTTCATTTGATAGTCCTACCGAAAGTCTTGCTAGCTGTTGGGATTGTCTTGCTGAGTTCAGGATTGTCATTCCAGTTCATTCCATTCTGTTAATTGATTAAAAAGACAGAAGCAGCCATTCATCAAACAGACACAACACAACAGAACCCGATAACAAGAAGAAAAAGAAGCAGAACAAATATTTCATCTTCTCTGCTAATTTTAAGACATAATTTCTAGTTTGTAAAGTTAAATCCAAACCACTAGAAATCTTTATCTTGTTCTTGTGTAACTATCTAGCGGATCAAAATCCCTAGAACTTAATCTCAAATTGTATTTAGCATTTGAATCTTTTTATTGCAAAAATAGAAAAAGTTCATGTCGAATTTATTCTAGATTTGTGATAATTAATTTGAGATTAATTCCTTGTAATCGATACAGTTGTTGTAACACCTTTCAAGTTTAATAATATTCTTATTTAACTTGAATTGTTTCACATTTTTATTCCGCATTTAATTCGATTATTTGGTATTGTTTGTATTCAACCCCCCTTCTACAAACACATTGGGACCTAACAATAACTTGTTATTTTCATAAGCCTGTAGACGAAATTTGCCGAGTTCATTAAGTTGGAGCATTCTCTTTTCTCCAGCAGCTTCCATGTCAAGATTCAGCTTCTTCAAAGCCCAATATGCTTTATGTTCTAGCTCCGCAGGCAAATGACACACCTTACCATATACCAACTGGAAAGGAGACATGCCTAGAGGAGTCTTGAATGCTATTTCGTAGGCCCAAATAGCTTCATCTAGCTTCAAAGACTAATCTTTCCTTGACGGACTCACAACCTTCTCCAAGATTCGCTTGATCTCTCGATTAGAGACTTCAGCTTGCCCATTAGTTTGAGGATGATAAGTTGTGGCCACATGATGATTCACATGATATCTTTCCATTAATGCAGTAAATTTGCGATTGCAGAAATGCGATCCCTCATCACTGATTATGACCTTTGAAGTACCGAAATGTGTAATAATCTGCTTATGAAGAAAATTGATCACCATCTTAGCATCGTTGGTTGGCAAAGCTTTAACCTCAACCCATTTAGACACATAATCCACCGCCAAAAGAATATATTGATTATTGCATGACGAGACAAATGGCCCCATGAAGTCGATTCCCCAAACATCGAAAATATCAACTTTGAGAAGCACATTGAGAGGCATCTCGTCTCTCTTGGACATATTTCCAACTCGTTGGCAGCGATCACATCTCAACACGAACTGATGAGCATCTTTAAACAAAGTAGGCCAGAAAAATCCCGCTTGAATGATACGGGCAGCTGTTTTATCTCCACCATAATGGCCACTATACATAGTAGAATGATATTCTCACAAGATACCCTCTGCCTCACTATACAGAATGCACCGCCTGATAATCTGATCTGCCCATGTCTAAACAAGAACGACTCATCCCATCGATACCACTTCACCTCATGTAGAAACTTATTCCTTTAAGCATAAGAGAGTTATCACATCACTCACAATATAGTTTACAATATCTGTAAACCATGGTTCTTCTTCTTGTACCCCAAAAAGTTGATCATCTGGAAAAGATTCATTGATCAACGTCTTATCCTGTGAAGCTTTGCCTTGATCTCCCAAACGTGAAAGAGGATTCGTCACCTAATTTTCTGTACCTTTCCTGTCTTTGATTTCCAGCTCGAATTCCTGTAATAAGAGAAACTATCAAATCAATCGAGCTTTTGAATCTTTCTTTGAGACCAGATATTGAATAGAAGCATGATCAGTATAAACCGTCACTTTTGTCCCAAGCAAATAAGATCGAAATTTCTCGAAACCGTAAACAATTGCCAAAAGCTCCTTCTCTGTAGTTGTGTAATTCAGCTGAGCACCATTAAGGGTTTTACTAGCATAGTAAATCACATGAAAAATATTCTTCTTTTTCTGGCCAAGAACAACGCTAACTGTAAAATCACTAGCATCACACATCATCTCGAAGGGCTCATTCCAATCAGGTGCAGTAATAACAGGTGCTGTAGTCAAACTCTTTTTCAAACTCTCGAAAGCAGCCAAACATTCTTCATCAAATTTGAAGTGAACATCCTTCTCCAACAAATTGCACAAGGGTTTAGAGATTTTGGAGAAGTCTTTGATGAATCGCCGAGAAAAACCCGTATGACCAAGAAAACTGCGGATTCCTTTAACTGAGATTGGTGGAGGAAGATTTTCAATAACCCCCACCTTGGCCTTATCCACTTCCAGACCTTTTCTAGATACCTTGTGCCCAAGAATGATACCCTGTTGCACCATGAAGTGACATTTTCCCAGTTGAGCACCATATTGGTCTCAACACATCTTTTCAGCACCAAGCCAAGATTATGCAAACACTCATCATAAGAAGTCCCGAACATAGAAAAGTTATCCATGAACACGTCCACATTAGTACCAATCATATCTGAGAATATGACCATCATGTATCTCTGAAAAGTAGCAGGTGCACCACAAAGTCTGAAAGAAACTCGACGGAAAGCGAAAGTGCCAAAAGGACAAGTAAAAGTGGTATTCTCTTGATCTTCTGGGGCAATGCAAATCTGATTATAGCCCGAAGACCCATCTAGAAGACAATAATACTCATGGCCAGCCAACCTGTCAAGCATTTTGTAATAACCCCAAATTTTTGGAAATTTTTGAAACCCTTATGAATAGTGTTGTTGCTGAATGAGAAAATTTTTCATGCCACACTATGTAGGGGTTCTGATATGGATATTCTGAGATTTTATTAGTACTCTATATGGTATATAAGTGTATGCAAAGATCGTCAGAATCCAATTCCGAACACTTTGATTTTTCCCGGAAATCCAATAGATACGGAAAGAATTGAGTATAAGGTAACAGGATAAAAAGAATTTAAATTAAAGGATTATAATAGAGGATCATAAAAAGGAATATAATGTATTGAGAAAGGTTAAGGGAACCTAAGTAATAAGATCCCGGGTATGATCCCTCAAACGATAAACGAAAACGAAAGTTAAGCGAACCGTATAACAGATCAGCGGTCATTAGGCAAACAATTAGGAAGTTAATCAAAGGGATTATAGAGGATGATGTCACCCAACCAATGAGAAGAGGACAAGGAGGGGAGAATGACATCATGAGGATGACACAAGCATGACATGGGAAGGAAGGAGGTGTGGTTGAATGAGAACCACACAAAGTCCAAGGTTAATAGGTAATTAACTAAAACAAAAACAAAACCAAATCAACCAAGCCAAGCAAATCATTTTCATCAAAACACGAAAAAAATCTCTCTTTCTTCTTCATGCTCTCGGCTTCTTTCTTAAAAAATGAAGATCCAAGCTCCACCACTTACTATTTAGCAAGGTAATTATCTAAGCTTCCCCATGGATAGTTACATACTTCCTATAAGTTTAAGCTTCTAATTCCAAGCCAATCTTTTTCTATAAATCATGAAAGAAGATGGTGAATAGTTTTTTTCAAGAACTAAAATTTGTGTTCTTGAAGTTTTGTTTAGATTAAGCTTGGATAAGGACTTTAAGGGTGATTCCAAGCCATTCTCTTGATTCTCCACTCTCCAAGGAAGGTATAAACTACAAACCCTAGCTTTAGTTTTGAGTAATTAGGATTGAATATGATTGATATAGTATATGTGAAGCATGATGCTTGATTGTTTGAAGTTTGGTTGAGTTTGTAGAGATTAGTTGGTTTTGTGGTATTGGTGGAGTTGTAAATCTTGATAATTAGTTAAAGAACCTAAGTAAAGCTTTAATTCATGTGGGGAATAAGTATAAATAGTTAATGTGGATTTTTTGGGGCTGTTATGATGTGGTTTGGATGGATGTTGGTTGTAGGATTGATTTGGGGTTGAATTGTGGTTGGTTTTGAATGGTTTAAATTTGGGAAATCACGTAAACATAGCCGTCGTAACGTCCGATTTTCTTTAGACTGTTTTTGTGCATGACATTAGGACCCGAGAACCCCCTACTAGATTATGACCATTTCCATGTCTAGATAGCTCGTGTTACGAGCTTCGTTTTGATATATAGTTCGTTCGATTCCGATGCACGGTTTAGGAGAAACGACCGTTTCAAGTAACGGCGTTTCGCGAACGAAACTTTTCCCCTCGCCTTACTTTGAAACATAGGTTAAAGACCAAAAAGGGTTAATTAATGTATGAAACAATTATGGTAAGAGTGTTAGGCAGTTGGTAAGACACTCGCGAAGGAATCGATTTAAAACTCGTAATGGTTAATTTATTAAAAATGGTGGAGCCGAGGGTACTCGAGTGACTTAAGAGAATCAGTAAGCGCAAAACGAGCGTTAGAGTCTGAGTTGGTTAGAGTATAGATTTACAAGTGACTTTGGTTTAATTCCAACTTACTTGTTGCTTATAGGTTACCAGACTCGTCCCGAGCCATTCGTAACCCCCAGTCGCTCAGGCAAGTTTTCTACCCGTTATAACTGTTGTTGTGATGTATTTGTGTATATGCATGATCTTGTGTTAAATGCATATTTGTTATAGCAAATTCTTGCGATATATTATAGCATGTTATATGGTACATATGCATGCCTGTTTCGTATTCTTGCCATATATATCTGTTGGTTCAGTTGATAATACCTATGCTAGAGGATAGCGGTAACTTGCATATACCCTTAGTATAGGGACCCAAAAGGTGAAAACATTTTCTAAAACCGGGAGTCGAGGATCCCGAGTAGATTTTGTATATATGTATATATATATATATACTTATATATATATGGTTATAGTTTTCAAAACTATTAATCGAATAAGGGTTATTCGATAACCTTATATTATTTATTGAATATTATTTCGAATATTTATTCGAGGGCTTATGACTCCTTTATATTATTATTGAATATTACTTGGATATTCATTTGAGGATGTATGACTCCTTTATTTCATGAATATTATTTATAGTATTCATTCGAGGTATTATGACTCCGCTTATTACTTAATTATATTCTTTATTTTATTAAAGAATAAGGTGTCAATAATCAAACTTATTTTTGATTATTCAAATAAAGATATTACTTTCGTATAAGTATATCTTTGATTATTTGCTATTCATTTCAAGTATAAGTTTTCCAACTTCTACCTCAATTATTCTTTATGGGAATATTATTTAAATAATAATATTTTCAGATATTTCTTTCATATTGGGACTGATTTATTTTATAAATCAGCATTACTCCAAACATTCTTAAAAATGTTTTCGAGTCTTCAAAAGGAATTTAAAAAGGGTAGAGCGGATCCCAAAACTTGTTTTCAAATTCAAGATCTTCCATTTTAAGGGGACTTGAATACTCGCTCAAAAATCTAAGGGATCCGGCTCTATGGTGTATTTTATATTCGCGACAAGGTTGCAGTTTTGGTAAATGAATTGATTACTTACCCAACGTTCGGGAAGTAAGTCCATCTATCGAGTCGGCATAAGCAACATGGGCTCAGTGGGCGTCCTTGATAGTGTAAGTGGCTCAGTGGGAGTCCATCAAATGCATAAGTGGCTGAGTGGCAGTCCAGCATAAGGTCCTATTGCGACTAGGGTGATGACCAGTGGGGAATTCGTCCATCTACTAGTAGAAAAGGTTACTTATTGGTATCTTTGCCTAATCAGCAAGATAACTGGTTTATGTCCAAAATTCTTTTCCTTTCCAAAATTCATTGGATGTTTCAAACTCTGTTCATACTTTACATGACAGAGGTTTTCAGGAAATGTATAAAGAAGATGTATATGTGGATATATATATATATATATTAGAACTTAATGAAGTATATCATAACTTCATTTCCTTTAATAATATTTCAAAGATTTAATCTATTCAAATCTTGTCTTGTAGTCTCATCTATGTGATGAACTTTTGAAACTAATTATAACTTGAACGGTGGTAGTTCAAGTAGTATTTGGAAAAGATATAAGTATATTGGAGTATCTTGTAACTTCATCTTTTAAACTTATATCTAGTAAATGATTATCTTATGCATGTCAAAGATTTTCAGAAAAACGTTGAGACAAGGTTAGATATATGAGATCACCTTGCAACGATATTTTTATACAGTTATACACTGGAACTCTGTGTGTATTATGCATGGAAGAGGACTTCCAATATTTTGAAAAGTATATATGTATATATATATACTGAATATTTTGCGACTTCATCGCATTAAGATATCAACTTGGTTCATTTCTTTTGACCAAGACTTTCATGAGTACTATGAGAATGCTCATATATATTGTAAATCATTATACATATTATTTTGGTGGGCTTGCTGCTCACCCTTGCTTTCTTCTTTCATCACACAACATCAGATAGACAAGATGAACCGGAACAAGCTCTCGATTCGCAAGAGGTTAGAAAACGTTCGGCAGTCTTCTGGAAGCGTTGATGCTGCTGTAGGTGAGGTAGGGACTACCAATAGGCTAGGCTTTCAACTTTTGATATACCAGATTTATGTATATTTA
Organism: Apium graveolens; assembly: GCF_009905375.1. Taxonomy (NCBI): domain Eukaryota; kingdom Viridiplantae; phylum Streptophyta; class Magnoliopsida; order Apiales; family Apiaceae; genus Apium; species Apium graveolens. The sequence goes on from NC_133649.1 coordinate 120,100,132, forward strand.
TGAATTGTAATAATGGCAAAGAAATGTAAATTTATTCAGAACCCTTTTCAAGGTGTATTGACATATAATTGTGGAATAAAACGACTTGTGATTATTTTTTTTGGATGTTCATCTCTGAGACTATAACGTGTGGTGTGTGTGTTTATTGTGTGGTCACAGTACAGAGTAGTTGATTTATTATTAAGATTGGGTGTTATTAAGGGAAATGGAACTCGTGACAACCCGGATCCCCGACCCCGGATTTGGGGGTGTTACAGAAGTGGTATCAGAGCTAAGCGTTATAAACCTCAGAGATGATGTGACGTTAAGATAATAACTAAGATAATAAGAACTCTTGCCAAGTTTATAGTCGGGCTACCTAACGTAGTACTCACAGTTAAAACCCTTATGGGAACCCTTATAAATATCGTGATAGGAGCGTAGTTCGTTATCGTATATGGTAGCGGGACTCCGAACCCTGAGGTTGAGGAGCAACAACGCGATGATGTTTTATTACTAATTGGAGATCGGATTGTGGATCCGATAGAGTGTCCTAATGCAGGACCGGATGATGTTGATATTGAGGATGTAGCGGTTGAGGATGTTGTCCTAGAAGGGATAGTTGTTGAGGAGGATCCCATGGAGGATCCTGACAAGATTGGATAAAGGACCACTGATGAATTGATGACCATGGTTAGGTCGACTACCAGAGGTAGGATTGGCTGGTCACTACCGGAGGTTCGTTCAAGTTTGTAAATATAGTAGCCCCTTTAACGCGACTTACTCGTAAGACTGAGAAGTTCGAATGGACAGAGAAATGCGAGAACAGCTTTCAAGAACTGAAGCAAAGGTTGGTGACGGCCCCTATGCTGGCATTGCCGGATGGAAAAGGAGATTTTGTGAAGTGTAGTGACGCTTCGCACAAGGGCTTAGGGTGCGTGCTTATGCAGCACGGTAAGGTAATCGCGTACATGTCAAGACAATTAAGGTAATATGAAATTCGATATCCCCACCCATGAGCTTGGGCTCGTGGCAATAGTTTTGCCCTAAAGATTGGAGGCACTACTTGTATGGAGAGAAGTGCGAGATTTACCTAAGCCATAAGTACTCTAGTGCATTTTCCCGTAGAAAGAGCTCAACATACGCCAGAGGAGGCGGTTAGAGCTAATCAAGAATTATGATTGGGAGATTCTTTATCATTCGGGGAAAGCCAATGTGGTGGCTGATGCCCTTAGTAAAAAGGAGAGACTCAAGATAATAATGTCTTTGGGAGAGTTTATAAGAGATTTTGAGAAAATGGAAATATAAGTGAAGGTAACCGGAGCCGGTACCGAAAAGCTGTTTGAGATTGCAATACAGCCCGAATTATCGGAAAAGAACATATTGTGACAGAAAAAGTGATGAATGAAGGCAGAGAGCCAACAAATAGATATGAGATTAATACCGAGAAAGATGATAAGGGAATAATGAGGTATTCCTATAGAATTTGGATTCCAAATGTTCAAGAGCTTAAAGATGAGATCTTAGATGAAAGTCATAGTTCAAGAAATAAGATTAAGGGCAAACCCTGAATGTGATAGTCAGGGAGGACGCCATCAAGATAGAAGGAACCCATAATATAATAAAGTGGAAAATGAGGATTTTAACGTATAAGATAACCCCAAGTATGGGAGAAGGATGAAACATTTCATACTAAGGAAACGGAAAGTCGAGTAAGGAAAGGAGACCCGAGACGGTACTCCTATACGGTAATTCATGGACCTGTCTAAAAAGAACTTAGACTATTATCCCCAACCACCACCTTGAGGAAACAATGCGGTAGGAAATTCTTTCATGACCTTTAAGTCGCTAAGCTCTCAGAGTTCCAAGGAACAGGTTGACCCAGTCGAGGCAAGAGCCTGGCTAAAGGAAATAGAGGAATCATTTGAGATTCTAAATGATTGACGAATCACAAAAGACTGTTTTTGTCACTTACCCTCTTAAGAGGGAGGCCACCCGCTGGTGAAAGGCCAAGGAAGGCACGGAGCAAGAGATTATAATAAACTGATTTAAGTTCAGACAATTATTTTCGGGAAAGTACTTCCCAAGGTTATGGAGGTAGTGTAAAAGCTTTGGAGCTAGAACAAAAGCGGATGAGTATGATGAATTATGAATCTAAGTTGTAAAAGTTATCAAGATTCGTTCTGAGGACACGAATCCAGAATGACGGGATATTTGAAATCAATGCTTATGTTGTGTTGGTTCATGAAATAATGATAAGAGAAAGGAAAATAAAAAGAAACTGAAGTGGAAAGGAATATAAAGGCAATAGAGTTTGAGGAATGATAAGGAAGTTGGGTATGAGGAAACCCTAAAGACTCGTAGCAATAGAAATAGAAAAGTATGTAATCTTCAGGATGAGGGTGATTCACCATGAGTTAAATTGATGGTTGAAGGCATAAGAGATAAATATATTTTATCCCCTGTAAGTTGGGAGGATTTGAGGAAACCTTGAGATAGTTCGAAGGATAAATATTGAGACGTGGATAGACTGAGGAGACAAGGAAGTAAGAAATTAGGAAAATTGGATGAAGGAAGTGACCTTCAAGAATGTGAAGTGTAAGACCGGTGGCTTGATACCCAGGAAGGGAGACGCCAGGTATGAAAGATATCCCAACATTGAGATGACTGTTGAGATAAACAACAAAAGTAAATAAGGATTTATTAAGAAGAAGTTCACGTTGAACACGACCAATATCTTCCAGATCATCCATGTGATCATTACCAAATCAGGAAAGAAAAGCGGATAACCATTTTTATCTTTTGGAGGCCATGTGGATTGACCTTAACTTGAATAAGGATGCTATTGTGAAATTCGGTATAGACTATCGAGGTGGAAATGATTGAATAAGATACCCTTATCAGGGATATATGACTTTATTTATCCATGGAAGGATGCTTGTACCTTTTTAAAGGTGGAATTAAGGATATAATATCGGTAACTTAAAACGAATCCTAGGGGAATGCATAAAGGTTGGCATTTCACCCTTAATAGGGATAGTATGAGTTTTGACAGTATGAATTGGAAAGGATTAAGGTAATAATAACCTTTAAGGATCAGTGGAGAAATTTTTCAGAAGTATATAGACAATGGTTCTAATATTAGTAAATGGTATTTTGATATGCCCTATATATAGGGAATACAGGAGGAAGGATTGAAGGATAACCTTAGAGGTTTTACAAGGAGAAAGGAAATATTCGAAATTCTCAAGAATAAAAATGTTAATAAAGGAAATATGACATAATTATAATGATGCCAAGTGGGGCACGTGTTAAACCATGAGAAAGTATGGATCGAACCAGTAAAGGTCGAAATTGTTCAGGGTAATTAGGACCTAAGATAAAAGATGTTCTAATTATGATTGAGAGTCAGTCATGACAGTGATTAACCTCTAAAGACTGAGGCAATAACTTATGGAAAAATGATAATTTTTTTTTACTCATCAGATTTTAAGAAAAGCATTTTCACATAAGCTGTGATTGAAATAAGGTAGAAAATTTATTTGGAGGTGGTTAAAATGACATTGACTGTAAGGAAATTTTACTATCAGAAAAGGCCAAAGAGGTGGCCGACACTTTAAAGGTAAGAGGATAATTATAGGCGCTTGTGCCAAAGGAATACAGTGATGATGGTTAAAGCTATGAAGGTTGTATTATGGTTTGGAAGATTGACATTCCTTCTGATGACTGTGCAATACCCAACCGTAATAGTAGTTGGTAAAGGTTTAATTCGTGTAATCGCCATGAGCGGGCTATCTATCTCAGGAGATACTATCTTGAGAATGAGCCTGGACCATGTTTCAAAAAAAATGACTAAACAAACCTTTGAGTTAAGTCTTCTATTGAAGGCATATGATTAAGAATGGTATTAACCTGCTATCATTGCTTTCATTGAAACTCTTCTGCAATTTTATCTACTTCACGTCATGAATGTACGTCAGGATCAGGAGTGTTCTTCATGAATCAAGAACGGTGATCATGTTACCTCCTTAGAAGAATTCGATATGATATGAATGGACTCCGTATGGTTAGCTATTAAAACTTCATGGAAAACGAATGACTACAGTAGGTCAATGGTGGGCCATAGTAATGCAAGAATGATTCTGAGAGTAATGAGCTGAGTACTTACAACCGTGAGAGTTGTATTGGAATGGATGTTGAGAGTAAGTACCACTAATCCGGTCGTGGTAGTTTATAAGTTATCATTGATAGACTAATTAAGTAGAGTATCTACCTATTGAATATTTATTTCCCTCTTATGAAAAGAGAGTCGTATTATTATACGAGGAAGGTTGCGGTGCAAGCATAGAATTCTAGTGACGATGATGTCTCGAATGAGATCCCAGATTCGATTTTCGATATCGAGGAAGTTTCAAAGGTGATTGTGTATAAGCTCGAGGAAGAGCATGGGTCCATAGAATGATGGACGGAATAGCAAAAATATTTAGGCATGTGAAATACGATGCTATAATACTTATATATTTTGTTCTCCTATGACAAACCTCTATAGTTCAGAGGTAGGTTCCAAGCCAGATATTTTGTGGCAGTATATTTTTTTCATATATACAATTCTCTTCAGTTCGTTTTTTTCTCTTCTTTTCATTTCATATAAACTGAGAAGAACAACCCTTCCAGAAGGGGAGGTATTGCCGAATGACTATCTATCTGTATGATAGAAGCCTAGTAGGATACCATCTATTGTTTAATTGCTTGTCAAGTACTAAAGGCTGGCCACCTTCTGTACTAACTATGCGATATAACAAGTGTTCATGATCATAGTGATCTCTCAATAAATTCTTTTACTTCTACATGATGGATCAAACTTTGGAAAATAGAAACAACTGAAAAAGGAGTAGTAAAGTTATGGTGGTATTCGGAATGGAAACACATTCGTGATACTAAGGTTGACGCGTGTATTAAAAGGTTATAGAATGCTAACGAGCAAAGGTATAACCAGTATAATATTAGGAACGGAAGGTGATAGCGATTACGAACTGGAAAAGAATGGGTATTGAGAAGCAAAAGCTCTAATGCTAAAAGCTATAATGAGAGTCTGTGCAATAGACTTCAAAGAAATTGGAATGATCACTTAACACGGGTTGAGTTTTCTTACGACAATAGATCATATGTCAGTATTGAGGTATCGCCTTATGAGATCCTTGAGGGAAGACAATGTCGATCTCCCTTATGTTAGGATGAAGTTGTAGAGCGCAAGATGCTCGGACCCGCAGTAGTCCAAAGGATCAAGGATATAATAGATTTTAATCAGAGGACGGCTGGTAGTAGCCCAAGATGGGAACACGAAGTATGTTGATTTGACACGAAAGGACAAGGAATGGGAAGTAGGGGACCTAGTGTTGTTATAGGTATTCCCTTGGAAAGGATTGATGAAATTCGGAAAGAAAGGAAAGCTAAGCCCACAATTTGGCGGACCCTTGGTTACACTAAAACATATTGGGAAGTTAGCATACGAGCTAGCCCTACCCCCAAACCTGTAGCAAGTTCATAACGTGTTCCACGTATCAATGTTAAGAAAGTGTAATTCTGATGCCAGATAAATAGGGGCATATGAGCGCATAGACATGCAACCCGACGTAACCTATATGGAGCAACCAGGAAGGGTTATAGAGTGAAAAGGAACAAGTGCTAGGAGAAGGGTTATCAAACTAGGCAGAGTTTGGTGGTAGGACCACAATGTGGGAAAATTTACTCGAGAGTTAGAAAGCGCAATGCTAAGAGAGTATCCCTATTCATTTTCTATCTGATTCCAGGACGGAATCCTTTTAAGGAGGGGAGACTGTAATAACCCCAAATTTTTGGAAATTTTTGAAACCCTTATGAATAGTGTTTTTGCTGAATGAGAAAATTTTTCGTGCCACACTATGTAGGGGTTCTGATATGGATATTCTGAGATTTTATTAGTACTCTATATGGTATATAAGTGTATGCAAAGATCGTCAGAATCCAATTCCGAACACTTTGATTTTTCCCGGAAATCCAATAGATACGGAAAGAATTGAGTATAAGGTAACAGGATAAAAAGGATTTAAATTAAAGGATTATAATAGAGGATCATAAAAAGGAATATAATGTATTGAGAAAGGTTAAGGGAACCTAAGTAATAAGATCCCGGGTATGATCCCTCAAACGATAAACGAAAACGAAAGTTAAACGAACCGTATAACAGATCAGCGGTCATTAGGCAAACAATTAGGAAGTTAATCAAAGGGATTATAGAGGATGATGTCACCCAACCAATGAGAAGAGGACAAGGAGGGGAGAATGACATCATGAGGATGACACAAGCATGACATGGGAAGGAAGGAGGTGTGGTTGAATGAGAACCACACAAAGTCCAAGGTTAATTAGGTAATTAACTAAAACAAAAACAAAACCAAATCAACCAAGCCAAGCAAATCATTTTCATCAAAACACAAAAAAAATCTCTCTTTCTTCTTCATGCTCTCGGCTTCTTTCTTAAAAAATGAAGATCCAAGCTCCACCACTTACTATTTAGCAAGGTAATTATCTAAGCTTCCCCATGGATAGTTACATACTTCCTATAAGTTTAAGCTTCTAATTCCAAGCCAATCTTTTTCTATAAATCATGAAAGAAGATGGTGAATAGTTTTTTTCAAGAACTAAAATTTGTGTTCTTGAAGTTTTGTTTAGATTAAGCTTGGATAAGGACTTTAAGGGTGATTCCAAGCCATTCTCTTGATTCTCCACTCTCCAAGGAAGGTATAAACTACAAACCCTAGCTTTAGTTTTGAGTAATTAGGATTGAATATGATTGATATAGTATATGTGAAGCATGATGCTTGATTGTTTGAAGTTTGGTTGAGTTTGTAGAGATTAGTTGGTTTTGTGGTATTGGTGGAGTTGTAAATCTTGATAATTAGTTAAAGAACCTAAGTAAAGCTTTAATTCATGTGGGGAATAAGTATAAATAGTTAATGTGGATTTGTTGGGGCTGTTATGATGTGGTTTGGATGGATGTTGGTTGTAGGATTGATTTGGGGTTGAATTGTGGTTGGTTTTGAATGGTTTAAATTTGGGAAATCACGTAAACATAGCCGTCGTAACGTCCGATTTTCTTTAGACTGTTTTTGTGCATAACATTAGGACCCGAGAACCCCCTACTAGATTATGACCATTGCCATGTCTAGATAGCTCGTGTTACGAGCTTCATTTTGATATATAGTTCGTTCGATTCCGATGCACGGTTTAGGAGAAACGACCGTTTCAAGTAACGGCGTTTCGCGAACGAAACTTTTCCCCTCGCCTTACTTTGAAACATAGGTTAAAGACCAAAAAGGGTTAATTAATGTATGAAACAATTATGGTAAGAGTGTTAGGCAGTTGGTAAGACACTCGCGAAGGAATCGATTTAAAACTCGTAATGGTTAATTTATTAAAAATGGTGGAGCCGAGGGTACTCGAGTGACTTAAGAGAATCAGTAAGCGCAAAACGAGCGTTAGAGTCTGAGTTGGTTAGAGTATAGATTTACAAGTGACTTTGGTTTAATTCCAACTTACTTGTTGCTTATAGGTTACCAGACTCGTCCCGAGCCATTCGTAACCCCCAGTCGCTCAGGCAAGTTTTCTACCCGTTATAACTGTTGTTGTGATGTATTTGTGTATATGCATGATCTTGTGTTAAATGCATATTTGTTATAGCAAATTCTTGCGATATATTGTAGCATGTTATATGGTACATATGCATGCCTGTTTCGTATTCTTGCCATATATATCTGTTGGTTCAGTTGATAATACCTATGCTAGAGGATAGCGGTAACTTGCATATACCCTTAGTATAGGGACCCAAAAGGTGAAAATATTTTCTAAAACCGGGAGTCGAGGATCCCGAGTAGATTTTGTATATATGTATATATATATACTTATATATATATGGTTATAGTTTTCAAAACTATTAATCGAATAAGGGTTATTCGATAACTTTATATTATTTATTGAATATTATTTCGAATATTTATTCGAGGGCTTATGACTCCTTTATATTATTATTGAATATTACTTGGATATTCATTTGAGGATGTATGACTCCTTTATTTCATGAATATTATTTATAGTATTCATTCGAGGTATTATGACTCCGCTTATTACTTAATTATATTCTTTATTTTATTAAAGAATAAGGTGTCAATAATCAAACTTATTTTTGATTATTCAAATAAAGATATTACTTTCGTATAAGTATATCTTTGATTATTTTCTATTCATTTCAAGTATAAGTTTTTCAACTTCTACCTCAATTATTCTTTATGGGAATATTATTTAAATAATAATATTCAGATATTTCTTTCATATTGGGACTGATTTATTTTATAAATCAGCATTACTCCAAACATTCTTAAAAATGTTTTCGAGTCTTCAAAAGGAATTTAAAAAGGGTAGAGCGGATCCCAAAACTTGTTTTCAAATTCAAGATCTTCCATTTTAATGGGACTTGAATACTCGCTCAAAAATCTAAGGGATCCGGCTCTATGGTGTATTTTATATTCACAACAAGGTTGCAGTTTTGGTAAATGAATTGATTACTTACCCAACGTTCGGGAAGTAAGTCCATCTATCGAGTCGGCATAAGCAACATGGGCTCAGTGGGCGTCCATGATAGTGTAAGTGGCTCAGTGGGAGTCCATCAAATGCATAAGTGGCTGAGTGGCAGTCCAGCATAAGGTCCTATTGCGACTAGGGTGATGACCAGTGGGGAATTCGTCCATCTACTAGTAGAAAAGGTTACTTATTGGTATCTTTGCCTGATCAGCAAGATATCTGGTTTATGCCAAAATTCTTTTCCTTTCCAAAATTCATTGGATGTTTCAAACCCTGTTCATACTTTACATGACAGAGGTTTTCAGGAAATGTATAAAGAAGATGTATATGTGGATATATATATATATATTAGAACTTAATGAAGTATATCATAACTTCATTTCCTTTAATAATATTTCAAAGATTTAATCTATTCAAATCTTGTCTTGTAGTCTCATCTATGTGATGAACTTTTGAAACTAATTATAACTTGAACGGTGGTAGTTCAAGTAGTATTTGGAAAAGATATAAGTATATTGGAGTATCTTGTAACTTCATCTTTTAAACTTATATCTAGTAAATGATTATCTTATGCATGTCAAAGATTTTCAGAAAAACGTTGAGATAAGGTTAGATATATGAGATCACCTTGCAACGATATTTTTATACAGTTATACACTGGAACTCTGTGTGTATTATGCATGGAAGAGGACTTCCAATATTTTGAAAAGTATATATGTATATATATATACTGAATATTTTGCGACTTCATCGCATTAAGATATCAACTTCGTTCATTTCTTTTGACCAAGACTTTCATGAGTACTATGAGAATGCTCATATATATTGTAAATCATTATACATATTATTTTGGTGGGCTTGCTGCTCACCCTTGCTTTCTTCTTTCATCACACAACATCAGATAGACAAGATGAACCGGAACAAGCTCTCGATTCGCAAGAGGTTAGAAAACGTTCGGCAGTCTTCTGGAAGCGTTGATGCTGCTGTAGGTGAGGTAGGGACTACCAATAGGCTAGGCTTTCAACTTTTGATATACCAGATTTATGTATATTTATGAATTGTAATAATGGCAAAGAAATGTAAATTTATTCAGAACCCTTTTCAAGGTGTATTGACATATAATTGTGGAATAAAACGACTTGTGATTATTTTTTTTGGATGTTCATCTCTGAGACTATAACGTGTGGTGTGTGTGTTTATTGTGGGGTCACAGTACAGAGTAGTTGATTTATTATTAAGATTGGGTATTATTAAGGGAAATGGAACTCGTGACAACCCGGATCCCCGACCCCGGATTTGGGGGTGTTACACATTTGATCAATGACTGGAAGAGGGAAGTGATCCTTTCTGGTGGCTTTATTCAGCTTCCGATAATCCATGCATACTCTACATCCTGTGACTGTCCGAGTAGGAATGAGCTCATTCCTTTCATTAGCAATAACTGTAATGCCTCCTTTCTTAGGCACACACTACACTGGGCTCACCCATGAACTATCAGAAATAGGATAGATGATCCCTGCATCCAACCATTTAAGAATTTCTTTCTTCACTACCTCCTTCATGATAGGATTGAGTCTCTTCTGTTGTTCAACGATTGGTTTACTTCCTTCCTTAAGCAGAATTTTATGCATGCAATAAGAAGGGTTGATTCCCTTGATATCTGCTATAGTCCATCCAATTGTCGATTTAAACTCTTTCAGAATTCTCAAGAACTTGTCTTCATCACTACCTGAAAGGTCAAATGCGATAATAACAGGTAAAGTAGATGCATCACCTAAAAATGCATACCTCAAGTGATCAGACAGTGGTTTTAGTTCAAGTATAGGAGCTTCCTCAATAGATTATTTGAGACGCTCCTAAGAATTTTTAAGCTCTGCTAATCCAAGAGACTTGAATGGCAAGTCCAATATCCTTTTCCACGGAGATGCATTCAAATACTGTAGTTGCTCTTCTCCTTCTTCATCTTTACTATCAGATTTCCCTGTTAAGGCTCTCTCTAAGGTGTCAGTCCTTAGCAATTGATCAAGCTATGAATTCACTACAGAGTCAAACAACTCTACTTTTAAGCACTCCTCTTTATTAGTAGGGAATTTTATTGCATTGAAGATATTAAAGGTAACGTCCTGATCTTGAACCCTTATTGTAAGCTCACCCTTCTGTATATCGATCAGAGTTCAGCCAGTAGCTAAGAATGGTCTCCCCAAGATAATGGGAATATTTTTATCTTCCTCAAAGTACAGAATGACAAAATCAGCAGGGAAGATGAGTTTGTCGACCTTAACCAATACATCCTCCACTACACCTCGCGGATAAGTGATGGATCGATCAGCCAGTTGTAAGGACATTTTTACAGGTTTTGGATCAGGCAAACCAAGTTTTTTGAAGACAGAAAATGACATCAAATTGATGTTAGCTCCCAAATCACAGAAGCACTTGTCAAAAGATAAGTTTCCAATGGTGCATGATGTCGTGAAGCTTCTTGGATCTTTAAGTATATGAGGTAGTTTCTGTTACAATACAACAATGCACTCTTCCATTAGAGCAACAGTTTCCAACTCTTCAAGTTTAAGCTTCCGAGAAAGAATACCCTTCATGAACTTAACATAGCTCGGCATTTGTTCTAGAGCTTCCATAAAAGGTATGTTAATATGCAATTTCTTGAAAACCTCCAAAAACTTGGCAAATTATTTATCAAACTTCTGTTTCTGAAGTCTTTTAGGATATGGAAGAGGCGGATAGACTTGTTATCTCCAGTATTTTGCTCAGGAGTAGTGTTTTCAATAGAGGTCTTCTTCGTTTCTGCTTCGACCCCCTTCAGATCAGTTGTTTCCTTAAAAAATGCTTTACCAGAAGTAATCAGAGCTGGCCTCCATAGAGCTGGCCTCTGCTAGGTTGGCTGGTTCCCGGTGGCTGGACAGTTACCTTGTCCTCCGTTTCCTGCATTCTGCCTATTAAAATTTCTTCCGGGCTGTAACTTGCCTTTCCTCTGATTAAAATTTGGAAACTTTCCTGCTTGGGACTGTCCTTCACTTCCCTCAAACTTCCTCTTCTTACTATCCTTCTCCTTCTGAGACATTTCACTCTCTATCACCGCAATCATAGCTTTTTGCACAACTCCTGCATACGTATCCAATTCGAATAGGGCCACCTTCCCTCGGATCCATGGCTTAAGACCTTGCTACAACCTTTTAGCTTTCTTCTTATTAGTGTCCACTTATGATGGTACAAACCTGGACAACTCCTCAAACTTACTTTCATAATCTGCCACTGATATATTTCCCTAATTTAACTCCAGAAATTTCAACTCCATTTGATCCTGAACAAATTGAAGGAAATACTTCTCTAAAAACAACTCCTTGAACCTATCCCCGTAACATCATTTGTATCTTCCAACATCTTAACAGTTTCCCACCAGTAGATGGCTTCATTCTTCAGATAGTAACTCGCAAACTCAGTCTTTTGCTCCTCTATCACCTTGACTAAGGCAAATGCCTTCTCAATTTCCCTCGACCATACTCTTGCCTCAATAGGATCTACAGAAACTTTAAATTCCGGTGGATTCATCGCTTGAAAGGTATTAAAGGTTACCTGAGGATTGGTTTGCCTCTGCTGTTGTTGAGTCATGTGAACTATTTGTTGGGCCAAGATCTAAAGAATCTGGGCTACAGCTGGGTCAATGGGACCTGGATTGGCATTCTGGTTATTGCTGTCTTGGGTGTTGTTGTTAGTTTCTTCATTTTGGTTGGTAGAACGGGTATTTCTTCTAGGAGGCATTTTCTGTAAAGAATCAAACAACTTATTTAGCCTTTAAATCAAATCCTTTTTATGAAAAGTTTTTGTAAAACATAAATATCTCTTTTTAAAAATATTTTCAATAGTTGAACTCAGTAAATTGCATGCTTCTTCACAGAATGTAAACAATTAGGAAATAGGGTACATGTTATCACAAGAGTTTATAATTGGTGCAGTAAGATAAAACATGTATGGTAATGTAAATGACAATGCTGGAAAAGAAAAGGTACATATATATATATATACTTAAGTTTGGTGGTACAAGCACAAAATGTTTTATTAAAGGCAAAGGTACAACAGGCCTATCCATTATTTAGGAAGTCTAGTTTATTTATACACCCACCAAAAGTCTGATAATACACGTTACACACTATTATACATATATCAGTTGTCACATCATTTCTATCGTTTAGCGTTATGGAAACTCGGGTCCACCAAGCCTCGTAAAATCCTCCAATACCTCTCTAGCCCACCCCATAAGAGCATCTGAGGCTGCATACTCACAAGTAGCTCCATAAAGTCTAGCCTCAAGTATTCTCCGAGTCACCTGAATCTCATTCTGAAGTTCCTTTACTTTCCTGTCAACATCTATAGTCCTTATGATGTGCTATAGCTCCTGGATCTGTGCCCACAGGGATTCTCGCTCCAAAAGAAGAGCCTCATACATATGGTAGGGAACAGGGTGTGGAGTAAACTAGAAAGATGCACCCGCAACCGAATGTCTGGTAGAGTTAGAATCAAAAGGCGGGGGTCCTCGAATAGGTGGTCTCACGCCAGGAAGTGGATTAGCTTGCAGTGGTGTAACCCTCACAACTGGTATTATAGCGGTCTCTAGTGGAAGAGCTGAGCGTGGATCAGATGTCAGTCCTCAAACTAAAGTCTTCGAGTGATCAGATGATGCTGGGATGAAGGAATCTGCCATCGCCGCTATCTGAAAATTACGCTGCTAGATAAGAATCTCAAATCTTCTCACGAATCATACTAAAACCTACTATTTAATCACACTCAACCTCTCAATGTTCTATATTTCTATTTCTTCATTTTAATCTTAACCCTCTACCCATTTCCAACAATCTAGGCTTGTGGCAGTGACTTTTAAACTGTAGCTCTGATACCAAACCTGTGGCGCCCTCCAAACCCGGGTCAAAAGTTTGGGGTCCAAAATACACACATACCATATATAAACCTGTTCCTATAATAATAATATATGCAAAGACCCTACTTACCATAACCATGGATCGCAACAGTTCAAAGTATATCCACAAGTCACAACCTTATTTATTACAACGTACCAAATCCCAATTTATTTATCTTATAACTGAAGTAAAACTTTATTGCAAACTTTCAACACAAACTAAGCCACACATCTTCCGCTAGCTTATTCTATTTCAACCTAGAAACCTAGCTCGCACACTCGACAGGAGATTTTCGCTACCACCAGTTTCCTTTTTAACTCGAAAAGAATATAAACAGATTTGCAAGAGTGAGCTAACTAGCTCAAGAGTCATAATGACAGTCTGAGATTAGTAATGATCAATTGAAATGATATAAGGAATCAAGTTTCCTGATAAGCAATGATTAGAATTGGATATTTACTTTCATTTTTAAAAACCAAGGTTAGGCTGCTGATCAGTCACGCACTAAGCCCGAGCAAGGCTCACAACTTTGCTCTTTATATTGGATCCAAGGCACACATTGGCTTATCATGACCACGAATCTGGTCCGACCACGAATCTGGTCCATATTTAAAAATAATTCAATTCTATATTAATAACATGATAAACAATATAATTCAATAAATTGAACCATAAATAACATTTATCTTGAAGCATAGGGTGATTCACAATACCCTGAAGGTATAACACGGTAAATAGGAAGATTGACTTTCAATCCAGGGAAAGAATCAGAATGTAGAAGACCAAGGGTTCAATGGTTACAAAGATTGGTCTTCTGTTATACACGGCATAAAGGTTTGTATGTTAAGAAATTGTATATCAAGAATCAGTATGTGGTAGATATGTATTTGTGGAGTAGTATCGTATATGTGTGGTTCGTATCAGAGAATTCAAAGATCAATGGTTTACAAGAAATCAGGCTTACGGCTCAAGATCAATAAGAATCAGGGTTTAGGGTTAAGTACTTCAAAGTACTTGCAATATAACAAGAATGGACATAACTACTTACGATATATGTGAAGAAAGTTCAAAGAAACTTGCAATATACTACAAGAAAGAGCAGAAACAGTTGCCTTATCAATCCGCTTTTACTTTACTAGCACTTGTCAATTGGTTCCCCCTCACTAACCACTTGCTTTTCCTTTCTACGTCTCACTTCCTCTGTTAGACATCACATGTACTTATCAATACTACTACTCATCTCATTCTATTTGTTATAAGCTTCTACCTACCCTTCGTTTCACCCAAATCCGACGTACGGATTGAAAGTTACACCAAAAACCATCAAGCAATGCACAAAGAGTCATATTATACATCAATCGAATCACATATAGCACATAACACATAATATATTTAATCAAAATATTTTTTTAAAGAAGATTCGGGGTTAAAATGATTTTTCAGGTATTTAATACAAATTTTTGAACATTTTTCGGAATTAAAACGGGTCTTTGAATCATTTTATAATTAAATAATAGGGTTCGAGCTCCCGAATCTCACTTTAAAATGATTTAAGAATAATTATCGAAACTATAATTATCTAAACTATAATTAAATAATAAGGTTCGAGCCTTGAAAATAATTTAAAATAATATTTTAAAACTCGAAACTATTTTTCGGAATTTTTAAGTCAAAAATAAATAATTAAATCTAATTAAATAATTAATTAAACATAATTTATAACTAATTAAATTAATTAATCAATTAAAATTTAATTTAATTGAATAATTAAATAATTAATTATCAACTAAAATTAATTAATTAATTAATTAAGATTTATTTTAAAATTAAAAATATTTTTTAGAAAATAAATAATGAATTTTTTAATTTAAAATAATTAAAAACAATTTATTAAAATAATTATAAAAAGGAGATACAAATTCTGAAAATAAATAAAACATAATCTAATTTTTGTATATTTTAAATACTAAAATCAGATTTTTAAAAATTTTTAAAACAGAAATATTAAATCTATAAGTTTTGCAAACGACAGGGGTGGAAATTGTAATTTTCCCCCTCCCTCTTCCTCACGCCGGCCGGAACTCGATGGCCGCCGCCATGGAGCTTTTTCGGCGGCCGAAAACTCCCCAGAAATATGCCATAAATTGCAGAATTCAAGAACAAATCACCAGGAACTCGAATATAACAACAAATCGACTAAACCATCAATAAATCAGCCGGAAATTTAACCGAAAAAACACGCCGCCGCCATACCCGATTTCTGACCAACACCAACCAGGAATCATTGGTTGATTTCAAATATACCATTCGATTTGTTGTTAAACGATCTACTCATCCATGCAATCAATTTCAACTAAAAACCCCTAAACAAGAAACACCTAATTTCCGATTAAGAACATTCAAACATATAAACCCTAATTTTATTAATCCGATAATCAAACTCAATTTTCTATATTTTATTGAACTCCAAATTCACCATATAATATACCAAAATGTCCAGGACAAAATTATCTGCAAGATTAAGCCATCAAATCACATAAACAACATCAATATAAAAAATTCCTCTTTTAATCACTAATTAATTCGAAATAAAACAAATAAATAAGATCAAGACCTTGATTTCTGCACTAAAATGGATGGTTGATTCTGAAAGAGCTTTTCGAGAGCTTCGATTCGGTATATGGCACGCTCGATTTTGAGTTCGATAACGCCTTCGGATTTGAGTTTGATTTTCAAGAACGCGATGATGAATTAGGGTTTTCTCTGTATTTTCTATATTTTTATTGATCGATTATGATTATACGAATAAAATAAAATAAAAACTAGGATATTTATATTTATCGGATATTAATACGCGTTGGATCGTATTGGATCGAAAAATAAGTTACTTACCCGCTAAGTAACTGCAAAAATGATCTGTTTAGGATAATTATCAAAACTTTTGGATAATTATCAAAATGGGGCTTCTTATAAAACACGTTATACAGAAATAATGTAATAATATCTCGTCTTTCAAGAATACGGGTTTTGTTGATCTATCGAAATAATTATCGTATCGAAAATTTTACGCCGGGACGTGTACGGGTCAAACCGTACTCCGGATTGAAAAAGTCAAAATATAGAAAATGTTCGAAATAATCAGATTAGGTTAGGAAGTAGTTTTCCGAAGAGTTTCGAGTTGTAAAAATGTAAAAATGGTTAAAGTTGGACGATTCCCGGCTTTATAAAATAGTTTTGTAATTATTCAGAAAATAATTAATAAATTCATAAATCATTATAAAATCATATAACAGTCCAAAAATTACCTGGAAAAATACCGTAACTATCTATATTTTATTCAGGACATAATAAAATTAACATACCTATACTTTACCACATATAACCATCCACATATCAACACCAATCATTAGATAATTCACTAAAAATCATATGATAATCACATAATAATTATTTATTGATAAAAATAATTACACGCTATGTCCCGGATATTACACCTACCTTTTGGAGAAAATTTTTAGATTCTTCATTTTGATGATTTTTAGGGCTAGCGACCTTTCCAGACCTCAAGGTGATTGCCTTCAACTGTTCCTTGACTTCCCTCTTGCCTGGATTAGCTTCTGTATCACTAGGAAGAGTTCCTTGTGGTCGGTTCAATAAAACATTGGTAATTTGCCCTATTTGAATCTCCAGAGTTTTGATTGAAACCACTTGGCTTTTGCATATCAGCCTCAACTCCTCCAACTCATATTTTTCATTCGAAGATGTACCTGTACCTCCATGAGATTGTTGTTGCATTCCCTGTGGATGAAATTGTTGCCTTGGTGCAAACTGTTGCTGAAAACCAGGAGGATTAAAAGACTTGTTTACAAACTGTTGGTAAGGCTGTTGCATACCACCCTGATTATTGCTCCAACTAAAGTTAGGATGGTTGCGGTTGTTAGGATGATAATTGGAAGGAACTGGTTGCTGCGACCTCTGATTGTTGCTCACAAACTGAGCCGATTTACTAGATATAGCACATTACTCCGTCGCATGCGAACCTGTACAAAGCTCATAAATACTAGTTATCTGATGAACACCATAGTTAGCCAGAGAATCCACTTTCATAGTTAACGCCTTTAGCTGAGCAGCTATAGCCGTAGCTATATCCACCTCCAGAATTCCCGCTACCTTACCTTGTGGTAGTCTCTGAGTTGGATTCTGATATTCATTAGCGGTTATCATCTCAATTAGCTCATAAGCTTTCTCATAGCTCTTAGCCCATAAAGCTGCACCTAATGCTGCATCGAGCATAGGTCTTGACTATTTTTCCAAACCATTATAAAAGCAATTTATCACCATACAGTCATGCATTCCATGATGAGGACACTTCCTAAGCATCTCCTTGTAGCGCTCCCAGGCTTCATATAGAGATTCACCTGATTGCTGCGCAAATTGAGTAAGAGCATTCCTCATTGCAGCTGTCTTTGCCATAGGGAAGAATTTAGTAAGAAATTTCTGAGCAAGATCCTCTCATGTCGCAATAGAACCTGGTGGTAGAGAATGCAACCAAATCTTAGCTTTATCCCTTAGAGAAAATGGGAAAACTCTCAGTTTCACAGCATCTTCCGAAACACCGTTGAACTTGAAGGTGTCACAGATCTCGATGAAATCCCTAATGTGCATATTGGGATCTTCTGTTGGAGAACCCCCAAACTGGACTGACAACTATACCATTTGAATCGTGCCAGGCTTGATTTCAAAGGTATTAGCTGTAATGGTTGGCCTGACAATGCTAGATTGAATGTCATTGATTTTCGGTTGAGAATAATCCTTCAACGCTTTCGTTTCTGCTGCTGGTTCTCTCATTGCAACAAAAACTTCTTCTTCAACTTTTTCAACTTCGTCAAGTGTTTCCTTACAAGATTGAGAGAGTGTTCACATACACGCTCTCTAGAGTACCTGAAATACACGAACAAAGTAAACCTTGTAAGAAAATAATCCAAGTCAGTGAACTTTGACGACCACTGATGACAAGCACATAAACTAAATTTAACACCGATGCCCGGCAGCGGCGCCAAAAACTTGTTCGCACAAAACATGCAAGCATACGCGATCACAAGTAGTATAAGATTAAGTTTAGCTCGTTCCCACAGAGACTGGTATAAATAGAATATGCACTTATGCAATAATGTATGGTTATTATTCACTTCTAAGATAAATATCAATTTTGAGTTGATTAACTAATTAAAGTGATTATACTAGCATACATTAACTAAGAGAATAAAACTGATTTACTTATATGTGATAAAACATGGGATTCTAAGTTCATTAAATACTTCATTCAGAATTTATGCCTTTAATCGTAACATGTGTTGATGATTGTAACTAATCAGATAACACGAGATTAGTATACACTATCTTTCGATATACGTATACCCTACTACTAAACATTCACAAATAAGATAGAAGTTGAGCAGACACCAATTATGCTTAGACCCTATATGTCTATAAGATTTGAAAACATAACAGTTTAATGAGCAAGTTATGTATTGAAATTACATAGGGCATCGTAAGATGGTTAAAATTACACTACGAATCATGCATGACAACATACATAAATCTATGCTAGCATGGTAAGTTCTAAACCTCTATATTTACTTTTACTTCAATAACAATTAACCAACGACTTAGATGTTAGCTACGCATCTAAGAATAATAAGTACAACCATACTAGGAAATCATAAATCACCACACAATAACGATTTAGAACAATTAACTATTGAAATCCATAAATAAATCCGCTAGAACCCCATGACAACGATTAGTTCATGATCGAACACATCGTCACCATGGGTTCCAATGAAAACATGATAATATATAAGTTCCGAATACTATGTGATAATATAAAAGTACTAGGGTATAGAAAAAATCAAAAACAAGCATCCAAAAGTATCGCCTAAATCGAAGAATACAAAAGTCAAAACAAAATCTTCTTCTCCTTAGCCGTCTTGTGTGCTTTAGGTCTTCTTTATGTTCTCCCTGGCTTGCTTCTTCTTAAAAAATGTCTTCTTTTCTTTATATATATAGCCTTGGTTGACCTGGATGCTCGCAATAACCAAATTATAATCAAATCAAGATTCTGCAGAAATTGGTTGGTGCGGGTGCGCTTGATATGGGCACGGGCGCGCTTGATATGGGCGCGGACGCGCTATGTGTCTGACAAAATGGGGCGCGGGCGCGCCTGCTCCCTGTAAAATTTCTGCAGCTTTGTTCTTTTTGTGCTACGTCCTTCGTACAAACTTCCACGACTCCTTCCCCGATCTCTTATCAACATATTATCATTTAAAAGCTGATTTCCACCTCTGACTAGTGTCGTGCAACGACTCAACACAAAACATATCAGAAACACCAAATACTTGAGTCCAAAACACCAACTTAAGCCGATATGAAGCGTTCCAAGTAGATATAAAATCCACTTATCACTATCCTCTTCTTTAAAACCGAGTCTCTTGGATCTTTGATGTGAGCAATAGAATGACCAAGCAGTTTCTTTTCATCTGGCTGAGAAGTTGCATAGACTAGGTCTAAAGGATTCTTGGTAGACTGTATTGATGAATGTTTCTTGGGCTTCAAGATCACATTGGCCTTTGGCTGTCTTCTAGCAGAGGTTTGACCTATCTCCATATTCCTCAAGCTCATTCCACTGATAGGAATTTATCTCAATTGTGTGAAGTGTTTCAAAGATTTATCTTACTTTGCAATTGGACCAAAAAACTTTTCAATACTTTCATCAATTTGATTCATTTGTTCATCCAGCCTGAGCTCAGCTGCTGCTATATTGATTAAATCAATGCCATCTAGAACTGGTGTAACATCCGGAAAATATCGTGTAATTATTTTTATCAGTAAATAATTATTATGTGATTATTACGTGAATTTTGGTAAATTATCTGATAATTGATATTAATATTTGGGTGTTTATATATGACAAAATTATGATATTTTAATTTTTAATTATACGGAATCAAATATAGATAATTTGGGTATTTTGTGGAAATTTTTGGATCATTATATGATTTTATAAGGATTTATAGAATTAATAATTATTATTTATAAGTCATTATAAAATTATTTTATAAAATTTGAAATCGTCCAACTTCAACCATTTTTGCGTTTTTACAACCCAAAACTCGTTGGAAACCTCCTTCCTAACCTAATCTGATTATTCTGAACACTTTTCGTGTTTTGACTTTCTCGATCGGGGGTACGGTTTGACCCGTACGAGTCCCGGTATAAAATTTTCGATACGCTAATCATTTTATAGATCGATAAAACCCGTATTATCGAAAGAAGGGATAATATTAGTTTATTTTCGTATATAGTGTTTTATCGGAAGCTTAGTTTTGATGATTATCCAAATTCGGTATTAAATTGTATTGTCTTTATAATTACTTAGCGGCTAAGTAATCTATTTTCGGATCCAATATATATAAATAACTATGAAATTATTAAATAAATAAATTATGTTATGGTTCTGTCAGCTGTGCATTGCTTTATTATTAATTGTGTGTGATTTGTGGGGTACGAAGATTATTTGTATAGTTAATTATTAAATTGTATGATTTTGTTTGCTTTTAAAAGTAATTTAATTGAAAATTTATTCTCATATATGTTGAAATTGTTTCTAAAATTATTTTCATACTTTTATAATTTCAACATTTATTTTTAGGAATTTATAAAATTTAGAAATCAATATTTCATTAATTATTTAACTTAAAATAATTTTCTGATTGTATTAAAGTATAAATTCAATATTAAATTCTAGAATGATTCAAAAAAAAAATTATGAGATTCATATTTTCTTAAGTTTAGATTATTATGAGAATTTTAAAATTACTTCGGAAATATTTCAGATTAAATTTACCCGCACACTGGTTCGTTAAATCGTTAAATG
The DNA here is from genome assembly GCF_009905375.1 of Apium graveolens. Lineage (NCBI taxonomy): Eukaryota > Viridiplantae > Streptophyta > Magnoliopsida > Apiales > Apiaceae > Apium > Apium graveolens. Next base: position 120,121,591 of record NC_133649.1, read on the forward strand.
CAAATATGATTGGCAAGTTAAAAATGTTTTAAAAATCACGAAAATTTTAAAGTATTAGTTTTAAGTTATCTCGAGAATTTTAAATATGTTCTGATAAATTTTTGGGTTGTTATTACCTGTAAATTATTCGTTAAAATCAATAATTTCGGTGCGAATCAGGATAATAACAAGAATAAGAGAAAAAGGGGGGGGGGACAAAACCCCCAAATTCACCCCTGCACCCCCATTTCAGTCGCCTTTCTCCCCCAAAAATCTCTCAACCTCTTCCATCTCTCTGTCGATCGTCTCTTCTCTCCCTCTCAATTCACTCACTCTCTATATTTCTTTTCTTTTTATCTTCTTTTTCCCTGTTCTTTCCCCCGGCTGCCCCTGTTTATCGGCTGTTGTCGCCGTTCTCCAGTTCGGTTTTTTTTTTCCGGCGTTCTTTCCTGTTCTGTCTGTTGGCTTAATATGTATATACATATATGGGTGTATATATGTGTGGTCACTGTGGTGTTGTGTGTGCTGTTCTTTGTGATGCCGCCTCTCGGAAATTCCAAGAGGCATGGTGGCGTGTGTGTATGTGTTGAGATGCGTGTGTGAGTCGTGTGTGTGTATGTGTGCGCGTGTGAGTCGTTTGTGTGCGCGTGTGTTCATGGCTGTTGTTTTTGCGATTTTCTGGCCACCGGTTTATTTTCCGGTGACCCTGCCTGAGTTCCGTTTGGCTTCGATGGTGTTGCTTGTTACTGTGTTGGTCTGATTAATTAAATTTTATTATTTTATTTTCTGCAGGATTTATTTGATTAAAGTTTCGTGATATAAATAAATATGTGCGGGATTATAATAATTAATTGGTGAGATTCGTGTCGGACGTCCGTGATAAACGGGAACCCGCGAATTTTATCGCCGTCGGCGATGAGCCGCGGCGAGCCGACGATGGACTGTGATGATATAATCTGAGTCCTATGAATAAAAACATAAAAATATGAATAATAATAATAATTAATAACTGAATTGTATCGGTGATTAGGATTGTGAATTGTGGTTGGTTGTTGTTGTTGTGATTTGACGTCGAATTGTTTCGACGGGTAGGCCGATAAACAAAGGAGACGCTGCCCGATTTTCGGGAAATTAATTCCGAAAATACGGGAACGTGACCTATAATTATCGGAGACGTCGAACGAAAGTTATACGGACCTAGTTATGTCTTCTGACAAAGTATTTTTATAATCAATTACCCTACTATTTTCAAAACAACAAGTATACGTACTTTCCGAAAATAAGTACCGAACCGAATTTCGAAGATGTGAACCATAATTGTTATGTGTATTTGGATAATACATATAAATATGAGTCGGGTTATGAAATCATATGGGTAGAAGAGATAGTGGTATTACATTCAGCTAGACGATTATCTGAATTAGGGTATTTCAACCCTGTAGGTCTTAGTCAGAAGACCCGAGGATTGACGTAGGACTAAGAATAGCCTAGTGGTCAATCGTTAGACTCAACAAGATTCCAATCGAAGGACATGAAGGATAGAATTGTACCCAGAATTGGATAGTGGTTTGACGATAAAGCCGAACTTTCAGGTCGAACCAAAGTCAACCAGTAATAGTGGTTAAAGCTTATCAAGGCAAGTATTCCTAAGTTTTCTCTTAACATACTGCAATTACTTCATTTCTATTCTAAGTTTAGAATAGTTAACTGTTTTATATTTGACTGTAATTACTCTCAATTATGCAAGTTCCTTTCATTATTGTTCCTATATTATCGATTAATCTCTCGAGAAAATACCTATTCTTCTGGGTTATTTGCGAACCCTGAATTAGTATATTTTGAAATCAAAATGATTTGACATCAAAATACTCTACGGGCTGGATGGTTACTGTGAGGGCCAGTGATGAGCTGGATCCTATGGGTCGGGGATGGACCGGACTCTTGGGCCATAGTGACTGGGTACCCGAATGGATCTATACGGGTGGGTATAGATCTACATTATATCCTGACTGATCAGCAGAGTTTGAGTGTGAACTACTGTCCAGTCTAATTTATTATTGATCGCCATTAACGACATTCTCTCTCGAAAAGTTTTATGATTCCAGAACCGGAAAAAACCCTGATTCAGGAGATGAATCTGGGAATTTCTCGTCACTTCTATTTTATAATTTAGGGCTGATAATAGCCAATGTTTATTCGCTCAACTACTTCAAAGAAATGGAAATATTTTAAATGATTTAAAGATTTTTTCCGGAAAAGCTCTTTTGGTATTGATACTTGAAAATCGATTATATACCTGCTGAGCATTTTTGGCTCACTCTTGCTTTGTAAATTCTTATTTCTTTCATAAATAAATGAGGATAAACGTGAGTAGCTTTTAATAGACAGCAGAAGTTAGAAAGATCTCCGCTGCACGAGGTTGAAGAAGATAGAAAAATAGGATAGGGGACTTAGTACAAAGGTATTTAAACTTGTATTTTAGTTGATGTGAATTGTAGAAGGTTAGATTCTTGTTTTATACCATAACCTGTAAATGATCCGGATTTAAGGGGTCATTTGTATATTATTTTAAATTATGTAAAGATTGTTTAGTGACACCAAATCTTGTCCCGGATTTGGGCTGTTACAACTGATGGCTTAGAGAAAGTAATTGCTGGAACAATCACTTTGCTGACTTGAATTTGCACATCCTTCTCCCCCTCACTTGCTTGAACAATATCATCTTTCTCCCTTTTTTGTTATCATCAAGTATAACAGGAGTTGAAGTTGGAGTAATCACCAGTTTTTGAAGAAGGAGTGTTTGATGAACTTGGTTGACATGAATCTCAGTGATTGAATTTTCTAGTGTTGTCAACCTAGTGTTCATAGAGTCAATCTTGCTACTCAAGTCAGAATCCTTCCTGAGCTTTTATTGAATATCTTTCATAGTGGACTCTGGAAGTTTATACTCCATTCTTTCATTGATATATTTCTTGACTTGCCCAATGGTATTCTTAATGTCATCCAAATCTTGACTCTGTTTGAGAGATTGAATCTTGTGCAGTTGTAGAGATTCAAGATAGGCTTGGAGAAGACTTTTGGTGTTGGTATCCGTAGTGGCTTGAAGAGCTGTCTGAGTTTGATGGAGAAGGTTCAAAAGAGTTGATTTAAAATGATGGTCACTATAATATTTGCTAAACATCCAGTCTGGAGTGTTTGTGCTTGAGCTAGGACCTGCATCTCCCCCTAAATCCATGCCATTATCTTCCTTATTAGAAGCATCTCTAAATGTACCACTGGAATCTAACTCAAAATCATCACCAGCTATAGGTGGAAGAGAGTTGATTGCCTCCTTGGCCCTTAGCAGAGAAGCTGTTGTATGCACCAAGTTTAATGCTCTCTCAGCAGCCTGATTGCCCAGTTCAGCTAGAATTTGATAAGCTGGAACATGATAAGTAAATGCCTCAGCCTCAAAAGAAACAGAATCTAAAACAACTTGATAATCTTGCTGAAATAACTGCTTCTCTTCAACTTCAGTGACATCCCTTAACTCACTAATAATGGGTTCTTCCCATTCTTCATTCGTACCTACATTTCTCTCATTATCTCTCTTTTGTTGCATCAAGGGCTCCCCTTGACTTCCCACCCTCACACCCTCACCTTCACTGTGACGACTGAAAATTTTGCGACGTAATTAAGTCAATAAAGTATGTTTTATGTGATGTAATTATAATTATGTGATTAAGTGTTGATTAATTGTCTTTACTGTATATTAGAATATATGAGCGTAAGTAAAAGCGTTCCAATTTAAAGAGTCAGCTTTGGAGTAAAACTATGTTTTCGGGCCGTCAGGTAGAACGGAACCCGTCCTAATAAGGATTTAAAGAATATAAAATGTGAATTATATGTGATTGAATGAGATGAATGTTTAAATAAAGTATTTCGTCCTAAATGACGTGTCGGTCAAAAATGTTAATGAGAAGCGTAATCGAAACCCTGAGCGTCGGGCCGTCAGGCTGAACGTAACCCGGTACGCGTATAAAAGGATAAAGATTAAAGAAGGACAAATTCTCTGATCAGACCTGAGTTGTTATATGTTCATAAATAAGTGTGATTGCTGGTCTGTGTGCATGACTATGTGCTCTGTGACATTTTTATGAATTTAAAGGAATTATTTGATTTAAATAAAGGTTTATTTAACCTTCACGCATTTTTATAAATTATCTGAGTAAGAATAAATCATGGGATTTGTTATGTTATTACCATAATAGTCCTAGAGACTTTTTAAAAATGGTGGACATATTTACTTGTTGGTCGTTGCATTTTAAATTGATTTTTATGTGCTAAAATGCTATTACTAGCACGAACTTGCGAAAATCATATAAAATCAACCGTTCGCTCAAAAGTTTATTATGAGTAATGGATGGAAAGCTAATTTCGAGATCTACGTACTAAAATTGTCATTTGTAATAATTTTCGGCTTTCTGAGAGAGATATATTTATTATTCCACCAATATTCTAGGGGAGTAAAAGAGAAAGGTAAACCAATTTAATTAGGGAATTAGTAAAGTACTAAATTGCCCTTGTCCCTGATTATTTATAAACCCATCCCCCCTTTTTTCTTTTCTTTTTCCCGTGCACCCCCATTCTCTCTTCTCTCTTTCTTTTTCACTCTCTCTCGGCTACTCTCTCTCTCTCGGCTCTTCTTTTTCTCTCTTGGTATACTACTTGTTTCTTTGATAACTCTCACCAATCCTTCTCAAAATCTCTTGTTAAACACATATAAGTAGTTGTTAGAGTGTGCATGTGTGTATATCTCCTTGCATGCAAAGCTCGATGTGTGTGTTTGTATGTGTTTACCCGAGAGCTTCTCGGTTCTTGATGTTATTTTTGAAATCATCTTGTTTAAGCATGATTCTTTGCAAATGATTGGTATATAAGATGTGCATGTTAGTTATTTTGAGTAATTAATGGAAAAATGGAGGTTTCGTGGTTGGACATCCTCGAATGAGGGCACCACCGTGAGGCCACCGCCACCGGTGATGAACTCCGGTGAACCGGCGGTGAATGATGATGCAAACCACTGAACTCTACTACATCAAACTTGTTCTTTTGATTATTGCAAGTGTTAATTTTGAAAACCCGAATGGTTTTGGTTTTTGGAAGTTATTGATTTGATTTTTGTTAACTAAAGTGATTATGGGATTGATATTAGAATGATTTATGATTTAAGGATTAAGAAAAACATTTGCATGTGTTGCTTCTTGAAAACCTGAATGGGATCTTGGTTTTTAGAAGATCAAAAATGATTTTAGTAATGGATATGACTTGTTGATGTTCATTCTTGGAAATTAATGATTAATTAGAAAGTTTGAAAGATAAATTGCTTAATGTTTGCATGCATGTATCAATGAGGGTTATGTTTCTTTTGAGATTTAAGTATGTTAATTGATAACAATGATTTTTATGATATTGGACTTGTATATTTGATTAGATGCAAAATTTAGGATTGCATGATGAATATTGTGGTTCGACCTTGTACTAATAAAAATGAAATTTGATTTTTGTGACTTGATTTTTGATATAATCTAAGTTTAACTAGGAAGAAATGAGATTGTATGTTGATTTAAAAGAGGAATTGATGATGCATGTCTTGGTTTGATTGTGGTTAAGGCCGAATGGTTTATAGTACTTAAAAGGGGTCAATTCTAATTTAAATGCTTGATTTGATCATAGAGATTAATTAAGGATTGTAGGTGAGATTTTTGCTTAATATGCTATATTTGGTTCGAATTAAAGTATAAAAAGAAAGGGGATGATTGATTTGTAGTTGTCGTGTTGGCTTAAAGATGACTTTAGGGTCGATATTGCAAGTTTTGCCGTTTGTTTATTCATATAAGAATTTCTAGTAAAAAGAGCTATGTGTACTAATATAAAGTATGATTTGAATTCGAAATGAGATAAGGATGTTTATAAGACGATGGTCGAGTCTATAAAGGAGTAAAGGTTAAGAGTAAAATATATGATGTATGATGTGCTATGTGCTTATGTGTATAAGTTATATTCGTATACTCGAGTCAAGGGTATAATCGAGCTATCGTATTAAGTGATCGTTCCGGGAACGAGAGTTGAGAACTGATTAAGATTTTGGTTTTTATTGGAGCGTAAGGGCATTCAGGCTAGGAAAGGGAAGGGTATACTAGGTGGCAGTAGTTCAACTTTCAGGAAAACAAATTCAGGCATGTAACTCTCATTACTTGTGAAAATAGTTATAGAGAGGTTATTATTCATACCATGTAGAGTATGGAACTGTTAATGATTTGAGATATCCCGTTTTGACCTTGATAAACTGTTATTTATAAGCTTACTGATTCAACCCTTTGGTAACCCGTCTTTTCTGTTCAAGCTATTTGTTAAGCCATGAACTGTTATAAACCCTATAATTACCTTTGCGAACCCCTTGTAATGATACCTTATTTCTTGATCATCATATTTCCTACTGATCCCTGAAACAGATATTGATCCTTCTAATTTAAGTACCCTATTATCCTTGATTCAAAATCCTTAAGAGTTGTTCCTTGCTTATCCTTGAATCACTCCCTAAACTTTGTTTTCTTGGAATTTGACTTAAGAATGAGTTTCGACTCGAAAGAGTCCGAATAATTTCATATTCTTGGTAATGATAAAATGAATTTAGAAAAATCTATTTTCCAACTCAAGGTTTTCCAAATGAATTCCTGATGGATTGGATTGGGACGTAAGAGGCTAGTGGGACTAGTCCAGTCATGGTAAGAGGCTAGCGGGGCTAGTCCAACTTAAGGCTGAAATTATGCCGATTGGTACCTTAAAGACCGGATGGAGGTCAGTACGGGCTGATCACCTGTATTATAATGAAATGGAAAGATAAAGTGATCCAATCAAGGGTTCTAATTGATTATATAAAAAGGGAACTGAAACTTTCTGTTCAGTAATTGATTCTTGAAAAAAAATGAAAATGGTTTATATTGTTTTAAAAAGAGTTGATTGTGTTAATGTGAAGCTTAAAGCTCGAGAACCCTGATTTTTTTTAATATGTTGATCATATGATTGATTCCATATAGTGAATACTGTTGCTTTCCTCTTTCTGAAAGATCTAACCTGATCCTTTATTGATTTGTGATGAATGTCGGCTTTCATCCTGCGTTGAGCCTTGTTCCTTGAAAGCCCCACATTTTCCCTTCATAACCTTCCCTTAACCCAAAAGCTGGAAATCTTCCACCTAGTGCAAATAAAGTAGAATTCCCTGAGTTCGGTAAACTATATTGTGGATTTGATATCGTAGAACTGCTTTATAGTTACTTGCTGAGTTTTATACTCATGTTTTGTTTTAATCTAATCATGGCAGTTAAATAAGAAGATGGCCAGGCTTAGGCACACTACTCGTAAGAGCGTACCTGGTGGTCCCTATCATGTTGAGGGCTTCCGGTTGCCAGAACAGGTAGTGGTATGTTTGAGTGAGCAAGTGCTTAGAAAGAAAAGTATAAAGATACAATGGGTTATCTGTCGGTTCCAAGCTGAAATCGATTATATTTGTTTAATAATATTTTGGGGTTGTAAGTTAAATTTTATGATTGGTAGTTGTAATCTTGTCTCATACTTTATCCTGTTTGATCCTGTTAGTAGTTAATCGGGGTTTATGCTTATTTAATTATTAGATTAATGGTGTGTGGGTCCTCATTTCCTAACCCCGAGATTGAGGGCGTCACAAGTTGGTATCAGACCTACAAGATCTAGTCCCTGTGACAAGTTAGGAATAAAAGGGGTATATTGGGTATAATTATATCGCGATAGAGTTCGAACCATATAGAGTTGAGTTAGACTATTAGGTATAGTCTAAGGAAAGTGTATATCAGTTAAAGTGGAAACTAGAGTTAGGGTGTGAGTTAGCTGGAAGCTTTATTTAACCCTAACATTGTTTCTTGGTTGCTGTTTTGTGTTTTCTCTCAAGATCCCAGTAGTGGTAGTGACTCAAATTCAGAGACTAGTTTGACCGGTACCCCAGTGGACCTCATTCCACCCTTTCCAGAGGAGCCTGTGTATGTTAGTTCAGACCCAGAGGAGGACCCTTCTGAGAGTAGTGAGATCTCTATGCAGATTTCACCCTTGAGGCCAAATTCAGAGACCCCTGCCCTTGAGCCAGAGTCTGAGATGCCTAAGAATGTACCTGTTAGTGTTGGTGGCAAGTTAGCCCAGGATCGAGACTTTATTTACTCCCGTATGCCTGAGTTGGGAGCTTTGGTGGATAGGTTGATTCGAGACTCTAGGAAGAGGACTTCAGTAGTGATGGAGGAGTGGAAAGCTAGGATTCAGTTAGTGGAGCAGGTTGCCAGAAGGAGATTGGATGAGGGACCATCCACTAGTGATGCTAATGCTGAGGCCCGAAGGCTGCATAAGATCATTCACTGGATGCTAGTTGTGTTAAGAGTGATTCTGGATGATTAGACAGGACTGTTGGTTGAGCCCGTAGTTGTTGTTTTTCAGCGCCGGTAGGCTTTGGGATACTTGGTCAGATGCCGGGATCCCTTTTTCATTTATTATGTTGTATTTCAGGACTATTTTGTAGTAGTAGTTGTTAGAAGTTAGGGGTAGATAGGGGGATATTTTCCAGTTTTTTCTCTGTTTAACCCTGCTATATAATTGTACCTTATTTCAGAACTTGTGATAGCCAGACTTTCCTCTATGTACCCTTTGCTTAAATAAATCCATTGTCTTGTTTTCCATTGTACACCCTAAATATCTCATAAACTGTTCTAAATATCATGTTTCTATACAACCATGTTTTTGTATAACCATGTTTAAAAATTCGTAATACCCTATTCTGTGCCATGATAAAACAACACTGATATGAGAATTATGTAGTAATAGGATTACATGTGCAAATTGGGTAAAGCTTAAAGCCCGCAAAAGAGATTTTATAGAAAATGTTGTTATAAATGCCATGATATCATATTGCTAAATAATTGCTCAATCAGGTTTGTAAGAAATGGCCAACTCACCAGATCACCAAGAAGAAGAAATTTCAACCCAAGACCCAGAAGTAAACCCAGAAACCACCATAATGAGCAGACTTGCTCAGCTTTTGCAATAACATGTGGCCCCTAAAGTTGGAAACTTCAAACACTTTCAATTTGTTCATCCCCCAGAGTTCTTAGGTTTTCCAGACCCGATTAAAGCACAGTCGTGGTTGAGAGAAATGGAAAAAGCTTTTGAGTTAGAAGAAGTTAAGGACGACAAGAAAGCTCAATATGCGAGTTATTACCTTAAAGATGAAGCAAGTTTCTGGTGGGAGTCTTCGAAGGCGTTGTTGGAAGGTAAGGACTTAACATGGGAGAAGTTCACTGAAATGTTTCTGGAGAAGTATTTGCCGAGCTATATGCAAGATCAATTGGAAATGAAATTTCTGGACCTTAGACAAGAGGATATGTCAGTAGAGGAGTATGAAGTGAAATTTTCGGAGTTGTCTAGATTCGTACCTGAGTATGTGAATACGGAGGCAAAAAAGGCTAAGAAGTTCCAACAGGGACTTAAGCCGTAGATTAGGAGTCAAGTAGCATTGTTGGAGATCAAGAATTATGCTTCCTTGGTTCAAAAGGCAATGATAGTGGAAAGTGAGCGTGAAGCTGCGAGGAGAGAAAATGAAGGAGGAAAGAGGAAATTCGAAAGCTCAGAGCAAGAGCAAGGAAGTTCAAAGTTTAGAAGGAAATTTGGCAAGAATGGTGGAGGTCAGAACCAAAAGTTTCAGAAGTTTAAACCCGGTAACGGAGCTCAGAAGAACCGTTTCCAGAAAGCAGGACAACCGTGGAAGGATAACAGACCCCAGATTCAAGAATGCAAGAATTGTGGAAAGAGACACTCAGGGAGGTGTAATAAGTTGGATGTGACATGTTTCAAGTGCAACCAGAAAGGGCATTATTCTTCAGAGTGTCCAAGTGGAGCAAGGAAGCCAGACTTGGATTGTTTCAAGTGTGGTAAAATGGGCCATATGGCCAGGAATTGCAAAGAGCCAGTTCAGAGGGCTAATGTTCTTAGGATTGCTGGACCGCCGTCTCTCCCAGCACCAACAGCTCAACCCAGAGCTAGAACCTTTAACATGACAATGAAAGATGCGGTACAAGATGTGGACGTGGTAGTAGGTATGCTTGTTATTAACTCAGTAGAAGTAAAAGTATTGATGGATTCTGGAGAAACTAGATCTTTTATTTCTGAAAGTATTCTTGATAAGTTAAATTGTGTTGCATACCCTCTGGAACCTAGTTCGATTATAGAGGTAGCAAATCAAGAGAAAGTTATTGCTAGCAAAGTTTGTCCCGATTGTGATGTGGCTATAGAAGGTCGACACTTTTTTGCTGACTTAATTCCCTTTAAGTTAGGAGAATTTGAGGTTATACTGGGAATAGATTGGTTGTCAAACCATGAAGCGCAAATAGAATGTAAAAGTAAGAAGGTGAAGTTAAGAACCAAGGATGGTGAGGAAGTGATATTCAAAGGAAAGAAGCAAGAGAAGAAATTCCTAATGGCTATTGAGACGAGAAGAGTAATACGTCAAGGATGCGAAGTTTATTTGGCTCATGTCATGGATGTGGAGAAAGAACTTGTAAGGATCGAGGATATTCCGATAGTAAGAGATTTTCCGGATGTATTTCCTGATGAATTGCCTGGACTACCTCTAGACAGAGAGATCGAGTTTACGATTGATTTGGCTCCTGGAACGGAACCAGTATCGAAAGCTCCCTATTGCATGGCGCCAGTCGAGATGAATGAATTGGCAGCTCAGTTGCAAGAATTGTTGGACAAAGGAGTAATCCGACCGAGTGTATCCCCGTGGGGCGCACCGGTGTTGTTTGTAAAGAAAAAGGATAGAAGTATAAGGTTGTGAATTGATTATCGCGAATTGAATAAATTGACGATTAAGAATAAGTACCCTCTATCGCGGATCGATGACTTGTTTGATCAGCTAAAAGGAGCTTCGTGTTTCTCCAAGATTGATTTAAGATCTGGGTATTATCAATTAAAGATTAAAGCGGAAGATATACCCAAGACAGCGTTCCGAACGAGATATGGACACTACGAGTTCTTGGTAATGGCATTTGGTTTGACGAATGCGCTAGCCGCATTTATGGATCTTATGAACAGAGTGTTCAAACAATATTTGGATAAGTTCGTTATTGTGTTTATTGACGATATACTGATTTACTCCAAGACGGAAGAAGATCATAAGGAGCATTTGAGGATTTCCTTGGAAATTCTGAGAAAAGAGAAGTTGTACCCTAAGTTTTCGAAGTGTGAATTTTGGCTAAAGGAAGTGCAATTTCTTGGTCATGTAGTTAATAAAGAAGGAATCAAAGTAAACCCAGCCAAGATAGAAGCTGTAATGAATTGGGAAAGACCCAAGACTCCTACGGAAGTCAGAAGTTTTCTGGGATTAGCCGGATATTACAGGAGGTTTGTGCAAGATTTCTCTAAGATTGCCGTTCTGTTAACGAAGTTGACAAGAAAGAACGAGAAGTTTGTATGGACGAAAAAGTGCGAGGAAAGTTTTCAAGAGTTAAAGAAGAGGCTGGTAACCGCCCCAGTATTGGTATTACCAGATGAAAAAGGGGAATTTGTGATATTCAGTGATGTTTCATATAAAGGACTTGGATGTGTGTTAATGCAACACGGAAAGGTAATAGCATACGCATCAAGGCAACTCAAGCCGCACGAGCAAAAGTATCCAATGCATGATTTAGAATTTGCAGCAATTGTGTTTGCCCTTAAGATTTGGAGACATTATTTAAATGGGGAAAAGTGCGAGATTTACACCGATCATAAGAGTTTAAAGTATATCTTCACTCAAAAGGAATTGAATATGTGACAAAAAAGGTGGTTGGAATTGATCAAGGATTATGACTGTGCGATAAACTATCATCCTGGAAAGGCAAATGTGGTAGCAGACATTCTAAGTCGTAAGGAAAGGTTGAATATGTTAACGTCATCGGAAGAATTGATCAAGGATTTTGAAAAGATGGAAATAGAGGTGCAGACTCCAGAATTTGGAGATGAAGCTATATATGCGATGTCATTTCAACCCGAAATTTTGGAAAAGATTCGATGTTGTCAAGAGCAAGTGATGAATCGCGAAAATGATAAGTTGACAGGAGAAGAAATTAAAGCTCAAAAGGATCGAAAAGGAATATACCGTGTTAACTCATGTATTTGGATACCTAATATTGTGGAACTAAAGCACGAGATTTTGCAAGAAGCGCATAACTCGAGATTTTCAATTCACCCTGGAAGTACGAAAATGTACCAGGATTTAAAAGTGAGTTATTGGTGGCCAAATATGAAAAAGGAAATTGCGGAATGGATAAATAAGTGTTATACGTGTCAAAGAGTCAAAGCAGAACATCAAAGGCCAAGAGGATTGCTTCAGCCACTGGATATACCAGAATGGAAATGGGAACATCTAGCGATGGATTTTGTGGTAAGATTACCTAAAACCAAGTCTAATTATGATGCGATTTGGGTGGTAATCGATTGGTTGATGAAGTCATCACATTTCTTGCCAATAAATGAAAGATTTTCGTTGGAAAAGTTGGTCAAATTGTATTTGGATGAGATTGTGATGCGTCACGGAGTCCCTGTATCTATCATGTCTGATAGAGATCCAAGGTTTAACTCGAGATTTTGGCGACAATTCCATGATCATTTGGGAACTAAGCTGAAAATGAGTACGGCATATCATCCGCAGACAGACGGACAAAGTGAAAGGACAATTTAGATAATTGAAGATATGTTGTGAACCTGTGTAATAGATTTCAAAGGAAATTGGGATGATCATTTGCCATTGATTGAGTTTTCCTACAACAACAGTTATCACGCGAGTATTGGCATGCCGCCTTATGAAGCGTTGTATGGAAGAAAATGTAGGTCCCCTACATATTAGAACGAAGTTGGTGAGCACAAATTAACTGGCCCAGAGCTAGTTCAACAAACGAAGGAAAAGGTAGAAATGATTTGGAAGAGATTAATTGCAGCTCAAGATCGACAAGCAAAGTACGCAAATCAAGAATGAAAAGATGTGCAATTCGAATCTGGAGACAAAGTCTTATTAAAGATATCTCCTTGGAAAGGTTTAACCCGATTCAGAAAGAAAGGAAAGTTGAGTCCTGGGTATATTGGACCATTTGAAGTATTGCGACGAGTTGGGAAGGTAGCATATGAGTTGGCGCTACCTCCGCAAATGCAACATCTGCACAATATATTTCATGTATCTCTTCTGAAGAAGTATAATGCTAATGCGAGCCATGTGATCAAGTTGGAGCCAGTGGAAATCCAACCAGATTTGTCTTATGTGGAACAACCAGTTCAAATTTTGGACCGAAAGGAGAGGACACTCAGGAATAAAGTTGTACTTTTAGTTAGAGTATTGTGGAGAAATCCGCTAGTCAAAGAATCGACTTGGGAATTAGAAAGCAAAATGAAAGAAAAGTATCCCCATCTATTTGCTTAGATTAGATTCTGGGGACAAAATTCTTTTAAGGAGGGTAGATTGTGACGATTGAGAATTTTGCGACGTAATTAAGTCAATAAAATATGTTTTATGTGATGTGATTATAATTATGTGATTAAGTATTGATTAATTGTCTTTACTGTATATTAGAATATAGGAGCGTAAGTAAAAGTGTTCCAATTTAAAGAGTCAGCTTAGGAGTAAAGCTGTGTTGTCAGGCCGTCAGGTAGAACGGAACCCGTCCTAATAAGGATTTAAAGAATATAAAATGTGAATTATGTGTGATTGAGTGAGATGAATGTTTAAATAAAGTATTTCGTCCTAAGTGACGTGTTGGTCGAAAATGTTAATGAGAAGCGTAATCGAAACGCTGAGCGTCGGGCCGTCAGGCTGAACGTGACCCGATACGCGTAGAAAAGGATAAGATTAAAGAAGGAAAAATTTGATGATCAGACCTGAGTTGTTATATGTTTATATATATGTGTGATTGTTGGTCTGTGTGCATGACTATGTGCTCTGTGACATTTTTATAAATTTAAAGGAATTATTTGATTTAAATAAAGGTTTATTTAACCTTCACGCATTTTTATAAAATTATCTGAGTAAGATAAAATTATGGGATTTGTTCTGTTATTATCATAATAGTCCTAGAGACTTTTTAAAAATGGTGGTCAGATTTATTTGTTGGTCGTTGCATTTTAAATTGATTGTTATGTGCTAAAATGCTATTACTAGCACGAACTTGCGAAAATCATATAAAATCAACCGTTTGCTCAAAAGTTTATTATGAGTAATGGATGGAAAGCTAATTTCGAGATCTACGTATTAAAATTGTCATTTGTAATAATTTTTGACTTTCTGAGAGAGATATATTTATTATTCCACCAATATTCTCGGGGAGTAAAAAGAGAAAGGTAAACCAATTTAAAAAGGGAATTAGTAAAGTACTAAATTGCCCTTGTCCCTGATTATTTATAAACTCATCCCCCCTTTTTCTTTTCTTTTTCCCCGTGCACCCCATTCTCTCTTCTGTCTTTCTTTTTCACTCTCTCTCGGCTACTCTCTCTCTCTCTCGGCTCTTCTTTTTCTCTCTTGGTATACTACTTGTTTCTTTGATAACTCTCACCAATCCTTCTCAAAATCTCTTATTAAACACATATAAGTAGTTGTTAGAGTGTGCATGTGTGTATATCTCCTTGCATGCAAAGCTCGATGTGTGTGTTTGTGTGTGTTTACCCGAGAGCTTCTCGGTTCTTGATGTTATTGTTGAAATCATCTTGTTTAAGCATGATTCTTTGCAAATGATTGGTATATAAGATGTGCATGTTAGTTGTTTTAATTAATTAATGGAAAAACGGAGGTTTCGTGGTTGGACACCCTCGAATGAGGGCACCACCATGAGGGCACCGCCACCGGTGATGAACTCCGGTGAACTGGTGGTGAGTAATGATGTAACCACTGAACTCTACTACATCAAACTTATTTTTTTGATTATTGCATGTGTTAATTTTGAAAACCCGAATGGTTTTGGTTTTTGGAAGTTATTGATTTGATTTTTGTTAACTAAAGTGATTATGGGATTGATATTAGGATGATTTATGATTTAAGGATTAAGAAAAACATTTGCATGTGTTGCTTCTTGAAAACCCGAATGGGATCTTGGTTTTTAAAAGATCAAAAATGATTTTAGTAATGGATATGACTTGTTGATGTTCATTCTTGGAAATTAGTGATTAATTGGAAAATTTGAAAGATAAATTGCTTAATGTTTGCATGCATGTATCAATGAGGGTTATGTTTCTTTTGAGATTTAAGTATGTTAATTGATAACAATGATTTTTATGATATTGGACTTGTATATTTGATTGGATGCAAAATTTAGGATTGCATGATAAAGATTGTGGTTCGACCTTGTACTAATAAAAAGGAAATTTGATTTTTGTGACTTGATTTTTGATATAATCTAAGTTTAACTAAGAAGAAATGAGATTGCATGTTGATTTAAAAGAGGAATTGATGATGCATGTCTTGGTTTGATTGTGGTTAAGGCCGAAGGGTTTATAGTACTTAAAAGGGGTCAATTCTAATTTAAATGCTTGATTTGATCATAGAGATTAATTAAGGATTGTATGTGAGATTTTTGCTTAATATGCTATATTTGGTTTGAATTAAAGTATAAAAATAAAGGGGATGATTGATTTGTAGTTGTCGTGTTGGCTTAAAGATGACTTTAGGTCCATATTGCAAGTTTTGTCGTTTGTTTATTCATATAAGAATTTCTAGTAAAAAGAGCTATGTGTACTAATATAAAGTATGATTTGACTTCGAAATGAGATAAGGATGTTTATAAGACGATGGTCGAGTCTATAAAGATATAAAGGTTAAGAGTAAAATATATGACGTATGATGTGCTATGTGCTTATGTGTATAAGCTATATTCGTATACTCGAGTCAAGGGTATAATTGAGCTATCATATTGAGTGATCGTTCGGGGAACGAGAGTTGAGAACTGATTAAGATTTTGGTTTTTATTGTAGATTCGGAGCGTGAGGGCATTCGGGCTAGGAAAGGGAAGGGTATACTAGGTGGCAGTAGTTCAACTTTTACGAAAGCAAATTCAGGCAAGTAACTCTCATTACTTGTGAAAATAGTTATAGAGAGGTTATTATTCATACCATGTAGAGTATGGAACTGCTAATGATTTGAGATATCCCGTTTTAATCTTGATAAACTGTTATTTATAAGCTTACTGATTCAACCCTTTGGTAACCTGTCTTTTCTGTTCAAGCTATTTGTTAAGCCATGAACTGTATAAACCCTATAATTACCTTTGCGAACCCCTTGTAATGATACCTTATTTCTTGATCATCATATTTCCTACTGATCCCTGAAACATATATTGACCCTTCTAATTTAAGTACTCTGTTATCCTTGATTCAAAATCCTTAAGAGTTGTTCCTTGCTTATCCTTGAATCACTCCCTAAACTTTGTTTTCTTGGAATTTGACTTAAGAATGAGTTTCGACTCAAAAGAGTCCGAATGATTTCATATTCTTGGTAATGATAAAATGAATTTAGAAAAATCTATTTTCCAGCTCAAGGTTTTCCAAACGAATTCCTGATGGATTGGATTGGGACGTAAGAGGCTAGTGGGACTAGTCCAGTCATGGTAAGAGGCTAGCGGGGCTAGTCCAACTTAAGGCTGAAATTATGTCGATTGGTACCTTAAAGACCGGATGGAGGTCGATACAGGCTGATCACCCGTATTATAATGAAATGTAAAGATAAAGTGATCCAATCAAGGGTTCTAATTGATTATATAAAAAGGGAACTGAAACTTTCTGTTCAGTAATTGATTCTTGAAAAAAAATGAAAATGGTTTATATTGTTTTAAAAAGAGTTGATTGTGTTAATGTGAAGCTTAAAGCTCGAGAACCCTGATTTTTTTTAATGTGTTGATCATATGATTGATTCCATATAGTGAAATACCGTTGCTTTCCTCTTTCTGAAAGATCTAATATGATCCTTTATTGATTTGTGATGAATGTCGGCTTTCATCCTGCATTGAGCCTTGTTCCTTGAAAGCCCCACATTTTCCCTTCATAACCTTCCCTTAACCCAAAAGCTGAAATTCTGCCACCTAGAGCAAATAAAGTAGAATGCCCTGAGTTCGGTAAACTATATTATGGATTTGATATCTTATAACTGCTTTATAGTTACTTGCTGAGTTTTATACTCATGTTTTGTTTTAATCTAACCATGGAAGTTAAGCAAGAAGATGGCCAGGCTTAGGCGCACTGCTCGTAAGAGCGTACCTGGTGGTCCCTATCGTGTTGAGGGCTTCCGGTTGCCAGAGCAGGTAGTGGTATGTTTGAGTGAGCAAGCGCTTAGAAAGAAAAGTGTAAAGATACAATGGGTTATCTGTCGGTTCCAAGCTGGAATTGATCATATTTATTTAATAATATTTTGGGGTTGTAAGTTAAATTTTATGATTGGTAGTTGTAATCTTGTCTCATACTTTATCCTATTTGATCTTGTTAGTAGTTAATCGGGGTTTATGCTTATTTAATTATTAGATTAAAGGTGTGTGGGTCCTCATTTCCTAACCCCGAGATTGAGGGTGTCACATTCACCATCTAAGGTGGGACTCCTCTCACTCACTATTTCCATGCTTGAAGAAATAGCATGCATTTTATCACTCATTTCCTCTCCTTTTACCTGAGAACAACTCGGCCTCTCACTCAGTTCACTCTCTTCCCTCAATCCTAGTAGTAATTGAACTACTACTAAGTCATCTGCACTTGTAACAATTATGGAAATTTCTAGTGGTACAGTGACATTCAACGGATGAGAGACATCCATCGAGATAGTAGTTGAGAAATTCAACGGATAATTGATGTTAAGCACATCCGCCGAGAGACAATTACTAGTCAACGGATGAAGAATATCCGTCGAGAGAGTAAAAATAATAGAGTTTAGAGTTGAAACTACTATAGAGTCTGTGGTGATTGATTTGAGATATGCACAGATTTCTCAGTAGAATCAGAAAGAAATGGCAAGTGAACCAACAAATCATCCAAAAGATGATGCTCACTTGCTTGAGATTTTGGCTCCTCCATGAGAGTTAAAGATGGAGAATCAAGAATTGATGTGTGTATCATGTCCACATCCAATGAGTGTGTGGGAGAATATTGTGTTTGAGGTGGTTCAATTATAAGAGATTTTGGCTGTGACTCAATATTTATTGGAGCCACATCAATCTGACTTTGAGATGGTGCATTAACTGAGTCTTTGACTGCAGTTGGCACTGTATGTGCACCCTGTGTATTCCCAATTATTTTAGATTTCTTTTTCTAATATTAGTTTGAGGTTGTTCTGTGTCCCTAACCCTTTTGTCATATGCTCCTGGTTGAGATCTTGTTTCAATAGTGACATCCTTTTGGGAGGATGAAACTAGTAATAAGCTAGAATCTTTATTAAGTACTACAGTTTGTTGAAAAACTGCAGTGTGGCTAGGCTGAGTTACACATACCTCACTCTCCTTATTCTTAGGGTTTCTTTGATGCTCACCCTGTCCCTCACCAATTTTACTTCCCTTCACACTCCCCTCTTTGGATTTAGTAGATTTTGAAACTAGTCCCTTTCGAGAGAAACTAGAGTGGGGTTTCTTAGACTTGGATTTTGAATATTTGATTTTGTGGCTTGGGTAGACACCGATTTGGTCACTATCACAGGTGCCATTTCCACAGAAGTTTTCAAAGAAATTGGTGGTTGGAAAGTAGTGGAGACAAAAGTGTTTAACTCACTTACCTGAGGTTCCTCCATGATTGGCAAGTAAATTGGGGGAACCTCACTGTGGTGATTTGCCCTGTTTAAGTCAGCAATAACTCTCCTCTCGTAAACCCAACAATCAAGCTTGTTGGTTGGGTTCTCAATTACGAGATCTTCAGAAATAAAGTTAGCTAGCAACATAAAGAATCTAGCATAATATATGTTCATAGACCTTTTCTTAATGTCTCCTAGTTTGTACCCTAGCTCATACATCACAGAATTACTGAAATTAAAAATACTTATCACTCAGAAGCATGTAAAGCATGTTAACAATAAAATATCTAACAACATCAAAATTACTAATCTTTCCAGAAAATGCCTTAACAAAAGAATCACAGAGAAAGCTCCACTCTTTCCTAAGGCCCATTCTCCTAACCTCACCTAATTTGGTGGGATTGAGAGATTAACCCATAGAAGTAAGCATATTGCTCACCTCTATGTCTATGTGTGGAACAAGAGTGTTATTTTCAGGAAGTTTAAAGCATGCTTGATGTGTATCACAGTTAATGCAGTGGTCCTTACCTTTGAGAGAGAAGGAAATGGTCTTATCTTTTGAGTTGAACACGATAGTAGTCCAAATCTCCTTAACAACTTCATAATAGATGATCGGAGATTCAAGCATAACATAACTCAATTTACAGTTTCGAATGAAGTCCATCATTTTCTGATAGTCCTCAGAAGCAAACCTTCTTGTTCACCACTACTACAAAGTTGTTCTTTTCATATATACAAATCCAGTTTGAGACATGATTTTGACTACCGATGCCATTGTTGTGATTGAAAGTAGTTGCAGAAAAAGGGATTTTTGCTTTAGAGACGAAGAGGGTTAGAATGCTTTGAGAAAGATAAAAAGTAAAATAGAAAATAATGGGGATTTTATACTTTCTCAGAAATAGACAAGTAAAAATTAAAAAGTAAAATAAAGTACCCAATTAAATTTTCCCAAAATAGTCGTTTAAAAATAAAATAAACTGTAATAATTCTAAAGGTTATCTATGGTGCCCTCCAAACCCGGGTCAGAAGTTTGGGGTCCACAACACACACATACACACACTATATAAACCTGTATATATAATAACAATATATGCAATGACCCTACTTACCATATCCTCGGATCGCAACAGTTCAAAGTATGTCCACAAGCCACAGTCTTATTTATTACAAATGTACCAAATCCTAAATTTATTTATCTTACATCAGAAGTCAAACTTTATGACAAACGTTTACCACACACCAAGCCACACAACTTCTGCTAGCTTATTTCATTTCAAGCTAAAAACCTAGCTTGCACACTCGACTGGGGATCCTCGCCACCACCCTTTTCCTTCTTAACTGGAAAAGAACATAAACAGATTCGCAAGAGTGAGCTAACTAGCTCAGCAAGTCACAATGACAACACTGAGATTAAATAATGATCAATTGAAATTATATAGGGAATCAAATTTCCTGATAAGCAATGATTAGAATTGGATATTCGCTTTCATTTTTTAAAAACCAAGGTTAGGCTGCTGATCAGTCACGCAGTAATCCCGAGAAAGGCTCCCAGTGCTGCTCTATATACTGGATCCAAAACACACATTGGTCTATTATGACCACGAATCTGGTCTAACCGCGAATTTGGTCCATATTTAAAAATAATCCAATTCTATAATAATAACATGATAAACAATGTAATTCAATAAACTGAATCATAAACAACATTTATCTTGAAGCATAAAGTGATTCACAACAACTTGAAGATATAACAAGGTAAACAGGAAGATTGACTTTCAACCCGGGGAAAGAATCAGAGTATAGAAGACCAAGGGTTTAAAGGGTACAAGGATTGGTCATCTGACATACAAGGTATAAAGGTTCATCTATTAAGAAATCTCATATCAAGGATCAGTATGTGGTAGATATGTATTTGTGGAGTAATATCAGATATGTGTGGTTCGTATCCAGAATTCAACAATCAATGGTTTACAAGAAATCAGGCTTGCGGCTCAAGATCAATAAGAATCAGGGCTTAGAGTTAAGTACTTCAAAGTACTTGCAATATAGAACAATAACTAACTGGAATAATTGCAACATAATTAAGAGAATTCATAGGTACTTGTAATACATTACAAGAAAGATCAGAAGCACTTGTAATTATACTACAAGAAAGTTCAGAGACACTTGCCTTATCAATTCACTTTCACTTTACTAACACTTGTCAATTAGTCCCCACTCACTGACCACTTGCTTTCCCTTTCTACGTCTCGCTTCCTCTGTTAGACATCACATATAACTATCAAAACTACTTCTCATCTCATTCTATTCGATACAAGCTTTTATCTACCCTTCGTTTCACCCAAATCCAAGTACGGATTGAAAGTTACAGCAAAAATAGTCAAACAACGCACATACAATCATTTTATACATCAGTCGGATCACATAGAGCATATAGCACGTAAGATATATAATCCAAATAATTTTTCAAAGAAGATTCGGGGTTACAATGATTTTCTAGGTATTTAATATGGATTTTTAAACATTTTTCGGAATTAAAACGGGACTCTGAATCATTTTATAAGTAAATAATAGAGTTCGAACTCCCGAATCTGACTTAAAAATAATTTTATAATAACTATCAAGCCTTGAAAATAATTTAAATAATATTTTAAAACTCCAAACTATTTTTTGCAATTTTTAAATCCAAATAAATAATTAAAGCTAATTAAATAATTAATTAAAATTAATTAATAACTAATTAAATTAATTAATCAATTATTATTTAAATTGATTGACTAATTAAATAATTAATTATCAACTGAAATTAATTAATTAATTAAAAATAATTAACTTAAAAATAATTTTCAGAAATTAAATAATAATTTTTTGGAATTTTAAAATAATTAAAACAATTTCTGAAAATATTTAAAAAAGAAAAAACATTTTCTGAAAATTACAAAACATAAATATGATTTTTAGAAGTTTTTAAAACAGGGATATTAAAAATGCAACGTTTGCAAAACTTGGGGGACTAAACTGTAAGTTTTACAGTCGTCTTCCCAAGCTCGCCGGAAAGCCATGGACGCCGACCATGAGGTTTTCCGGCGACTGCAAAACCACCCAGAAGCTGCTCAAATAAACAGGACATTATCCCTTTGTCATCAGGAATGCATCTGCAGTGTCAAAATCATCGAACAACTGACGAATCAAACAAAAAATTCATCTAAAAATTCTGTCGCCGCCTGGGTTCATTTTCCGGCGAAGCTCGATTAGAGTAATCCAGGAATCGTCTGTTAGCTAACTATATATCATTCGATTTGTTTTTCCACGATCTACACAATCATGCAATCAATTTCATCTAATAACCCCTAACAAAGAAACACCTATTTTTCAATTAAGAACATTCAAACACATAAACCCTCATTTTTAATTCCGAGAATCAAACATCAATTTGAACATGTTATTATACTCCAAATTTGACATATAATATACCAAAATGACCAGGAAGAAAAGATCTACATGATTCTAGTATCAATCACACAAACAACATCAAGAACAAAAATTCATATTTTAATTACTAAATAATTCGAATTAAAATAATTAAATAAGAAAATTACCTTGATTTCTGAGCAAAAATGGTTGATTGATTCAGAAAGAACGTTTCGAGAGCTTCGATTTGATATATGGCACGCTCGAATCGGAGTTCGATAACACCTTCATTTGTTCGTTTGATTATGAAGAATGCGACATTTAATTAGGGTTTTCTCTGTATTTTACTGGATTTTACTGTCTGATTATGAATATATGAGTAAGATGAAATAAGAAAAGGGTTATTTATATTTATGGAATATTAGTACGTTTTGGATCTTGTTGGATCGATAAATACGTTGCTTAGCCGCTAAGTAACTGCAAAAATGATCCAATCAGATAACATTTTGGATACACATTATCCTGTTTTGGATAAACATCAAAAGTTTTGGATAATTATCAAAACCGGGCTTTTTATAAAATGTTTTGTACGGAAATAATGCTATCGAAATGGTTATCGTATCGAAAATTTTGTGATGGGCCGCACACGGGTCAAATGGTAATCCAAATCGAAAAGGTCAAAACATGGAAAATGTCTGGAATTACCAGATTAGGTTATGAAGGAGTTTTCGGAAGAGTTTATGGTTGTAAAAACGTAAAAATGGTTGATGTGGGACGATTCCTGGCTTTATAAAATATTTTTGTAATTAGTCAGAAAATAATTAATAAATTCATAAATCAATATAAAATCATATAACACTCCAAAAATTACCAGAAAAATACCTTAATTATCTATATTTTATCCTAGACATAATAAAATTAACATACCTAGACTTTACCATATATAAACATCAACATATCAACACCATTCGTCAGATAATTCATCAAAAATCACATAAAATCACATAATAATCATTTATTCATAAAAATAATTACACGTCATGTCCCGGATATTACATCCTCACCCCTTAAAAGGACTCTGTCCTCAGAATCTCCTAGGAAACAACTGAGGGTACTTTTCTCGCATATCACTTTCTAACTCCCAGGTTGACTCTTCAACCTTTGGGTTTTTCCACAATACTCTTACTAAATTTATAACTTTATTTCGCAATAAATTTTCTCTCTTTTCTAGAATCTCTATTGGATTCTCTACATACGACAAATCTTCCTGAAGTTCTATCGGCTCATACTCAATTACATGCCTAGAATCTGGATTATATCTCTTAAGCATCGATACGTGAAAAATATTATGAATATGCTCCATGTGCGGTGCTAACGCCAACTCGTATGCTACCTTGCCAACACGTTTCAAAATTTTAAAAGGTCCAACGTATCTAGGACTCAGCTTTCCTTTCTTTACGAATCTAGATAATCCTTTCCACGGCGACACTTTCAGTAACACTAGATCTCCTTCTTCGAATTCCATATCCTTTCTAGATTGATCTGCGTATTTCTTTTGACGATCTTGCGCTGCAATTATCCTTTTCTGAATAACCTCAACAACTTCCTTTGTCTGCTGTACCAACTCGGGTCCAAGTATCTTACATTCTCCGACTTCGTCCCAGTATACTGGTGATCGACATTTGCGTCCATAGAGAGCTTCATAGGGAGGCATTCCGATAATGGCATGATAACTGTTATTGTAAGAAAACTCCACTAAGGGCAAATGCTCATCCCAATTTCCTTTGAAATTAATGGCACACACACGTAACATGTCTTCAATTATTTAGACTGTTCTCTCGCTTTGGCCGTCCGTCTGCGGATGATTAGCCGTACTCATATTCAACTTAGTTCCCAAACATTCTTGAAAACATCTCCAAAATCTTGAATTGAATTGTGGATCTCGATCAGACACAATAGACACAGGGACTCCATGACGCACTACTATTTCCTTCAAATACATGTGAACCAATTTGTCCAGTGAAAATCTTTTATTGATAGGCAAGAAATGCGCTGATTTGGTTAGTCTGTCCACTATAACCCAAATAACATCGTGATTCACTTTTGTCCTTGGTAACCAACTATAAAATCCATAGCAATGTGCTCTCACTTCCATTATGGAATCTCCAGTGGTTGTAATAATCCGCTTGGTCTCTAGTGCTCTGCCTTGACCCTCTGACATGTATAACATTTGCTGACCCATTCCGCAATTTCTCTCTTCATGGCTGGCCACCAATAATTCTCTTTTAAATATCTGTACATCTTATACTTCCCGAATGAATGGAATACCTTGAATTATGAGCTTCTTGTAGAATTTTATTCTTCAATTATGTCAATGGTGGTATCCAAATTTTGGATGAAAATCTGAGAATACCTTGATCGTCTTTCTGAGTGCATAACACTTCTCCAACCAAACGATTGATATCATGATCTATTATTTCCTCTTGGCATTTTCTTATCTTTTCTAACAATTCTGGCTGAAAAGTCATACTATACATGTTTGCTTCATCAGTCTACAAATTCTAACTTCCAATTCCAATTTCTGAAATTCCTTGTATAACTCTACAGGTATTGTCAACATGTTCAGTCTTTCCTTTCTTCTTTACGTATCTGCCACCACATTCTCTTTTCCTGGATGATAGTTAATCGTGCAATCATAGTCTTTGATCAATTCCAACCATCTTCTCTGTCTCATGTTAAGCTCCTTTTGCGTGAATATGTACTTCAAACTCTTATGATCCGTATAAATCTCCCATCTTTCTCCATATAAGTAATCTCCAAATCTTCAAGGCAAATACTATCTCTGCTAGTTCCAAGTCATGAGTAGGATACTTCTGCTCATGAGGTTTCAGTTGTCTAGACGCATAGGCAATGACTTTATCATGCTGCATCAACACACAACCTAATCCCTTATGAGAAGCATCACTATAGATCACGAAATTTCCTTGATCATCTGTAAGTGACAAAACAGGTGCCGTGATTAACCTCTTCTTCAATTCTTGAAAACTTTCTTTGCACTTCTCATTCCATGTAAACTACTCATTTTTCCTGGTAAGCTTCATCCACGGCGTTACAATCTTCGAGAAATCTTGAACAAATCATCGATAATATCCCACTAATCCCAAGAAACTTCTCACCTATGTTGGTGTTTTTGGTCTTTCCCAATTCATAATAGCTTCAATCATTGCTGGATCCACTTTGATCCCTTCACTACTGACTATGTGCCCTAAAAATTGAACTTCTTGTAACCAAAACTCACACTTTGAAAACTTGGCATATAACTTCTCCTTTCTCAAAATTTCCAAATTTATCCTTAGATGCTCCGCGTGATCTTCCGTTGACTTCGAGTAAATCAAAATATCATCAATAAACACAATGACACACCTGTCCAGATATTCCTTGAAAATTCTGTTCATCAAGTCCATAAATGCTGTTAGGGCATTAGTTAATACAAAAGACATCACTAAGAATTCATAATGACCGTACCTTGTTCTGAAAGCTCTCTTTGGTATATCTTCAGGTTTGATCTTTAACTAGTGATATCTGAATCTCAAATCAATCTTAGAGAAATACTTAGCTCCTTTCAGCTGATCAAACAAATCATAGATTCAAGGTAATGGATACTTGTTCTTGATCGTAAGCTTATTGAGTTCTTGATAGTCGATGCATAATCTCATGCTTCCATCTTTTTCTTAAAAAATAGTATCGGTGTACCCCATGGGGATACACTGGGTCTAATCACTCCTTTCTCTAATAATTCTTGCAATTGCTTTGCCAATTCCTTCATTTCTACTGGTGCCATTCTATATGGGGCCTTAGATACTGGTTCCGTTCCAGGTGCTAAGTCGGTTATAAATTTGATTTCTCTATCTGGAGGAAGTCCTGGTAATTCATCTGGAAACACGTCTGGAAACTCATTTTCCACAAGAATGTCTTCCATTTTTGCTGGCTATTGACTTCTATCTATTACATAAGCAATGAAATACTCGCATCCTTGCCGTAGTAACTTCTTAGCTTGAATCATTGTCAAGAACTTCTTCGCTTGTCTCTGCCCTTGAAACGTCACCACTTTGTCATCTGGAATCTTCAAGATTACTTTCTTATTATGACAGTCTATCTGAGCATCGTTCTTAAATAGCTAGTCCATTCCTAAAATAACGTTAAACTCTCCTAACATAAATGTTATCAAGTCAACATCAAACTTATGGCCAGAAATCTCAATCTCACAGCTCTTACAAACTTGGTTAACAGGTACACGTTCCTGATTTGCCAATTTTACCGTCATAATATCACTTAACAATTCAACTGGACAATTCAACTTATCAGCAAAATCTTGAGAAATAAATGATCGAGTTTCTCCCGAATCTACTAGCACTTTAGCACATAAGGAGTTCACAATAAGCGTACCTGCCACAACATCAGTGTCCATGATAGCATCTTTCACAAACATGTCATAAACTCTAGCTCTAGGAGGTTCATTCACTATTGGAGTAGCTCCCATGATTCTCAGTGTATAATTGCCTGGAACTGGTGCCTTGCAATCCCTTGCGATATGTCCTAGCTTCCCGCACTTGTAATAAATAAATTCAATTGCTAGAACCTTGCCTGCCTGATTCTTGGTAGGCTGGTCCTTGTTGAATGGCTCTCTGGCTGATTACGGCACTCCCTTGAATAGTGCCCCTTCTGGTTGCATCTATAGCAAACCACATTCGACTTGTTGCAAACTCCACCATGTTTTTTTCCACAGACTTGACAGTCTGGTATAGCTAGTCTCTGCTGGGTTGGCTGGTTCCCAATGGCTGGACGATTACCCTGGCCTCCGTTGTGGGCATTCTATCTGTTAAAATTCCTTTCGAGCTGGAACTTGCCTTTCCTCTGATTAAAATTTGGAAACTTCCCTTCTTAGGAATGTCCTTCATTTCCCTCGAACTTCCTCTTCTTACTCTCCTTCTCCTTCTGAGACATTTCACTCTCTGTCTCCACAATCATAGCCTTCTGCCCAACTCCCGCATACGTATCCAACTCAACTATGGCCACCTTCCTTCGGATCCATGGTTTGAGTCCTTGCTGAAACCTCTTAGCCTTCTTCCTATTAGTGTCCACATATGATGGCACAAAGCTAGACAACTTCCTGTTGCCCAGTAAAGATACAATTGTTTAAAGGGGTCGGATACAATTGTATAAATGTTTCGAACAAGTATAAAAATATAACAGTTCTTTATATTTCTGATAAAAACTGTTACAAACTCTTTCAAGAAATACTGATGTTCTTGAAAGCTGCTAGGTCGTACAATGCTCGAGTTCATCACTATGTTTATATAGTACACAGCTGCTACAAATCATTCTAGGATATGCATTATCAATTACTAACAAAAAATGATACATATCTCTAACTGAATAAATAAAGTCCTATCAATCAAAATGAACATATATCCATCCCTCAAAATAAGGAACATACTTAATCTTCACAACAGATTGTCTTCAAATACTGATGTTCTGCAGATACTGATGATGCATCAAATCTTGATGGCACATCAAATCCTGATGACATCAAAACCATTAGATTTTGAGCTCCTCCTGATCATTGAAAATCAACACATAACAATCTCCCCCAATTTATGCTTAATATAATGAAGCATAAACTCCATTCTCAATGATGCCAAAACTAATTTACAAAATGTACAAGGAATAAGGTTTACTTCAGTATCCTACGATAACTGACAGTTGTTTCCAGAAATTTGTTTAACCTTTCTTCCTCCTTGTTTTGAAGGACTTTGACAAGCTTTTTCTTCAACTCTTTCTTCTCTTCAGTATCTTCTCCAAGCTAATACATGGCTAATCTTAATTTAGAAATCGAACTCTTAGTTATTTCAAGATCACCAATTAACATAAAGCTTAAGCTAACATCTTCATGATCAGGACTGAAAGATAGCTGAGGATTGTTGAGGAAAACTTTCAGAACTGTAGCTCCCTTTTCCATCTTCATTTCTTGGCCGGTATAAGTTCTATACATAGGGACATACTCACCATTATATTTGTCTTCTTTGTTCATGACTCGTCTTCTGATACTCTCAAGTATCATAGAAGACCAATTTCTGGTGACTTTGTCCTCAACTCTGAGAAGATAGTGAATATATTTTAACTCTGTCACAGTCTTCATCAAGAGTTGTTGCAATGTAAAGCTTTTTACTTCACCATTTTTCAAAAAGTACATAATCTCTTCTCTGACATCATTATCATTTATCTTTCTATATACAATCTTCATAGCTTCAACCTTCTCAAGATGTGAAGGAGTAATTTTCTCACCATAATTGTCTGTCAGAGTATCTGTGTCAAGTAAATTAGACCTCAGAGTCTCCATTCCAGAATGATCAATACCTCCTCTAGTATGAGTTTTGATAAGCTTTAGCTTTTCGTTATGTTCCACCCAAGAAGGTTTTTTGATGGACTTATCAACATCCTCTTGTTCTGAAATAGATACCCTAAGTCCTGCTGACACAAATTCAATATGCTTGAATCACCTAGGATAACTAAATGAATAGATATTATTAGGTCACACACACTGTAGAAGGGGGTTGAATACAGTGTTTATCACAATCAAATCGAATTAAAGAACTCAAATAACAGAAAATAGACTTTATTCGATATAATAAACTATGTTACAATATGGAACTATCCTCTCTCAGTGATGAACAAATATCACGAAAGCTTCTAGGGTTACAATGATTATTATTCTCGATAATGATAACACTTATAGTGTAAACCCTATGTCTGTGTTTATATATTACACAGTTACAAGATAATCGCTAATTGATATGGAATATAATTCTGCTTCCTAAAATATATCAATCAGATATCTTTTCTTCCAAGTATTCTATTCTTCATAGAATTCCTTCTTCATGCATATCTCTTCTTGCGTTTGTCTTGATCTTCTTTCCTTTCAATCAGCCGTCTTCCTTATCTGAAAGTCTCCTTAAGTCCTGATATTATCTCCTGATAAATATCTCCTGATAACTTAAGTTCTGACCACTTAAGTTCTGACTTCAGTATAACTGCTGATTTCCAGTTAAGTACTGAATTGTCCTGTTCAAGTAAGATCTGAAAACTAAACATAAATCATATTAGACATGACATTATCAAATATATCTAACAATCTCCCCTAACTTGTAAATTAGCATAATATACAAGTTTAACAGATATTTGATGATGTCAAAAACATTAAGTACAAATGCATGAGAATTTGACTAGATAACTACAACTTATAGTCCTTAAAGCTTTACCAACTTTAACTTGTGATAACAGCTTCAGTCTATATACACATCAGAATTTGAGCAGTTGTAGATCTTGACTTGGCTTCAATTACTGATCTCTTTGATATCAGGAGTTGTTCTGAGATAGTTCTTTAACAAACATCTCTTAGCATATTTAAGTTCATCAATCATCCTCCTTTTAGCATTCTTCAATTCAACTGTATCTTCACCAATTTGAAAGATAGCAGCCCTGAGATCATTTATTCTGGCTTTCCTTATGTCCTGATCCAGTCTGATCAAATATGCCTTGTCAGACTCAAGATTGAATTCTACAGCCTTATAACCCAGGAAGGTAGTTATAATCTTAGCAGAGTATGTGATGTCAGACTTTACAGAATAAAGCTTCTTCTGTCTCTGAATTTGAGTCTTTAAATAATTTGCAGCACTTTCTGTTAATCTGTTCTTCACTTGAAGTAGAAATAAAACATGTTCTAGTTCCTCAAAATACTTCAGTGGTATAGCATTTTCCCTTATGTGGTAAAACCTTCCATCTGTCATGAAATATAACAAGATGTGTTCTTTCAAGAAGGTATGGTAAACCATCTGTACAGATTCAAGCTGATTCAATCTTTCAGGAGTTGCTCCAACACCTGGTTCACTTAAGGAAGTTGGATCATTGGTTGTGTTCTGCACTCTTCTTTCATCAACACTACCCAATCCAGATTTATCTCTTGCTTCCTTTCCTGTAACAACTCTTGTTTTAAAACCACTTGCTGCAGTCTTCAAAGGTTGAGTTTGTTCAGCTTTAGTGAATCCTGTTAGGAGTAACCTTGAGGATTTAACGTGAGCAATGTCAGAGGTTTCCTTAAACTTATCTTCTGATATCAAGCCAACTTGAGCTATGTCAGAGGTTGCTTGCTTCAATGTCATATCAGAACTTACACTATCTTGACTCTGAACAACTTGAGCCATGTCAGAGGTTGTTTGAGAAATCTTCTTTGAAACCAGAGTAAGATTAACATCTTCAACAGATATTTCTTCATCCATAGGAGGCACATAAACCTTTACAGGTTCACCAACTTTTTCTTTGCCCTTTGATCTTGGATCTATCTGCATTTGTGATTTGGCCTTGGTTGCCTCAGGATTTACCCTTTCTTTTATCACAATGCCTTTAGCCTTAGGAATTTTCTTTTCACCAACAGAAGCTTCAGATTTGGAGTTGACTTTTTCTAACTTAAGTCTAGCTTCTTCTTCCTTTAGACTCTCAAAGTCCATTCCTGGATTTTCTTTCAGAAATAACTGTCTTGAAATCTCCTCATCAAGTTCCAGATGATCATCAGAACTTATCCTTTTACCAGTATCAGAAGTTATTCTTCTCCCAGTATCAGAACTTGTTCTTTGACTTGTAGTTCCAGCTTTACTTGATGAAAGAGCTTTACCTTGATCATGACCACCACCCATTCCAGAGTTTCCCGGATCATCTTTTCCATCATCCTTTCCCTTCAGTGTCTTAATAGGTTTGTATTTGGACTTAATTACTTTCTCCCCCTTTTTGGCATCAGCAGGTAATAAAAGAGAGACAAGCAATTCCACTGAGGATTGGATCTCATTGAGTTGATTTTGATGAGAAGCTTGATTCTTCAAAATTTCATCAATCTGAGACTGTTGTTTCTCTTGGGTTTTCTCAATGTAGGAAATTCTGTCAAAGGTAGGTTTGTAAAACATTTTCTTGTCCAGCTTGACAACTGTATCTTGCTGATTTAAGGATTCTTGAATCTTGTCCACCTTGGCCTGAGTTACAGATTATTGACCTTGAAGGTGCCTTGTACTAAGTGCAGTAACTCTTAGCTGTGTCTTGAAATCATCATTGACTAGCATCTCATCAGCTTTTGCCAAGTGCTCAGCAAGAATCTTTTCAGAAGGAACAAAGCTAACTGAGTTCCATTCTTTAATCCACTCCTGTCCTCGATGAGTTTCACTCCAAGGTACTGGTGCATCTCCTCTAACAAACTTTTTAACTAGTTCAGCTTTTGAAGGAGCTTGTAGAGGTGCATGTACGAGTACCACTAACCCAAATTATGTTGACTGTTTGTAACTCACCCAAACATATTCTGAATGTTAAATATGACTGTTTCAGATTTTAACCACAAATAAGTCAAGTAAAGAATCAGGATTTAATATCAGAACTTGGACTTATATCAGAACCTAACAGTCATCAGAACATGATTCCTTAACTCGAAAGGTGAATGCCTATTTCTGTAATTCTTCACACAAATCTGATTTCGTTTCTTTAGAACTTAATCATCAGAACTTCCATCAGGACTTGTCCTCAGAATTTATGTAATTGACACTTAACCTGTTCATCTAAAATAACATTTATCACCACAATAATTTTCATCATTCATATAGAGTGTATGTGTGTGCAGTATGCTAAATATCAGATAAAGTTTAAGTCTGATTCACTTCAGTACATCTTAGAAATAAGGCATAACTAAGAACTTTGCTCAAAATCTGTTAGTATTCTGAAGTCTACTTTAGAATGAGTTCATGCATGAGTCCACCTCAACTGTTTTGTGCTTATTTTATGCATCTTTTGAAATTCCATTTTACAGTGGCTTCTCAGTGTAAGTGAGTCACGACTGCTTATCAGAATTTATGCTATTATCAGAGTATTTCTCCAATAATCAAAGAGTGTGAAAAGTCACCAAGAAAATATTTATTTTTGCTTTTCTGATGCATATAACTTAATACCAGCAATGCACTTGGGTCTTCCCTTCCACATTTTTACTCTAGATCTCAAAGGAGTACCTGATTTTTATTCCCTTTTCTTTTCCTTTTTCTTTTGATAAGTGAGGTTTATCAGCACTTAGTACATCCATCAGATTTACTAACATCAGAACTCAACAGATAAGAAGCACTATTCCAGTTTGTGACTTAGTAATAAGATACACAAAGTAAACTTCAACTAAGCTCAGTATCAGAATTTTCTTATGTTAAGATATTTCCACATAAACAATTACTTCAAACATGGGACTTTAGTATATTAAAGACTACTAGGTCAGCATGTAGCATAGTTATCCTCATTGGGTTGAATAGTCACAGAAACATTCATATCACTATCAGAGTTTAGAATTTCACATCAGACAACAATCAGCACTTAAACAATTTTCAATTTAAGCACATAATACACAAAGATAGTAATATTTGTAAATACTGATCATAAAATTTGATATATCAGAACATAAACTAAGCTCATTTAGAGAAAGAACCTGAAACCATTCCAAGTTTATTTACCAATCTTGTAAAAGTAGCTTCACACAGTGGTTTTGTGAAGATATCTGCTAGTTGTTGATCTGTTGGAACAAAGTGCAATTCCAATGTACCTTCATCCACATGTTCCCTTATGAAGTGGTACCTAATGCTGATGTGCTTTGTCATTGAGTGTTGAACTGGATTACCTGTCATAGCAATAGCACTTTGATTATCACAGTAAATAGGGATTTTAAAGTATGTTAACCTATAATCCAGTAACTGATTCTTCATCCAAAGACCGTGCACAACAGCTTCCTGCAGCAATGTACTCTGCTTCTGCAGTTGATGTGGAAATTGACTTTTGTTTCTTGCTAAACCAAGAAACTAATCTGCCTCCAAGAAATTGGCAGCTTTCACTTGTGCTTTTCCTGTCAATTTTGCATCCTGTAAAATCTGCATCTGAGTAACCTATTAGCTTAAAGTCTGATTCTCTAGGATACCACAATCCCAGATCAGCTATACCCTTAAGGTACTTGAAAATTCTTTTCACAGCTGTTAAGTGAGGTTCTCTTGGATCTGCTTGAAATCTTGCACAAAGACAGGTAGCATACATGATATCAGGTCTACTTGCAGTTAGATAGAGTAGTGAGCCAATCATACCTCTGTAATCATTAATATCTACTGATGTACCCGTTTCCTTATCCAATTTTGTTGCAGTGGCCATGGGAGTGGATGCACTTGAACAATCTTGCATTCCAAATTTCTTCAGCAAATTTCTGGTGTACTTAGATTGACAGATAAAAGTGCCTTCTTCATTCTACTTGACTTGAAGGCCCAGAAAATAGCTAAGTTCCCCCATCATACTCATTTGATATCTTGACAGTATCAGTTTGGCAAACTTCTTGCAAAGTCTATTATTTGTAGAACCAAAAATGATATCATCAACATATATTTGAACCAAAAGTAAGTCCTTCCCATGGTTGAGGTAGAACAGTGTTTTGTCAATAGTTCCTCTGTTAAATCCACTTTCCAGAAGAAACTGAGCTAAAGTCTCATACCATGCTCTTGGAGCTTGCTTAAGGCCATAAAGTGCTTTATCAAGCCTGTAGATATGATTTGGAAGTTTGGAATCTACAAAGCCTGGAGGTTGTTCAACATATACTTCGTCTTCCAATTCTCCATATAGAAAAGCACTTTTCACATCCATTTGAAAGACAGTAATTTTTTTGTGAGCAGCAATAACCAAAAATATCCTTATGACTTCCAATCTAACAACTGGTGCAAATGTTTCATCATAATCAATTCCCTCCTGTTGAGAATATCCTTTTGCAACCAGCCTTGCTTTATTCCTTGTAATTATGCCATCACTATCAGTTTTGTTTCTGAACACCCACTTTGTACCAACAACAGATCTGTTCTTTGGTCTTGGCACTAGGGTCCAGACTTTGTTTCTTTCAAATTCATTTAACTCTTTCTGCATTGCTTGCATCCAATCAGCATCTTGAAGAGCTTCTTCCACTTTCTTTAGTTCAGTCTGAGAAAGAAAAGAATTATATAGACATTCATTTGATGTAGTTATTCTAGTTATGACACCTACAACAGGATTTCCAATAATTAAGTCAGGTGTATGTGATTTAGTCCACTTCCTTGCAGATGGAAGATTTTCTCTAGAACTGGATGCTCCCCCATGATCCATGTTGTCTTTATCAACATTTTCTGATGCTCCCCCTGAAATTATGCTCTCTGAGTTGGATCCTTCAGAAATTGAGTTTCCAGAATTATCAGAACTTGGCTCATCAGAACTTGATGAATCAGAACTTGAAGAGCCAGTTATAGGTTCTGATGCTTCTTGAGATGTGGTTGTATCTTTAGTATGCTCCCCCATGCACAGGTGCATCTTCCTTTGGCGTAGTCACCACAGTTTCATTAATATCAAAGTTTAATCCATCAGAGTTTGCAGTATCATGATTTGGACTGCCAGGATTTAGACTGTCAGGATTTACAGTATCAGAATTTAAATCTTCATTTTCAAATCTCAGCTGATCATGGTCATTGAAATCTTCAAGTCCAGTAATCTTCTTATCATCAAAGGAGACATTGATAGATTCCATGACAACCCTTGTTCTTAAATTGTAAACTCTGAAGGCTTTTGTGGAAAGTGGATATCCAACAAAAATTCCTTTATCAGCTTTTAAATCAAATTTGGATAGCTGTTCAGGATGAGTCTTAAGAACAAAACACTTGCATCCAAATACATGAAAATAGTTCAGATTTGGCTTTTTTTCTTCACCATCTCATATGGTGTCTTTTCATGCTTGTTAATGAGTGTTGTATTCTGAGTAAAACAAGCAGTCTGCACAGCTTCAGCCCAAAAATAGGTTGGTAGCTTTGCTTCATCAAGCATAGTTCGTGCAGCTTCAATAAGAGTTCTATTCTTTCTTTCAACAACTCCATTTTGTTGTGGAGTTCCAGGAGCAGAAAATTCCTGTTTTATTCCATGGTCTTTGCAGAACTCTTCCATGATCAAACTCTTGAACTCAGTGCCATTATCACTTCTTATAATCTTCACAGAATCTTTGACCAATTTATTCAGTTGCTTGACATGATCAATCAAAATGGATGCAGTTTCATTTTTTGTGTGCAAGAAATACACCCATGTGTATCTGGTGAACTCATCCACTATGACCATAGCATATTTCTTCTTTGCAATAGACATAACATTCACTGGACCAAATAGATTAACATGTAGTAGGTGATAAGGCTCAAGAATTAATGATTCAGTCTTGCTCTTGAATGAGGATTTTCTTTGTTTAGCCTTCTGACATGAATCACAAAGGCCATCAGGAGCAAATACTGATTTTGGCAGTCCTCTCACAAGATCTTTCTTGACTAGTTCATTTATATTGTTGAAATTTAAATGAGAGAGTTTCTTGAAAGGAATATGTCCTAAGTACAATCAGGTATTAGGATTTAGGAATAACCTATTATGTAATCTGTTTTGATTCCATTGATATTAATAAAAGACTTGTTTTGTTTTTATTACGGGCTTTATCTATTTAAGTGTTTAAATAAGATATACCATAGTTTAGAGTAAAGATTTTTATGGATTATGATGAGATCATAATAGTGAGACCTAAAAGATGAAAACTCTAAACTTAAATAGTTCCTGGTCGTAGGATTACTAACTGGTAATTAATAATCCACAGAGATTGGTACATATTATGCTTGCTTCATTATGAAGGATGTCTGTTCTCATAGACATTTGTGTGGTGACACTATAGCTAGTATGTAGGTGCTTATTATAGAATAAGTTCACTGAACATGACTCGCACAGCTGAACAACTGATGAAGTTCACTCACGTGTCAGCAGTTGTTCACATAGTGATAGTTGTACAAGTATCCTTAGACTTGAGGTCATCATAGTCATCTTGTGTACACTGAACTATGCTTTGGTTTAGTTCTTAGTCTCCAGGGACAATTATTAGGGCTCTACTGGGTATAAGAATTTGTACACGAAGATAGTGTATGATCAATAAAGGATCTACCCCTTCCAGTGAAGGAAGAGAATGTTCAAGGCTGATCCACTTATGCTAGTTCAGGAATCTCTGACCAGAGTGAATGAAATTAGAAAGGAGTTTCTAATTTGCATAGAACTAAGCATAGTAAATGGTAAGCAAGTGATTAAATTAGATAGGCTTGACATGAGATCCATGCCTTGTATTTAATCGGGACATTGTAGGGTAGAAGGAGTTTATTGTACGGTAACTATTCACTGAATAAGTTCTTGGTATTCTAAGCAGTGAATTCGTATTATCCGGATAGTCGCGATATGCTGAGAAGTATCCCTCACGATGTAGAATAAATGTGATTAATTAATTAATCATATTTAATAAATTAGAGAATTTATATAAATAATGATAAAATAGTTTTATTATTATTTATTTCTACTACCAGCTTAATATTGAACCTACAGGGTCACACCATAAAAAGAGAATGATTTAATGGTGGAGGAATTAATTAATAATGGCTAATAATTATTTATTTATGAAATAAATAATTAATTGGCAAATTTAATAATTGATTAAATGAGATTTAATTGATTATAAATTAATTAAGAAAAGTTCTTAATATTATTAATTAAGGATTTAATTTTTGGAAATTAAATCAAGAGAGAGAATTATTTCTAAAGTGTTTAGAAAAAAGAATTAATAATTAAAAGGTGTTTTAATTATTAATGAGAATAATAAATGGGATAATAATAATAATATTTATGGGAAAATTTCAGCTGAAAATTTTGCCTATAAATATATTATCATAAATTTTTGTTTTTATTCTAACCCCAAAATTTTATAAAACCTAATTCTCTCCACCTCCTCCTCCTTAACGTCGTTTTCTTGGTGGATACCGGTGGAGTGCTTCACGTTTGAGGAGCAGCTGCTAAGGATCTCCGATCGATACTTTTGGATCGCATATTAAAGATTAGTAATCGATCCATATGTTTTTACCACGATTTATATGCTTTTATTTGGATTTTGTATGTGTAAAAGTGCTTTTACATGCCTCCGCTACGATTAAAATCCAACAATGGTATCAGAGCTTAGGTTGTATGTATTTAGATCTGTGGTAAAAATTTCAGAATTTTATGTGCTTGTATGAATTAATTATGATTTTTACAAGTTATATTATGGATTAATTTTGTCTGATGAGAAATCGTTTCTCAGAATAATTTTGAATGTTGATCTGGGTTCTACAAGTGTTGTAGATCGTCTGGGTATTTTTTTCATAATTTTATGATGTATAGATTTTTTATTATAAATTTATGAAGATCTTGCAATTAAATTCATAATTAAATAATCATATATATATATGAACTGTAAGTATGTATATATATTTGTACATCTGTTTGTCTACTGTTACTGCTGCACGGAAGCACAGACAGAGAAAAGCAAAGCAAAGGTACGGCAGAAAAAGGACAGGCACGACAATCGAAGAAGACAGATCAGGTGCGGCTGGTGCAGGCGCGTGTAGCGCACGCGCGCGCGGGGGGGTGTCGCGCATTCCGGGAATGCGTTACACCCTGTGGCGCATTCACGGAATGCGTTACACCTTTTAATTGGTTAAAAGGGTTGTAACGCATCACCGGAATGCGTTACAGGGCTTGTAACGCGTTCCTGTAATGCGTTACAGCCCGACTGTCCACATTAAATTTGATTTTCTAGGAGTTTCGTAACTCCGTTTTGTGCGTGCAATATACCGTTGGATTCATTTTTCCGAGACGGATCTAATGGAGTGATCAATTTTAGTTTATATAAAAGTTTTGAACTGTTTATATTTCCGAAAGTGTTTTAAAGCTGTTTTTAACTGTTTTAACTGCTTTTAAATGCTTCATGTGATACATAGAGATGTATAATACTTAGACTAATATGCTAGATGATGTAACATGTCTATCTTGATGTTTATTCATGTTTATATATGTGATATATGCTTAGTTTATCATGCGATGATAGATTTAGGTGAACTTAAATGAACATAAGGCGTTTGTTAGACAACCTAGTATAGTGAAATTGTTTCATAACCTTAATAACAATATTATGAATACAATCATGAGATTCTTGTGTTTATGAAACATGTAATTGAATATGAATTTTCGATATGAGAGAAAGGATGATTCTGTCAACAACAGATTTCTATTTGTAAGAAAGGGTTATTAAGTGACGCCTCTTGACAATGCTCCACCCGATCTGGGAATCATCTGATTATTGATTATTGATTTGAAATATTTAATTTAAAGGGAAGAATCTCTTTATAATATGATTATGATTGTAACGTAATATAATCCCTCTAAAATTAAATAATATCAAGTAGTAATTGGCTAATGACACAACGGGCTTGTGTCGGTCATAGCCTTCCAACATGATAGAAAGTAGTTCTTATTTTTAAATCATTGTCGTTTTGTGCCACAGCCGAGGGCTTTGATTTCGAAATAAGAAATACTTGTCTATTACATAGAGATGTGTACATTAAATAAGAATCTAAAGGTCGTTACGTGCCACAGCCGTGGGCATTTGGGGACTGATTCAATTGTACGAAATGTTGGGTTAGACTTGACTTAGAATATTGAGTTTGTCGTGCCACAGCCATGACTCAATTATTCAAGAGGCTAAAGTTTGATTAGGGAATAACATAAGATGTAATTGAGAAGAGTTGTCTGCCTATTGAACATTACATGGCGTTTCGTGCCACAGCCGAGGTTGTGTGATGGAATGTAGGATCCCTATTCCCACTAGCATTATGAATGCTTAATTTTTCATGTAGGGGGTTGAATAAATTAGATAAACTAGTGGGAGCCACTTATGAATAAAGACCCGATTCATATAGTGTTTTGAAATGAAATCGAATATTTACTAAGTGTTGTTATGTGTTTATCATTTACAGATTTACTTTCTACGTTATGTCTTCTGCACTATCACTCAGGAGCATACTAGATGCTCACAAGTTGACTGGTCCTAATTATGCTGTCTGGCTTCGAAACTTGAGAATTGTTCTCAGGATTGAGAAGCTGGAATACGTGATTGACTCACCTAAGCCTACTGAACCTGCTAGTGATGCACATAATGATTAACATGTTGTGTATCGTAAGTGGGTAGATGATGCAAATGTTGCTCAATGCATCATGCTAGCTTCCATGAACATTGAGCTACAGAAGCAACATGAGCATATGGATGCTCACACTATCCTCATGCATCTACAAGAGTTGTATGATGTGGCAGGGAGGACAGCTCGATATGAGATATCGAAGGAGCTGTTCGGTTGTAGGATGTCTGAGGGATCATCTGTGAATGACCATGTACTTAAGATGATCAATTTGATTGAACGTCTTGGACAAATTGGTTTTGCCATGGATGGGGAGCTGAGCCAAGACTTGGTCTTGCAATCGCTTCCGAGTTCGTTCTCGCAGTTTGTTGTGAACTTTCACATGAATAAGTTGGATGTCAGCCTGCCTGAACTCCACAACATGTTGAAGACTGCGGAATCGAATTTTCCCCCTAAGAAGAGTTCTGTTCTTCTAATTGGTGAAGGTTCCAATCCTAAGAAAAGGAAGAGGAACCCTTTCAAGAAGAAGAAAGTAGGTGAAAAAATGCCGGTTCCACCAAAAGCTGAAGACCCCAAGAGTAAAGTTGTTTGCTTTCACTGTAACAAGGTGGGGCACTGGAAGAGGAACTGCAAGGTTTACCTTGCAGAGTTGAAGAAGAAGAAGGGTAGTGAGACTACCGCTTCTGATTCAAGTATGTTCATGATAGAAGTGAATACGTCATTAAATCAAATTTCTACTTGGGTATTAGATACCGCCTGTGGTTCTTAAATCTGCAATTTGTTGCAGGGACCAAGGAAAAGTAGGACTCTTGAGGAAGAAGAGGTGATTCTACTGATGGGAAATGGAGCAAGAGTTGCTGCTGAAGATGTAGAATCATTTCATTTACATATGCCTACGGGCAAGACTATTGTTTTAAATAATTGTTATTTTGTTCCCTCGATTGTGAGGAATATTATTCCCATGTTAGACTTGGCTGGATTTTCATTTATTATTGAGAATAATGAATGTTTTATTCTTAGAGATAATATTCTTTATGGATGTGGTACTTTAAATAATGGTCTGTATAAATGTGACATAATTTACTTCAGATTGAACAAACTAATAAAAGAAAAGGGATGATGAAAATCTCACTTCATTGTGGCACTGCAGTCTCCATTTAGTAGACATGGAGAGAGGGCTGCAAATTTGCTAGGAATGGTACACACAGATGTATGTGGACCAATGTCTACGCAAGCCATGGGTGGATTTTCATACTTCATTACTTTCATGGATAATAGATCTAGATTCGGATATGTGTTTGATGAAACACAAGTCTGAAGCCTTTGAAAAGTTCAAAGAGTATAGGTATGAAGTGGAGAAACAAACCAAACATAGTATTATAATTCTTCGATCAGATCGAGGTGGTGAATACTTGAATGGAGAGTTTCTGGATTATCTCAAAGAAAATGGTATAGTCTCCCAGTGGACGCCTCCATATTGGTATCTGAAAGGAGAAATCGAACTTTGTTAGACATAGTTCGGTCCATGATGAGCTATGCAAATCTTCCAGTATTCCTATGGGGTTATGCATTGGAAACCTTAGGATATTTACTGAATAAGGTGCCTTTCAAATCTGTTCCTCAAACTCCGTATGAGATATGGAAAGAAAGGAAACCGAGTCTTAAACACGTTAAGATTTGGGGATATCCAGCTTATGTCAAGTAAGTTGACCCAGATAAGCTGGAATATCGATCCGTAAAATATAGTTTTGTGGGATATCCTAAAGAGACTTTAGGGTATTACTTTTACACCAATCATCGGGTGTTTGTCTCCAGACATGCTACCTACTTGGATAAGGAGTTTATCCTTGAAGGAAATAGTGGGAGTAAAATTGAGCTTGATGAAGTTCAAGAAGCACAAACTACTACGGATCGAGTGGAAACACCTGTTCTGACTGAACAACCTTTTGTGGAACAGCCCATTCATAGATCAGGGAGAGTGTCTCGCCAACCTGAGAGGTAATATGGCCTTGTCATTAAGAATGACAATGAGTTGTCGATCATTGATGATGACGACCCTTTGACCTATAATGAGGCTATGAGTAGTGTTGACTCAGAGAAATGGCATAGTGCCATGAAATTCAGAATGAAATCTATGTATACGGGATACAAAAGAATGATTAGAGCAGATGGCCAGGTGAAGACCTTTAAGGTCAGGCTTTTGGCAAAAGGATTCAAACAAAGGCAATGGATTGACTTTGATGAAACCTTTTACCTGTAGCCCTGTTAAAATCAGTTCGGATTTTGCTTGCGATTGCTGCTTACTACAACTATGAGATCTGGAAATTAGCCAGATGGTTTTCTTTCCAAGGGAAAAGAAAACCTAGTGTGTAAGCTATTGTGAACCATATATGGTTTAAAGCAAGCTTCTCGAGATATGGAACATCCGTTTTGATAAGACAATCAAAGAGTTTGGTTTTATCAAAAACGTAGATAAACCATGTGTCTACGAAAGGTTAGTGGGAGCGCGGTAACATTTCTTGTATTGTATTGAATTAGAGTTGATACACATAACAACATAGCAGACCCACTCACAAAGCTACTTTATGAAAGTCACTTTGATCGTCATAAAGACAAGATGGGTATTAGATACCAGAGTGATTGGCTTTAGTACAAGTGGGAGATTGAAAGGAATATGTCCTAAGTCCAATCAGGTATTAGGATTTAGGAATAACCTTTTATGTAATCTGTTTTGATTCCATTGATATTAATAAAAGACTTGTTTTGTTTTTATTACGGGCTTTATCTATTTAAGTGTTTAAATAAGATATATCATAGTTTAGAGTAAAGCTTTTTATGGATTATGATGAGATCATAATAGTGAGACCTAAAAGATGATAACTCTAAACTTAAATAGTCCTGGTCGTAGGATTACTAACTGGTAATTAATAATCCGTAGAGATCGGTACATACTATGCTTGCTTCATTATGAAGGATGTCTGTTCTCATAGACATTTGTGTGGTGACACTATAGCTAGTATGTAGGTGCTTATTATAGAATAAGTTCACTGAACATGACTCGCACAGCTGAACAACTGATGGAGTTCACTCACGTGTCAGCAGTTGTTCGCATAGTGATAGTTGTACAAGTATCATTAGAATTGAGGTCATCATAGTCATCTTGTGTACACTGAACTATGCTTTGGTTTAGTTCTTAGTCTCCAGGGACAATTATTAGGGCTCTACTGGGTATAGGAATTTATACACGAAGATAGTGTATGATCAATAAAGGATCTACCCCTTCCAGTGAAGGAAGATAATGTTCAAGGCTGATCCACTTATGCTAGTTCAGGAATCTCTGGCCAGAGTGAATGAAATTAGAAAGGAGTTTCTAATTTGCATAGAATTAAGCATAGTAAATGGTAAGCAAGTGATTAAATTAGATAGGCTTGACACGAGATCTATACCTTGTATTTAATCGGGACATTGTAGGGTAGAAGGAGTTTATTGTACGGTAACTATTCACTGAATATGTTCTTAGTATTCTAAGCAGTGAATTCGTATTATCCGGATAGTCGCGATATGCTGAGAAGTATCCCTCACGATGTAGAATAAATGTGATTAATTAATTAATCATATTTAATAAATTAGAGAATTTATATAAATAATGATAAAATAGTTTTATTATTATTTGTTTCTACTACCGGCTTAATATTGAACCTACAGGATCACACCATAAAAAGAGAATGATTTAATGGTGGAGAAATTAATTAATATTGGCTAATAATTATTTATTTATGAAATAAATAATTAATTGGCAAATTTAATAATTGATTAAATGAGATTTAATTGATTATAAATTAATTAAGAAAAGTTCTTAATATTATTAATTAAGGATTTAATTTTTGGAAATTAAATCAAGAGAGAGAATTATTTCTAAAGTGTTTAGAAAAAAGAATTAATAATTAAAAGGTGTTTTAATTATTAATGAGAATAATAAATGGGATAATAATAATAATATTTATGGGAATATTTCAGCTGAAAATTTTGCCTATAAATATACTATTATAAACCCTGTTTTTATTCTAACCCCAAAATTTTATAAAACCTAATTCTCTCCACCTCCTCCTCCTCTTAACGTCGTTTTCTTGGTGGATACCGGTGGAGTGCTTCACGTTTGAGGAGCAGCTGCTAAGGATCTCCGATCGATGCTTTTGGATAGCATATTAAAGGTTAGTAATCGATCCATATGTTTTACCATGATTTATATGCTTTTATTTGGATTTTGTATGTGTAAAAGTGCTTTTACATGCCTTCGCTGCGATTAAAATCCAACATTTCTTGTGTCATTTCCAGCTTTCTTTAATTGATGCTCTACTTATCAGACAGATTGTGGAACCATCAGTACTTGTTGAAAGCTTGGCTTCATACCATACATGTATCCTTTCAGAACAACTTTGCCTGTAGATTTGCTTACAACTTCACAGTATTCTTCAAAGAAATCCACATGATAACCTCTGTCACAGATTTGACTAACACTCAGCAGATTGTGTTTAAGTCCTGAGACCAGAGCCACTTTTTCAATGATGACATTCCCCAGATTGATATTGCCATATCTCAAGGTTTTTCCAATGTTGCCATCTTCATAAGAAACACTTGGGCTAGCTTTCTCCACAAAGTCTGATAGCAGGGCTTTATTTCCAGTCATATGTCCAGAACTAGGATACTTTTCCTGTTTCCCTGCAATCATAAAGACCATTAATGATTAGTTTTAAGGACCCAGACTTGATTGGATCCTTTGGCCTTATTAAGTTTGTTAACATTTGCAGTGGATTTAGCATCAGAGTTTATGTTAACATTTTTCTTATCAGCATTTACACTATCAGACTTTGTATC
Organism: Apium graveolens; assembly: GCF_009905375.1. Classification (NCBI taxonomy): domain Eukaryota; kingdom Viridiplantae; phylum Streptophyta; class Magnoliopsida; order Apiales; family Apiaceae; genus Apium; species Apium graveolens. Next base: position 120,165,826 of record NC_133649.1, read on the forward strand.
AGAACTTACACTAGAAGGAACAATGCTAACTTTCTTTAAAGAAGGTTTTATTTGATAATAATCATAATACAAACTATGATATTCCTTACAAGTATAAATGGAATGCCATAAACTACCACAATGAAAACAAGGATTTTGTGGTCTATATCTAACAAACTGACTCTTAACTCCTGACTTTGAAGATAAGGAGTTTATGTTCTTATTCTTCTTGCAAAAAGAAGCCAGATGGTTAGAACTTCCACAACTGTGACATGTTTTTCTAGAAGCATTAAGAACAGGCTTAAAATCATTGCTTTTATTCACACCTTCCTTTCCATTCCTATTTTTGCTAGGTGACTTTACCTTGTTTACATTCTTAACATCTTTCAGCTTATACTTAAGCTGCTTCTTTGTCATTAAGAGTATGTTAACTTCAGTTGGCTTTTCCTTTAGTTTGTCAGAAGTTAATTCCTCTTTAACTTCTGATTTATCAGTATCAGACTTTACAGCTACAAACTTAACAAGTTTCAACTTTGGCTTTTGTTTAACAACTATAGGCTCAATTTCTATAGTTCCTTTATCATTATTATCATCTCCATAACCTAAGCCCTCTTTCCAGTTTCCACTACTTAACAAATTCTGAGTTGTTCTGCCAGAGTTAGTCCAAGTTCTGATAATCTCTCTTTCCTTTTCTAACTCAGTTTTTAGAGATTCATTCATTTTAACTACTTCATCCCTAACATAAAAAGCATCATCTCTATCTTTCTGAGTTTGATGGAACATGACTAACTCTTTTTCTAAATAATCATTCCTCCTTTTACATGCAAGATTATCAGAAGTTAATCTTTCACATGTTAAAGTTTGATCTCTATAACTAATGAACATGGTTTTAAGATATCTTCTCAACTCATTAATATCATCAGTATGAAAGGCATAAGTAGTTTGAGGTACCTTTAACTCAGCAGCATCAGAACTGCTATCAGCATTTGCCATCAAGGTATAGTTCTCCTCACTTTCAGAATCTAAAGTGTTTGTCCAACTTTTCTTCTTTGTGACAAGAGCCTTGCCTTTGTCACTCTTCACTTTCTTGCAATCAGGAGATATGTGGCCTTTCTCACCACAGTTGTAGCATTTGACATTTGTGTAATCTCCTCTGTCAGACTTCCCTCCTTTGCCTTCAGATTTTCTGAAACTCTTCTTATCAGAACTTGCACCTTTCCTGGAAAATTTCTTTCCCTTCCTGAATTTTTTGTATACAATTCTTGTGATTCCTTTCACCATAAGAGCACACAGCTTCATTATCTCTTCATCAGCATCCATCTCAGGCAAGCTTTCAGTTTCTGAGTCATCATCACTATCAGAACTTGATGACTCAGTATTAGACTTTGTGATGAGAGCTTTTCCCTTGCCTTTCCTTGAGGTAGCTGCTTTGGGAGATTCCTCTTTAGCCTTAAGAGCAACTTTCCTTGACTTTCCTCCTTTCCTCTTGCTTCTTTGTTCCATCTCAAGTTCATGAGTCTTGAGCATCCCATATATTTCATCAAGAGTTGTTTCTTCAAGATTATAGTTGTCTCTTATAGTGGTGGCCTTCAAATCCCATCTTTCAAGAAGTGCTAATAGGAATTTAAGATTTGAATCCTCAAGTTCATATTCCTTGTCAACTAGTGACAAATCATTCAAGAGTTTGACAAATCTGTCATATAAACCAGTTAATGACTCATCAGGCTTTGAGTCAAAATGTTCATACTCTTGAGTAAGTATAGTCTTCATGTTCTTCTTAATTGATTCGGTTCCCTGGCATCTTGTTTCCAAAGCATCCCATATCTCTTTTGCATCTTGCAGTTGATTACCCTATTTGACATTACATTATCAATAGCACTATGCAGCAAGTGTCGTACCTTAGCATCCTTAGCAATTGAAGAGATATCTTCAGCAGTGTAATCACTCTTCTCATTTGGTACAGACTTTGTTGGTTGACCTGCAACTACAACAGCGAGTTTGGTTGGCTTGTGTGGTCCTTCATTGATTCTGTCAAGGTATTCTGGATCAATAGCTTCCAGAAACATAGACATCCTCACCTTCCATATGGAATATTCAGATGGTTTCAGAATGGGAACTCTAATAGTCTCATATCGACTATGGATTTGAGTCTTTGGAGGTTCTTCAGTTTTTGTGGGCTGGGTTGGAGTTTCTTCTTCAGACATGATTGTTTTTGGATCTTAAACTATTTGTGTGTTAACAGATTGGCTCTGATACCACTTGTTAGGTCACACACACTGTAGAAGGGGGTTGAATACAGTGTTTATCACAATTAAATCGAATTAAAGAACTCAAATAACAGAAAACAGACTTTATTCAATATAATAAACTCTGTTACGATATGGAACTGTCCTTTCTCAGTGATGAACAAATATCACGAGAGCTGCTAGGGTTACAATGAATATTATTCTCGATAATGATAACACTTATAGTGTAAACCCTATGTCTGTGTTTATATACTACACAGTTACAAGATAATCACTAATTGATATGGAATATAATTCTGCTTCCTAAAATATATCAATCAGATATCTTTTCTTCCAAGTATTCTATTCTTCATAGAATTCCTTCTTCATGCATATCTCTTCTTGCGTTTGTCTTGATCTTCTTTCCTTTCAATCAGCCGCCTTCCTTATCTGAAAGTCTCCTTAAGTCCTGATATTATCTCTTGATAAATATCTCCTGATAACTTAAGTTCTGACCACTTAAGTTCTGACTTCAGTATAAGTGCTGATTTTCAGTTAAGTACTGAATTGTCCTGTTCAAGTAAGATCTGAAAACTAAACATAAATCATATTAGACATGACATTATCAAATATATCTAACAGATATCTTTCCATCTTTATTCTTCTTGCTGAGAGGAGCATACCCCGTAGATAAATCATGAACCTTCCCTTTTGATTTCTGCCATAGCTCTCTCCTTGAATTTAGAATTTTTGCACATAGTCACTACATGCTTGATCAGCTCTCCTTCTGTAAGTTCTTTCTTGTTCATCAACCTCTGAATTATGAGAAACAACTGTTGTATTAAGAACTGATTCATCAAATACTTTTATCACCTTCTCATCAGTATCAAAGCCAGCTTTCAGATTCACAGCATCAGGATCTGCCTTTTTCTCAGGATTTGTGTCTGCTTCAAGAGACACATTGGCGTTAGTTACATCAACTTGAGCAATGTCAGTGGTTGATTTCTTCTTTATGAGGACAATCATTTCTTCAGTATCCTCAACTTCTTCTTTTACATCATTTCCTTGTATAGGAACAAAACCTTCTCTGAATAAAACATTCAGAAATGCAGAATCAATTGCCGAACCTCGACATGAATTAGAAATTCTTCCTCTTCCTCTTCTTTCTATGGCTCTTGTAGTCCTTCCACCTCTTTTTCCTCTCCCTTTAAAGGTGGTTGCTTCAGCTTCAATTTGAGCCATTAAATCCTTATATTGCATAACTGCTTCTTCAGTTGTTAGATCAGGAAATTCTTTAGTTATCAACCCAAGAGCACTTCTGGCATTATTTTGCTCAAACCTCTTATTCTTGTAGTACAGAACATTCTCTTTACCTGTTTCCTTGTGTTTGTAAGGAAAGAATAATCCTTTAGCATCTGCTATGTTAGAGATTGTAACATCACCAGTTTTAGGAGCATCAGCATTAGTCTTGTGCTTAGCTTCATGAGCACCAGTAGACTTTCCTTGTCCTGAAGAACCAGATTTTCTAGAACATAGAGGTTGTTGAGCAACAGGAGCAATTTGAACATTTGCAACTGGATTCTTATCACCATCATCATTAGTATCTTTATCTTTCAACTGAATAGAGTCAGGTGTACATTTTTTGACAGCTATCTTCTCCCCCTTTTTGGCATCAGGAGTTGAAAGAAGAGAAAATATAGCATCCAGTTTATCATCCATTGAAGACACTTTATCTTCCAAGGAATAAAATCGAGTATCCATGCTTTGTTGAGATTGAACCACGAATTTAACAGCTGTTTTCACACTTATGAGTTCAGCTGAAGTAAGTGGATTGATCATAAAGGCATCAATCTTATTCTGTAAAGTAGCATAAGATGTTTTTATAGCAGCAAATTCAGAGAAAATTCCTTTCACAGAGATGGTAGAAGCCTTGATATGTAATTTAAGGTCAGGGTTTTAAAGTCCATCATCTGCCCTGTGAACATGTTGCATACCAACAGCTGAGGAGATAGAAGTATGTGCATCTCTCCATAGAAAATCCCATTCAGCCTTTCGAAAATACTCAGCATCAACATTGTAATAAGAGGGATCAGCATTGAATGTGAAGAAGAACCAACATTGGACTTTTTAGATGCATCATTAGCAGTTTTCAGCTGAGCTGTGTCAGGATCATTAGGATCACCGTCTTCATCAGAATCAGAGCACAACAGACCCTCAGAAGAATTTGCAGAGCTCGGTAGAATTGCTTTTCCTTTAAGAGGATCCTTAGCAATAATTATCTGTTTCTGATGAGATCCTGAAATAGAAAACAATGTAACACCTAAATCTGTCTTTTCTTTTCAAGTGATCTCATTACTTCTCACACAATATATTACTTTAAAGAGTAATATGTTTCTCACATAAGAAAGTTTATAAGCAAAGAAAAACTTATAAAATTCTTTTCTCAAAACTACCACTCCTTTTGCCAGTACAGGAGACTGCCATTCAGAATTTGATTTTCTCACATAGTATTTTCACACAGTCTCACAGAAAGGCACAATCATACATTTTGTAAAGAAATAAGAGATGGCTGAGAGGAGTAGTATGCTTGTCATATAAATAGAGGTAACCTCAAATAAGAGACTATTTATAATCATACAGACATTGAGAACAACAGAGGAAAATAAGCAATACCTGAAGGTGAGTCCTCAAGTGGCAGTGATGACAGCTGAGGAACAAATAGTGGATCATGATGCTTTGACAAACTAGCTAGTAGCAATGAATCATCAGTAGAAGCTGCTTGAATTGAAAGTTGGTCAACATCAGGATTTGTTGTAGTATCAGGATTTGATTTATCAGGAGAATACACTAGACCAGCATCAGTACTTTGAACTGATGGTTCTTGTGGGGCCGGAGAATATGAGCTGCTTTAGCAATTAGTGGTGAAGGTTCTTATGTACTCTCCTCGAACATGAGATCATTAACTGCATCCACTTTTCACAATACATCCTGATGAGCCTTATTTTCTTACAACAGTTGTTCAGAATCAACAAGAAGATCACCTTGAGCAAAATCAACTATAATTTGTGCAGCCTCTTTGTCTGGATCTTCTCTTTGAGAAGATGGTTCTTGTGGGACTGGATGTTCCTCAGTTGCTAAGTCCGTTTGAGACTTAGGTTCTTGTGGACTGACATCCATAGCAGAGGACTGAGTCTTTTTCTTCTTTCTGATGTACCTAACCACATCTTCAGCTTTTCTTTTCAGCATACTCTTGGCAGTATTCATGGGCTCAGCAGTTTTTTTGTTCACTAGAACCTTTTTTATCAGAACACTAGCATCAATAGTTGGCTCCTTAGTTCCAGTTGTGTCAACAGAATTATTAGGAATTACAACTGTTGATTTCTTTATCTTCATCCTTGGCCCAATGGGCATCTGATCATCAGAGTTAGAATCATCTTGCATGATCAGCCTTCTTTTTCGAACTGGAAAGCATTTTTCTTTCTTCTCACTCTCACTCAGTGAGGCCTGTTGAGCTCTCTATTTAGATTGAACAGATTTCTTAACCAGCCTTTTCTTTAGTACAACCGATGTCTTTTGGGAGACATTAGAAGAGGCTAATTTAGTTGCTGGATTGGAGTTCTGTTTGGTAGAAGTAATGCTTGGGTTAGAAACAAGATGGGTAGTGTCTTGTTGCACATCATTAGGAAATGTAACAGAGGTGGCAGCATCAGGATTTGCAGGCACATGTAAATGAGTAGGTCTATTTCGCAATAGAAATTGCATGACCTCCTGAGGCAGGAAGGGAAGTCCTGAAAACTTATTCTTTTCATATCTTTTGATATGATCTTTAATAGCCTTCTCAGAAATTTGAAATACATGAAGCAATTCATCATTATCAAATTCAACATTAGGGCATAGAAAATTAAAAATCAGTTGAAGAAATCTAGTATACCCTATTACACCTGATGCATATGTTCTCCTAGCAATTATGAATTGAAGAATTGTGTTACCATAGTCAAAATTACCAGAATGGAGAAGAGAATTCCTAATTTTCATAGAAGTAGAGGGAAGAGCATCAAAATTTGTTTTCTTATTCAAGAAATATATGTTGATGCAATCAAAGAAGAAATTCCATTCTCTCTTTAACTTTGTTCTTGTCAACTTCCCAATTGTTGTGATATCACCTTTATAGTTCAGAGTTCTGAGCATATCAAACAGCTGCTCAGTTGTATAATTTCCAGGAGCACCATCACAGGCAGGCAATCTTAATGCTTGAACAAGAACATTAGCATCAACCTCATACCTATATCCTTTAAATTCAAAAGAGAAACCGGTATTTGTTGCATTTACTAGAGCTGTATCTCATACCTGCATTATAGCCCTGTATGATACCTTAGTAGGATTTGTGAGAGCATATCCAATTGTACATTAGAGTAAGAAATCCTGTATATCATGAAAAGATTGGGGAAACTGATGATGTGTAAGTGGAGCCAAGTAGTTGTTGGTTCCAAAAGTGTTTTCATGAATAATAGTGGTTTGACTGAAGAGGGGTGAAAGCTCAGAAAATGACATGATTTTTGGAGGTGTTGATGAAAGATGTTCGTTAGATGTGAATAGTGAGGCTGTGTGTATGATAATATGTGTCGCAAAGGTTCTTGTGCAAATATAAGTTTGCAAAGCTTAGTTGTATGTAGAACACTTGGAGAAGGAAGCTTGGTGAATTAGACTTCTGATAGAGGATAATTACTGAAAAATTGGAGTGGAAAGTGGAGTAATGTATGGAATCAGCAAAAAAGAACGCATTGCTCTTGTATTAAATCGCTGTATGACTTTGTTCAACAGTTTATCCACTTTTAAACAATAATTAAGAAGACAATCACTTTTTCAGCATTAAACAATTCAGAAATAATATTCTAAATTAAAATAAGCTGACCTGTCATCAATATTTGGTACCTCTTATCTGTCAGGATTTGACATCGTCAGGATTTGTCGATTCAAATTCATCAGTGTTTGTCAAAAAACTCAAGCTTATCAGAAAACCACAATTTTAATCTCAAGAATCATCAAAAGATGAATGTTAATAGTGTGAACATGCATGCATAACTAAAGAACATAGACTAAATTTGTGACACCCTCACAATCAGGGGCCTAGATTGTGGAGTCACCATGCTACAAATTACAATAATATAAAACAGAATCATAAACATAATGCCATGGCCCCTTGTACTGCTACAGGATCTAATATAGGTTAAGGTATGAAACAAGTTACATCTAACTACACAACATGATGTTATTACAATCTTTTCTAAACACAAAAGATAACTTCATATAGAAGCTGCCACTGATCTAACCCCTTTCTAGCTACCTGCGGTGTCATAGCGAATCTAACTGTGCGCGAAGGTCCAAAGTTAGTATTCTTCCTAGCTGACCTTCTAAATCCAACCATACTCGAGCTTAACTGTAAAATTTAGATAACAAATCAACGTGAGCTACAAAAGCTCAGCAAGTAACAATAACATTAAAACAGTTAAGCTATCAGGGATCAATAGGTATCAAGGCCAACTATGATATTCAAATGGAAATCCAATATAAGGAATAAGGAAAGGAATTATAGAAAAAAATTCCTTATCGTCAGTTCAAAATTCAAGTTTTCTTTCAAAACTCTTCATAAAATTCTTTCTAACATCTTTTCAAAAACCTTTTCAAGCAAACATTTTCTAAGGAAATCTTTATTTCAAAACATATCTTTTGATTGGAGTTTTCCCACAACGTCATAAATAATACGGGTGATCAGCCACATAATGCCTCCCATCAGGACCTAATCGTCCTTCTGAGCTTCCATGTATATAGGGTCCCCTAAGACTAGTTCCAAAACTAGTCAGCTAGACTTATTGCCATTGCTAGCGCAACACAACCAAAAATGCTGGACCGGCTTTACTCAGCCAATTACGCCTCCAATCTATAGGAATCCGTAGAAAATATCTTTCAATTTTAAGCTTTACCAACCTTTTTATGAAATAAGACCTTATTGGAAAGTCTGAAATCATATTTAAGTTCATTTTTGAAACTCAGGGATATCATGTCAAGTATCAGTTATCAAAAAGAATGCAATGGGTTCAAACATAGGTATTATCAACAATGAACAAAAAGGTTCTCATAATGAATGAAATTGCGAACATTTGAAAATATAAAGGAAATAGGCTTATTTATCAATGGCTGAGATATGGTATTCAAAATTTAAATCAACAGGCAGGAATATGAGTAAGAGAGAGAAAGCAATTGAGGTTTCGTTACTTGCCTCTCAAAAGTATCACACTATCACAGTCCTGCCTAACCACAATCTTCACTGGATCTTAGCTTTAACTTTTTCCTTTCCTACGCTTGCGTACTCACTCTTTAACTCTACACGAGTAAGAACTCTATTTCAGAATCATTCTAAATACAGTTCGACGTTCACTTTAAACGTCTACCTTAACTACCCCTTTCGCGATACCTACATTTTACTTATATATGTACTATTATTTCATATATATATATATAACACACATATCATAAATAGGTCACGTAGCACATAACACATATTGCACATATAGTCACTATCCAATCTTCAATTTCAAATTTAGGAAATAATTCCTTATTTGAAACAAAATTTTAAATTTAAAACTCTCTTGCAAATTATTTGATCATGTTTAGAAAACAAACTTTAAGTTTAAAAGAATTTGAAATCCATATTATAGTTTGACGAATTAATTGTAAGTCAAACTAAGTTGATTCGAATAACTGATTGTCATTTGATAACTTAATTCGACTAGCAACTAACCTAGTGAAACTATAATAGTATTTAAGCATCTTGAAAATGTAATCGCTTTTCGAAGCTAGTCTAGTTACTCGACAAGTGAAACTACATTGGATAGCTAGCCAAACTACGTTAGATCTTTAAAAGATTTTAACGAAATTTCGGCAGCATATCCTCTGTATTTCCAACATACCAGTCGACCATTGTCGACACCCAAACACAAGCAATCAACCTCATATACAATCACAATACTATATTATGGTAGTATAATACTACTATACAAACTTCATCACAAACATACCATTCAACTTAATTGCTCTTTATACTATTTCAAGAATAAACAAGTAAATAATAAACCATTCTATAAAAACTAAGTACATTGACTTATAACCACTTTACACAACTAGTACATTATTATGGGTACTAGTTTACAATCAAAACAGACCAAATAGCCAAACACATTTAACAACCAAGGTCATAAACCAATTTCAATAAGGCACATACTAGCACACGCCATCACACAAACACACATATTCTATCGTATTTACCATATTAAAGCTAGATACAAGATTACTCATCAAAATATCTTATACATAGACTATTAAGAGTTTAAAGTATAACCCGGCCATCTCGAAAGAATGCCAATTTACTCTGTTATATTAAAGTAAAATGAAAAATCATAAAACATGAAAGTTGTAGATACTTCTGAGATCTTTCCAAAAGGGTAAGGCTCATTAAAAACGGATAAATAACAAATTCGAAAATTGGATATATGTGGGCTGCCTGAACAGAGTCAGACCCTGATCGCAGAAGTAATTTGACATTTAAGACTCCTAAATCCCAGAATATGACTCTGAGTTGTGAACACAAAATGTAGAGTTTGAAAAGATCTTTTCAGAATGGTATTATTTAAAATTTTCTGATAAATATTTGATTTACTATAAATTTTCAAAGTCTGTCTCTCAGTTTTGAAAATTTTCCGGCAGATTACAAAAACTGCAGAAATCACCTCCTTATAAGCAGAATTTCGAAAAACTTAAAGAATCAAAGTTGTAGAGAATTGAATTATCTTTCTAGAGACTCTAAAATCATAACATTGCAGCCTGTAATGAATTTTATACGAATTTAGCAAGAAAACAGAACCTAATACTTTGAAATCAAACCTTATATCTTTATAACTATATTAACAATCAATTTCACACAGAAAATCCATTTAAACACATGTTTCTCTCAGCAACAACAAAACAATGATATGCATATATCAAAACTAATATACATCAAGATATCTTAGCATGCATTACTAATTTATTGCCATAATTATGTTTAGAACTTAAATTCATAAAAGAACACTACATGCAAAGGAGATTAATTACATACAACACTTTTTAAACAATTAGATTCACTTAAACACTCTTATCACCATCAACTACATCACATAAGTCAAGAAATCTATTCTCTAATATATACATATACACAAGCCGCATATATATACTTCCATGATACAAAACTTTAGTACTTTAAACCACTAAATTAACAACTATTTTCACCAAGAAACACCATATACATACACATTCTTCACATATACATACACCCGCATGTATACAACACACATAAGACACCAATTTCCAACATGCAACTATAATCCATGACATGCAATTCAAATTAACTAACACTAACACTCTATTACCCAATAAACTCAAGTGAAATCTCATGAAACTCTAGTTTCTCCCTCAACAACACCAAACTCAAATATACACACCTATACATACACACGGATACCAGCATGCAAAGTACAAGTTTAAGGTAAAAGAAGAGAAAAGATTAGATCCTTACCTAGCAACAAAGGAAAAAGAAAAAGTTGTGTGCGTGTGTGTGTGATTTTTGGCCGGGGAAAAGAAAACCGAGAGGAAGAGATGGGGGAGGATGATGTCTCGGGTAAAATGAGGAAAGAAAGAGGGAGGCTGGGTATTTTGTTAATTTCACATATAAAAGTTTTTGTTTTAATAGTTTTCTTTTGATAAATGAATGCAAAAATGTTTCTTTAATAAAATACAAACCGTCCTGAAAGTTCTGAAAATTATAAATTTTATATTTTTAAAATGTAGAGCATGAAATTAACTTCGCGTGCATATTTTTAAAATATTTTTCTGATGCACGGTTATTTTTGTATGAATTTTACAAGTTTGACTACGAAAAGTATAAAAACAGTTCTTAATTCGAATTAAAAATAGGAAATAGCCCAAAATACTCACTTTCACATTATTATAAAGTTTTTAATACCAAAATAATGATTGTAGAACAATAATAAAAATTTTATTGTTTTCCAACTATTTTTCAGAAATTTAAATAAACATTTATTCACACTTTATTTTTCAATATTCACTTAGAATTTCATAAATAAATTTCCAACCACTCTAATAATCACATAAATAAATTTCAAACATACTAATAATCACTTAAACCACACTTTAGCATATAAATATCACATATTTTATTTTTCTAACTAACTTCTCATATTTTCATAATTCCCACTTTTCCACTTTTCAATTTCCACTTTTACATTTCACTTTCAAATTTAAATTTTCATCTTTAAATTTTATAATGCTATTATAGCATCAATAATTCCACAATTCACTTTATCACAATTTCTCTGAAATACATCAGACTGTAATAAATATAAAATTATATATATATTTATTCTCTACTTTCACATAAATAGTACAGAAACAAATATTCATTATATTAAAATTTTACGGCCGTTACATTCTTCCCCCCTTAAAGGATTCTGTCCCCAGAATCACACCTAAGTAAACAATTAGGGATACTTCTCGAGCATTTCACTCTCAAGTTCCCATGTGAACTCTTCCACAAGAGGATTTCTCCACAAAACTTTGACTAGGGATACAGATTTATTCCTAAGCGCTTTTCTCTCCGATCTACCATCTTTATCGGATGCTCCTCATAAGACAAGCTAAATCCTTAAGTATCCATATTCTATTTCATGGTCTGCAATTAGAATCCTAAAGTTTAAGAACCATTACACAATATAATGTGAACATGGGGTATGTGCAGAGATAATATCATCTCAAACACGACTTATCATGTCCTACAAAACTTTACGTAAATCCTAGGGCTGTAATTCGAGCCGAGCTTTTTTGAGCTCGACTCGATTAACTCGGCTCGACTCGACTCGAACTCGTTATCAAGCTCGAACAAGATTTTAGGCTCGATTAAAAACTCGAGCCGAGCCGAGTTTTTTTGAACTCGACTCGAGCTCGACTCGATAAACTCGAACTCGAACTCGACTCGACTCGAACTCGATTAATTTTTTTATATTTTATTAATATTTTTATTTTTTATATATGTTATTTCTTATGTTATTAATATTACTTATGTTTTTCTATATTTTTATTTTTTTCCATTAATATAACTTGATGCTATATTTATTTGTTATTTACATGATTAATGATATTTTATTTTACTTATATTATTAATATGACTTATGTCTTTCTATATTTGTTATTTACATTATTGATAATTTTTTCTGGATATGTATATATATTTTGATATTGGTCCTTTGTCACTTTGTGTATATTTGAGGGGACCCCTTCCATACTTTTATTTGTTTGAAAATGTTTGCATTTGTTTTTTTTCAATTGGTTTCTTCAAAGTTCAGATGTCTTCCTATATATTGTCCCTTTTTCTACCCAAGGGTGTTTTTTGGTCAACCTTAATAAAGATTATTTAATTTAAAGATTTTTAAAATTTTTCTCAATATATATGTAATTGTTTTATTCCATTATACATATAAATTATAAAATATTTTAGCTACCGACATTATAAAGCCTTCTTTATTGCTATTGTACACAAAATAGGGCTCGAATGATTATTAAAAAATATTTTAATTTCATTCTAGCGTATCATTTATAAATACTTGTTGACTCGGATTTCTTGTAATACTAAATTTTTTGAAGTAAAAATTTCTGGTCACATTTTTAGTCTATCAATTTTTCATGTAACATTTATTTTGTTTCAAAACTAATTTTGTTTTCAACTGAATTAGATTTATATTACATCAATTATTAATATTTTATAGAAAAATAAGAATTTATTAATTTGAAAGAGTAAAACAAAAAAGAATCAAGTTGGAGTTGAAGCAAGTAAAATTGTTATCGAGTTTCGTTTGATTTTATTTTAAAATAAATAGGACAGTTACGAATTTTACATCAAATAATCTATTCAATATAGGGTTTCTATTTTTTTGTTTAAATCATGAATCTATAGAGTATTCCTTTATTTTAGTTTCAAAAGTTATCATTTATTTCAAAATCTAACGGTCCTTTATAGTAATAATGTATTACTACTATATTAATATTTTATTATAAATTCGATTCATACTTTTGATAGTTTTCTAAATTGTAATTGAGATGTCAACTAATTATATCTAAATTTATAATATAGTGATAAGTTAATAGGTATATTATACAACTATGATATTAATTACACCAAAAAAAGTTTTATTATGATGTATTGCTATTAATTAAAATTATTATTTTTATAATTATTATTTATTAATGATTTAATGTCTATTGCGTACTTTTGTTCTAAAAAAGATAAAAATTACTTTTCTCCCCCGAGTCCCGACAATAATAAAATTATCACTTTACTTTATTTATCATATATATAAGATATACAATATACAATATAGAAAAATAAGTACATTTTTAAGAAATATGAACATAGAGTTAAACAAAATTATTAAAATAGATGATTTGAAAAATTATACTAACAAAGGTGTTGTTATTTGTTTTCTAGTTTATACATGTATTTGAATATGTTGTTAGATTAACCTCAGAATACATGTATGTTATTTTGAACATTTATTTATTGTTATTAATAGTGAAACTAATGTTTTTAAATTATAAGTCAAAATTTCAAAAAAGAAATATTTTTACGAAGGTAAAAGTAAAACTCGAATAACTCGATAAGAACCCGATAACTCAAAAACATGTTAAAAACTCGATAAACTCGTAGGCTCGGTAAACTCGATAAGGACTCGATAACTCGAAAATATGTTAAAAAACTCGATAAACTCGAAAACTCGATAAAAACTCGTAAAACTCGAAAACTCGTTAAAAAACTCGTTAAGTTCGAAAACTCGCGAACTGCTCGAACTCGGCTCGTATATTACCCGAGCCGAGCTCGAACACACAATTCAGGCTCGATTATTTTCAGGCTCGACTCGACTCGATAAAAAAAAGCTCGAACTCGACTGCAAAAAACTCGAACTCGACTCGACTCGGCTCGAATTACAGCCCTAGTAAATCCTGATGCACGAAATCTCGTCTGATGGTTCGCCTATACTCCAACATTTTTAGATTGAAGGTAAGGAATATAAAATGCAAAATTCTCACTTGCGCCAATTCTTGATTCAAAAGTTTGTCGATGAAACACATTGTTTCAGAATAGTTGATTGGAACTAAGGTTCAATGATCAAGAAGAAAAGAATGAAAATGATAATGACATGATTGAGAACAACCATATTAGTACTTAAGATGGCCAGTCTTAGTACCATACAGTTCACAACACACATTTAGGTGGCGTCCCACCAAACTATTTGTCACGAAGACAAACAGCCACAGTACGTGTATTGTTTGTCTCAATCAGATGACCAAATTTTCAAGGAAACAAAAGATGTTCGAAGGGAGTTGGAAGTATAGAACAGATTCCGGATACTTTTAGAAAACAATAAAAATTACACTTTAGAGTGGTAGAAGAGAAATTTAACATTGGTCATTTTCATAGGTTTCTGTATAGTTGATTGGAACTAAGGTTCAATGATCAAGAAGAAAAGAATGAAAATGATAATGACATGATTGAGAACAATCATATTAGTACTTAAGATGGCCAGTCTTAGTACCATACAGTTCACAACACACATCTAGGTGGCGTCCCACCAAACTATTTGTCACGAAGACAAACAGCCACAGTACATGTATTGTTTGTCTCAATCAGATGACCAAATTTTCAAGGAAACAAAAGATGTTCGAAGGGAGTTGGAAGTATAGAACAGATTCTGGATACTTTTAGAAAACAATAAAAATTACACTTTAGAGTGGTAGAAGAGAAATTTAACATTGGTCATTTTCATAGGTTTCTCATACACGTACTCGTATAACAACTGTAACCCATTCTTTCGTATCTCGAGAGTGGATTACACATCCACATCAATGTATCTTTTCATACCAGATTCATTACTTCTTTTCCATCAATCACGGAAACTCACCAACATGAATATTTGCAGCAATAACCTCTTTCCACGTTATTCACACTCGGAGCTTCCGAATCGCTCTTTCCTCGTAATACACTCATAGATCAAAATCTATCTAGTTTCATTTGATGACATTAATGGTCTTCTTTCATATAGAGCCCATAAGGCTATATACCAATATTCGCATTACATTTGCCACGGCATAAATCCACTAACGACGGATGTTCATCCTTAGTTTTATTTACTGTATAAGACGTCCACTCTTAGTATATCATCCCCTGTCTGAATCATCCTTTCTTTTGAAGATGCACTCATTGACGATGAATTGTTCTCATCTATATTTTAGTGTCTACACAAACTTGGAACCTATTCCAAAGTCTTTGAGTAATTCTTTGCCTATACCTTTCGTAATACACTCGGAAACCCCATACCACATGACTATTATCCTCATCTAGTTGTCTTGTAGAAACGTTTCATTAACCAATTTAAAGTGTACTAACTTGATCGATTTCTACCATCGTTCTTGTCTTATATTAAGTCCTTTCTATATAAAGACAAAACTTCTGGCTCCTTTAATCCATACAAATTTTCTTACTTGTTTCTATACGAATAAATGTCTCCAAATCTTGGGGCACTCAAGTTTCTTTATTTGCTAAATGATTTTACTTGCAAGACTTTCGCTGTTCGGTAACTATACTCAATAACATGACCATATTGTACCAAAATGCATTCTAACCCATTATAAGAAATACCATTATAAATCGCAAGATTGTCTCGATCACCAAGTAGAACCAACATGGTTAGGACACTAACCCTTTCCTTAACTAAAAAAAATTTCTCTTATGCTTATCTTTCTAATCAAACTTTTCCCTCCTCCTTATTGTCATTGTCACTGATGTCATTATCTTTCTTAAACAATTACCTTATAAGAGTTGGCCATTACTAAAGTTCCTTATTTCCGTAGATATCTCTATCATTTCCCACTTTATTTAAATTTCAACACTTGTGAAATTTATGTTGATTCCCTCACGTCTACCTATTTCTTTAATAACTCAAAATTTAAAAACTTCACATACAACTATTCTTTTCTTTTCTTAGGATCATCAAGTCGTCCTTCCAGTGTTTGGTGTACTCGCCCTTCGTATTTGAATAAATAAAACATTATTAAAACCTTGTATAATTTACTGTCTCTAGCAGATTTTCAAACTTAATTTCTACTTGATAGTAACTCCATTCTTAAATCAACCATAGAGAAGTATGTTTCTCTTCCCAACAGTTCAACTCAATCATCATTTCAGTTACTTATGCTTGATTGTCTAATTGAGCTTTCCATAATCGATATACTAAGCCTTATAACTCCTTTATCCAAAATTTCTGGCAGTCGAATTGCCAGTCTTCTCATTTCAACTAGTACCACTCTGTGTAGTCTTTTGCCACTGATTTAATTCTAGGTATCGCACTAAAAATTCACTTCTCTACTATGAGATAAGCAAAGTTGCTTATCTGTAAACACACCTTGACCTCTTTAATCATGAGGATTTCTTTAATTTTGAGTATTTCTTGACGGATATTCACTACATGTGTGACACACATAGGCTTCACATCCTCGTCTTCACAATCCTTTTAACTTAAAATAAGGGTCTGAATTTCTTAACGTGCTTTTGTCCTTGAAGCATAACTTCCTCGTCATTCATAGACTTCATGTTAATCTGTTTCTTCTTGTATTTATTTGTGCATCGTAATCCTATAACAAATCCATTCCTAGGGTTCTATCAAATATTTCTTAATTTGGAAGATATCATATTCCCGATGAAAGAACAATCTGTTATCTTAATGTCAAAATGTTAACATACCTAACCAACGTGAACTCTGTCCTGATCGACTACTCTTATAACCAAATTTGGTCATAACGGTTGATCTTAAATTACAGCGTTCCTATTACCACTTCCACATTTTAAACTATATCTTTCTTAGATATAATGAAGGCCCTTACCTAAAAATTCCGATGCTCGTGATGGTCTTATGACACCTTGAAATTTTAGTTGTTTGGAGTAGTTCCTTAAAATACCTTATAGAATAGCCCACCATACCACACTTGTTACAAGTAAAAATCCGGATCCACTCTTACACTTATACTCGTGCATTTCTCAGTAAATTAATCCATTTTATTTTCTTCAACTTTATCTATATTTATTTTCTTCCCTAGATCACTTACTTTCTCCTTTTATAATCACAGCTTTATAAACCACTGCTCATATAAGTTCGAAGTTCAAATACAGCCATCCAGCTTCTAACCTGCTGCTTAATCCGATGCTTGAAGTTCTTGTCTCTTTTTACATCCTTAAAAGCCTATTTCTGACACCATTTATGTTAGATCAGTACTCTTGGGCTTATAACCTCTTTGCTTATATCTTCTTATTTTCAACTTCAAAGTTTTACCCCCAAGTGCTCCTTCATACAGTCTTGTGTATCCTTTACTGGAAACGGCTCCGTAAATCTCTACCATGTCATAGTACTTTCTCTTTCCATTTCTCTAACTGATTTCCACTAGAAACCAACTTGAAAACTCTGTCTTTTGGTCTTCACCAACTTTAACCATGCTAAAAGTTTTATCTATTTACTTAAGCCAAACTCTGGCTTTGATCAGTTCCACAGTTTCCGGAGCCTATGGGAATTTGGCATCTTATGAGGATATAAAACTTATCAATTACGGCTTGACGCTGCAGTTATTATCAGACTGGTTATAAAATTTGGGTTATGGTAGGGTCAATTTGACTCCAAACTTCCAGTGTTATAGGTTTGAGAAATTGGCTTGAGAGCGATATCCTCTTCACGAGTAAACAAGTAACTTACTAAGCAATATGCTACATGCTTAAGAAACCATGTAATTTCCATCCTTGTAAAAGGATTTAATTCTATTTTTTTTAGTACAATAAAAAGATTTAACTCATGCAGCCTTATTACCCTATAAGTTGCTCGCTTTCCTCAAGGAAATAACAAGGTATGGTTTATTGGTAATAAAACAATTTTGGAATGTTAAGGTGGGTATATAAACAGTTGTATATGGGGGAAATAGTAAGGTGTTCAACGAATATGAAAAGAAAGGGCGTTCATTTGTAAAAGTAAAAGTTATGGTTCCAACACTTGAGTTCAAAAATAACAGGAGAGAAAACAGCAGTCCGACGATTAGTCAAAGGGGTAAAATAGTGGGAAAAACAACCCCAACTGTCACAAGCTGCTAGACAACAACAAGGAAATTATCGAAATCAATGGTGACCTACACATCTGAAAAGATTAACTTAGAACCATCTGATACTGACGTAAAATAGTATCTAAACAAGTTCTACTAACTGAGCTGAGTACCACGCCAACAACTTCTTTTCCCAATAGCTTAATATCTCCTTTTTCGAGCAATTCTTAACACAGTCCACTTCCATCTTTCCAACTTTATCAGTCTCCCAGTCCTTTCCCAAGAAGTGTAAACAAATGATCATTCCCGAAGACGGCCACATGCCATTTCTTCTAGACGTTCAATCCTAGATACCCACTCACTTTCAGAAACGTCTACCCATTGCCTAGTCTCATTAGACATCTGATCAACTAAGGATCTTAATTATGAACCTTGTCCAAACACCATTTCTCGGTCGCGTGATAGCTCCGCATAAATGTAGTAGGGAATTTGTGGAACTTGAATTGTCACAGGGGCCGAAACATGTTCCATAGCTGGTAAGACAAGACTCCTGGTAGTCAATCTAACCGGCTGCCACACAATTTCTTCCTCAAAATCAATCTCAGACTCGTACTCATGACGAGACGATAAGGCTGAAGGGTCAGTAGGAGAAGTCCTATCCGATTCATCATCACTGATGCTGCTATCTGGCATCTGCGATAATATATGTATGCAAGGTGAAACGAAAAAGGTTATCTTAAATTCTAATGCCATCATATCGTAGAGATCTTAAAGTCGAGACTATATCCTACAATCCCAACCCAAACTCTATATAGTTTAAAACTTAATTCTTAACTTAACATTCCTACAACCCACCTAATCCTGACTTGTTTCAGTGACCAAAACCTGTAGCTCTGATACCAAACTGTGACATCCTCACAATCAGGGGCCTAGATTGTGGAGTCACCATACTACAAATTACAATAATATAAAATAGAATCATAAACATAATGACAATGACCCCTTGCACTGCTACAGGATCTAATACAGGTTAAGGTATGAAAGAAGTTACATCTAACTACACAACATGATGCTATTACAATCTTTTCTAAACACAAAAGATAACTTCATATAGAAGTTGCCACTGATCTACCCCCTTTCTAGCTACCTGCGGTGTCATAGCGAATCTAACTGTGCGCGAAGGTCTAAAGTTAGCATTCTTCATAGCTGACCTTCTAAATCCAATAATATTCGAGCTTAACTGTAAAATTTAGATAACAAATCAACGTGAGCTACAAAAGCTCACAAGTAACAATAACATTAAAACAGTTAAGCTTTCAGGGATCAATAGGTATCAAGGACAACTATGATATTCAAATGGAAATCCAATATAAGGAATAAGGAAAGGAATTATAGAAAAAAAAATTCCTTATCGTCAGTTCAAAATTCAAGTTTTCTTTCAAAACTCTTCATAAAATTCTTTCTAACATCTTTTCAAAAACCTTTTCAAGCAAACATTTTCTAAGGAAATCTTTATTTCAAAACATATCTTTTGATTGGAGTTTTCCCACAACGTCATAAACAATACGGGTGATCAGCCACGTAATGCCTCCCATCAGGACCTAATCGTCCTTCTGAGCTTCCATGTATATAGGGTCCCCTAAGACTAGTTCCAAAACTAGTCAGCTAGACTTATTGCCATTGCTAGCGCAACACAACCAAAAATGCTGGACCGGCGTCACTCGACCACTTACGCCTCCAATCTATAGGAATCCGTAGAAAACATTTTTGACGGAATTCCTATATCATTTATGAAAATATCTTTCAATTTTAAGCTTTACCAACCTTTTTATGAAATAAGACCTTATTGGAAAGTCTGAAATCATATTTAAGTTCATTTTTGAAACTCAGGGATATCATGTCAAGTATCAGTTATCAAAAAGAATGCAATGGGTTCAAACATAGGTATTATCAACAATGAACCAAAAGGTTCTCATAATGAATGAAATTGCGAACATTTGAAAATATAAAGGAAATAGGCTTATTTATCAATGGCTGAGATATGGTATTCAAAATTTAAATCAACAGGCAGGAATATGAGTAAGAGAGAGAAAGCAATTGAGGTTTCGTTACTTACCTCTCAAAAGTATCACACTATCACAGTCCTGCCTAACCACAATCTTCACTGGATCTTAGCTTTAACTTTTTCCTTTCCTACGCTTGCGTACTCACTCTTTAACTCTACACGAGTAAGAACTCTATTTCAGAATCATTCTAAATACAGTTCGACGTTCACTTTAAACGTCTACCTTAACTACCCCTTTCGCGATACCTACATTTTACTTATATATGTACTATTATTTCATATATATATATATCACACATATCATAAACAGGTCACGTAGCACATAACACATATTGTACATATAGTCACTATCCGATCTTCAATTTCAAATTTAGGAAATAATTCCTTATTTGAAACAAAATTTTAAATTTAAAACTCTCTTGCAAATTATTTGATCATGTTTAGAAAACAAACTTTAAGTTTAAAAGAATTTAAAATCCATATTATAGTTTGACGAATTAATTGTAAGTCAAACTAAGTTTATTCGAATAACTGATCGTCATTTGATAACTTAATTGGACTAGCAATTAACCTAGTGAAACTATAATAGTATTTAAGCATCTTGAAAATGTAATCGCTTTTCGAAGCTAGTCTAGTTACTCGACAAATGAAACTACATTGGATAGTGATAGGGATAAATAAATTATGATTGTATAATTAAATACTGCATTAATTGTACAAGCTGTGGGCTGCTAGGCCCAATAAATAGATATATGATACTCAAACCAGAAAGGTTAAGCCTGATGGACCAGATCAGGCCTGACGGAATAAAAAAGGCCCAAAAGCCCTGATTATTAATTAATTTCGTAATTAATTAATAGGGGAGAAATCAGATGTTCAAAAGAGTCCCGATAAGGATATAAATCCTTAGAGATTAGCCTCAAGGGGACCTAAAAGGATAAGGAATCAGCTTCCTACTTCCTAGGACTCCTAAGTCTATCCTAATTCAGAGGCTTATCCACCAAGTCTCCTATACCAAGTCCAATTCAAGGACTCCCACATCTATATAAGGGGTCTCACCCCCACCAATCAGAACTACGTTTTTTGACTTGATCCTTGGCAATCAGCAAGGTACGTAGGCATCTTGTTAAGGCAGATTGAGTCACGAAACACAAGAGCAGTCAAATCGAGCCTCGAAGCTCACGTTCCTTAGTATTAAATACAACAATTATATATAGTAGTTTTAATCCATAACATTTGGCGCCGTCTGTGGGAAAGCAACAACAACCATGGCGAGAACACGGAAAACAATTGGAGCTCTAGAGGAAGGAACACCATCAGAGACAACCCAGGTGATTTCATCAACCGTGGAGGTTCCTCCCCATTCAACTTATGCATCTACTCAGGGGGAAGCCCAGACAGGGGCAACTCATCCTCAGCCACAAGGGACAACTCCCCCGACTATTCAAGGTACGAATCCTCAAGTTCAACAAATACATATACCTGTGAATTCTCGACCCGTCGGGTATGAATATTCAACTATTGTTACTACTAACCCCCCTTATGGGATGCCCCTTCGCCCTGAGGTTGGAGGAAGCGGATATGCTAGGCGAGGCGAAGCACGAGGGCAGTCACCCCCCTATATACGAGGTTTGGGTCCTATTCCTGAGGATCGGGAATTTTCTGGTCCTTATACTGAGAGAGACTCCGAATCTTCGGATGATGAAGTGGCCCCGAGAAGGAGGCGTCCTGGAAAAGAGCCAATGACCGATGGAAGGCAACGCCCCCAAAGCACCCCAGGGGCGAATCCCCAAGAAGTGCAGGAAAGGATCAGGGCTCATGAGGCTGAAATCCAAAGGCTGAGGCGTGATTTGGAGGCTCACCAGGCCACCAGACCCGAGATATCTCCTAGGGGGAGAAATCCTCCTCCTGTCATAGACCTGGATGGTCCGGTAAGAAGAAGGGCTGTTGTCCCAAGAACTGATCCAAGCAATCTCCTTCCCCTTGGAGATCCTGATGATCCAACTCCACCCTTCACAGAAGAGATAATGAATGCCCATATCTCAAGGAAATTCAAGATGCCCACTATCAAAGCCTATGATGGCACGGGAGACCCCGCTAACCATGTTAGGACATTCTCTAATGCACTGTTGCTGCAACCCGTGAATGATGCTAAAAAGTGTCGGGCCTTCCCTCAAACCCTGTCAGGTATGGCTCAAAGATGGTACAGTCGCTTGCCCCCAAACTCTATTGGATCGTTCAGAGAGTTAAGTCAGGCTTTTATTAAGCAGTTCATCAGTGGAAAAGTCCATGAGAAAAGTTCAGCATCTCTTATGAGTATTGTGCAAGAAGCTAAGGAATCCTTGAGAGATTACCTGAATCGTTTTACAAAGGAGGCTTTAAAAGTCCCAGACCTTGATGATAAGGTAGCCATGATAGCACTGCAACAAGGAACTAGGGATGAGTTTTTCAAGATGTCTTTGTCCAAACGACCCCCTGAGAGCATGTTGCAGCTCCAAGAGAGGGCAGGGAAGTATATCAAGGTTGAAGAAAGTATGAGGAAGACTGTAGTAAGTAATGAGCCCACTGGAGGCAAGAAACGAAAAACTGATTTGGAGTATATCGCTAAGGATAAATATCCTAGAACTGAACAAAACCCTGATTCAACCCCCAAGAAGGGAGGACCTGGGCAAAAGTTCACTGAATACGCTAAGCTGAATGCTCCCAGAAGTCAGATTTTGATGGAGATTGAGAAAGACAGAGATATTCGCTGGCCTAAGCCCTTGAAGGCTGATCCCGCCAAGCTAGATAAGGGCAAGTATTGCAGGTTTCACAAAGATGTTGGCCATGACACCGATGAGTGTAGGCAGTTGAAAGATGAAATTGAGTTTTTGATTCGAAAAGGAAGATTGAACAAGTATACTGGAGATGGAGGAGACAGAAATAATAATGGAAGGAAGAACTTTGAAGATCGTAGGAGGGACCAAGATGATCAGGGGCGGAATCCCCAACCTAGAGGACCAATTATAAACACCATTTATGGAGGGCCGAGACCTCGAGGGCCTGTGATAAACACGATCTTTGGAGGTCCAACTGCTGCTGGATTGTCCAAAAATTCCAGAAAGGCATATACTAGAGAGGTTATGCATATTGTTGGAGAAGCCCCGAAGAGGGCCAGGACAGAAGTAACATTGGCTTTTGATGATTCCGACCTAGAGGGTGTGAAGTTTCCCCATGACGACCCGCTGGTCATAACGCCGATAATAGGAAATAGCCCGGTTAAGAGGGTCCTGGTGGATAATGGTGCTTCTGTGGATATTTTGCTCCACGACACCTTTCTAAGGATGGGGTATAACGACTCTCAGTTGACACCAACCGACATGCCGATATATGGATTTGCTGGAGTAGAATGTCCTGTGGAAGGGATAATTAAATTTCCTATCACCATAGGTACGGAGCCAAGGCAAGCAACGCAGATGCTGGATTTTGTGGTGGTAAAGGCTAGTTCAACTTATAATGCTATCATGGGGAGAACAGGGATACATGCCTTCAAGGCAGTCCCCTCTTCCTACCATTCAGTCATGAAGTTTCCCACCCGAAACGGGATTGGAGAAGAGAGAGGAGATCAAAAAATGGCTAGAAGCTGTTATGTGGCCTCTTTGAGGGCAGATGGAGTCGGGGGGCAGGTTCTTCCTATTAAAGATATGGATGTTCGAGAAAATGATGAGAATAGAGGAAGGCCAGCAGAAGAATTGGTTTCGGTTCCTTTAGATCCCAAGAGTCCTGAGAGGATGACTTTCATTGGAGCTACATTAGAGGAGCCCCTTAGAGGGAAGTTAGTGAAATTTTTGCAAGAAAATAGTGATGTGTTTGCATGGTCAGCAGCTGATATGCCAGGCATAGACCCGGAGTTAATTACCCACAAGTTAAACGTGGATCCAAGCCGGAAGACAGTGAAACAAAAGAAAAGAAATTTTGCCCCGGAAAGACAAGAGGCTATAAAGCAGGAAGTGGAAAAGCTCTTAGAGGCTGGTTTCATTGAGGAGATTCAATTTCCGGAGTGGTTAGCAAACCCTGTAATGGTGAAGAAGGCTAATGGAAAGTGGAGGATGTGTATAGACTTCACCGATCTGAATGATGCATGCCCCAAAGACTGTTTTCCGCTGCCTAGAATTGATACTTTGATTGATGCCACCGCTGGACATGAGATGCTGAGTTTCATGGATGGGTTTAGCGGATACAACCAGATCAAAATGCATAAGGATGACGTTCCAAAGGTATCATTTATCACTGACTTTGGCGTTTATTGTTATCTTGTTATGGCGTTTGGTCTCAAGAATGCAGGAGCCACCTATCAAAGGTTGGTGAATAAAATTTTTAAGGATCTTATTGGGAAGACTATGGAAGTCTATGTTGATGACATGCTAGTCAAGAGTCTAGTAAAGACTGATCATATAACCCATTTGAGGGAAGCTTTTGAGGTCCTGAGGTACCACAAGATGATGTTGAATCCCACGAAGTGTGCTTTCGGAGTAGGATCTGGAAAATTCTTGGGATTGATGGTCTCAAAGAGGGGAATCGAGGCTAACCCCGATAAAATAAAGGCAATCCTGGACATGGAACCCCCAAAAACTGTCAAGGATGTTCAGAAACTCACAGGAAGGGTTGCTGCGCTAGGACGATTCATCTCCAAGTCAGGAGACAAGTGCTTGTCATTCTTCAAGTCATTAAAGAACATTAAAGACTTTGTATGGAGTGAGGAAAATCAGAAGGCATTTGAAGAGTTAAAGAAGTATATGGGCCAGGCCCCGTTGTTGGCCAAGCCAGTTCTGGGTGAAGTTTTATTCTTGTACTTGGCTGTTTCAGAAAGCGCCTTGAGCGCGGTGTTGGTTAAGGAGGAACTAAAAGTCCAGAAACCCGTATACTATGTCAGCAAAATTTTGCATGGTGCTGAGTTGAATTATTCAGCCATTGAGAAATTCGCTTTAGCCTTGGTAATGGCTTCAAGAAAGCTGCGTCCTTATTTTCAAGCTCACCAAATTGAAGTGCTAACAAATCAGCCACTGAGAAATATCATTCACAGTCCCAAGGCAAGTGGGAGACTGATTAAGTGGGCAATAGAATTGGGAGAGTTCGATCTCAAGTATAAGCCACGTATGGCCATAAAAGCCCAGGCACTAGCTGACTTCGTGGTGGAATGTACCATACCCAACCAAGAAGTCGGGGGGCAGGAAGATACCACACCTCAAGACAAGGGAGTCGACAATGGGGACAAGGAGAAAGAATATTGGGTTCTCTATTTTGATGGAGCATCAAAAACAAATTCCAGTGGAGCAGGGTTGGTTTTGCAAAGCCCTGATGGATTCTTAATTGAGTATGCCATGAAGCTAGACTTCCCAACCACAAACAATGAGGCAGAGTATGAAGCCCTGATTGCTGGCCTTGGTCTAGCTGGGACACTTAGAGTCAAAAACTTAAAGGTCCGTGGAGACTCGAAGTTGATCATATCCCAGGTAAAGGGAGAATTTGAAGCAAGGGATGATACGATGGCAAAGTATGTTCGCCTAGTAAGGGCTGTGATGACCCAATTTAATGAATGCCATGTTGAACACATTCCAAGGGAAGAAAATGCTAAAGCAGATGCGCTATCAAAGTTTGCTTCATCTGAGATTGAAGAAAGTTCAGGAAGTGTGTACTTCCGTGTTTTGAAGACACGAAGCATAGATATTAAGCTTGTGGCTCCCGTAGGCTTGGGGACGTCATGGATTGATCCCATCAAGGCTCACATTCAGACCGGTTGGTTGCCAAGCGATACAATTGAGGCACGGAAGTTAACTGTTCGAGCACTAAGGTACTCTTTGATAGATGGGATTCTATATAAAAGATCTTTCGTGGTTCCTTACTTGAGGTGTCTCAGGCCCGATGAGGCACGCTTGGCTCTTGAAGAAGTGCATGAAGGTATTTGTGGACAACACTTGGGGGGCAGGGCCTTGGCTCATAAGATAACTCGTTTAGGCTTCTATTGGCCAGAAATGATGGCTGATGCCAAAGAATATGTAAAGAAGTGTGACCGCTGTCAGAAGCATGCACCAATTGTTAGACAACCCCCTGAGATGCTGACCTCTATCAACTCGCCTATTCCCTTTGCCATGTGGGGGATGGATATTCTAGGGCCTTTTCCTATGGCCACGGCACAAAGGAAATTTCTGATTGTAGCCATTGATTATTTCACCAAGTGGATTGAAGCCAAACCCTTGGCCAAAATCACTACTAAGCAGGTTGCACAATTCCTGTGGGAAAACATTATGTGCCGATATGGAATTCCCCGTATCCTTGTCACTGACAATGGAACACAATTCAACAATGAGGAATTCAAGAAGTATTGTGAAGAAAATGAAATCGAGTTACGATTCACCTCTGTGGCTCACCCGCAAGCCAATGGACAAGCAGAGGTAGCAAATCGGATAATCCTGGATGGACTAAAGAAGAGGATCGAGAAGTCAAGAAATAATTGGGTAGATGAGATACTTCCAATATTATGGGCCTACAGGACTACTTGTAGAGTCACGACAGATGCAACTCCTTTTATGTTGGCATATGGGGCGGAAGCAGTAGTTCCCGTGGAGATATCACATTCCTCTCCAAGGATTCAGGCTTTCGATGAGAAAGAAAATGAGGAAGGGCAGAGATTAGCCCTGGATTTAATTGATGAAGTGCGAGATAAAGCACATGCAAAGATAGTAGAATATCAGAAAAAAGCTTCATTCTACTACAACCTAAGGGTTAAAGAAAGGTTTTTTAAACAAGGCGATCTAATCTTGAGGAAGATAGAAGCATCTGGTGTAGGACAAAAAGGGAAGCTTGCCCCGAATTGGGAAGGGCCGTACAGAGTCAAGAGTGTTCAGGGTAGAGGAACCTACAAGCTGGAGACTATGGATGGTTTTGAAGTCCCGAGAACTTGGCATGCACAAAACCTGAAGGTTTACTATGTGTAGGGCAGTTGGATACGATTCTCACTTGTCATGATGGAGAGTAGGTTGAAAAGCACCTTGAAGCTTTGCTTAGGATTTATATGTCTTATTATGAAGTTTATTAAGACTTGTGTAAGGGATGAATCCCAAACAATTTTTGAAGCTCAGAGAATTTTTCGAAATATGTTTGAATCTCTATGGCATGGCAATTAAATTAGATGCATGATATGAAAGCCCTATAAAAAGGCCCAATTAAAAAAAAAGGGTTAAAACTTGTTGGGCCTGGAAGTATGTCAAGCCCAGATAAGGGCCCCAAATATTCAAAGCCCAGCACCCGGGGTCCAAAAATTGGAAGAAAATATATATGAGTATTATCTTCAAAAACCAGAAATAAGTCCCAAATCCAAAAAGGATTTGGATAAATGAAGGCCCAAAAATAAGGCCTAATCCTACTTGAATTAGAAAAAAAAAACCCAGTATAGGGATCAATAAATCAAGCCCAGGGTCAAAAATAAAGTACCCATAAAAGAATTCAGGCCCAAATCTTAGGCTCAAATTTGAGATTGGAAAAAATCCAGCCCAGACTTAGGGCCCAAATCAAATATATGGAGTCACAGAAAGTAATATATCCCAAATCCCAGACCCAATTCGATCAGGTTTCATGTTGTATTCATCGTCGAATTAGTTGAGATCGAAAAGGCTTCGACCAAGGCTAAGAAAAAAGGGTTAATTCGGTCAAAATCCTAATTCCTGACCGAAAGAGTCAGGATTTTGAATCCTAACACCAAGAGAATTTGTCGACCAGGAAGTAAGCAAGGATCCTGATCGAATGAATCCTGATCGAAAAAGCTTCGACCAAGGCTAGAAAAGGAGGTTAATTCAGTCAAAAATATTGATTATGACCGAAATGTTCCTGAGAAAATAATAAGCCCAGTTAAGGGCCCAAGTGTTTGAAAGGCTCAGCAAAATAGCCCAAGTTAGAAAAAAGAGGGTTGCTGAAAACGGGCCCAAAAAAGGATTAGCCCAAATTGAAAGCCCAGAACTAGGGACCCAATTGAAAGGCCCAGTATATTGGAATAGGGTTAAAATAAGCCCGTGAGCTAAAAGCCCAGTTAAAAATAATGGGCCCAAAGGATAGCCCCATAAAACCAGCCCAAAAAAGGGGGGCCCAATTAGTTGACAAACAAAACCCAGATTTAAGGAATGGGCCCAGGATTAAGACCCACTAAGAGGGTGGCCCAAAAAATCCAGGCCCAAATCAAGGACCCAATAGAGTCCAGCCCAGACGTATGACCCTAAGAAAATATATGCATTAACATGTTCTTGACCCAATTCGATCAAGGCACGAACTGTATTTTTCCTTGAATGAGTTGTGGTCGAAAGGGCATCGACCAAGGCTGAGAGAAAGATTAATTCGGTCAAAATATTGATTCCTGGCCGAAAGGGCCAGGATTCTGATCGAGAAAGCTATGCCTGAAGCCTTGTCGACTAGAAACCAAAGGAAAATCCTGGTCGAACGAGCCCTGCTCGAAATAGCTTCGACCAAGGCAAGGAAGATGGTTTATTCGGTCAGAAAAACAAGAATCCTGACCGAAAGGGACGAAAATCCTAGTCGAAAAATTCCTGGTCGATAAAAAAAAAAAAAAAAAAAAAAAAAGGAAAAAATCCTGGCCGAAATTCGACCAGGACCTCTGCTCGAAACACTCATGCTTGAAAAGCTGTCGACCAGGGCAATATGGGGGTTAATTCGACCAGAATCCTGGTCGAATGGAATCCTGGTCGAAAGTTATATAAAAAAAAAAAAAAAAATCCTGGAAAATTACAAAAAAATCAGGAAATTCCTTAAAATAATTTTTGAAAAATGTTAATATTTTCAGAAATTAAGGGAAAAATCCAGAAATTAAGGAATAAATCCAGAAATTAAGGATAAAATCCAGAAATTAAGGAATAAATCCAGAAATTAAGGATAAATTCCAGAAATTAAGGAATAAATCCAGAAATTAAGGATAAAATCCAGAAATTAAGGAATAAATCCAGAAATTAAGGATAAATTCCAGAAATTAAGGGAAAAATCCAGAAATTAAGGATAAATCCCAGAAATTAAGGGAAAAATCCAGAAATTAAGGGGAAAATTCCAGAAATTAAGGATAAATCCCAGAAATTAAGGGAAAAATCCAGAAATTAAGGGAGAAATCCAAAAATTAAGGATAAATCCCAGAAAAATAAGGAAAAATCCCAGAAAAATTAGGGAAAATCCCAGAAAAATTAGGGAAAATTCCAGAAATTAGGGAAAAATCCCGGAAATAAGGGAAAAATTCCTGGAAATCAAAATAATTCCTAAATAAAAAAATTCGTTGTAAACGTGTAGGTCGCTCCACACTTTACGGAAAAACGAAACCCTGTAAGGGAACAAATAGATTTAACTTCTGCGAAACCTATTCAATGTTTCCCAAAAGTTGGGGGGCAAATGATAGGGATAAATAAATTATGATTGTATAATTAAATACTGCATTAATTGTACAAGCTGTGGGCTGCTAGGCCCAATAAATAGATATATGATACTCAAACCAGAAAGGTTAAGCCTGATGGACCAGATCAGGCCTGACGGAATAAAAAAGGCCCAAAAGCCCTGATTATTAATTAATTTCGTAATTAATTAATAGGGGAGAAATCAGATGTTCAAAAGAGTCCCGATAAGGATATAAATCCTTAGAGATTAGCCTCAAGGGGACCTAAAAGGATAAGGAATCAGCTTCCTACTTCCCAGGACTCCTAAGTCTATCCTAATTCAGAGGCTTATCCACCAAGTCTCCTATACCAAGTCCAATTCAAGGACTCCCACATCTATATAAGGGGTCTCACCCCCACCAATCAGAACTACGTTTTTTGACTTGATCCTTGGCAATCAGCAAGGTACGTAGGCATCTTGTTAAGGCAGATTGAGTCACGAAACACAAGAGCAGTCAAATCGAGCCTCGAAGCTCACGTTCCTTAGTATTAAATACAGGAATTATATTATGGTAGTATAATACTACTATACAAACTTCATCACAAACACACCATTCAACTTAATTGCTCTTTATACTATTTCAAGAATAAACAAGTAAATAATAAACCATTCTATAAAAACTAAGTACATTGACTTATAACCACTTTACACAACTAGTACATTATTATGGGTACTAGTTTACAATCAAAACAGACCAAATAGCCAAACATATTTAACAACCAAGGACATAAACCAATTTCAATAAGGCACATACTAGCACACGCCATCACACAAACACACATATTCTATCGTATTTACCATATTAAAGCTAGATACAAGATTACTCATCAAAATATCTTATACATAGACTATTAAAAGTTTAAAGTATAACCCGACCATCTCGAAAGAATGTCAATTTACTTTGTTATATTAAAGTCAAATGAAAAATCATAAAACATGAAAGTTGGAGACACTTCTGAGATCTTTCCAAAAGGGTAAGACTCATTAAAAATGGATAAATAACGAATTCGAAAATTGGATAAATGTGGGCTGCCTAAACAGAGTCAAGCCCTGATCGCAGAAGTAATTTGACATTTAAGACTCCTAAATCCCAGAATATCACTCTGAGTTGTGAACACAAAATGTAGAGTTTGAAAAGATCTTTTTAGAATGGTATTCTTCAAAATTTTATGATAAATATTTGATTTACAATAAATTTTTAAAGTCTGTCTCTCAGTTTTGAAAATTTTCCGGTAGGTTACAAAAACTGCAGAAATCACCTCCTTATAAGCAGAATTTCGAAAAACTTAAAGAATCAAAGTTGTAGAGAATTGAATTATCTTTATAGAGACTCTGAAATCATAACATTCCAACCTGTAATAAATTTTATACGAATTTAGCAAGAAAATAGAACCTAATACTTTGAAATCAAACCTTATATCTTTATAACTATATTAACAATCAATTTCACACAGAAAAGCCATTTAAACACATGTTTCTCTCAGCAACAACAAAACAATGATATGCATATATCAAAACTAATATACATCAATATATCTTAGCATACATTACTAATTTATTACCATAATTATGTTTAGAACTTAAATTTATAAATAAACACTACATGCAAAGGAGATTAATTACATACAACACTTTTTAAATAATTAGATTCACTTAAACACTCTTATCACCATCAACTACATCACATAAGTCAAGAAATCCATTCTCTCATATATACATATACACAAGCCGCATATATATATATACTTCCATGATACAAAACTTTAGTACTTTAAACCACTAAATTAACAACTATTTTCACCAAGAAACACCATATACATACACATTCTTCACATATACATACACCTGCATGTATACAACACACATAAGACACCAATTTCCAACATGCAACTATAATCCATGACATGCAATTCGAATTAACTAACACTAACACTCTATTACTCAATAAACTCAAGTGAAATCACATGAAACTCTAGTTTCTCCCTCAACAACACCAAACTCAAATATACACACACCTATACATACACACTTATACCAGCATGCAAAGTACAAGCTTAAGGTAAAAGAAGAGAAAAGATTAGATCCTTACCTAGCAACAAAGGAAGAAGAAAAAGTTGTGTGCTTGTGTGTGTGGTTTTTGGCCGGGGAAAAGAAAAACCGAGAGGAAGAGATGGGGGAGGATGATGTCTCGGATAAAATGAGGAAAGAAAAGAGGGAGGCTGTTGTTTTATTTAATAAAACAAGGGTATTTTGGTAATTTCACATATAAAAGTTTTTGTTTTAATAGTTTTCTTTTGATAAATGAATGCAAAAACGTTTCTTTAATAAGATACAAACCGTCCTGAAAGTTCTGAAAATTATAAATTTTATATTTTTAAAATGTAGAGCACGAAATTAGCTTCGCGTGCATATTTTTAAAATATTTTTTTGATGCACGGTTATTTTTGTATGAATTTTACAAGTTTGACTACGAAAAGTGAAAAAACAGTTCATAATTCGAATTAAAAATAGGAAATAGTCCAAAATACTCACTTTCACATTATTATAAAGTTTTTAATACCAAAATAATGATTTTAGAACAATAATAAAAATTTTATTATTTTCCAACTATTTTTCAGAAATTTAAATAAACATTTATTCACACTTTATTTTTCAATAATCATTTAGAATTTCATAAATAAATTTCCAAGCACTCTAATAGTCACATAAATGAATTTCAAACATACTAATAATTACTTAAACCACACTTTAGCATATAAATATCACATATTTTATTTTTCTAACTAACTTCTCATATTTCCATAATTCCCACTTTTCCACTTTTCAATTTCCACTTTCACATTTCACTTTCAAATTTAAATTTTCATCTTTAAATTTTATAATGCTATTATAGCATCAATAAATCCATAATTCACTTTATCACAATTTCTCTGAAATACATCAGACTGTAATAAATATATAATTATATATATATTTATTCTCTACTTTCACATTAATAGCACATAAACAAATATTCATTATTTTAAAATTTTACGGTCGTTACATTCTTCCCCCCTTAAAGGATTCTGTCCCCAGAATCACGCTTAAGTAAACAATTAGGGATACTTCTCGAGCATTTCACTCACAAGTTCCCATGTGAACTCTTCCACAAAAGGATTTCTCCACAAAACTTTGACTAGGGACACAGATTTATTCCTAAGCGCTTTTCTCTCCGATCTACCATCTTTATCGGATGCTCCTCATAAGACAAGCTAAATCCTTAAGTATCCATATTCTATTTCATGGTCTGCAATTGGAATCCTAAAGTTTAAGAACCATTACACAATATAATGTGAACATGGGGTATGTGCAGAGATAATATCATCTCAAACATGACTTATCTTGTGCTTCAAAACTTTGCGTAAATCCTGATGCACGAAATTTTGTGCGATGATTCGTCTATACTCCAACATTTTTAGATTGAAGGTAAGGAATATAAAATGCAAAATTCTCACTTGCGCCAATTCTTGATTCAAAAGTTTGTCGATGAAACACATTGTTTCAGAATAGTTGATTGGAACTAAGGTTCAAAGATCAAGAAGAAAAGAATGAAAATGATAATGACATGATTGAGAACAACCATATTAGTACTTAAGATGGCCAGTCTTAGTACCATACAGTTCACAACACACATTTAGGTGGCGTCCCACTAAACTATTTGTCATGAAGACAAACAGCCACAGTACGTATATTGTTTGTCTCAATCAGATGACCAAATTTTCAAGGAAATAAAAGATGTTCGAAGGGAGTTGGAAGTATAGAACAGATTCTGGATACTTTTAGAAAACAATAAAAATTACACTTTAGAGTGGTAGAAGAGAAATTTAAAATTGGTCATTTTCATAGGTTTCTCCTACACGTACTCGTATAACAACTGCAACCCATTCTTTCGTATCTCGAGAGTGGATTACACATCCATATCAATGTAGCTTTTCATACCAGATTCATTACTTCTTTTCCATCAATCACGAAAACTCACCAACATGAATATTTGCAGCAATAACCTCTTTCCACGTTATTCACACTCGGAGCTTCCGAATCGCTATTTCCTCGTAATACACTCATAGATCAAAATCTATCTAGGTTCGTTTGATGACATTAATGGTCTTCTTTCATATAGAGCCCATAAGGTGATATACCAATATTCGCATTACATTTGCTACGGCATAAATCCACTAACGATGGATGTTCATCCTTAGTTTTATTTACTGTATAAGACGTCCACTCTTAGTATATCATCCCCTGTCTGAATCGTCCTTTCTTTTGAAGATGCACCCATTGACGATGAATTGTTCTCATCTACATTTTAGTGTCTACACAAACTTGGAACCTATTCCAAAGTCTTTGAGTAATTCTTTGCCTATACCTTTCACAATACACTCTGAAACCCCATACCACATGACTATTATCCTCATCTAGTTGTCTTGTAGAAACGTTTCATTAACCATTTAAAAGTGTAATAACTTGATCGATTTCTACCATCGTTCTTGTCTTATATTAAGTCCTTTCTATATAAAGACAAAACTTCTGGCTCCTTTAATCCATACGGATTTTCTTACTTGTTTCTATACGAATAAATGTCTCCAAATCTTGGGGCAGTCAAGTTTCTATTAGTTTCAAATCATTTGCTAAATGATTTTACTTGCAAGACTTTCGCTGTTCGGTAACTATACTCAATAACCTGACCATATTGTACCAAAATGCATTCTAACCCATTATAAGAAATACCATTATAAATCGCAAGATTGTCTCGATCACCAAGTAGAACCAACATAGTTAGGACACTAACCCTTTCCTTAACTAAAAACAATTTCTCTTATGCTTATCTTTCTAATCAAACTTTTCCCTCCTCCTTATTGTCATTGTCACTGATGTCATTATCTTTCTTAAACAATTTCCGTATAAGAGTTGGCCATTACTAAAGTTCCTTGTTTCCATAGATATCTCTATCATTTCCCACTTTATTTAAATTTCAACACTTGTGGAATTTATGTTGATTCCCTCACGGCTACCTATTTCTTTAATAACTCAAAATTTAAAAACTTCACATACAGCTATTCTTTTATTTTCTTAGGATCATCAAGTCGTCCTTCCAGTGTTTAGTGTACTCACCCTTCGTATTTGAATAAATAACACATTATTAAAACCTTGTATAATTTACTGTCTCTAGCAGATTTTCAAACTTAATTTCTACTTGATGGTAACTCCATTCTTAAATCAACCATAGAGAAGTATGTTGCTCTTCCCAACAGTTCAACTCAATCATCATTTCAGTTACTTATGCTTGATAGTCTAATTGAGCTTTCCATAATCGATATACTAAGCCTTATAACTCCTTTATCCAAAATTTCTGGCAGTCGAATTGCTAGTCTTCTCATTTCAACTAGTACCACTCTATGTAGTCTTTTGCCACTGATTTAATTCTAGGTATCGCACTAAAAATTCACTTCTCTACTATAAGATAAGCAAAGTTGCTTATCTGTAAACATACCTTGATCTCTTTAATCATGAGGATTTCTTTAATTTTGAGTATTTCTTGATGGATATTCACTACATGTGTGACACACATAGGCTTCACATCCTCGTCTTCACAATCCTTTTAACTTAAAATAAGGGTCTAAATTTCTTAACGTGCTTTTGTCCTTGAAGCATAACTTCCTCGTCATTCATAGACTTCATGTTAATCTGTTTCTTCTTGTATTTATTTGTGCATCGTAATCCTATAACAAATCCATTCCTAGGGTTCTATCAAATATTTCTTAATTTGGAAGATATCATATTCACGATGAAAGAACAATCTGTTATCTTAATGTCAAAATGTTAACATACCTGACCAACGTGAACTCTGTCCTGATCGACTACTCTTATAACCAAATTTGGTCATAACGGTTGATCTTAAATTACAGCGTTCCTATTACCACTTCCACATTTTAAACTATATCTTTCTTAGATATAATGAAGGCCCTTACCTAAAAATTCCGATGCTCGTGATGGTCTTATGACACCTTGAAATTTTAGTTGTTTGGAGTAGTTCCTTAAAATACCTTATAGAATAGCCCACCATACCACACTTGTTACAAGTAAAAATCCGGATCCACTCTTACACTTATACTCGTGCATTTCTCATTAAATTAATCCATTTTATTTTCTTCAACTTTATCTATATTTATTTTCTTCCCTAGATCACTTACTTTCTCCTTTTATAATCACAGCCTTATAAACCACTGCTCACATAAGTTCGAAGTTCAAATACAGCCATCCAGCTTCTAACCTGCTGCTTAATCCGATGTTTGAAGTTCTTGTCTCTTTTTACATCCTTAAAAGCCTATTTCTGACACCATTTATGTTAGATCAGTAATCTTGGGCTTATAACCGCTTTGCTTATATCTTCTTATTTTCAACTTCAAAGTTTTACCCCCAAGTGCTCCTTCATTCAGTCTTGTGTATCCTTTACTAGAAACGACTCCGTAAATCTCTACCATGTCATCGTACTTTCTCTTTCCATTTCTCTAACTAATTTCCACTAGAAACCAACTTGAAAACTCTGTCTTTTGGTCTTCACCAACTTTAACCATGCCAAAAGTTTTATCTATTTACTTAAGCCAAACTCTGGCTTTTGTCAGTTCCACAGTTTCCTGAGCCTATGGGAATTTGGCATCTTATGAGGATATAAAACTTATCAATTACGGCTTGACGCTGCAGTTATTGTCAGACTGGTTATAAAATTTGGGTTATGGTAGGGTCTGTTTGACTCCAAACTTCCAGTGTTATAGGTTTGAGAAATTGTCTTGAGAGCGATATCCTCTTCACGAGTAAACAAGCAACTTACTAAGCAATATGCTACATGCTTAAGAAACCATGTAATTTCTATCCTTGTAAAAGGATTTAATTCTATTTTTTTTAGTACAATAAAAAGATTTAACTCATGCAGCCTTATTACCCTATAAGTTGCTCGCTTTCCTCAAGGAAATAACAAGGTATGGTTTATTGGTAATAAAACAATTTTGGAATGTTAAGGTGGGTATATAAACAGTTGTATATGGAGGAAATAGTAAGGTGTTCAACGAATATGAAAAGAAAGGGAGTTCATCTGTAAAACTAAAAGTTATGGTTCCAACACTTGAGTTCAAAAATAACAGGAGAGAAAACAGCAGTCCGACGATTAGTCAAAGGGGTAAAATAGTGGGAAAAACAACCCTAACTGTCAGAAGCTGCTAGACAACAACAAGGAAATTATCGAAATCAATGGTGACCTACACATATGAAAAGATTAACTTAGAACTATCCGATACTGACGTAAAATAGTATCTAAACAAGTTCTACTAACTGAGCTGAGTACCACGCCAACAACTTCTTTTCCCAATAGCTTAATATCTCCTTTATCGAGCAATTCTTAACACAGTCCACATCCATCTTTCCAACTTTATCAGTCTCCCAGTCCTTTCCCAAGAAGTGTAAACAAATGATCCTTCCCGAAGACGACCACATGCCATCTCTTCTAGACGTTCAATCCCAGATACCCACTCACTTTCAGAAACGTGTCCCCGTTGCCTAGTCTCATTAGACATCTGATCAACTAAGGATCTTAATTATGAACCTTGTCCAAACACCATTTCTCGGTCCCGTGATAGCTCCGCATAAATGTAGTAGGGAATTTGTGGAACTAGAATTGTCATAGGGGCCGAAACATGTTCCATAGCTGGTAAGACAAGAGTCCCGGTAGTCGATCTGACCGGATGCCACACAATTTCTTCCTCCAAATCAATCTCAGACTCGTACTCATGATGAGATGATAAGGCTGAAGGGTCGGTAGGAGAAGTCCTATCCGATTCATAATCACTGATGCTGCTATCCGACATCTACGATAATATAGGTATGCAATGTGAAACGAAAAAGGTTATCTTAAATTCTAACGCCATCGTATCGTAGAGATCTTAAAGTCGAGACTATATCCTACAATCCCAACCCAAACTCTATATAGTTTAAAACTTAATTCCTAACTTAACATTCCTACAACCCACCTAATCCTGACTTGTTTCAGTGACCAAAACCTATAGCTCTGATACCAAACCGTGACACCCTCACAATCAGGGGCCTAGATTGTGGAGTCACCATGCTACAAATTACAATAATATAAAATAGAATCATAAACATAATGCCATGGCCCCTTGCACTGCTATATATAACGACCCCTGTATTTTTGAACTATTTAAATATGTGATTATTATGGAAATTATTAAATAAAATATGTGTATTGGTTTGACCGGTATGTGTTGTTTGATTTTTATCTAGGTGCGATTTATGATGTACCGGGTAGTTCGTGTGATTAATTAAGGAATTGCATTGAATTGTTCCACTTTTAAAGTGGATTTAATGCAACTTTATTTGTATAAATATTTGAAGTGTCTCTAAAATTCTTTTTATGATTTTATAATTTCAATAATTATTTTTAGGACTTTATAAAATTGAGAAATCAATATTTTACTAATTATTCATTTTTAAATGATTTTCTGAGTGTGTTTATTTGTAAAATCCATATTTAATTATGGAAACCTTAAAAAAATTACGAAACTCGTATTTTATTAAGTCGTATTATTCTGAGAATTTTCAAGTTATTATGGAAATTTTTGGGATTCGTTTCACCCGCGCGTCGTTTCGTTATTTGTTAAAAAGCGAGTACAAAGTGCACCTTAAAAATCGTTTTTAAAATTTCGAAATTTATGTTTTTGTAAACTTCGGGATATTTATAACATTTTGATATTATTTTTGTAATTTTATGAAATTATTTTTCGTACACCTCGATTCGTTAATTTTAAAATTTTCGGGGCAAAGCAGGACACGTGTTGATTTCTCGTTAATTCGATTGATACATGGCAGAAAATTTTTTAATACAGTTTTTCCCTTTTCTTCCTAATAGAAACATCAATTTCTCTCTAATCTCTTTAATCAGTCTCTCGATCCTTCATCTCTGTATTTTCTTCCCGTCTTCTCTTTTTCTTCCCTGTGCTCTCTCTGTGTTTCCCTTCCTTCTTACTCCGGTAAGTTGCGCCGCCTGTTTTTTTTTCAGTTTCATCTCCGCCTTCCTCCACTTTCCGGTTGGGATGGTGGCGCTGTGATGTGTACGTGTGTGTGTGTAAACATGCGCGTGTTCTTTTATGCCCCGTCCTGTTGCCGCCTCTCGGAATCCGGCGAGGCGTGGCGGCTTGGTCGGTGGCGCGTGTGTTGTCCCTATTCTTGTTGTTTTGCTCTGTTGCCATTTGCATTATTTCCGATTGTTGCCTGGTTCCTTCTTTGTTGGTTACGCGTGTGCGCGTGGCTTTAAGAAATAAATAAAATAATTTCAATTGCTGAGTTGCAGTCAATTTGTGATGAATTCTGTGATAATTGCGTGTTAAAATTTATTTTAAATCGATGAAATTCGTGAAGGATGTCCGATATATCGGAACCCGCGAATTTTATCGCCGTCGGCGATGAGCTTCGGTGAGCCGGCGGTGGACGGTGATGAATCATTTCTGAGTCCTACGAATAATAATAAATAATAACTAAAATTGTATTGGTGATTGAGATTTGCGAGTTATGATGAGTTGTTGTGTTTTAATTGGATTGTTGTTGTGGATTTGACGTCGAATTGTTTCGACGGGTAGTTCGATAAACAAAGGAGACGCTGCCCGATTTCCAGGAATTCAAACTACGGAAATACGGGAGTGTATCCGGGGATTATTGGGACGTGAAACGAGTATAAGTAAATACATATACGTATCTTTATACAAAACCTGATTATATGTTGTAGTGAAATATTTTGCCAAAACTCAATAACCCTAATTTCATACGATAACTAGTATACGTATTTTCTAAAAACGAACACTGGATCGATTTTGAGAATGTGAACCCTAATTGTTGTCTGTGTTATTCCAATATGAATAATTACGAGTCGGGTTTGAATATCGTTGGGTAAGAATTAGTATCGAGCATATGTCAAGCATACCTAAACGTCTAACGTAGGGTATTTCGACCCTGTAGGTTATAGTCGGGAACCTGAAAGTGAACGATGGACTAAAGATAACCTAATGGTCAGTCGACGAGCTAAGTAGAGTTTCAACAGAAAGACCTGAGTGTCGAAGTCGAATCTAATAGGATCTAGTGGTTGGACGTTAGAGCCTGAGCAGTAGACTCGGCTCAGAGTTGATCAGTATGGGTTGTAAAGCCCTATAAGGCAAGTACTTCCAGACTTTTTTTCAAGATATATCACAATTATTTTCGAACTGTTTCATAACATGTCATTTTTATTCAGAATAACTCTTGTTTATATTGCAAGTGCTTTAAATTAATTACCCTTGAACCCTGATTTTTCCTCGATCTTGAGCCATAAGCCTTATTCTTTGTAAACCATCCCTTGTTAATCCTCAGATACCAAAATCACACAAATACGATGCTACTCCCCAGATGTATAACTATCAAACAACAAACACTGTAGCAAAATTGTTTGAAAATACAAAAACATTTATATTCCAATCATTCTTTATACATCAAAGAACCATATCCTAAAAAATCATTACTGGTCTAATACCTGACCCTTGTACAAACTGAAAACCGTTTCTTATACATACCCTGATATACCCTTGAGATATCCATGAGTTTCCGTACATTTTTAATTCAAGTGATTAACCATCATTGATTATGATCTTGTTTTATCGAACTATATTGTTTATCATATTGAACTGCTTTAGAATTGGATGGTTTTTTTTATATATGTAGACCAGATTCGTGGTCAGACCATATCAATGGTCAACTTAGGCCAATGTGTGCCTTGGATCCAGTAATTAGAGCAGTGCTGTGTGCTTTGCTCGGGGTTAGTGCGTGACTGATCAGCAGCCTAACCTTGGTTTTTATAACTTAAAATGAATATCCAATTCTAATGATTAGTTAAAAAGAAACTTGATTCATCTGGATTATCTCACTTGGTCATTATTTAACCTCAGTTATCATTATTATGACTTGTTGAGCTAGTTAGCTCACTCTTGCGAATCTTTTTATGTATTCTACAGTTAAAAAGGATATGGAAGATAGTGAAGTTCCTCAGTCCAAAGTGCGGGCTAAGGTTCCAGTTGAGTTGAATCGAGCTAGCAGAAGCTTCATGCGGTATAGAGATAGTTAGATTGTAAGAATGATTTTATTATCAAGTGTAAGTTAAATTAGTTGGGATTTGGTGCATTGTAATAAAGGCTAAGATTGTGGCTTGTTTTCATACTTTAACCTGTTGCGATCCGTGGTTTTATGAAGCAGGGTCATTATAAATAATATTTCTTATACAGGTTAATATAATGTGTTTGTGTTGTGGACCCCAAACTTCTGACCCCGGTTTGGAGGGCGCCACAGGTTGGTATCAGAGCTATAGGTTATAAGTCACTGAAACAAGCCTAGATTGCGGGATTGGGTAGAGGGTTAGGATTAGGATTAGGAAATAGAAAGCTAAGACGTCGTAAGGATGAGTGCGACTACATAGTAGGTCACCGGAACGGTTCATGTTGCGATTCGGGATTCTTAGCTTGCGGTGTGATTTCTAGAAAACGGCAATGGCAGATCCTGATCTCTCTATACCATCTGATCGTTTGGAGCTTCTCGTTCAAGGATCGTCATCTTCTTTCAGATTGGACTTGCACCTTGCTTCTCCACCAGCATTTATGGTACTACCTTCTGTTATAACGGTTGCACTTCTTTAAGCTATTCTACGCTAATTTTTCCGCCTCTTGATATGAGACTACCTATTTAAAAAAAAACTTCCATTTGTTTATTCTTGTTTTACTGGACATTCGGCTGTGAGCGTATCTCTTTAGTTTACCCTACATCCTGTTCTATACCCCCAGTTTAGAACTTGTCCTATGAAGTGATTGTACCTACGAGGATGGATTCGAGAGCTACAGTAAATGGTGAGCGCTTGATTTATAAATAAAGGTGAGACGAAGTTTAGAGAGGAGATTTAAGTGTTTTAGAGGATAGCTGTTATCGGGTTAAAAGAAGCCCTTAGTGATTAAGCCACCCGTGAATAATTATGGGATGAACTAGATGAATTTTGAAAGAGTAAGAGAGAAAAGTATAAATCTGGAATTTTTGGTGGAATTAAATGATGGTGCTATGATAAATGTGATATGTAAAGTAGTAATGTGATGTGATACGAGCAAACTTTGTTCTATGAAATAGACTTGTTGACTATTGGATAACATGTTTTATTTAACTACTGCAACGGTAATGTCGGGAGTATTACCAGTATGGAAGCTTTGATGTGAAGCTACAAATAAGATAACATGCAACGACAATTGAAGTTTTTGTCGATTAAGGAAGGCAAATGGACATGATAAAGGATAAAAGGTAGATTGGAGTGAACGAACTTTTATGTAATTATTTCTTTAATATGGTACCTTGTTATAGGTCGGAAGGACAACAACCAACTCATATAGTAAGGACAACCAGGTTTGTGATTTTCCAAACTTTTTAAACAAATTTTCGAAAAAGATTTTCATTTATAAATTTTTAAAAGCCTTTTTGAATAAAATGATTTTTAAACATTGGTTGTCAAGTTACTACTTGAGTTTCTTGTTAGTTAGAAAGCCCGAATTACCTGAAAGCATGCTGTTTCAGACTTAGTATTGCTAATTTCGAGAACGAAGTAACCTATGATTATAAAGAAGTTGATTATTCCTAACAATAAAGTGCAAGTATTGTTTGATAAAAATTTACAACAGAATCAGCGTACGGAGTAACTATATATTCAATTACTAGGACTATCAGAGTTCGAAGAATTCATTGATTTAACAAAAGCCGGAGCGTGATCGAAGAAGATTGGAAAGATTTCCAGACCTCTCTAAAAAAAGAGTATTATTAACAAAAGAATCGTTATGTCGAATGGTACGTGGTGATTCTAAACTAAAAGAGGAATCTCGAAGTTATCAGGTAGGAATGCCATTATGATCAAATTGTTAAAGTAGTATACGTGTAGGTGCGATGTTAAAGACGCAAGACGTTGCAAGTAGGAATCTATCATAAGGCTTAATTTGCGAAGGCATTTCAGTGTACCTTCTAAAGTTGTTATATGAAGCAATTGGGATATGATCGATCAAGCTTGAAAGATGAATACAAATGAAATGTGAATGGTAACCAATGGTATCGTTCTTGTTTTCACTATTACATCGTAAATTCCTTTTTGATTCCTAAATAAGTATGAACTTCTTTTCTTAAATAAACTCTTTATGATGATATCAAAAAGGGGGATATTGCATTCCTTTCAAATTTAATTATTCTCCGCAAGTTTTGCTTTCTGATTGGGACAAACAGTGTTATGATGAGACACTTTGTCAGAATGACGAAGGGTCGGGTGGGACGCCACCTAATCATGTGCTGTATGCTACATGGTATGAAAGACTGGCCATCTTAAGTACCAATGTAGTTGTCTCATTCATATTCAAATCCTTACTTCTTCTTTCTTTTCAACTCTAATTTTTGTTAAATTATGAATTCTTCTAGTTGTTTCGTTGTACTGTCATTCTTTGCAAGAGTTTTTCAAACAGAAATCAATGTATTATGGACCAAGCGGGCAAAGTTCCATTTACCTCTCACGCATGGGAAACAAACAAGGGCATATGACGGCAATTGTAAATCACTAACAAGTCAGGGATGCACTAAGAATCAAGGGAATCTACCTCAATAAGGAATACGTTTTCGAGAACGAGAATATGCGATTTTCCTGTGAAATATGTTATTCAGAATACGGACGTGATGATATGGATGATCAGGGTGAATACCTTATGTGTTAAAGTATTAAAAGATGTGGGAGAAACTTAGTTGTTTATCTCTCAAGGTTTTGTTGATAAAATAAATTATCCTGTTGAATTGATAAGATTGTGATTAAAGGACTAGCAAGTCAAGAATGTGTAATTGCTAAATAAGTGAGTACCAAT
The DNA here is from genome assembly GCF_009905375.1 of Apium graveolens. Classification (NCBI taxonomy): domain Eukaryota; kingdom Viridiplantae; phylum Streptophyta; class Magnoliopsida; order Apiales; family Apiaceae; genus Apium; species Apium graveolens. The sequence goes on from NC_133649.1 coordinate 120,209,781, forward strand.
GGTGAAATTGAGATTCCTGGCAATTAGTTGTGAAGAATTGATATCATGAAAGATAAGAGGATTTGATATTATTCTAAGGAATGGATTAACTACTAAAGCGTGATGTCCAGACAGACCGTCGTAATGAAAAGATAATTCTGAGGATGCTAAATGAAAAGGTGGTGAGGTTCAGAAGATGAAAGAAGGTAAAGAATTTATTAATGATGACTTAAGCTAAGAGGTTACGGTGACCAAGAGGTAAGCACTATGGTGATTATGGACAGAAGTCAGGAGTAAACAGAATTTGAAGATTTTATAGTTTCAAGATATATTCTAGACGAATTACCAAGATTTTCTCCAGATAGGGAAATGAAACTCGCGATTGACTTAACACTTGAAACGAAGCCAGTGACCAAGGCCTTCCACAAAATGGCAATAGTTAAAATAAGGAAATCAACAAAGTAGGTGCAAGAAATGTTAGAAGAAGGAGCGATTAGACCTAGTGTACCCCATAAGGTGCACCGATATTAATTGTTAATAAGAGAATGGAAATATGAGATTATGCGTCGACTAGCGAAAGCTCAACAAGTTTACTATCTAGAGCAAGTATCTATTACCTTGACCCAATGGTTTGTTTGATCAGACAAAGGAAGCAAAGTACTTTTGTAAGATCGATTTAAGATTTGGTATTTTACCAATTGAAGATTAACCTATGGATATATCAAAGATAATTTTCAGAACTAAGTACTATTACCGTATTGTCATTTGGATGAACCAATACACCGTAATATTTGAACTCGATGGACAAAAATCTTTAAGGAATATCTGGATAAGCTGTAGCGTAAAACTTAAAGTCAATAGAGGACCATGCATTTAATGATAACTGAGAAGTTGGAGAAGAAAGAAGTTGTATGAAGTATAGTTCTCAGCATAAATAGTCAATGTGGAGAAGATCAAGAGAGATTCAGTAGAAATTAAAGTTACTATGAATGAAAAGAGACCAGAAACACCAACAAAAGTGAGAAGTTTTATCATAGGCCGGTTACTATCGAAAATTAGGTGCAAGATTTCTGGGAAGTTGTAATATCTTGGATGAAGCTGACCAGGAAAAGTAAGAAGTTTATATAAAGTAAAGAAGGGTAAAGAAAGTTTTACAGAGTTAAGTGAAAGAATGGTTACAACACCTACTTTATCACTTTAAAAATATCAAGGAGATTTGGTAGTTTATAGTGATACTTCTCATAAAAAAATAGGATGTGTGTTGATGTAGCACAATCAAGTTATTGTACATGCATCCAGACAACCGAAACCTTATGAGCAGAAGTATCCTACTCATAATTTGGGACTAGCAATAATAATATTTACTTTGAAAGATTGGGAAACATGATAGGTATGGAGAAAGGTGTAAGGTCTATACAGACCATAAGAGTTGAAGTATGTATTCACGAGGAAAAGCAAATGTAGTGGCAAGCAACAAACAAAAAGGAGAAAATAAACATAGAAACTACACTGAAAAGAATTACCTATGGAATTTCAGAAGTTGGAGTTAGAAGTGGATATACAATCCAAAGGAAACAAGGATGGATGGTATGACCTTTTAGTCAGAATTGTCAAGAAAAGATAATGGATCACGATGTTAACAGTTAGTAAGAGGAAATATATGCGCCCAGGAGAACGATCACGATATCCCCAGGTTTTCTTCTAGGACTTGGATGCTATAAGTAGAAGGATTAAGAAATGAGATCCCACAGGGAATTCACAATATAAAGTATTTAATTTACTGAAGAAATGCCAAGATATACGGAAATATAAAGAAAAATAGTGATAACCGGGTATAAGAAGGAAATTTCAAGATGAATTAGGAAGTGTGGACATGTCAAAGGATTAAGGCGAAATATTGGAGGCCTAGTAGATAAGGCAGACCCAGGAAGTGGTTTTACAAGAAATGAATCGTGAAGTGTACCAGTGATGTTAAGGTAGAAATAGGAATGAAAGTATAAAAGTATGTACTGATTATCGGGAGTTTAATAAAACAACGAATAAGAAGAAGTGAGACCCTATAAAGAATTGATTACTTACGAGACCTAATTCAAGAAGTACGTTGTATCTCGGGGATTAACTTAAGATCCGACCCGAGAACATATGAGAGATTACGATTAAAGTAAGTTAAGAGCATTGTAAGCTCTGGTGATATTATGTGAAATGACAAGTGTATCAGGTGGCTACAAGGAATTAAGGAACGTGGTGTATAAGGAGCACTTGGATAAGCAAACTGTATTTATTGATAACATCCTCAGCTACTCAAGGAATAAGAAAGTCTGCGTGGGATGCCCAAGGATTTTTTTTTTCTCCAAAGATCAGAAGGAAAGCAACTATACGTTGAGTCTTTAAGAATGAAATTTTGACTAAGGTTAACAAAAGATTCTGAATTAATCCATTAACAACTACCTAAACAAAGCCGTATAGTAACAGATGCCATATGCAGAAAGAAAGGATTGGATGTAATTAAGACCATTGAGGAGTTAATAAACGAATTGGAAAGAGTGGAATCTGAAGTTTATATATTAGATTACCTTTCAGCTTTAACTGATGGAAATGAATAGGAGATGCTTAAATGTTTGGAAACCAAGTTGAAAATGCGCATCGCTTACCATCCTTAAGCGAAGAGTCAAAGTGAGGAAGCGATTTAGGAAAAACAAGATATGTGAAGAGGTTGAATTTTAAGGAAAACTAGGATGATCATTTATCATCAATATCAGCTTTAGAATGCTACTTTACCAAGCCTTATGTGGACGCAAGTATAGGTCCCCACTTTATTGAGATAAAATGAGGGAAAGGAAGTTGTCAAATTCTACGTTAATTCAACACACCAAGGGCATGGTGATATTGATTGAAGCAGTTTGGGATAGACAAAACACGAAGGCAGATTTGTATCGAGAGAAAGTATGAGTATAGAAATAGGACCGGTAGTGTTAGTAAAAGTGTCATCTTGAAAGAGATTGGATAAGTTTAAGTAGAAAGGACAAGCTAAGTCCTAAAATTTGTGAGTCATTCGAGATATTGATAAATATAGACAAAGTTGTTCATGAGTTGATGTTACCGTCGCAACAGTGTGTACATATAGTGTGTTTGACCTGTTAAAGCTAAAAACGATAAGTATCTGATTTAAATTAAGTAATTGATCCGGAGCCAATGAGGCTCTTGTCCAAGTTTGTTTTGCATATAGTGATCAATCCAAACTCTTGATCGTTAAAGGCGAGTCATTTGAAATGAGTGTATATCTATAGTCCGTACGTTTGAAATCCTCGAGTAGAAGAGTCTACTTGGAAACTAGAGTCAGATATGCTTGACAAATATCCTCACTTGTGTAATTAGATCAGATTCTGAGGACAGAATCCTTTTAAGGGGGGAAAGATATAACGACCCCTGTATTTTTGAACTATTTAAATATGTGATTATTATGGAAATTATTAAATAAAATATGTGTATTGGTTTGACCGGTATGTGTTGTTTGATTTTTATCTAGGTGCGATTTATGATGTACCGGGTAGTTCGTGTGATTAATTAAGGAATTGCATTGAATTGTTCCACTTTTAAAGTGGATTTAATGTAACTTAATTTGTATAAATATTTGAAGAGTCTCTAAATTTTTTTTAAGATTTTATAATTTCAATAATTATTTTTAGGACTTTATAAAATTGAGAAATCAATATTTTACTAATTATTCATTTTTAAATGATTTTCTGAGTGTGTTTATTTGTAAAATCCATATTTAATTATGGAAACCTTAAAAAAATTACGAAACTCGTATTTTATTAAGTCGTATTATTCTGAGAATTTTCAAGTTATTATGGAAATTTTAGGGATTCGTTTCACCCGCGCGTCGTTTCGTTATTTGTTAAAAAGCGAGTACAAAGTGCACCTTAAAAATCGTTTTTAAAATTTCAAAATTTATGTTTTTGTAAACTTCGGGATATTTATAACATTTTGATATTATTTTTGTAATTTTATGAAATTATTTTTCGTACACCTCGATTCGTTAATTTTAAAATTTTCGGGGCAAAGCAGGACACGTGTTGGTTTCTCGTTAATTCGATTGATACATGGCAGACAATTGTTTAATACAGTTTTTCCCTTTTCTTCCTAATAGAAACATCAATTTCTCTCTAATCTCTTTAATCAGTCTCTCGATCCTTCATCTCTGTATTTTCTTCCCGTCTTCTCTTTTTCTTCCCTGTGCTCTCTCTGTGTTTCCCTTCCTTCTTACTCCGGTAAGTTGCGCTGCCTGGTTTTTTTTTCAGTTTCATCTCTGCCTTCCTCCACTTTCCGGTTGGGATGGTGGCGCCTGTGATGTGTACGTGTGTGTGTAAACATGCGCGTGTTCTTTTGTGCCCCGTCCTGTTGCCGCCTCTCGGAATCCGGCGAGGCGTGGCGGCTTGGTCGGTGGCGCGTGTGTTGTCCCTATTCTTGTTGTTTTGCTCTGTTGCCATTTGCATTATTTCCGATTGTTTCCTGGTTCCTTCTTTGTTGGTTACGCGTGTGCGCGTGGCTTTAAGAAATAAATAAAATAATTTCAATTGCTGAGTTACAGTCAATTTGTGATGAATTCTGTGATAATTGCGTGTTAAAATTTATTTTAAATCGATGAAATTCACGAAGGATATCCGATATATCAGAACCCGCGAATTTTATCGGCGTCGGCGATGAGCTTCGGTGAGCCGGCGGTGGACGGTGATGAATCATTTTTGAGTCCTACGAATAATAATAATTAATAACTAAAATTGTATCGGTGATTGAGATTTGCGAGTTATGATGGGTTGTTGTGTTTTAATTGGATTGTTGTTGTGGATTTGACGTCGAATTGTTTCGACGGGTAGTTCGATAAACAAAGGAGACGCTGCCCGATTTCCGGGAATTCAAACTACGGAAATACGGGAGCGTATCCGGGGATTATTGAGACGTGAAACGAGTATAAGTAAATACATATACGTATATTTATACAAAACCTGATTATATGTTGTAGTGAAACGTTTTGCCAAAACTCAATAACCCTAATTTCATACGATAACAAGTATACGTATTTTCTAAAAACGAACACTGGATCGATTTTGAGAATGTGAACCCTAATTGCTGTCTGTGTTATTCCAATATGAATAATTACGAGTCGGGTTTGAATATCGTTGGGTAAGAATTAGTATCGAGGATATGTCAAGCATACCTAAACGTCTAACGTAGGGTATTTCGACCCTGTAGGTTATAGTCGGGAACCTGAAAGTGAATGATGGACTAAAGATAACCTAATGGTCAGTCGACGAGCTCAGTAGAGTTTCAACAGAAAGACCTGAGTGTCGAAGTCGAATCCAATAGGATCTAGTGGTTGGACGTTAGAGCCTGAGCAGTAGAGTCGGCTCAGAGTTGATCAGTAAGGGTTGTAAAGCCCTATAAGGCAAGTACTTCCAGACCTTTTTTCAAGATATATCACAATTATTTTCGAACTGTTTCATAACATGTCGTTTTTATTCAGAATAACTCTTGTTTATATTGCAAGTGCTTTAAATTAATTACCCTTGAACCCTGATTTTTCCTCGATCTTGAGCCATAAGCCTTATTCTTTATAAACCATCCCTTGTTAATCCTCAGATACCAAAATCACACAAATACGATGTTACTCCCCAGATGTATAACGATCAAACACCAAACACTGTAGCAAAATTGTTTGAAAATACAAAAACATTTATATTCCAATCATTCTTTATACATCAAAGAACCATATCTTGAAAAATCATTACTGGTCTAATACCTGACCCTTGTACAAACTGAAAACCGTTTCTTATACATACCCTGATATACCCTTGAGATATCCATGAGTTTCCTTACGTTTTTAATTCAAGTGATTAACCATCATTGATTATGATCTTGTTTTATCAAACTATATTGTTTATCATATTGAACTGCTTTAGAATTGGATGGTTTTTTTTATATATGTAGACCAGATTCGTGGTCAGACCATATCAATGGTCAACTTAGGCCAATGTGTGCCTTGGATCCAGTAATTAGAGCAGTGCTGTGTGCTTTGCTCGGGGTTAGTGCGTGACTGATCAGCAGCCTAACCTTGGTTTTTATAACTTAAAATGAATATCCAATTCTAATGATTAGTTAAAAAGAAACTTGATTCATCTGGATTATCTCACTTGGTCATTATTTAACCTCAGTTATCATTATATGATTTGTTGAGCTAGTTAGCTCACTCTTGCAAATCTTTTTATGTATTCTACAGTTAAAAAGGATATGGAAGATAGTGAAGTTCCTCAGTCCAAAGTGCCGGCTAAGGTTCCAGTTGAGTTGAATCGAGCTAGCAGAAGCTTCATGCGGTATAGAGATAGTTAGATTATAAGAATGATTTTATTATCAAGTGTAAGTTAAATTAGTTGGGATTTGGTGCATTGTAATAAAGGCTAAGATTGTGGCTTGTTTTCATACTTTAACCTGTTGCGATCCGTGGTTTTATGAAGCAGGGTCATTATAAATAATATTTCTTATACAGGTTAATATAATGTGTTTGTGTTGTGGACCCCAAACTTCTGACCCCGGTTTGGAGGGCGCCACACTATAGGATCTAATACAGGTTAAGGTATGAAACAAGTTACATCTAACTACACAACATGATGCTATTACAATCTTTTCTAAACACAAAAGAAAACTTCATATAGAAGTTGCCACTGATCTACCCCCTTTCTAGCTACCTGCGGTGTCATAGCGAATCTAACTGTGCGCGAAGGTCCAAAGTTAGCATTCTTCCTAGCTGACCTTCTAAATCCAACCATACTCGAGCTTAACTGTAAAATTTAGATAACAAATCAACGTGAGCTACAAAAGCTCAGCAAGTAACAATAACATTAAAACAGTTAAGCTATCAGGGATCAATAGGTATTAAGGACAACTATGATATTCAAATGGAAATCCAATATAAGGAATAAGGAAAGGAATTATAGAAAAAAAAATTCCTTATCGTCAGTTCAAAATTCAAGTTTTCTTTCAAAACTCTTCATAAAATTCTTTCTAACATCTTTTCAAAAACCTTTTCAAGCAAACATTTTCTAAGGAAATCTTTATTTCAAAACATATCTTTTGATTGGAGTTTTCCCACAACGTCATAAACAATTCGGGTGATCAGCCACGTAATGCCTCCCATCAGGACCTAATCGTCCTTCTGAGCTTCCATGTATATAGGGTCCCCAAAGACTAGTTCCAAAACTAGTCAGCTAGACTTATTGTAATAACCCCAATTTTTGGAATTTTTGAAACCCTTATGAATAGTGTTATGCTGAATAAGAAAACTTTTCATGCCACACTATGTAGGGGTTCTTTTATTGATCTTCTGGGATATTATTAGTACTCTATGTGGTATATAAGTGTATGTAAAGATCGTCAGAATCCAAATTTGAACCTTTTGATTTTTCCCGAGAATCCACCAGATACCGAAAGAATTGAGTATAAGGTAACATGATTGCAAGGATTTAAATTCATGGATTATAAGAGAGGATCATAAAAGAAATATAATGTATTGAGAAAGGTGAAGGGAACCCAAGTAATAAAATACCGGGTATGATACCTCAAACGTTAAACGAGAACGAAAGTTAAGAGAACCGTATAACAGATCAGCGGTCATTAGGCAAGCAATTAAGAGTTAATCAAGAGGTTAGGGATGATGATGTCATCAAACCAACAAGATGACATAGGAAAGGTGACATAAGCATGACATAAGGGAAGGAGGTGTGGTTGAATTATAACCACACAATTTTTTTCATGGTTAAAAATGATTAAAGCAAAACAAAAGTCAACCAACCAAGGAAAATCAAAACAAATCACAAAAAAAACACAAAACACTCCATTTCTTCATCAAGCTCTCGGCTTTTCCATGGAAAAGCAAGGGAAATTTTTCAAAACTTAAGCTACACACCTTCATAATTCAAGAGGTTTGTTTCTTTAGCTTCCATAATTCATAACTAAGATGAGCCATAAGTTTAAGCTCAAGATTCCATGTTTAACATAGCTAATCAATTCATCTAAGTTCTTGGTAAATAGTATTTTCAAGAAACTAACTTTGTGTTTCTTATGTTTTCTTCAAGATCCAAGCTTAGTAAAGATAGTTAGTGGTTATTTAAGGCTTCCTAAGTGATTCTCCACTCTCCAAGGAAGGTATAACCCCTCCAAACCCTAACTTTACTTTGAGTATTAGGTTTGGTTTTGTTTGTTATAGTTCATAAGAGCATGATTCTTGTATGTTTAGAGTTCGGATGGAATTATAATGATTTTGGGTTATAAATCTTGGTTGTTGGTTGATGAACCTTAAGTATAATTAGTAGCTCTTGTTTGATATTGAATAAGTTGGAAAAATCATGAGGTTATGGACTGAGTTAGTAAGGTTTGGATGAAGTTTGGTAGTATTGGTGGTTATGGGTTGATTTGTGGTTGATTGTGCTTGATTGGAGTAGTTTAAAATTTGGTAATCGTGTAAACATAGTCGTCGTAATGTCCGATTTACTTTAGACTGTTTTTGCTCTTAACATTGGACCCGTGAACTCACTTCTAGGTTTTGACCATTTCCATGATTAGATAGTTCATGTTACGAGCTTCGTTTTGATATGTAGTTCGTTTGATTCCGATGTACGGTTTAGGAGAAACGACCGTTTTAAGTAACGGTGTTTCGCGACCGAACCATTACCCCTCGCCTTACTTTGAAACCTTGGTTAAGGACCTTAAATGACTAATTGGGGTAAGACACAATTATGTAAAGTGGATTAGGCAGTTGGTAAGGTACTCGCAAAAGAATCGCCTTAAAACCCTTAATGGTTAATTTATTGAAAATGGTGGAGCCGAGGGTACTCGAGCGACTTAAGTAAATCGTTAAGCGCGAAAGCGAACGTTAGGACTCTAAATGGTTAAAGTCTAGTTTCTTAAGCGACCGGGGTTTAATTCCGACTTATGTTGTTGTTCATAGGTTATCGGACCCACTCTAAGCTTAAGTCTATCCGGGAGCACTCACGCAAGTTTTCTACCCGTATAAGTGTTGTTGTGATGTATATGTGTATATGCATGATCTTGTGATAAATGCATATTTGTTATTAGCAAATTCTTGCGATATATGGTAGCATGTGATATGGTATATATGCATGCCTGTTTCATATTCTTGATTTATATATCTGTTGGTTCAAATTCTTATTAGTTTCATAATACATATGCTAGAGATAAGCGGTATTTGCGTATACCCTTAGTATAGGGGAGCAAAAGGTGAACTTTTTTCTAAAACCGGGAGGCGAGGCTCCCGAGTATAATATATATATATATATATATATGAATAGTTTTTAAAACTATTAATCGAATAAGGTTTATTCGATAAGTTTATATTATTTAATGAATATTACTTGAATATTATTCGAAGACTTATGACTCCTTTTATTTTATTAATTGAATATTACTTGAATATTCATTCGAGGACTTATGACTCCTTTTATTTTATTAATTGAATATTACTTGAATATTCATTCGAGGACTTATGACTCAGTTTATATTATTTAATGAATATTATTTGAATATTCATTTGAGGACCTATGACTCCGATTATTTACTGAATAATATTCTTTATTTTATTAAAGAATAATGTGTCGATAATCAAACTTACTTTTGATTATTCAAATAAAGATATTACTTTCGTATAAGTATATCTTTGGTTATTTACTATTCATTTCAAGTATAAGTTTTACAACTTCTACTTCAATTATTTTTATAAAGATTATTCTTTATGGGAATGTTATTTAAATAATAATATTCAGATATTTTCTAATATATTTGGACTGATTTACTATATTAAATCAGCATTACTCCAAACACTCTTTAAAGTGTTTTCGAGTCTTTAAAATGATTTTTAAAAGTTAGAGCGGATCCCAAAACTCATCTTTTTATATATTTAAGATCTTCCTTTTAAAAGGGATTTAAATACTCGCTCAAAACCGGAGGGATCCGGCTCTGTGGTGTATTTTATATTTGCAACAAGGTTGCTGTTTTGGTAAATGAATTGATTACTTACCCAACGTTCGGGAAGTAAGTCCATCTATCGAGTCGGCATAAGCAACATGGGCTCAGTGGGCGTCCATGAAAGTGTAAGTGACTCAATGGGAGTCCATCAAATGCGTAAGTGGCTGAGTGGCGGTCCAGAATAAGGTCCTATTGTGACCAGGGTGATGACCAGTGGGGAATTCGTCCATCTACTAGTAGAAAAGGTTACTTATTGGTATCTTTGCCTGATCAGCAAGATATCAGGTTTATGCCAAGGTTTTCTCCTTTTCAAAATTCATTGGATATTGCAACTCTGTTTATAATTTTCATAATAGAGGTTTTCAAGGAGTGTATGAAATGTATATATATATAGGTGTATATATATCGGGACTTAATGAAGTATCTCGTAACTTCATTATTTATAATGATATTTCAAGGATTGAATCTATTCAAGTCTTATCTTGTAGTCTCATCTGGGTGATGAACTTTTGAAACTGATTATAACTTGAACGGTGGTAGTTCAAGTAATATTCGGATATAAGTATATTGGAGTATCTTGTAACTTCATCTTTTAAACTTATATCTAGTAAATGATTATCTTGTGCATGTCAAAGATTTTCGGAAAAACGTTAAGACAAGGTTAGATATATGAGATCACCTTGCAATGATATTTTATACAGTTATAAACGGGAACTCTGTGTATATTATACATGTCAGAGGATTTCAAAGATTGTGAAAAGTATATATGTACATATATACTGAATATTTTGCGACTTGGTCGCGGTAAGATATCAAACTTGGTTCATTTCTTCTTGACCAAGGCTTTCATGAGTACTATGAGAATGCTCATATATTGTAAATCATTATACATATTATTTTGGTGGGCTTGTTGCTCACCCTTGCTTTCTTCTTTCATCACACAATATCAGATAGACAAGATGAACAGGACCAAGATTCCAATTCGCAAGCAGTTAGAAAATGTTCCGCAGTTTTCTGGAAGCGTTGATGCCGCCGTAGCTGAGGTAGGAGCTACCAATAGGCTAGGTTTTCAACTATTGATGAACCAGATTTATGTATATTTATGAATTGTAATAATGGCAAAGAAATGTAAATTTATTCAGAAACCCTTTTAAGGTGTATTGGCATATAATTATGGAATAAAACGACTTATGATTATTTTTGGATATTCATCTCTGAGACTATAACTTGTGGTGTGTGTGTTTATGGTGGGTTCATAGTACAAAATAGTTGATTATTTATTAAGATTGGGTGTTATTAAAGGAAATGGAACTCGTGACAACCCGGATCCCCGACCCCGGATTTGGGGGTGTTACAAAAATGGTATTAGAGCTAAGCGTTATAAACCTCAGAGATGATGTGACGTTAAGATAATAAGTTCACTAAGATAATAAGAACTCTTGCCAAGTTCATAGTCGGACTACCTAACGTAGTACTGACAGTTAAAACCCTTATGGGAACCCTTATAAATATTATGATAGTAACATGGTTCATTCTCGTATATGGTAGCGGGACTCCGTACCCTGAGGTAGAGGAGCAACAACGCAATGATGTTTTATTAATTATTGGAGATAAAATTGTGGATTCGATAGAGCATCCTAAGACGGGACTGGATGATGTTCATATTGAGGATGTAGCGGTTAAAGATGTTATCCTAGAAGGGATTATTGCTGAGAAGGATTCCGTGGAGGATACTGACAAGAATGAATAATTGATGACCATGGTCAGGGCGACTACCAGAGGTAGGATTGGCTGGTCACTACTAGAGGTTCGTTCAAATTTGTAAAGATAGTAGCCCCTTTAACTCGGCTTACTCGTAAGACTCAGAAGTTCAAATGGACAGAGAAATGCGAGAACAGCTTTTAAGAACTAAAGCAAAGGTTGGTGACGGCTACTATGTTGGCGTTGCCGGATGGAAAAGGAGATTTTGTGATGTGTAATGACGCTTCGCATAAAGAATTAGGGTGCTTCTTATACAGCACAGCAAGGTAATCGCGTACGCGTCAAGACAATTAAGGGAATATAAAATTCGATATCCCCGCCCATGAGCTTGGGCTCGTGGCAATAGTTTTGCCCTAAAGATTGGAGGCACTACTTGTATGGAGAGAAGTGCGATATTTACACAAGCCATAAGTGCTCTAGTGCATTTTCACGCAGAAAGAGCTGAACATACGCCAGAGGAGGTGGATAGAGCTAATCGAGGATAACGATTATGAGATTCTTTATCATCCAGGGAAAGCCAAAATGGTGGCTAATGCCCTTAGTATAAAAGAGAGACTCAAGATGAAACTGTCTTTGGGAGAGTTGAAAAGAGATTTTGAGAAAATGGAAATAGAAGTGAAGGTAACCGGAGCCGGTACCGAAAAGCTGTTTGAGATTGCAATGCAGCCCGAATTATTGGAGAAGATCATATTGTGCCAAGAAAAAGTGATGAATGAAGGCAGGGAGCCAACAAATAGAGGAGAGATTAATATCGAAAAAGATGATAATGGAATAATGGGGTGTTCCTACAAAATTTTGGTTCCAAACGTTCAAGAGCTTAAGGACGGGATCTTAGATGAAAGTCATAGTTCGAGGAATAAGATTTAGGGCAAACCCTGAATGTGATAGTCAGGGAGGTCGCCATCAAGATAGAAGGAACCATAACATAATGAAATGAAAAACAAGGATTTTAACGTATAAGATAACCCTGATTATTGGAGAAGGATGAAACATTTCATACTAAGGAAACAGAAAGTCGAGTAAGGAAAGGAGACCCAAGACGGTACTCCTATACGACAATTCATGGACCTGTCTAAAAAGAACTTAGACTATTATCCCCAAACACCACCTTGAGGAAACAATGCGGTAGGAAATTCTTTCATGACCTTTAAGTCGCTAAGCTCTCAGAGTTCCAAGGAACAGGTTGACCCAGTTGAGGCAAGAGCCTGGCTAAAGGAAATACAGGAATCATTTGAGATTCTAAATGATTGACGAATCATAAAAGACTATTTTTGTCACTTACCCTCCTAAGAGAGAGACCACCCACTGGTGAAAGACCAAGAAAGGCACGGAGCCAGAGGTCATAATAAATTGATTAAAGTTCAGACAATTGTTTTTGGGAAAGTACTTCCCAAGGTTATGGAGGTAGTGTAAAAGCTTTAGAGCTAGAACAAAAGCGGACGAGTATGATGAATTATGAACCTAAGTTGTAAAAGTTATCAAGATTCGTTCTGAGGACACGAATCCAGAATGACGGGAAGTTTGAAATCAATGCTTATGTTGTGTTGGTTCATGAAATAATGATAAGAGAAAGGAAAATAAAAAGGAATTGAAGTGGAAAGGAATATAAAGGCAATAGAGTTTGAGGAATGATAAGGGAGTTGGGTATGAGGAAACCCTAAAGACTCGTAGCAATAGAAATAGAGAAGTATGTAATCGTCAGGATGAGGGTGATTCACCATGAGTTAAAGTTGATGATTGAAGGAATAAGAGATACATATATTTTATCCCCTGTAAGTTGGGAGGATTCGAGGAAACCTTGAGATAGTTCGAAGGATAAATAATGAGACGCGGATAGACTGAGGAGACAAGGAAGTAAGAAATTAGGAAAATTGGATGAAGGAAGTGACCTTCAAGTATGTGAAGTGTAAGACCGGTGGCTTGATACCCAGAAAGAGAGACGCCAGGTATGAAAGATATCCCAACATTGAGATGACTGTTGAGATAAACAACAAAAGTAAATAAGGAATTATTAAGAAGAAGTTCACGTTGAACACGACCAATATCTTCCAGAACATCCTTGTTATCATTACCAAATTAGGCAAGAAAAGCGGATAACCGTTGTTATCTTTTGGAGGCCATATTGATTGACCCCATTTTGAATACAGATGTTATTATGAAATTAGGTATAGACTATCTAGGTGGGAATGATGAATAAGATAATCTACCAAGGATATATGACTTGATTTATCCATGAAAGGATGCAAGTATTTTTTTTAAAGGTGGAATTAAGGATATAACTTCGATAACTTGAGATGAATCCTAGGGGAATGCATAAAGGTTGGCATCCACCCTTAATAGGGACAGCATGAGTTTTGACAAGTATGAATTGGAAAGGATCAAGGTAACAACAACCTTTAAAGATCAGTAAAGAAATTTTTCAGAAATACATAGACAATGGTTCTAGTATTAGTAAATGGTATTTTGATATGCCATGTATCTAGGGGATACAGGAGGAACGATTTAAAGATAACCTTAGAGGTTTTACAAGGAGAAAGGTAATATTCAAAATTCTCAAGAATAGAAATGTTGATAAAGGAAATATGACGTAATTATAATGATGCCAAGTGGGGCATGTGTTAAACCACGAGAAAGTATAGATTGAACCCAACGAAGGTCAAGAATGGTGAAAACAAGAAGGACCCAAGATAAGAGACGTCCTCAGTATGATCGAGAGTCAGTCGTGATAATGATTAACCTCTAAAAACTGAGGCAATAACTTATGGAAAAATGGTGATATTTTTTTTTACTCATCAGATTTTAAGGAAAACATCTTCACACAAGCAGTGATGGGAAATGAGGTAGAAAATTTAGTGAAAGTGGTTAAGATGACATTGATTGTAAGGAAATTTTACTATCAGGAAAGGCCAAAGAGGTGGCCGACACTTTAAAGGTAAGAGGATAATTATAGGCGCTTGTGCCAAAGGAATACAATGATGATGGTTAAAGCTGTGAAGGTTGTATTATGGTTTGGAAGATTGACATTCCTTCTGATGACTGTGCAATAGCCAACCGTAATAGTAGTTGGTAAAGATTTAATTCGTGTAATTGCCATGAGCGGGCTATCTATCTCAGAAGGTACTATCTTGAGATAAGCCAGGACCATGTTTAAATAAGGACTAGACGAACCTTTGAGTTAAGTCTTCTATTTAAGGCATATGATTAAGAATGGTATTAACCTGCTATCCTTGCTTTAATTGAAACTCTTCTGCAATTTTATCTGCTTCATGTCATGAAAGTACGTCATAATTTGGAATGTTCTTCATGAATTATGAATGGTGATTATGTTAACTCCTTAGAAGAATTCTATACGACATGTATGGACTCCGTATGGTTAGATATTAAGATTTCATGGAAAGTGAATGACGACAGTAGGTCAGTGGTGGACCATAGTAATGCAGCAATGATTCTGCGAGTAATGAGCTGATTACAACCGTGAGAGTTGTATTGGAATGGATGTTGAGATTAAGTACCAGTAATCGGGTCGTGGTAGTGTATAAGTTATCATTGATAGACTAATTAAGTAGAGTATCTACCTATTGAATATTTATTCCCTCTTATGAAAAGAGAGTCGTATTACTATATGAGGAAGGTTGCGGTGCAAGCATAGAATTCTAGTAACGATGATGTCTAGAATGAGATCCCAGATTCGATTTTCGATATCAAGGGAGTTTCAAAGGTGATTGTGTATAAGCTCGAGGAAGAGCATGGGTCCATAGAATGATGGACGGAATAGCAAAGATATTTTGGCATGTGAAATACGATGCTATAATACTTGATGTTCATATAAATACATATATGTTTTGTTCTCCTATTACAAACCTCTATAGTTCAGAGGTAGATTCCAAGCCAGATATTTTATGGCAATAATTTTTTTTTTACGAATATATAATTCTCTTCAGTTCGTTCTTTTCTCTTCTTTTCATTTCATGTAAGCTGAGAAGAACAACCCTTCCAGAAGGGGAGGTATTGCCGAATGACTATCTATCTGTGTGATAGAAGCCTAGTAGGATACCATCTATTGTTTAATTGCTTGTCAAGTACTAAAGGCTGACCACCTTCTGTACTAACTATGCGATATAACAAGTGTTCTTGATCATAGTGATGTCTCAACAAATTCCTTTACTTCTATATGATTGATCAAACTTTGGGAAATAGAAACAGCTGAAAAAGGAGTAGTAAAGTTGTGGTGGTATTCGGAATGGAAACACATTCGTGATACTAAGGTTGACGTGGTTATTAAAAGGTTATAGAACACTAACGAGCAAAAGTATAACCAGTATAATATTAGGAACAGAAGGTAGTAGCGATTACGAACTGGAAAAGAATGGGTATTGAGAAGCAAAAGCTCTAATGCTAAAAGCTATAATGAGAGTCTGTGCAATAGACTTGAAAGAAATTGGAATGATCACTTAACACGGATTGAGTTTTCTTATGACAATAGATCATATGTCATTATCGAGATGTCGCCTTATGAGATCCTTGAGGGAAGACAATGTCGATCTCCCTTATGTTAGGATGAAGTTGTAGAGCGCAAGATGCTCGGACCCGTAGTAGTCCAAAGGACCAAGGATATAATAGATTTAATGAGAGGACGGCTGGTAGTAGCCCAAGATGGGCACATGAAGTATGTTGATTTGACACAAAAGGACAAAGAATAGGAAGTAGGGGACCTAGTGCTGTTATAGGTATTCCCTTAGAAAGGATGGATAAGGTTCAGAAAGAAAGGAAAGCTAAGCCCACGAATTGTTGGACCCTTGGATATATTAAGACGTATTGGGAAATTAGCATATGAGCTAGCCCTACCCTCGAACATGTAGCAAATTCATAACATGTTCCACATCAATGTTAAGGAAGTGTAATTTGGATGCCAGACAAATAGGGGCATATGAGCGCATAGACATGCAACCAGCCGTAACCTATATGGAGCAACCAAGAAGGGTTATAGAGTGAAAAGGAATAAGTGCTTAGGAGAAGGGTTATCAAACTAGTCAGAGTTTGATGGTAGAACCACAATGTTGGAAAATTTACTTGAGAGTTAGAAAGTGCAATGCTAAGAGAGCATCCCTATTCATTTTCTATCCAATTCCGGGACGAAATCCTTTTAAGGAGGGGAGACTGTAATAACCCCAATTTTTAGAATTTTTGAAACCCTTATGAATAGTGTTATGCTGAATAAGAAAACTTTTCATGCCACACTATGTAGGGGTTCTTTTATTGATCTTCTGGGATATTATTAGTACTCTATGTGGTATATAAGTGTATGTAAAGATCGTCAGAATCCAAATTTGAACCTTTTGATTTTTCCCGAGAATCCACCAGATACCGAAAGAATTGAGTATAAGGTAACATGATTTAAAGGATTTAAATTCAAGGATTATAAGAGAGGATCATAAAAGGAATATAATGTATTAAGAAAGGTTAAAGGAACCCATGTAATAAAATCCCGGGTATGATCCCTCAAACGATAAACGAGAATGAAAGTTAAGCGAACCGTATAACAGATCAGCGGTCATTAGGCAAAAATTAAGAGTTAATCAAGGAGGTTAGGGATGATGATGTCATCAAACCAACAAGATGACATAGGAAAGGTGACATAAGCATGACATAAGGGAAGGAGGTGTGGTTGAATTATAACCACACAATTTTTTTCATGGTTAAAAATGATTAAAGCAAAACAAAAGTCAACCAACCAAGGCAAATCAAAACAAATCACAAAAAAAACACAAAACACTCCATTTTTTCATCAAGCTCTCGGCTTTTCCATGGAAAAGCAAGGGAATTTTTTCAAAACTTAAGCTACACACCTTCATAATTCAAGAGGTTTGTTTCTTTAGCTTCCATAATTCATAACTAAGATGAGCCATAAGTTTAAGCTCAAGATTCCATGTTTAACATAGCTAATCAATTCATCTAAGTTCTTGGTGAATAGTATTTTCAAGAAACTAACTTTGTGTTTCTTATGTTTTCTTCAAGATCCAAGCTTAGTAAAGATAGTTAGTGGTTATTTAAGGCTTCCTAAGTGATTCTCCACTCTCCAAGGAAGGTATAACCCCTCTAAACCCTAACTTTACTTTGAGTATTAGGTTTGGTTTTGTTTGTTATAGTTCATGA
This sequence comes from Apium graveolens, assembly GCF_009905375.1. Lineage (NCBI taxonomy): Eukaryota > Viridiplantae > Streptophyta > Magnoliopsida > Apiales > Apiaceae > Apium > Apium graveolens. The sequence continues at coordinate 120,227,709 of NC_133649.1, forward strand.
GAGCATGATTCTTGTATGTTTAGAGTTTGGATGGAATTATAATGATTTTGGGTTATAAATCTTGGTTGTTGGTTGATGAACCTTAAGTATAATTAGTAGCTCTTGTTTGAGATTGAATAAGTTGGAAAAATCATGAGGTTATGGACTGAGTTAGTAAGGTTTGGATGAAGTTTGGTGGTATTGGTGGTTATGGGTTGATTTGTGGTTGATTGTGGTTGATTGGAGTAGTTTAAAATTTGGTAATCGCGTAAACATAGCCGTCGTAATGTCCGATTTACTTTAGACTGTTTTTGCTCTTAACATTAGGACCCGTTAACTCACTGCTAGGTTTTGACCATTGCCATGATTAGATAGTTCATGTTACGAGCTTCGTTTTGATATGTAGTTCGTTTGATTCCGATGTACGGTTTAGGAGAAACGACCGTTTTAAGTAACGGTGTTTCGCGACCGAACCATTACCCCTCGCCTTACTTTGAAACCTTGGTTAAGGACCTTAAATGACTAATTGGGGTAAGACACAATTATGTAAAGTGGATTAGGCAGTTGGTAAGGTACTCGCAAAAGAATCGCCTTAAAACCCTTAATGGTTAATTTATTGAAAATGGTGGAGCCGAGGGTACTCGAGCGACTTAAGTAAATCGTTAAGCGCGAAAGCGAACGTTAGGACTCTAAATGGTTAAAGTCTAGTTTCTTAAGCGACAGGGGTTTAATTCCGACTTATGTTGTTGTTCATAGGTTATCGGACCCACTCTAAGCTTAAGTCTATCCGGGAGCACTCACGCAAGTTTTCTACCCGTATAATTGTTGTTGTGATGTATATGTGTATATGCATGATCTTGTGATAAATGCATATTTGTTATTAGCAAATTCTTGCGATATATGGTAGCATGTGATATGGTATATATGCATGCCTGTTTCATATTCTTGATTTATATATCTGTTGGTTCAAATTCTTATTAGTTGCATAATACCTATGCTAGAGATAAGCGGTATTTGCGTATACCCTTAGTATAGGGGAGCAAAAGGTGAACTTTTTTCTAAAACCGGGAGGCGAGGCTCCCGAGTATAATATATATATATATGAATAGTTTTTAAAACTATTAATCGAATAAGGTTTATTCGATATGTTTATATTATTTAATGAATATTACTTGAATATTCATTCGAGGACTTATGACTCCTTTTATTTTATTAATTGAATATTACTTGAATATTCATTCGAGGACTTATGACTCCTTTTATTTTATTAATTGAATATTACTTGAATATTCATTCGAGGACTTATGACTCAGTTTATATTATTTAATGAATATTATTTGAATATTCATTTGAGGACCTATGACTCCGATTATTTACTGAATAATATTCTTTATTTTATTAAAGAATAATGTATCGATATTCAAACTTACTTTTGATTATTCAAATAAAGATATTACTTTCGTATAAGTATATCTTTGGTTATTTACTATTCATTTCAAGTATAAGTTTTACAACTTCTACTTCAATTATTTTTATAAAGATTATTCTTTATGGGAATGTTATTTAAATAATAATATTCAGATATTTTCTAATATATTGGGACTGATTTACTATATTAAATCAGCATTACTCCAAACACTCTTTAAAGTGTTTTCGAGTCTTTAAAATGATTTTTAAAAGTTAGAGCGGATCCCAAAACTCATCTTTTTATATATTTAAGATCTTCCTTTTAAAAGGGATTTAAATACTTGCTCAAAACCGGAGGGATCCGGCTCTGTGGTGTATTTTATATTCGCAACAAGGTTGCTGTTTTGGTAAATGAATTGATTACTTACCCAACGTTCGGGAAGTAAGTCCATCTATCGAGTCGGCATAAGCAACATGGGCTCAGTGGGCGTCCATGAAAGTGTAAGTGGCTCAGTGGGAGTCCATCAAATGCGTAAGTGGCTGAGTGGCAGTCCAGCATAAGGTCCTATTGCGACCAGGGTGATGACCAGTGGGGAATTCGTCCATCTACTAGTAGAAAAGGTTACTTATTGGTATCTTTGCCTGATCAGCAAGATATCAGGTTTATGCCAAGGTTTTCTCCTTTCCAAAATTAATTGGATATTGCAACTCTGTTTATAATTTTCATAACAGAGGTTTTCAAAGAGTGTATGAAATGTATATATATAGGTGTATATATATATCGGGACTTAATGAACTATCTCGTAACTTCATTATTTATAATGATATTTCAAAGATTGAATCTATTCAAGTCTTATCTTGTAGTCTCATCTGGGTGATGAACTTTTGAATCTGATTATAACTTGAACGGTGGTAGTTCAAGTAGTATTCAGATATAAGTATATTGGAGTATTTTGTAACTTCATCTTTTAAACTTATATCAAACTTGGTTCATTTCTTCTTGATTAAGGCTTTCATGAGTACTATGAGAATGCTCATATATTATAAATCATTATACATATTATTTTGGTGGGCTTGTTGCTCACCCTTGCTTTCTTCTTTCATCACACAACATCAGATAGACAAGATGAACAGGACCAAGCTTCCAATTCGCAAGCGGTTAGAAAATGTTCCGCAGTTTTCTGGAAGCGTTGATGCCGCCGTAGCTGAGGTAGGAGCTACCAATAGGCTAGGTTTTCAACTATTGATGAACCAGATTTATGTATATTTATGAATTGTAATAATGGCAAAGAAATGTAAATTTATTCGGAAACCCTTTTAAGGTGTATTGGCATATAATTGTGGAATAAAATGACTTGTGATTATTTTTGGATATTCATCTCTGAGACTATAACTTGTGGTGTGTGTGTTTATGGTGGGGTCATAGTACAAAATAGTTGATTATTTATTAATATTGGGTGTTATTAAAGGAAAGGGAACTCGTGACAACCCGGATCCCCGACCCCGGATTTGGGGTTGTTACACTTATTGCCATTGCTAGCGCAACACAACCAAAAATGCTGGACCGGCGTCACTCGGCCACTAACGCCTCCAATCTATATGAATCCGTAGAAAACATTTTTGACGGAATTCCTATATCATTTATGAAAATATCTTTCAATTTTAAGCTTTACCAACTTTTTTATGAAATAAGACCTTATTGGAAAGTCTGAAATCATATTTAAGTTCATTTTTGAAACTCAGGGATATCATGTCAAGTATCAGGTATCAAAAAGAACGCAATGGGTTCAAACATAGGTATTATCAACCATGAACCAAAAAGTTCTCATAATGAATGAAATTGAGAGCATTTGAAAATATAAAGGAAATAGGCTTATTTATCAATGGCTGAGATATGGTATTCAAAATTTAAATCAACAGGCAGAAATATAAGTAAGAGAGAGAGAGCAGTTGAGGTTTCGTTACTTGCCTCTCAAAAGTATCACACTATCACAGTCCTGCCTAACCACAATCTTCACTGGATCTTAGCTTTAACTTTTTCCTTTCCTACGCTTGCGTACTCACTCTTTAACTCTACACGAGTAAGAACTCTATTTCAGAATCATTCTAAATACAGTTCAACGTTCAATTTAAACGTCTACCTTAACTACCCCTTTCGCGATACCTACATTTTACTTATATATGTACTATTATTTCATATATATATATATCACACATATCATAAACAGGTCACGTAGCACATAACACATATTGCACATATAGTCATTATCTGATCTTCAATTTCAAATTTAGGAAATAATTCCTTATTTGAAACAAAATTTTAAATTTAAAACTCTCTTGCAAATTATTTGATCATGTTTAGAAAACAAACTTTAAGTTTAAAAGAATTTGAAATCCATATTATAGTTTGATGAATTAATTGTAAGTCAAACTAAGTTGATTCGAATAACTGATCGTCATTTGATAACTTAATTCGACTAGCAACTGACCTAGTGAAACTATAATAGTATTTAAGCATCTTGAAAACGTAATCGCTTTTCGAAGCTAGTCTAGTTACTCGACAAGTGAAACTACATTGGATAGCTAGCCAAACTACGTTAGATCTTTAAAAGATTTTAACGAAATTTCGGCAGCATATCCTCTGTATTTCCAACATACCAGTCGACCATTGTCGACACCCAAACACAATTAATCAACCTCATATACAATCACAATACTATATTATGGTAGTATAATACTACTATACAAACTTCATCACAAACATACCATTCAACTTAATTGCTCTTTATACTATTTCAAGAATAAACAAGTAAATAATAAACCATTCTATAAAAACTAAGTACATTGACTTATAACCACTTTACACAACTATTACATTATTATGGGTACTAGTTTACAATCAAAACAGACCAAATAGCCAAACACATTTAACAACCAAGGACATAAACCAATTTCAATAAGGCACATACTAGCACACGCCATCACACAAACACACATATTCTATCGTATTTACCATATTAAAGCTAGATACAAGATTACTCATCAAAATGTCTTATACATAGACTATTAAAAGTTTAAAGTATAACCCGACCATCTCGAAAGAATGCCAATTTACTCTGTTATATTAAAGTCAAATGAAAAATCATAAAACATGAAAGTTGGAGACACTTCTGAGATCTTTCCAAAAGGGTAAGGCTCATTAAAAATGGATAAATAACGAATTCGAAAATTGGATAAATGTGGGCTGCCTAAATAGAGTCAGGCCCTGATCGCAGAAGTAATTTGACATTTAAGACACCTAAATCCCAGAATATCACTCTGAGTTGTGAACACAAAATGTAGAGTTTGAAAAGATCTTTTCAGAATGGTATTCTTCAAAATTTTCTGATAAATATTTGATTTACTATAAATTTTCAAAGTCTATCTCTCAGTTTTGAAAATTTTCTGGCAGGTTACAAAAACTGCAGAAATCACTTCCTTATAAGCAGATTTCGAAAAACTTAAAGAATCAAAGTTGTAGAGAATTGAATTATCTTTCTAGAGACTCTGAAATCATAACATTCCAACCTGTAATGAATTTTATACGAATTTAGCAAGAAAACAGAACCTAATACTTTGAAATCAAACCTTATATCTTTATAACTATATTTACAATCAATTTCACACAGAAAAGCCATTTGAACACATGTTTCTCTCAGCAACAACAAAACAATGATATGCATAGATCAAAACTAATATACATCAAGATATCTTAGCATGCATTACTAATTTATTGGCATAATTATGTTTAAAACTTAAATTCATAAAAGAACACTACATGCAAAGGAGATTAATTACATATAACACTTTTTAAACAATTAGATTCACTTATACACTCTTATCACCATCAACTACATCATATAAGTCAAGAAATCCATTCTCTCATATATACATATACACAAGCAGCATATATATATACTTCCATCATACAAAACTTTAGTACTTTAAACCACTAAATTAACAACTATTTTCACCAAGAAACACCATATACATACACATTCTTCACATATACATACACCCGCATGTATACAACACACATAAGACACCAAGTTCCAAAATGCAACTATAATCCATGACATGCAATTCGAATTAACCAACACTAACACTCTATTACTCAATAAACTCAAGTGAAATCACAAGAAACTCTAGTTTCTCCCTCAACAACACCAAACTCAAATATACACACACCTATACATACACACTTATACCAGCATGCAAAGTACAAGTTTAAGGTAAAAGAAGAGAAAAGATTAGATCCTTACCTAGCAACAAAGGAAGAGGAAAAAGTTGTGTGCTTGTGTGTGTGGTTTTTGGCCGGGGAAAAGAAAACCGAGAAGAAGAGATGGGGGAGGATGATGTCTCGGGTAAAATGAGGAAAGAAAGAGGGAGGCTGTTGTTTTATTTAATAAAACAAGGGTATTTTGGTAATTTCACATATAAAAGTTTTTGTTTTAATAGTTTTCTTTGATAAATGAATGCAAAACTGTTTCTTTCATAAAATACAAACCGTCCTGAAAGTTCTGAAAATTATAAATTTTATATTTTTAAAATGTAGAGCACGAAAAAAGCTTCGCGTGCATAGTTTTAAAATATTTTTTTGATGCACGGTTATTTTTGTATGAATTTTACAAGTTTGACTACGAAAAGTGAAAAAACAGTTCTTAATTCAAAATAAAAATAGAAAATAGCCCAGAATACTCACTTTCACATTATTATAAAGTTTTTAATACCAAAATAATGATTGTAGAACAATAATAAAATTTTTATTATTTTTCAACTATTTTTCAGAAATTTAAATAAACATTTATTCACACTTTATTTCTCAATATTCACTTAGAATTTCATAAATAAATTTCCAAGCACTCTAATAATCACATAAATAAATTTCAAACATACTAATAATCACTTAAACCACACTTTAGCATATAAATATCACATATTTTATTTTTCTAACTAACTTCTCATATTTCCATAATTCCCACTTTTCCACTTTTGAATTTCCACTTTCACATTTCACTTTCAAATTTAAATTTCCATCTTTAAATTTTATAATGCTATTATAGCATCAATAAATCCACAATTCACTTTATCACAATTTCTCTGAAATACATCAGACTGTAATAAATATATAATTATATATATATTTATTCTCTACTTTCACATAAATAGCACAGAAACAAATATTCATTATATTAAAATTTTACGATCGTTACATTCTTCCCCCCTTAAAGGATTCTGTCCCTAAAATCACGCCTAAGTAAATAATTAGGGATACTTCTCGAGCATTTCACTCTCAAGTTCCCATGTGAACTCTTCCACAAGAGGATTTCTCCACAAAACTTTGACTAGGGACACATATTTATTCCTAAGCGCTTTTCTCTCCGATCTACCATCTTTATCGGATGCTCCTTATAAGACAAGCTAAATCATTAAGTATCCATATTCTATTTCATGGTCTGCAATTGGAATCCTAAAGTTTAAGAACCATTACAAAATATAATGTGAATATGGGGTATGTGCAGAGATAATATCATCTCAAACATGACTTATCTTGTCCTTCAAAACTTTGCGTAAATCCTGATGCACGAAATCTCGTCTGATGGTTCGTCTATACTCCAACATTTTTAGATTAAAGGTAAGGAATATAAAATGCAAAATTCTCACTTGCGCCAATTCTTGATTCAAAAGTTTGTCGATGAAACACATTGTTTCATAATAGTTGATTGCAACTAAGGTTAAATGATCAAGAAGAAAAGAATGAAAATGATAATGACATGATTGTGAACAACCATATTAGTACTTAAGATGGCCGGTCTTAGTACCATACAGTTCACAACACACATTTAGGTGGCGTCCCACCAAACTATTTGTCACGAAGACAAACAGCCACAGTACGTGTATTGTTTGTCTCAATCAGATGACCAAATTTTCAAGGAAACAAAAGATGTTCGAAGGGAGTTGGAAGTATAGAACAGATTCTGGATACTTTTAGAAAACAATAAAAATTACACTTTAGAGTGGTAGAAGAGAAATTTAACATTGGTCATTTTCATAGGTTTCTCATACATGTACTCGTATAAAAACTGTAACCCATTCTTTCGTATCTCGAGAGTGGATTACACATCCACATCAATGTAGCTTTTCATACAAGATTCATTACTTCTTTTCCATCAATCACGAAAACTCACCAACATGAATATTTGCAGCAATAACCTCTTTCCACGTTATTCACACTCGAAGCTTCCGAATCGCTCTTTCCTCGTAATACACTCATATATCAAAATCTATCTAGGTTCATTTGATGACATTAATGGTCTTCTTTCATAAAGAGCCCATAAGGTGATATACCAATATTCGCATTACATTTGCTACGACATAAATCCACTAACGACGGATGTTCATCCTTAGTATTATTTACTGTATAAGACGTCCACTCTTAGTATATCATCCCCTGTCTGAATCATCCTTTCTTTTGAAGATGCACTCATTGACGATGAATTGTTCTCATCTACATTTTAGTGTCTACACAAACTTGGAACCTATTCCAAAGTTTTTGAGTAATTCTTTGCCTATACCTTTCGCAATACACTCTGAAACCCCATACCACATGACTATTATCCTCATCTAGTTGTCTTGTAGAAACGTTTCATTAATCAATTAAAAGTGTACTAACTTGATCGATTTCTACCATTGTTCTTGTCTTATATTAAGTCCTTTCTATATAAAGACAAAACTTCTGGCTCCTTTAATCCATACGGATTTCCTTACTTGTTTCTATACGAATAAATGTCTCCAAATCTTGGGGCACTCAAGTTTCTATTAGTTTCAAATCATTTGCTAAATGATTTTACTTGCAAGACTTTCGCTGTTCGGTAACTATACTCAATAACCTGACCATATTGTACCAAAATGCATTCTAACCCATTATAAGAAATACCATTATAAATCGCAAGATTGTCTCGATCACCAAGTAGAACCAACATGGTTAGGACACTAACCCTTTCCTTAACTAAAAAAAATTTCTCTTATGCTTATATTTCTAATCAAACTTTTCCCTCCTCCTTATTGTCATTGTCACTGATGTCATTATCTTTCTTAAAACATTTCCTTATAAGAGTTGGCCATTACTAAAGTTCCTTGTTTCCGTAGATATCTCTATCATTTCCCACTTTATTTAAATTTCAACACTTGTGGAATTTATGTTGATTCCCTCACGGCTACCTATTTCTTTAATAACTCAAAATTTAAAAACTTCACATTCACCTATTCTTTTCTTTTCTTAGGATCATCAAGTCGTCCTTCCAGTGTTTGGTGTACTCACCCTTCGTATTTGAATAAATAACACATTATTAAAACCTTGTATAATTACTGTCTGTAGCAGATTTTCAAACTTAATTTCTACTTGATAGTAACTCCATTCTTAAATCAACCATAGAGAAGTATGTTGCTCTTCCCAATAGTTCAACTCAATCATCATTTCAGTTACTTATGCTTGATTGTCTAATTGAGCTTTCCATAATCGATATACTAAGCCTTATAACTCCTTTATCCAAAATTTCTGGCAGTCAAATTGCCAGTCTTCTCATTTCAACTAGTTCCACTCTGTGAGTCTTTTGCCACTGATTTAATTCTAGGTATCGCACTAAAAAATCACTTCTCTACTATGAGATAAGCAAAGTTGCTTATCTGTAAACACACTTGACCTCTTTAATCATGAGGATTTCTTTAATTTTGAGTATTTCTTGACGGATATTCACTACATGTATGACACACATAGGTTTCACATCCTCGTCTTCACAATCCTTTTAACTTAAAATAAGGGTCTGAATTTCATAATGTGCTTTTGTCCTTGAAGCATAACTTCCTCGTCATTCATAGACATCATGTTAATCTGTTTCTTCTTGTATTTATTTGTGCATCGTAATCCTATAACAAATCCATTCCTAGGGTTCTATCAAATATTTCTTAATTTGGAAGATATCATATTCACGATGAAAGAACAATCTGTTACCTTAATGTCAAAATGTTAACATACCTGACCAACGTGAACTCTGTCCTGATCGACTACTCTTATAACCAAATTTGGTCATAACGGTTGATCTTAAATTACAGCGTTCCTATTACCACTTCCACACTTTAAACTATATCTTTCTTAGATATAATGAAGGTCCTTACCTAAAAATTCCGATTCTCGTGATGGTCTTATGACACCTTGAAATTTTAGTTGTTTGGAGTAGTTCCTTATAATACCTTATAGAATAGCCCACATACCACACTTGTTACAAGTAAAAATCCGGATCCACTCTTACACTTATACTCGTGCATTTATCAGTAAATTAATCCATTTTATTTTCTTCAACTTTATCTATATTTATTTTCTTCCCTAGATCACTTACTTTCTCCTTTTATAATCACAGCCTTATAAACCACTGCTCACATAAGTTCGAAGTTCAAATACAGCCATCTAGCTTCTAACCTGCTGCTTAATCCGATGCTTGAAGTTCTTGTCTCTTTTTACATCCTTAAAAGCCTATTTCTAACACCATTTATGTTAGATCAGTAATCTAGGGCTTATAACCGCTTTGCTTATATCTTCTTATTTTCAACTTCAAAGTTTTACCCCCAAGTGCTCCTTCATACAGTCTTGTGTATCCTTTACTAGAAACGGCTCCGTAAATCTCTACCATGTCATCGTACTTTTTCTTTCCATTTCTATAACTGATTTCCACTAGAAACCAACTTGAAAACTCTGTCTTTTGGTCTTCACCAACTTTAACCATGCCAAAAGTTTTATCTATTTATTTAAGCCAAACTCTGGCTTTGGTCAGTTCCACAGTTTCCTGAGCCTATGGGAATTTGGCATCTTATAAGGATATAAAACTTACCAATTATGGCTTGACACTGCAGTTATTGTCAGACTGGTTATACAATTTGGGTTATAGTAGGGTCAGTTTGACTCCAAACTTCCAGTGTTATAGGTTTGAGAAATTGTCTTGAGAGCGATATCCTCTTCATGAGTGAACAAACAACTTACTAAGAAATATGCTACATGCTTAAGAAACCATGTAATTTCTATCCTTGTAAAAGGATTTAATTCTATTTTTTTTTAGTACAATAAAAAGATTTATCTCATGTAGCCTTATTACCCTATAAGTTGCTCGTTTTCCTCAAGGAAATAACAAGGTATGGTTTATTGGTAATAAAACAATTTTGGAATGTTAAGGTGGGTATATAAACAGTTGTATATGGAGGAAATAGTAAGGTGTTCAACGAATATGAAAAGAAAGGGCGTTCATCTGTAAAAGTAAAAGTTATGGTTCCAACAATTGAGTTCAAAAATAACAGGAGAGAAAACAGCAGTCCGACGATTAGTCAAAGGGGTAACATAGTGGGAAAAACAACCCCAACTGTCACAAGCTGCTAGACAACAACAAGGAAATTATTGAAATCAATGGTGACCTACACATCTGAAAAGATTAACTTAGAACCATCCGATACTGACATAAAATAATATCTAAACAAGTTCTACCAACTGAGCTGAGTACCATGCCAACAACTTTTTTTCCCAATAGCTTAATATCTCCTTTATCGAGCGATTTTTAACACAGTCCATATCCATCTTTCCAACTTTATCAGTCTCCCAATCCTTTCCCAGGAAGTGTAAACAAATGATCCTTCCCGAAGACGACCACATGCCATCTCTTCTAGACGTTCAATCCTAGATACCCACTCACTTTCAGAAACGTCTACCCGTTGCCTAGTCTCATTAGACATCTGATCAACTAAGGATCTTAATTATGAACCTTGTCCAAACACCATTTCTCGGTCGCGTGATAGCTCCGCATAAATGTAGTAGGGACTTTGTGGAACTAGAATTGTAACAGGGGCCGAAACATGTTCCATAGCTGGTAAGACAAGAGTCCCGGTAGTCGATCTGACCGGCTGCCACACAATTTCTTCCTCAAAATCAATCTCAGACTCGTACTCATGACGAGATGATAAGGCTGAAGGGTCGGTAGAAGAAGTCCTATCCGATTCATCATCACTGATGCTGCTATTTGGCATCTGCGATAATATAGGTATGTAAGGTGAAACGAAAAAGGTTATCTTAAATTCTAACGCCATCGTATCGTAGAGATCTTAAAGTCGAGACTATATCCTACAATCCCAACCCAAACTCTATATAGTTTAAAACTTAATTCCTAACTTAACATTCCTACAACCCACCTAATCCTGACTTGTTTCAGTGACCAAAACCTGTAGCTCTGATACCAGACTGTGACACCCTCACAATCAGGGGCCTAGATTGTGGAGTCACCATGCTAAAAATTACAATAATATAAAACAGAATCATAAACATAATGCCATGGCCCCTTGCACTGCTACAGGATATAATACAGGTTTAGGTATGAAACAAGTTACATCTAACTACACAACATGATACTATTATAATCTTTTCTAAACATAACAGATAACTTCATATAGAAGCTGCCACTGATCTACCCCCTTTCTAGCTACCTGCGGTGTCATAGCGAATCTAACTGTGCGCGAAGGTCCAAAGTTAGCATTCTTCCTAGTTGACCTTCTAAATCCAACCATACTCGAGCTTAACTATAAAATTTAGATAACAAATCAACGTGAGCTACAAAAGCTCTGCAAGTAACAATAACATTGAAACAGTTAAGCTATCAGGGATCAATAAGTATCAAGGACAACTATGATATTCAAATGGAAATCTAATATAAGGAATAAGGAAAGGAATTATAGAAAAAAATTCCTTATCGGCAGTTCAAAATTCAAGTTTTCTTTCAAAACTCTTCATAAATTTCTTTTTAACATCTTTTCAAAAACCTTTTCAAGCAAACATTTTCTAAGGAAATCTTTATTTCAAAACATATCTTTTGATTGGAGTTTTTCCAAAGCGTCATAAATAATACGGGTGATCAGCCACGTAATGCCTCCCATCAGGACCTAATCGTCCTTCTGAGCTTCCATGTATATAGGGTCCCCTAAGACTAGTTCCAAAACTAGTCAGCTAGACTTATTTCCATTGCTAGCGCAACACAACCAAAAATGCTGGACCGGCGTCACTCGGCCACTTACGCCTCCAATCTATAGGAATCCGTCGAAAACATTTTTGACGGAATTCCTATATCATTTATGAAAATATCTTTCAATTTTAAGCTTTACCAACCTTTTTATGAAATAAGACCTTATTGGAAAGTCTGAAATCATATTTAAGTTCATTTTTGAAACTCAGGGATATCATGTCAAGTATCAGGTATCAAAAAGAACGCAATGGGTTCAAACATAGGTATTATCAACAATGAACCAAAAAGTTCTCATAATGAATGAAATTGTGAGCATTTGAAAATATAAAGGAAATAGGCTTATTTATCAATGGCTGAGATATGGTATTCAAAATTTAAATCAACAGGCAGGAATATAAGTAAGAGAGAGAGAGCAGTTGAGGTTTCGTTACTTGCCTCTCAAAAGTATCACACTATCACAGTCCTGCCTAACCACAATCTTCACTGGATCTTAGCTTTAACTTTTTCCTTTCCTACGCTTGCGTACTCACTCTTTAACTCTACACGAGTAAGAACTCTATTTCAGAATCATTCTAAATACAGTTCGACGTTCACTTTAAACGTCTACCTTAACTACCCCTTTCGCGATACCTACATTTTACTCATATATGTACTATTATTTCATATATATATATATATATATATATCACACATATCATAAACAGGTCATGTAGCACATAACACATATTGCACATATAGTCACTATCTGATCTTCAATTTCAAATTTAGGAAATAATTCCTTATTTGAAACAAAATTTTAAATTTAAAACTCTCTTGCAAATTATTTGATCATGTTTAGAAAACAAACTTTAAGTTTAAAAGAATTTGAAATCCATATTATAGTTTGATGAATTAATTGTAAGTCAAACTAAGTTGATTCAAATAACTGATCGTCATTTGATAACTTAATTCGACTAGCAACTGACCTAGTGAAACTATAATAGTATTTAAGCATCTTGAAAACGTAATCGCTTTTCGAAGCTAGTCTAGTTACTCGACAAGTGAAACTACATTGGATAGCTAGCCAAACTACGTTAGATCTTTAAAAGATTTTAACGAAATTTCGGCAGCATATCCTCTGTATTTCCAACATACCAGTCGACCATTGTCGACACCCAAACACAAGCAATCAACCTCATATACAATCACAATACTATATTATGGTAGTATAATACTACTATACAAACTTCATCACAAACATACCATTCAACTTAATTGCTCTTTATACTATTTCAAGAATAAACAAGTAAATAATAAACCATTCTATAAAAACTAAGTACATTGACTTATAACCACTTTACACAACTATTACATTATTATGGGTACTAGTTTACAATCAAAACAGACCAAATAGCCAAACACATTTAACAACCAAGGACATAAACCAATTTCAGTAAGGCACATACTAGCACACGCCATCACACAAACACACATATTCTATCGTATTTACCATATTAAAGCTAGATACAAGATTACTCATCAAAATGTCTTATACAAGGACTATTAAAAGTTTAAAGTATAACCCGACCATCTCGAAAGAATTCCAATTTACTCTGTTATATTAAAGTCAAATGAAAAATCATAAAATATGAAAATTGTAGATACTTCTGAGATCTTTCCAAAAGGGTAAGGCTCATTAAAAACGGATAAATAACGAATTCGAAAATTGGATAAATGTGGGCTGCCTGAACAGAGTCAGGTCCTGATCGCAGAAGTAATTTGACATTTAAGACACCTAAATCCCAGAACATAACTCTGAGTTGTGAACACACAATGTAGAGTTTGAAAAGATCTTTTCAGAATGGTATTCTTCAAAATTTTATGATAAATATTTGATTTACTATAAATTTTCAAAGTCTGTCTCTCAGTTTTGAAAATTTTCCGACAGGTTCCAAAAACTGCAGAAATCACCTCCTTATGAGCAGAATTTCAAAAAACTTAAAGAATCAAAGTTGTAGAGAATTGAATTATCTTTCTAGAGACTCTAAAATCATAACATTCCAACTTATAATGAATTTTATACGAATTTAGCAAGAAAACAGAACCTTATACTTTGAAATCAAACCTTATATCTTTATAACTATATTAACAATCAATTCCACACAGAAAAGCCATTTAAACACATATTTCTCTCAGCAACAACAAAACAATGATATGCATATATCAAAACTAATATACATCAAGATATCTTAGCATGCATTACTAATTTATTGCTATAATTATGTTTAGAACTTAAATTCATAAAAGAACACTACATGCAAAGGAGATTAATTACATACAATACTTTTTAAACAATTAGATTCACTTAAACACTCTTATCACCATCAACTACATCACATAAGTCAAGAAATCCATTCTCTCATATATACATATACATAAGCCGCATATATATATACTTCCATGATACAAAACTTTAGTACTTTAAACCACTAAATTAACAACTATTTTCACCAAAAAACACCATATACGTACACATTCTTCACATATACATACACCCGCATGTATACAACACACATAAGACACCAATTTCCAACATGCAACTATAATCCATGACATGCAATTTGAATTAACTAACACTAACACTCTATTACTCAATAAACTCAAGTGAAATCACATAAAACTCTAGTTTCTCCCTCAACAACACCAAACTCAAATATACATACACCTATACATACACACTTATACCAGCATGCAAAGTACAAGTTTAAGGTAAAAGAAGAGAAAAGATTAGATCCTTACCTAGCAACAAAGGAAGAAGAAAAAGTTGTGTGCTTGTGTGTGTGGTTTTTGGCCGGGGAAAAGAAAACCGAGAGGAAGAGATGGGGGAGGATGATGTCTCGGGTAAAATGAGGAAAGAAAGAGGGAGCCTGTTGTTTTATTTAATAAAATAAGGGTATTTTGGTAATTTTACATATAAAAGTTTTTGTTTTAATAGTTTTCTTTTGATAAATGAATACAAAAATGTTTCTTTAATAAAATACAAACCATCCTGAAAGTTTTGGAAATTATAAATTTTATATTTTTAAAATGTAGAGCACGAAAATAGCTTCGCGTGCATATTTTTAAAATATTTTTCTGATGCACGGTTATTTTTGTATGAATTTTACAAGTTTGACTACGAAAAATGAAAAAAACAGTTCTTAATTCGAATTAAAAATAGGAAATAGCCCAGAATACTCACATTCACATTATTATAAAGTTTTTAATACCAAAATAATGATTGTAGAACAATAATAAAAATTTTATTGTTTTCCAACTATTTTCAGAAATTTAAATAAACATTTATTCACACTTTATTTTTCAATATTCACTTAGAATTTCATAAATAAATTTCCAAGCACTCTAATAATCACATAAATAAATTTCAAACATACTAATAATCACTTAAACTATACTTTAGCATATAAATATCACATATTTTATTTTTCTAACTAACTTCTCATATTTCCATAATTCCCACTTTTCCACTTTTCAATTTCCACTTTCACATTTCACTTTCAAATTTAAATTTCCATCTTTAAATTTTATAATGCTATTATAGCATCAATAAATCCACAATTCACTTTTTCACAATTTTTCTGAAATACATCAGACTGTAATAAATATATAATTATATATATATATTTATTCTCTACTTTCACATAAATAGCACAGAAACAAATATTCATTATATTAAAATTTTATGGTCGCTACATTCTTCCCCCCTTAAAGGATTCTGTCCCCAGAATCACGCCTAAGTAAACAATTAGGGATACTTCTCGAGCATTTCACTCTCAAGTTCCCATGTGAACTCTTCCACAAGAGGATTTCTCCACAAAACTTTGACTAGGGACACATATTTATTCCTAAGCTCTTTTCTCTCCGATCTACCATCTTTATCGGATGCTCCTCATAAGACAAGCTAAAACATTAAGTATCCATATTCTATTTCATGGTCTGCAATTGGAATCCTAAAGTTTAAGAACCATTACACAATATAATGTGAACATGGGGTATGTGCAGAGATAATATCATCTCAAACACGACTTATCTTGTCCTTCAAAACTTTGTGTAAATCCTGATGCACGAAATCTCGTCTGATGGTTCGTCTATACTCTAACATTTTTAGATTGAAGGTAAGGAATATAAAATGCAAAATTCTCACTTGCGCCAATTCTTTATTCGAATGTTTGTCGATGAAACACATTATTTCAGAATAGTTGATTGGAACTAAGGTTCAATGATCAAGAAGAAAAGAATGAAAATGATAATGACATGATTGAGAACAACCATATTAGTACTTAAGATGGCCAGTCTTAGTACCATACAGTTCACAACACACATTTAGGTGGCGTCCCACCAAACTATTTATCACGAAGACAAACAGCCACAGTACGTGTATTGTTTGTCTCAATCAGATGACCAAATTTTCAAGGAAACAAAAGATGTTCGTAGGGAGTTGGAAGTATAGAACAGATTCTGGATACTTTTAGAAAACAATAAAAATTACACTTTAGAGTGGTAGAAGAGAAATTTAACATTGGTCATTTTCATAGGTTTCTCATACACGTACTCGTATAGCAACTGTAACCCATTCTTTCGTATCTCGAGAGTGGATTACATATCCACATCAATGTAGCTTTTCATACCAGATTCATTACTTCTTTTCCATCAATCACGAAAACTCACCAACATGAATATTTGCAGCAATAACCTCTTTCCACGTTATTCACACTCGGAGCTTCCGAATCGCTCTTTCCTCGTAATACACTCATAGATCAAAATCTATCTAGGTTCGTTTGATGACATTAATGGTCTTCTTTTATATAGAGCCCATAAGGTGATATACCAATATTCGCATTACATTTGCTACGGCATAAATCCACTAACGACGGATGTTCATCCTTAGTATTATTTACTGTATAAGACGTCCACTCTTAGTATATCATCCCCTGTCTGAATCATCCTTTCTTTTGAAGATGCACTCATTGACGATGAATTGTTCTCATCTACATTTTAGTGTCTACACAAACTTGGAACCTATTCCAAAGTCTTTGAGTAATTCTTTGCCTATACCTTTCGCAATACACTCTGAAACCCCATACCACATGACTATTATCCTCATCTAGTTGTCTTGTAGAAACATTTCATTAACCAATTAAAAGTGTAGTAACTTGATCGATTTCTACCATCGTTCTTGTCTTATATTGAGTCCTTTCTATATAAAGACAAAACTTCTGGCTCCTTTAATCCATACGGATTTTCTTACTTGTTTCTATACGAATAAATGTCTCCAAATCTTGGGGCACTCAAGTTTTTATTAGTTTCAAATCATTTGCTAAATGATTTTACTTGCAAGACTTTCGCTGTTCGGTAACTATACTCAATAACCTGACCATATTGTACCAAAATGCATTCTAACCAATTATAAGAAATACCATTATAAATCGCAAGATTGTCTCGATCACCAAGTAGAACCAACATGGTTAGGACACTAACCCTTTTCTTAACTAAAAAAATTTCGCTTATGCTTATCTTTCTAATCAAACTTTTCCCTCCTCCTTCTTGTCATTGTCACTGATGTCGTTATCATTCTTAAACAATTTCCTTATAAGAGTTGGCCATTGCTAAAGTTCCTTATTTCCGTAGATATCTCTATCATTTCCCACTTTATTTAAATTTCAACACTTGTGGAATTTATGTTGATTCCCTCACGGCTACCTATTTCTTTAATAACTCAAAATTTAAAAACTTCACATACAGCTATTCTTTTCTTTTCTTAGGATCATCAAGTTGTCCTTCCAGTGTTTGGTGTACTCACTCTTCGTATTTGAATAAATAACACATTATTAAAACCTTGTATAATTTAGTGTCTCTAGCAGATTTTCAAACTTAATTTCTACTTGATAGTAACTCCATTCTTAAATCAACCATAAAGAAGTATGTTGCTCTTCCCAACAGTTCAACTCAATCATCATTTCAGTTACTTATGCTTGATTGTCTAATTGAGCTTTCCATAATCGATATACTAAGCCTTATAACTCCTTTATCCAAAATTTCTGGCAGTCGAATTGCCAGTCTTCTCATTTCAACTAGTACCACTCTGTGTAGTCTTTTGCCACTGATTTAATTCTAGGTATCGCACTAAAATTCACTTCTCTACTTTGAGATAAGCAAAGTTTCTTATCTGTAAACACATCTTGACCTCTTTAATCATGAGGATTTCTTTAATTTTGAGTATTTCTTGACGGATATTCACTACATGTGTGACACACATAGGTTTCACATCCTCGTCTTCACAATCCTTTTAACTTAAAATAAGGGTCTGAATTTCTTAACGTGCTTTTGTCCTTGAAGCATAACTTCCTCGTCATTCATAGACTTCGTGTTAATCTGTTTCTTCTTGTATTTATTTGTGCATCGTAATCCTATAACAAATCCATTCCTAGGGTTCTATCAAATATTTCTTAATTTGGAAGATATCATATTAACGATGAAAGAACAATCTGTTATCTTAATGTCAAAATGTTAACATACCTGACCAACATGAACTCTGTCCTGATCGACCACTCTTATAACCAAATTTGGTCATAACGGTTGATCTTAAATTACAGCGTTCCTATTACCACTTCCATATTTTAAACTATATCTTTCTTAGATATAATGAAGGTCCTTACCTAAAAATTCCGATGCTCGTGATGGTCTTATGACACCTTGAAATTTTAGTGTTTGGAGTAGTTCCTTAAAATACCTTATAGAATAGCCCACCATACCACACTTGTTACAAGTAAAAATCCAGATCCACTCTTACACTTATACTCGTGCATTTCTCAGTAATTAATACATTTTATTTTCTTCAACTTTATCTATATTTATTTTCTTCCCTAGATCACTTACTTTCTCCTTTTATAATCACAGCCTTATAAACCACTGCTCACATAAGTTTGAAGTTCAAATACAGCCATCCAGCTTCTAACCTGCTGCTTAATCCGATGCTTGAAGTTCTTGTCTCTTTTACATCCTTAAAATCCTATTTCTGACACCATTTATGTTAGATCAGTAATCTTGGGCTTATAACCGCTTTGCTTATATCTTCTTATTTTCAACTTCAAAGTTTTACCCCCAAGTGCTCCTTCATACAGTCTTGTGTATCCTTTACTAGAAACGGCTCCGTAAATCTCTACCATGTCATCATACTTTCTCTTTCCATTTCTCTAACTGATTTCCACTAGAAACCAACTTGAAAACTCTGTCTTTGGTCTTCTCCAACTTTAACCATGCCAAAAGTTTTATCTATTTACTTAATCAAACTCTGGCTTTAGTCAGTTCCACAGTTTCCTGAGCCTATGGGAATTTGGCATCTTATGAGGATATAAAACTTACCAATTACGGCTTGACGCTACAGTTATTGTCAGACTGGTTATAAAATTTGGGTTATGGTAGGGTCAGTTTGACTCCAAACTTCCAGTGTTATAGGTTTGAGAAATTGGCTTGAGAGCGATATCCTCTTCAGGAGTAAACAAGCAACTTACTAAGCAATATGCTACATACTTAAGAAACCATGTAATTTCTATCCTTGTAAAAGGATTTAATTCTATTTTTTTTAGTACAATAAAAAGATTAACTCATGCAACCTTATTACCCTATAAGTTGCTCGCTTTCCTCAAGGAAATAACAAGGTATGGTTTATTGGTAATAAAACAATTTTGGAATGTTAAGGTGGGTATATAAACAGTTGTATTTGGAGAAAATAGTAAGGTGTTCAACGAATATGAAAGGAAAGGGCGTTCATCTGTAAAAGTAAAAGTTATGGTTCCAACGCTTGAGTTCAAAATAACAGGAGAGAAAACAGCAGCCTAACGATTAGTCAAAGGGGTAAAATAGTGGGAAAAGCAACCCCAACTGTCACAAGCTGCTTGACACCAACAAGGAAATTATCGAAATCAATGGTCACCTACAAATCTGAAAAGATTAACTTAGAACATCCGATACTGACGTAAATAGTATCTAAACAAGTTCTACTAACTGAGCTGAGTACCACACCAACAACTTCTTTTCCCAATAGCTTAATATCTCCTTTGTCGAGCAATTCTTAACACAGTCCACATCCATCTTTCCAACTTTATCAGTCTCCCAGTCCTTTCCAAGAAGTGTATACAAATGATCCTTCGCGAAGACGACCACATGCCATCTCTTCTAGACGTTCAATCCTAGATACCCACTCACTTTCAAAAACGTCTCCTGTTGCCTAGTCTCATTAGAAATCTGATCAACTAAGGATCTTAATTATGAACCTTGTCCAAACACCATTTCTCGGTCGCGTGATAGCTCCGCATAAATGTAGTAGGGAATTTGTGGAACTAGAATTGTCACAGGGGCCGAAACATTTCCATAGCTGGTAAGACAAGAGTCCCGGTAGTCGATCTGACCGGCTGCCACACAATTTCTTCCTCAAAATCAATCTCAGACTCGTACTCATGATTGAGATGATAAGACTGAAGGGTCGGTAGGAGAAGTCCTATCCGATTCATCATCACTGATGCTGCTATCCAGCATCTGCGATAATATAGGTATGCAAGGTGAAACGAAAAAGGTTATCTAAATTCTAAGCCATCGTATCGTAGAGATCTTAAAGTCGAGACTATATCCTACAATCCCAACCCAAACTCTATATAGTTTAAAAACTTAATTCCTAACTTAACATTCCTACAAACCCACCCTAATCCTGACTTGTTTTGGTGACCAAAACCTGTAGCTCTGATCCTGTGGATTTTAACGCAGCGGGGTCATGGCAAAACACTTTTACACATATAAAATCCAAATAAAAGCATATAAATCGTGAGTAAAAATTCGAGGGATCGAATCTAACCTTTTAAAATAATTCGGAGACAACGATCAGAGATCCTTAGCAGTTGCTCCTCAAGTGTGAAGCACTCCACCGGTATCCACCAAGAAAACGATGTTAAGAAGGAGGAAGGAGGTGGAGAGAATTGGGTTTTCCAAACTTTTTGGGTTTTCGGGTTCGATGGGTTAGAATAAAATTAGGGTCTATAATAGTGATTATAGGTAAAATTTTCAGCTGAAATTTTCCTATAAATATTATTATTATTATCCCATTTATTATCCTCATTAATAATTAAAACACCTTTTAATCATTAATCTTTTTTCTAAACACTTTAGAAATAATTCTCTCTCTTGATTTAATTTCCAAAAATTAAATCCTTAATTAATAATATTAAGAACTTTTCTTAATTAATTTATAATCAATTAAATCTCATTTAATCAATTATTAAATTTGCCAAATAATTATTTATTTCACAAATAAATAATTATTAGCCATTATTAATTAATTCCTCCACCAATAAATCATTCTCTTTTTATGGTGTGGACCCTGTAGGTTCAATATTAAGCCGGTAGTAGAAATAAATAATAATAAAACTATTTTATCATTATTTATATAAATTTTCTAATTTATTAAATATGATTAATTAATTAATCACATTTATTCTACATCGTGAGTGATGCTTCTCAACATATCGCGACTATCCGGATAATATGAATTCACTACTTAGAATACCAAGAACCTGTCAGTGAATAGTTACCGTACAATAAACTCCTTCTACCCTACAATGTCCCGATTAAATACAAGGCATGGATCTCGTGGTCAAGCCTATCTAATTCAATCACTTGCTTACCATTTACTATGCGTAGTTCTATGCCAAATTAGAAACTCCTTTCTAATTCATTTCACTCTGGCCAGAGATTCCTGAACTAGCATAAGTGGATCAGCCTTGAACATTCGCTTCCTTCACTGAAAGGGGTAGATCCTTTATTGATCATACACTATCTTCGTGTACAAATTCCTATACCCAGAAGAGCCCTAATAATTGTCCCTGGAGACTAAAACTAAACCAAAGCATATTTCAGTGTACACAAGATGACTATGATGACCTCAAGTCTAAGGATACTTGTACAACTATCACTATGTGAACAACTGCGGACACGTGAGTGAACTCCATCAGTTGTTCAGCTGTGCGAGTCATGTTCAGTGAACTTATTCTATAATAAGCACCTACATACTAGCTATAGTGTCACCACACAAATGTCTATGAGAACAGACATCCTTCATAATGAAGCAGCATAGTATGTACCGATCTTGCGGATTATTAATTACCAGTTAGTAATCCTATGACCAGGACTATTTAAGTTTAGAGTTATCATCTTTTTAGGTCTCACTATTACGATCTCATCATAATCCATAAAAAGCTTACTCTAAACTATGGTATATCTTTTAAACACTTAAATAGATAGAGCCCGTAATAAAAACAAATAAGTCTTTTATTAATATCAATGAAATCAAAACAGATTACATAAAGAGTTATTCCTAAATCCTAATACCTGATTGGACTTAGGACATATTCCTTTCAATCTCCACTTGTACTAAAGCCAATCACTCTGGTATCTAATACCCTCTCATCTTTATGACGATCAAAGTGACTTTCAAAAAGTAGCTTTGTGAGTGGGTCTGCTATGTTGTTATGTGTGTCAACTCTATTTCAATACAATACAAGAAATGTTATCGCGCTCCACTAACCCTTTTGTAGACGCATGGTTCATCTACGTTTTA